>NC_133250.1:15000-1215000 GCF_048772165.1 Typha angustifolia
AAACCCTAAACCCTAAACCCTAAAACCCTAAACCCTAAACCCTAAACCCCAAACCCTAAACCTCAAACCCTCTGCCCTCTGCCCTAAACCCCAAACCCTAAACCCCAAACCCTAAACCCCAAACCCTAAACCCCAAACCCTAAACCCTAAACCCTCTGCCCTAAGCCCTAAGCCCTAAACCCCAAAGCCAAGACCCTATATCCTAAACTTTCTCAGCTATCCTCCTATGTCTTTGTTGCTTCTTTCTCGCCACCATCACCTCCACTACCACCATTGTCTCCTCCACTAGCAAGATTGTGGCCATCAACACTGCCCAAGCCTTTAACAACGACTCATGCACCTCTTCCCTCCTTGACCGTTAATCCATGTTCAATATTCCTATTCCAAGTCTTCTCCATACCAGCTTCTTGATTTCTTCATTGCTTTTGAGATATTGTTTATTTATTCATTGAGATGATTTATTTTATTTTATTTTTTGTTCTTTTTGGAGTTTGGATGGAGAGGTGTGAGGAGGTAGCAAAGGGGTGGATCGTGAGATAGCTCTTGAATTTGATATCTTCTTATCTTCTTATTCTTGATCCATCTCAGATCTCCCTCAAGAAAGCCAAAGATACAGTTCTTTTACTATCTCTTTAAGCTTTTCTTTGGTTATAGAGAATTCTCCTTGCAGTAATAATTCAGATCTCTTGTCATGTTTGAGTTGGGCTGGAGAGGTACAAGAAGGTAGTGGCGATTTAGGATTCAAAATATTTTTCTTAGGGCAAAATATAGATTTAAAGTACGAAACCATGATTTACTCTTCTAGATGATTACTTGAGCTAATTGTATTGTTACCTTTTACTGTTTTCATTTCATGATGTTAAATCATCTTTTAGAAACTTATTAACATATACTAATAGTCACGATACTTCACGGCAATTAATTTATGTTCTCATCTGACCGATATTTCAAATTTAAATCCATTATTTATCTAAGATATTAGTTTTTATCAATTAATTCAAAATAAGCTACATCAACTATTCAAGGATCGGTACCTGTGCTTTCCAGAGTTCTCTTATTCATTCACTTTGGAAGTAAGCATTCTAATATAAAACTTTTTACACCGGTATAATAACCAAATAACCGATTATTCTCTTATACGGGCACTCCCTATAGACATGGATAAAAAAATATATATGACTAATCAAAGTCTTTAAACTTAAAAGCAGTGGCAGATGATATTGCGAATGGTCAATGGTAGATCTCAAGTCCTTGGATAGCCACCAATTGAGAATCACTTTCGAAGAGAGTCACCTTTGGACATGGGTGTGTGCAAGAGAATATTGTCTCCGATAATTGGGGATATTAGTGTGTCTGCAAGAGAATGCCGGCAAGAACTTTAACACCATATTATAACCGGAATACTATGCTTGGTTGCTGGTTCGGAAATTCTCTATTTTAGATTCAAAAAATTATTCTAAGCTATTGTTTGTATCATAAATATCTTTTTTTTTATTCTATATTAAGAAATATTACTCTACATTAGGAACACTATTCAAACTATTCCGCTGATAAGCTTGATTATAATTTTACCTTTGATTTCACTAAAATTGTTTCAAAAATCTTCTTTCCTACTACCCACATATTTCATTCTAATTTCTCCTACTACTCACCTATCTCATTATTTCACTTCTCTTTTAACATTCATTTATCTCATTCCATAGATCAAAGGTTTCGGTCAATTTTTTGATGTGATTTGAACCTAATCGAGTCACCTCAGGAGGAAGATTGGGTTCGCTATGCTGAATTGGTGGCGTTCGAACGTCGGGAAATTCTCATCGAAGAATAAAGATCTCGGGTTTTAGTATTCAAACAGCCACAGCCTAGCGTTCAAATGACACCACTGTCTACACTCGGGTTTTAGTGTTTGAACATCGTCCAAGCGCATCCGAAGTCTCAACTCGAGAGTGCAACCCATCCAACAACATTGGAATGGCGGGTTAACGTCGTTCGAATGTCTGACGTTGTGTTAAGGTTAATTTGAATTATTTTAAATTTTGGTTAACCTCTAAAATTATGGAAGGCAACCGTTTTGAAAGGAATCGAATATTATTGCCCTTTTTTCTATCTTCTTCTTCCTCTAGCCTCCTTACATACTCTCTCTCTCTCTCTCTCTATATTATAAGCCAACATTTAAATATCTTACTCTAATGAAGAGGTATAATTTAAAAGTACTAATCTAGAATGGCTACTTTACATTTTCTTTTAATCTCAAAGCAAATGGGGCCTAAATTTGTAATTAAATATTAAATTATCATTATTCTAAATTTGAAATATTATTCATCCAAACTTAAATCTTATTCCACACAAATCCATTTATTATTTCAGATTTTACTCTTAATTTAACTAAACTTATTTCACAGGTCATGTCAAATATTCTCTCCTCTTATCAAGCATATTTTTTATAAATATAAATATTATTACATCACTATTATAGTTTATAGTCTGATAATTAGATTAAGATGTATCAGAAGAAATAAATATTTTTTAGAAAAAGAAATAAGACTTTTTGTGGGAGGCATTCGAATGCTTGGGACCGCATTCGAATGCACTATGCGAACACTTACACGTATTCACAAAAACAAATAATGGAATTTATGCATTAGCCTCGGGCGTGTTCGAACGCCTCCCGACGTTCGCAAAGATAGAAAACGAAATTTACGTATTCAAACGGCCTCGAGCAAATTCGAACATGCCACAACAAAAATATTTTATTTTTAGGCTTTATTTTTATTATTTAAGTCCAAATAATAGCCTCTGAGCATTGTGGAATGTACCATAATTGGATTATGTTATAAATTCATCTTCTTTCTCCCTATTTTTCTCTCTTCTTCTTCTTTTCTTGCCCTAACTTCATATCATCTCTTAACCTACATTGGTTAGATCTTTCTCATCTGTCTGTCGCAGCCCTACTTCTTCTAGGAGCAATCTCTTTTTTCTCTTCGTCATATTTTCTTCTCTAATCGCACCCATGTCATCTCTCCTCTATCCCTTTCATCACTATCAAGAAATCCTTTCAATCCAAATACCTAATCCAACCCTCTCAACAGTCCGATCCGTAACATAGTCGAACATCATATTTACATATTCTAGATTACAGGTACATGTAAGTATGCACTGCATACCAAGTCACGTGTTAATCTTCACTCATTAAACTAGAATAAGAAACACATATAAGGGTATTTGTGTTAATTTACAAAAGACAAGCAATCCTAACTTTCTTTTAGTTCAACTTTAGATAATTATTACACGATTATTTTAGTTCTAACCAAACAACTAGATTAGAGATATAATTTTAAGAATGAAAAATAAAAATAACAAAACTAGATTTTTTTTTTTTCACCCTTAACCGGCTACCAAAATGGAGGCTTAGGAATCAACACACTGAAAAGTTGCTAGACAGCTAAAAATGCCAATATGGCTCCTAGGCTACGTGGATAGGAATTGAGATAGTACCATTAATGTTATGAGATGTCAAGGCACAAAAAGAAAGTCGAAACCTAGGACAACAAAATGGTAAGTGAAAAAATGAGAGGAAAACAATTAATAATATGCTAAGATTATAGTCAAAATCTTGCTGCCTGTGTCAGCAAAAGAAAACAAATTATCCAACAACGACAGATCATTTGCATATTTTTACCTCTTTCACTGCCAAGGGTTCGTACCAGTCAGGTCCAAATCCAGCAGCTTTTCTTGCTTCAGCATTAAAAGGGGGTTTCAGTGGTCCGCGAAAATATCTTTTAACAGTAGCATGAAAAGTTTGAATTACTATTTCATGCTGATCATCACCGGCTATCACCGAGCTTCTTAAAGATTCCTCCCCAGATTCAACTGACCTGTCTTCTGTCAGGCGATCCGAGATGATCTCCACAGTTGAGGAAATTTGAGGTTTAACAGAAGTAAGAACCAAATCTGCACATCCATATCTCCTAGATGTTCTGAGGCACAAGTAACTAAACCATCGGATACCAGCAGCACAGTGTGTTATTTCTTCAGGATATACAACAGTTTCCAACAGTTTTGCTGTTTTTTCATCCCCTCCATCACGGAAACGAGAAATAGTCGTCGGAAGGACGTCTAAACCTCTTGCCTTCATGAAAATGTGTTGGCCAACGAGTAAACATAAGATATTAGACAGTGTTAAAGTGCAAGTAATCTGTTCCATAAAAAGAAAAGCAGAAAAGGGAACGATCTCATTTTCTATATAAAGGGTGTTATGTTATTAGATGATCATTAGAAAGAATTTTATCATGTTACATTTAAAGTAGATATTGTCAACAAAGATCTCTTATTAATGTTTAAAAGTCTACCTATTGCATTAATAAGTTATATATTTATTTAGCTTTAAAAATATGCAAGCATGGGCATGTACGTTCTATTGATAAGCTTCGGAGTTTCGGTGAAAAAAGGAAAAAGGAATACCGCCAAAAGGCATCAGTTATGGATGTCAAACCAAGACACGCCTGAATGTCCACATGCAAAGAGAATGTAGAGTCTACAACTTTCGACATTCGATATGCAGCATATAGATAAGTACTGTCATCGGGGCCAAAAGGAGAAAATGTTAAGCATACTAAAGATTGTTTGCTTTCAAACCTATGTTCAAATGACGTTCATAAACTGCAGTTTTTGTATCTTCAATTGATGCTGTTGAAAACAAACGATTCCATCGATATCTTCTTCAAAAATCGAAACTCTCCCCTTTTTCTTATTCTTTCGGCATTTCTCCACCAGCCTTCCACATTTTTCATCCACTCTATTCTTTCAGATAAGAAGTTATAACCACAAAAGTATTCCCCAATTCTTCCTCTCATAGTTGAAATTTACTGAATGTGTAGTTTCTGTCAATTATTCCCCTCAACTAGTTGAAATTAACTGAATTTTTAGCTTCTGTCATAGAGATTACATAAACTCGAGAAGAAACATTCTTGCAATCCAAAAATATGTTTCCAAACAAATAAGAGAAAGGAGGGTTTGCGAACCTCATGGACGCAGTGCTCGACGGCAAGGCGTGCGAGCAGGTTGTTGGAGGTTTCGATGGCAGAGTCCCAGAGGCCATCATGAGCAGGGAAAGCGCCGTAAAAAGAACCGAGCTCCTCAAGACGGGCGACGAGCAGCGAGAAGTGGCGACCTTCGTCCTCGGCCACCTTCACGAAGTCGGTGAAGAACTCCCTTGGCATCGACTCCTGTCGCCCGAAGCGGGCGATGATGTCCTGCCCCAGGGACCAACCCATAGGGTACGGGTAAGACTGAGAGAGACTACATTAAAGAAAAGGGGGGGGGGAGGGTTGGACTCAGAGGGATAGGAAGCAAACCCAGGAGAGGTCGATAGCCCAGCTCTCGATGTGGACGAGACTGTGGAGAATGGCCTGCCGACTCTGAAGGCTTCCGCCCTTGCCAAGCTTGGGCATCTGTTGTGGAGGTAGCAGCTTCACCTACCAAACTCGAAAGCGCTAAGATTGATAATATTAATAACAATATGCAGCGAACCTCGAAGAACAGTAGAATGAATGAGTACATTGCAGAGCCTTGCAGGACGATCGGGGGGCAGATTATGATGGTAATGGTAGGGAAGCTTGATGGTACCATCCAGCCACCGGATCGCCACCTTCTCACCGAGGCGAGCCTTCTGTACCGGATCGGGGGTTTTCAGAACCTCCAACGCCGCCTCCACCAGCGTCTCGCCGTTATCCATTTTTTCTTCTTTTCCCCAACTCCAGTCCGCGCGTGTCGCTTTCTTGGGTCCGGCACAAAGTAAGTGTTAGTGGTGTAATTGGGTTGGATTCGATAGTTATCCCGAGGTTGTAATTTGTAAACGAGCTCGGCTCGATTGTTGGGTTTTTTCTATTCAACCAGCGAGCTCGATTAAGTTAGAAAAGTTTAGCTCGGGTCGGCTTAGCTTGGCATCTTGATGGAAGGGTTTGAGGCTGGGCATCGATGAGGCGATAGAAGAGGGAGAAAGTCAAATAATTCAGCCCTCATCGATGGCGAGAACTTGTTGGAAAGCAAAAAAATGGAGGTGGTGGCAAAGATTAGGGCTCTAGTTTGACAATCACAAAAGGGAGAGAGGAAGAGACGCTCCGATAAGGAAATCCATAGATAAGATTACGGAAGAAGGTAGAATCTTTTAGGGTTGAGAGAGCATTTGATATATATTGCTATAGTATTAAACCAAGCTCAAGCGAGCTCTAGCTGCTCAATTAAAGCTAGCACCGAACTCTAAACTACTCGAGCTTGACTCCATCATTAGAAGTTACTCATGATAACAAATCTAACACAAGATAGGAACCAGCAAAGGTTAGATATATTCTACACTATTAAATTGTCTCCTACAATTGAGAATAATGCCGACCATTACATGCTTCAACAGTACACTCTCTCGTCCATCCCAATGGCTATGTTGACGGATGACAAGAGGTAATTAAAAGTGGCATAACGATAGCGATGTTTTTTATGCTAGCATGGAACTACCTGACCCATAATAGTAGTAGTATCTCATATTCAGAGAAAACGACTAGTCAGACATCAAGGTCGCAGTTCTTTGTGATCTTATTCTAACCGAAACACAAAGATAAACAACTACAAGTTGGAATAAAACTGCTTCAT
The DNA here is from genome assembly GCF_048772165.1 of Typha angustifolia. Taxonomy (NCBI): domain Eukaryota; kingdom Viridiplantae; phylum Streptophyta; class Magnoliopsida; order Poales; family Typhaceae; genus Typha; species Typha angustifolia. The sequence continues at coordinate 21,646 of NC_133250.1, forward strand.
GAATAAGTGCACACTCGTCAATAAAAATTATACATAATTCAGAAACTATCTCAAGAAAATACAGGATAACTGATCTATAAACTATGACCTTCAAAAAGCAGTCATTTAATCCTCCAACTCGATAATCTTCACCACTGACGCATCTCCAACTTTCTGGCAGACAACAACACGATCGTGCGACTTTATTAAGCCAGATGCTTTGCCATGATCAAGGGCAACCTTCAGAACCGACTCATTGGTTGCACTAGTAGACTCGGCCTACGTATTCCAACAAGAAAAGTTTAAATGATAACATTGGTCCAAGAAATATATGCGTCATTATACATGCTTAATTAGACAGTGAAAAATAAATAAAAAAGATGATTAATTACAATAGAAAGGTGTAGTAAAATCAACTTTGAAAAGGAAAAGCTCAAAAGAAATAATCGACCTAGATGCAGAATTACATGCCACACCTTGTTTGTCTATCTGATTTCTTTTCCTAACTATTGGACATAAACATCAAATTAGTTTGATGTGAGCTCACTCAGATATTGATGTCACCTTGATTAAGCACAAGTTCCACTCCACATCTTGTTCACATTCACATAACCGTGACTTGCAACATGACTTCCAACTACCAAACGTATTCAGCAATGCTCTGGACTAGTACAGATCTCAGCGAAAAGTCCATGTTGGCATAACTAACTGGTCCATTACAGTTATTTGGGACAACATCAAATTTCCGTAGATAACACATTCAGCTGAGTTAGATTTATCACACTCACCCACTAGGTTTACCAAGTGGACAAACATAGTATGAATGAGCAAGAAACAAACCATTTATGGATCATGCAAATATGCTAGACCTAGGGAAACTGAAAATAGCCATACACAAATTAGGATTCCCAAGGCAAGTACGGATTTTTTTTTTTTTTGAGGGAATGAGGAAAGAACAAGTTAAGTATGCACTACAATTTAATGATCAATCTACAATTATCAACATAATAGAATCTTTATGCCCTATCTGGTTTTTGGGTAAGAATGGATAAAGGATGCTTATCCCCACTATTACACCAAAGATTTGCATTCCACAGGGGATTAAATTCCATCATCCCGTAATCTTTAGAAGTTAAAACATGCGGGGTGTTAGATCACTCCGGTGCTTGTACCCCTCACTGTCTGAGGATATCTGAATTTCTATCTTTTGCTAACATGCATGCTGAATGAGTCGGCACTTACGAGTTACTTTTATGCATATGAAGAGAACAGAAGTACAACTTACAGGATGTCGAGGATCAGCAAGCATGGGAAAGAGACCTCTAACTATGAGGGATTGTCTTGCCTGCACATATAATAAGTAATCATCAGCATTCATTCAACTGGATCCAAGGAACAGAAAGAGAAAGAATTAAGAGGATAACTACAAGCCTACAAACCCTCCAATGGCACGTATACCATCAAAAGACACAACAAGATCTTCCAAATTGAAGTAGGAAGAAAATATCATCTTGCTATATTTTATAAGCATGGAACACAATCTAGAGACCCTGCAGAAATGATTGCAACTGTAGGTTCATATATAATATAGGATAATCTTTCTCTAGGATTTAACCTGGCAAGAAGATCAGGTATTATATTATGTTCTATCTTGTTCGAAATCAAAGACCTAACACGGTCATATCCACTGTAATCTTTTTGGATGGAAAGATGAGAACTCAGTCCAGTTTGGACAGTTATATAGTCAGTTGACAACCTAATTGCATAATGTAGAAATCTACATAATGCATAAGCAGAAAGAAAAATATGTCATGCACTTACTTCAAATGCTCCAGTGAAGCTCCACCGGAGCTGATCTGTCTTGAGCCGAGGGATGACCACAGATAATACTGGCATAGTAGGCCTATACTTAGCAATTAATCTGCATCACATGAAATGTATTAAAAGACATCTTGTGGAATTAAATGAACAGTGTGACAACAATATCAATTTGTGAACTAATGGAGGACTGCAGCTTGCATTTGGTCATAAACTCATAATAGTACCTGGCAGCCCTTCCAGATGAAGTAAAGACAATAATGACAGAAGCCTTAACTTTAATAGCAGCACGTACCTAGGAAAAAACTAAAAGTTAACTTACAAGAGCTTTAAGAAATGAAGTCACCTACCACTGTACGTAAGCTTAAAAAGCATTGAAATCAGATATTTATCCAAAAGGTAGCAAATGAAAAGAATGATTAAAGAGAAAAAGAGTATACAGCAGATGAAGCAATAGACTCCAAATGGGACATTGGCTCCCCAACATATTTCACCGTCCTTTTGAAATATATATCCTGGTTGAAAACCTTCTCTGCCTGCAAAGTTAGATCTTGATTAATGAATTACACAACAATAGGCAAAGCAATCAAAAGGATGAACACGTCACCCAGAGAGAAAACATACTATTTGGTACTCAAGATATTAAAGTATTAGAAACTGCTAGAATGGAATAAGAAACAGTTTGTTCTTCCGAAAGGCACAAAATACATGATATTGTCCGACTTTATTAGGTAATGATGTCAATTTGATGAGATCTTATAATATCATTTTTCTATATAGAATAATCAGACATTAAAAGATCAAATCCGGCAGTTTGACATGCAAGGTGCGAAGTTAGACAAAGAAAAGATGCCAGATTATAACACATTCCAGACCTCTGCAGTGTTATCATAACTAAAAAAGTAAAAAATCAAGTTATGAAAAATCTTATTCAAAACATATATTAGTACATGACAAGTTGACAACTAGTCAAAGGTTCAAGTATAAAGTAAATTCGTTCCTTCATCAGCTCATTACAGATAACAAAGCCCCATCCAACTTCTGTAGATCTGAAGGAAACTTCTTCATGATGTAGACATACAAATATACAATACTATCTCATCCAACAACATATAACTTTTCACATCTTTATCCAAAACCTCAAAATAGAGATAGAAACATATATAACAATGTTGTACAATTGGTACAAGGCTCACCTCTGCACAGATTTTACCCACAATTGAAATAGTTTCAACAGGATATAATCCACGAAGAGTCTCAGCACCTAGTAGAATTGCATCACTACCTGGATTGAAATGATATATGAAAGTAAGTTAGAGCTCCATTTACTTAATGAACTCCAATGTTCCACACAGTAATAGATAAGTCAACATAAATCTAGATGAGCCCTGACAGAAAACCAAATAGAGTAATTCATGTCTAACTGAATATACCATCAAGTACTGCATTAGCAACATCTGTTGCCTCTGCACGAGTAGGTCTGAGGTTGTCAGTCATACTGTCCACAACACGAGTAACCACTGCGGGTTTTCCAGCCATATTACATTTATAGAGAGCAGCCTTTTGAAATAAAAACACCTGCAAGAAGAATATGAATATCATTACAATGCTAATAAGATCTAAAGAATAACACAGAGTAGAAGTAGATAACACGGGTAAGGCATTCAACATTTTCCAAAAAACTGATGAATTTTATTTAGTTCTTTCAAGTTTTACCCAAGGTTTCACTCATGCTTCTTATCTTCCATTTATCCATTTCTTATGCTCATTTCTATATGTCTACTAAATCATCCATCTGAAACATTTATCCAGTAAACGAATTTTTATCATCGCTCAGTTAATGTAAAAGGTCTCTTAAGTAAATGCAACAAAAATTAATGGACTTTGTTGTTCTGATAGCTAGGGCTGTCAAAACAATCGAGCCAGCTTGAGCTCAACTCGCTAAGATCCTAACAAACTCGGCTTGAAAGTGAGCCAATGCAAGCTTGATCTATAGACTAGGCTAGAAATTAATTTTGAACCAAGCTTGATCATGAACTGACTCGATCAATCTCAGCTTGATAAGACTCAAGAATAATAATATAATATTTAATATTATATAACATATATTGATAACTTATATGAACCTTTAGATCAAGATCTAAAGGCTCATAATATTAATATTAGTTCTTATACCTTCACAATTGAATCAGCCCTCATTTCAAGCTTGATCAAACTCAATTTATGCTTGAAATTGCTTATTTATCGGCTCATTTAGGCTCAAGCTTAAAATTGGCTTAAGTTGAAATTATTTTAACTCAAGCTTAATTCTATAATTAGGCTCGAAATTAATTTCAATTTAAGCTTGACCAAAGCTCAGCTCGATTAATTGCTGAAATTTACATTATTACACTCTAACCATTCAAAAACATACAAAACACCTGTCCAAGATTTCAAAAGGAAATCCCCCATTTGTGAACAAGATGAAAAAAACTCACAAGCAGATCCTTATGCCCCAAAAATATAGGTTCACCAAAAGACATAATAATAATGCAGTGAAAAAGGTTTTGTTTATAAAGAGCAAAAAAGTAAATGACTCCGGTATTACATTGCTGAACTTCTAAAAGAACATACATTACCATGCTCCACTAAAATGCAACATTGATGAAAAAGCATTTTTATGAAATGCAACAAAGTGTGATACTTGTGCACATTGAGATCACACCCAGAATAACAAATCAGCCTATAGAAATAAGAAATCATTCAGTTGCAACATTCAAGTAGCTTTTAACATGTTACATGCTCATACATCTTTCCCTGCTATCACACATAGGCATGAGTCACCATCTATTATCTATATGGACAAGCTCAAAGATGTTAAAATACATATTGAAATGATTATTTTTTCTAGCTTGCTTATCACAAAATAGCCTGGCTACTTTTCACCTTCAAGGAAAGCCCAATGTTTTTATGAATGAGACAAAAATGCTTTAACGTGGCAAGATGAAATAGCAATATATTCTGTTAAATAGTTATAGCCATGAATCTAAAAATCTCAACCTTCTCAGGAGGGAGATCAATACCCAGATTCCCTCGTGAAAGAATAATCCCATCTGCTTCTTGCAGAATCTCATCGAAATGGGTCAAGCCCTGCAAAAGGGGTGCAGAGTATGCATGAGTTTAGACGTCAGTCAGTTAGACAAGTAAACTATCTCAATGAGCTATAAATGACTCTGCAAATTACTTCTATGTTTTCAATCTTTGCAAATATTTGTGTTTGCTTGAGATCACCCAAATTTGAGAGGAATTCCCGAGCCTGTGTTGTACAGACAAAACCATTTTTATTGGTTAGTACCAGCACCATATACAAATTTAGGTGGAAATAGCATGTACCACACAATTAAAAAAAAGAAAAAAAGCAAAGTAATATAGAGCTATCTCACTTACATGTCGAACATCTTGTGCATGTCTCGTATATGACAGTGAAAGAAAGTCAATCTTATTGCGGACACCCCACTTACTGATAGCCTAAAACAATTGATAGCATGCCACATTGATCAGAAAGTCTAGTAGTTTGAAGTTTGAACAGGCTTCAGGTAATCTACATGAGAAAGAAAAACATGCAACAAAATGTAGATTTGTACAAATTCACATGCTTTGAAATCATATGAAATACAGTATTCTAATTATATAACAATTGGATCCATGTACAATGACCTAAACTTATATATTAATTGGATCCATGTACAATGACCTAAACTTATATATCGATTGTATTCAAACAATCTAACAAGTTTGGCCAAAGTGAGACAACAATAGCAGCTGGCAAAAAGCGAGATACAAACCAATAATGAACCAATGAACACTAGTTATGAGCAATACTCAGAAGTTTAAATATCTTGGAGCTCTAATCATGAAGTAACATAATCTAGCAGCACTAGATTTCATAATATTGTCGTGAATCAAGAAGACCATTTAGAAGTAAATTTTGATAAGTATTGCTGGACCCTGTCGAACATTCCTTGGAGTTAGATCTGGCTCCATGGCAGATAAGAATAATGTGTAACCTAACTACTGAAGAATTACTACTCTAAAATGTAGTCCATGTGCCTGTATATGCAATCACATATGCATTTCAGCCCCCCTTGGCCTCACCTCATAAAACCAACAGCCATGACTTACTCGAGATCCATATTATCATGGATGTCATGTTCAGACTTCAGAGACGACCTTATGAGTTCAGAAGAGAACATAAATTTACAAAAGAGAGCATCTCTTACATCTTTATCGACATCAGAAAGTGTTGGCAAATCAATGTGGACTTGAGAAATGTGCAGCGTAAATAGAGATCCAGCCAGAGTAGCTGTGTTCTTAATCACACAAATAACATTGTCCCCTTTCAATTCAGAAACCTGCAAAGTACAGCTCCAGTATTCACATTAAAGAGAAAACAAACATGAATAAATACTATGCTGTTAAAGCACAATTAGAAACTTCTTTAAATTCAGGCAACTAAATGGCATGCCAATATCTCCCACTCTCATACGTTGTGAGCAAATCATAACCATTTTTTTCTTCCTTTCGGAGAGAAGAAAGAACATACCAAAGTCGATAATTTTGCAGTCTAGCAGCCAAGCTAGTTAATATTAAGTTGGCTAACACTTCAATGCTACACTATGAAACTCTGACCAGTAAGTCCACCAATAACATACCTCCAACCAAACAGAAGTAGTTTCACTCCCAGTGAACAAGTATTGCCCAATAAATATCGTGTCTCCTGGCTTCACTGCCTGCAAAGAATAAGAAAATTATTAAAATTACATGACCAGATATAACCAGAAAAAAAAAATGCTAGATTTCTTTTATATCACAATTCTAATGCTCCTTAATAGCTGATGCCCCTGCTTGAACTTGTTCACACTAGTTAAATTTAAGCCCCTAAATAATGCATTTACTGAAAATATTAGTACAAGTCTACTTCCTGATTGTTGGTTTCTTATCTGTGCTTAGAAAGGATTTCAAGTTTCAGGAAACAGCAACATGAACGCCATGACATTGATGACAATATAAGGTGGAGAAGATTAACACACACATATAAAACAATAGACATCTATTGTATTTTGTAAATATGTGCACTGCCATTCATTCACAATCTAGTGGCTAGGAGTTTGCTGGACAGATAGTTAATATTGGAGACAACATTACAGGAGTCCTAAAATTAAATAGGATGATATGGTTATTGTGAGGTGTACAAAGGACATGAACATGTAGGAAGTGGAAGCATAAAAATGGGGAGAGGATACAAGTTACCAACTTACCAAGTAGCTATTTAAGAAATTGATTACATTGAAACAAAGTAAAACTGATATGAGACTTTGACACATCATAAAGGCTTGGGACTGAATATTTTCTTGCCTTTGATAGTCCAGTAAAATTTATAGGCAGCAGCTTAGATGATGCTTCCCGTTCCTGATCAGGCGTCAAAACAACGAATGCACCTGCCTCCAGTGAAATTGCACTTTCACTTTTGTTCACAACCTGCAACTCTGGACCCACAGTATCTAACATGACCTGGAACAAGGAGGCAATAAAGAGAATTTATTTTCAGCAATTTAATTTAAATATCCCGCATCAAAAGAGAGTCAAGATCAATGTTTCCAATAGTAACATGTTATTAAAGCATGGCAAATAAGAAATAGAGTTTTGCTACAGCTCAAAGTGGGGCAAAAAGATTGAAACACAACGCATCCAACCACTTGTATTGGTTACAAGCACAGTGAAAAAAAAACTACATATTTTCCACCTTTAGTATGTCAAGAGGGGGATGAAGAGCTTACAGCGCACAGCTTTTTAGTGCTCTTGATGGCAAGCTTCAGATTTTCCAGAGTCTCCTGATGATAATCGATGTCCCCCCACGAGAAGTCAAAGCGTGCCACTGACAAAGGAAAGTTTCCAAACCAAAAGGGGAAAAAATCATTTGAAAACAACCTCATGAAACATAATAAAGTTAGAGGAAAGGAGTAAGGAGTTGTTTTGGAACGCATACCGGACATTCCTGCCTTGAGGCAGGCAGAGATAACCTGGACCGAGCGTGACTTAGGACCAAGAGTCCCGACGATCTTGGTCATTGCGGGGAAGAAGTTCTGTGATCATCAAACCAGCTTTATTAATGGAAAAAATCAAATCCAGGCTTCTGGTAAAGAAAATACTCTCAAACTAACAAGATTATTGAGCATGGAGAATATATAGAACAATACGGGCTTAGAAGGCTCGAGGATGGAGGCCATCCTGATAGGCTCTTCAAGCAGCAGGTGCGTCGAATGCATCTTTTCCTTCGCTTATCGACTGCTGCGATGATCAGAGATGGAGATGGAGACGAGGAAGAAATATAGAAACCCTCTCAGACAAGGTGGAGGGAAGGCAGGCAGCACAAGTTAAAATAAAACTATCAGGTCTACCAGAAGGCGTCCAGTATAAATGGAACGCTGGCTGCGTGCTGTTCTCTGTTTTCTTCGTTCCGTTCTCTTTTGTATGTTCTCGTCTTTATCACCGATTGTCGTCGTACAAATAAAACAAGTTGATTCGTTCTAGTTTCTCTCCCGCATGATAAAATAGTGCACATCTTTCATCATCGTTGATCAAAAGAATAATCGATTCATCGATTATTATTTTATATTTAACCCGTAGAGACTTTTTTTAACAAATAATTTTATAGTGGTGGTCTAAAGTTGAAACTGGTGGACGGAGTAGGAAACCACGGGCCGTTGGCGCGCTCGCTGAGAAGACGAAAACCAAAAAACCTGGAAAGAAGTGTCTTTTTGCGTGGTCCTCACTCCACCAATCTGGTCATGCCAATAGAAAATTAGATCCGTGGGCGCGGGCGCGGGCGCAAAGGACTGCTCTTCTGTTCCAAAGCGTTGATGATCTTCTAGAAGAAGAACCAAATAAAGGTCCCACCACGCATATGCCATTCCCCCAATTCTCTAGTACTAGATGCCGGTTCTTCTTTTACACTCTGATGCCTTGGTCCTTCCCCCAGGCCACGAAAATCCCACAAGCTGCCTGAGGCGTCACCCAAAAGGGTACAGAGAGCTGGGGGGAATTGAGAAAAGCAACCCCGGACCCAATTTAAAAAATTGTTTAATCCTATCAAAATGGGTAGCTTAGTCGCTGCCCAATTATATTCTATATAGAAGTGGTTAAAATTACAATAGAAAAAAAAAAAAAAAGTAACAAGGAGGAGCATTCATGGATCCTTATGTGCCACGGAATAGGTTCTGCACCGCTGATAATGGTTATGACTTCAATTGAGTCTCCTTCAGTGATAACTTCCTTCGGTTAGAACTTGGAAAGAGATGACAAAAGAAATGTTATGTTTAAGACCCAGTGCTTCGATTTCCAGAGGGGAGGAGGTACTAACTATTGCTCTAACAAAGATGAGTAACCATTTGCTATGACTTCAATCCTAGCAAAGTTGTTGGCCTGGTCAAAAGACTCATCAAAGTTAATCTTAGCCATATTCTCTAGAGGCAAGGTCTATCAGACCTTCATGACTTTTCTCTTGGCCGACCTGGTTTCCATGCCATGATCGTATTCTTTTTTGGCCATCTGGATGCCCGTTGTATCTGAGCTTAGTTTAAGGCCATCAGAACGGTAACGATTTTCTAGCCTTCCATGTCATGCAAATACTTGTAACAATGATTGCTTTAAACTTATCGACATTGCTCTCAATATGGGACCAGTCATATTCAAACTAGTGGACATCCAATTTAAAAGATACGGCAAGGCTCTGAGTAATTACCTCCTAGACCGCAAGGGTGCAGTGACATTCATAAAAATGTCCAATTCTCTTATCCTATAAGCCACACATTGGGCAAACTTCATTCGATCCAATGTATAGGATTTTTGAGGAACACTTGAGTAAGGATAATTCCTCAAATCACTTTTCAAATGAACACCTTGGCCCTAGGGTTAACTCTAAGCTTTCACAAATAATCCAAGCATTGGTGTCTGACAAAACCATAGGCTAATTTAGCCAAAGCCTTGCCTTTGAGGTTTGTCATCCATATCTAATCATTCTCCTTATCCATATTACCCAAGCCCAGAATGTGGTTGCTTATCAAAGACTCAGACCATCTGGTCAATTAGAGCAGTATCTTAGATTCTGTTTAGTCTTAGAGATCGACGAAACGCATATTATCGAGCAATATGTTGGTTTGGATAAAAATAAATTTATGACCAAGAGAAATATGATAGCACCAATAATCATTAAGAATATTAACATGAGGCACCCCAACCAATGTCTAAAGTCTAGCTTAAGGTGCTTTGCCGCAGTCCACAGCGCTGCACACGAGGAATACTTCTCAGGAGTCAGGACCCCTTTAGCCAAGAGTTCATATTTACCATATTTCTATATCATAACATCCATCCAGAAAGCAGTTTTCTTATTTAAAAAAACTGAAAGTAATTTCAGCCACATAGATGTACCATTTAATTTGGATGCCATTTAGTTGTATGGCTTCAGTTGGCCAGGTAGATGTGCCAAGTTTTAATTTTGGATAATTGGATCAATCTTATTCTTAACAAGCCAAAAGCGAACCTAGACCAAAATCGGTTAACCATTTGATTAGAGTCCGTCCGATACGTTTTTAGGCGTGATAGTCTAATGCCTCGTTTACTAGAAAAAATCAAAAAAGATATTCATGAAATTAAGAGGGCTAATGATTTCAAATCATATTGGGGTTAGATGCGCAGGGCCAAAGCCGTCGCACGTGACTCGCATTGTAGATATCAGTCGGATAGAAAGGGTCGAACTCGCAGCGCATCCAAGTCCCAGGGACGCTTGCGCGAGAGGAAAAAGGCGGAGGAGGCGTGAATGATGGGCGAAGTGACGCCGGTGGAGCGAAGTAAGGATGGAGGAGAGGGAAGGAGGCCTCCGTTGACGGTGACTTTTCCGGACGCGCTCCGCCGGGAGAAGTTCGATGTCCCACCAATAAAACTGGAGGTTGAAGAATCCGCCGACGATATGAGCCCTCGCAATATGTGGCAGGTTTACACTACCTCTCACTCATCTTTGCTCAAGAACAGATCCCATGGGTAGACTAGTTTAAGATCATAACCCCCTTTTGTGGTGCTTTCCACACACCCTCATCATGATTATTAATTTTTCACGAGATAACCATGATAATTTTGGGAGAATTCCCAACGGAAACCATCATTAGAGCCCCTGCCATGGTTCCCGTTCTCATTATTCAGTGCGAGTTTCGTTTGGAAACAAGACAAAATAGATGAAAGGCACTTGGTATTGCACTAAGGAAACACGTCTTCCCTTTCAATCTTGACTCACATTATGCTAAATACAATGGACTACTTAAGGTGGATACTATTGTCTATAATGCTTGCGATTATGTGAGTTTTTATTTACAATTGATGAGTTATAGAGTTGTCTGTTTAGGATTTACTTATGTAAGTTTTTCCATTTTCTTAATCACTGGTATCCAATCTTGTTTTTTAATGGTACTGTTATGCAATAAGAGTCCTAGGTACTTTATCAGCAACTTCTCACTCTTACAGTTCAGCATCCCAGCAAATTTACTCCCAGCCTCCTCATCAATTCCCAAATAAATTATAGAGCTTATATTGAAATTTATTTTAAGCTCGAAATCCTTTCAAAGCAATGTAGCAGAAACTTCAATGTTACACCTAATAACTCCTTGTCACTAGCTTTGATAAGGATCAATATATTATCCCCATATTGTAAGTTCACAACCCCACCATTTATGATCGCACTGCTTAAACCAATTAGAATTCCTTGCTACTTGGTTTCTCTGAAATCCTGTTCATCTGCAGCCAAATCAAGCAAGAAAGGGGCCAAGGGGCCCCTTGTCTCAAACCTTTTTGGCATTTAAAATAATTCCCAAACTGCCATTGAAATTAACAATTACTGGTCAAATGTGATGTATTACTAGTTTCTTTCTCCCGTCAATATGCTGCAAGATTTCTACTATTTGTTTTCCATGCTTCTGTGTAATGTTGTTCTTCCTGCTAATTTTCAAGACTTATCTAGGAAAGATATTGATATCTTAGAAAATTGATGTCTATTCTACAATATCATGTGTTGATGTAGGGTAAATTTTCTAATTTTTTTTTACTTTCATACTTTTGACTTTTAAGTTAATGTCGTTATTCTTGTTAATTCTCACAACTTGTCTATCTTCAAATCAGTCTGATCAACAAAACACAGGATTTCTTCTATGCTACCAATGTTGAATGCACCCAGTTGATCCACTTGTTGCCAAAACCCCTCCTTTGCAACACTTCCTCAATGTAATCCCACTGAACATTGTTAGACGATATTCCTTCTTTTTTTTTGGCATGAAAAAAGGACCTTGTGTCCGGTATGTATTTGTTCCTAATAAACGCACTTTGAACTCTGCATTAATCTATTAAGTCTTTTGGTTAAGTCCTTAGTGAAAATCTTGAAGCTACAATTTAGAAATAATTGGTTTGTATTCCCCAACATTTTCTGCACCAATCATTTTAGGAATTAGATAGATCATTGCATAATATATGCAGTGGATACTCAAAGCCCTGTTATAGCAACCATAGAAAATAGCCATATTTTTATCTTTAATGAAATCCCGGAAAGACTAATAGAATCTCATGTTAAAGCCATTTGGACCTAGGGCCTTGTCAACCACCATCTGAAATATGACTCTTTCACTTTCTTTTTACTGAACAAATTTACTACATCCTCACCATCTAGATTAGTATAGTTAGTCCGAGCATTATTACTCATCTTGATCTACATTGCAGATTATGGTTTCAAGTTCCGGCTGATCCCAAGTGGGATCGGCCAGGTATCAACGATCCCAATCTATGGCCTATTGGCTGATCCCACCCAATACGGGCTCTCCTTCTCTTTCTATTTTTTTTTTCCATTTCTTCTCTCTCTGGTGCCTTATCTCTCTCATTTCTTTCTACTCTCTCTAGCTTCTCCCTCTTTTTCTCTCCTCCGATCTCTTGTTCCCTCTTTTTCTTTGTCTGTCTTTCTCACTCTTCTATTCTCTGTTATTGCAGCAGGGAAAAATATGTTGCAGTAATAGAGTGAGATAGAGAGACAAAAGAGAGGGAAAGAAAAGGGAGAGAGAAAAAAATAGAGAAAGAGGGAAAGAGAAGGAAGATCCAATTCGGTGTTCATCAAAGCTTTGAGTAAGTTATTAGGCTTTATATGTATGTAATTATTAATATTTTTTTATTTTTCTAAATTTTTAAAAATTTATCTGCAATTTTAAATTATATTTAAAATTTTATGTAATTAAAAAATAGTTTGATTTGATACAGGTGGCTTATACAACCGATACGTATTATTTTTTCGAATGGCTAATCTCGATCTCGATACTAAGTTTTGGAATATTGGTGCTCTGTGTAAAGTCACATGGTTTTATATAAGCACCTAATAAATTTCATTACTAGCAAACTCATACTTAAATCCTGCTCTTCCTTTTCCTCCCATTTGCAATCTTATGAAAATAAGCTGTACTTGAATCCCTTTCTTTCTACCATTGGACTCTAGACTTTTGTCTCCAGCAAATTTTCTCTTCTTTATAAAGCTTGTCCAGCAAGAGATAAGCCTCACTCCTCAGTATCACTTCTTCATCGGTAAGCCTTCCAAGTTTCATGATGTTATCGTAACAATCAATAGTCTCCATTCTCCAATAACCTTATCTTTTAATCAAGATCAGATTTTTTAATATTTTTATTCCAGCCTATGATCTTCCTCCTGAGATTTTTCATTTTTGAAGTCAAATTTCTAGCTGTAGAATTACAATCACTGTTTTCACTCCACCACTTCTGCACCAATTCTTTAAACCCTTCCTTTTGTAACCAGTAATTTTTAAATCTGAACATAGGTTTGGGAACCTGTTTTTTATCACCATCATTAATAAGTAACAGCACATGATCCGAGCCATATCTAAGGAGAGTTTTGGTAGTAGCTAAGGGAAAAATTTCCTCCCAATCAGTGGATGCAAAGATTCTATCAAGCAAAGCCATCACTGGATCCTCCCTTGTGTTACACCTGGTATATTTCCTTCCAACCATTCTTAGCTTCATCAACTCTAAAGCATTCAGCACTTAATTGAATCTTCTTCTCTTTATAGTGCTACTCATTCTGCATCCCTGATCTCAGACAGTTCCTCCCAAATTTCTCTTTATCATCCCAATCAATAGGGGGCCATAAACTAAAATAATCATCCAACCCAGGCAGTTGGAACTATCCTTAAATATAACTATGACAGCATTCTTATCAATCCTGCAATCGAGCTGATTTAGAGCATTATCATTGCACCCCCACAAGAACACCACCAGCAGACCCCTGAGCAGGTAACATGACCTAACCATTTATGCAGACCTCCTTTCCCCCCAAAAAAACTGAATTAAGCATATTATTTCTTTCGTCTTCCCGTTTGGTCTCCTGGATACATGTAAAATCTACATGCTCTTGTATATTAATATCTCTCAAATGCCTCCTCTTCTTAGCCTTTACCAGACCTCTCATATTCCAAAAGAGGCCCTCCATGAGTGACCATTTTAGCCCGCTTGTTTTTCTCTCTCCTCTCAACAAACTTCAAATAAGACAGAGCTCTTTCTTTCTCTAAGTGCATTAGAATACAAATATTTTCATTCTTTTCATGTCCAATATCTCCCAAGTCAACCCCATGTATCTCAACAATATGCATTAATTCTAGACTGACTTATTAGGGAAAGTAAGGTAGCTAAGGAAATTTGGTCTCGGACCTGAAGAGGATGGCTTTTTTTTGGGGGGTATTTCCAAAGCTTTTACAGTCAGTTGTCAATTTCCATGGTCTCCCTCATTCCCTCCATCCTCCACATCATCTTGTCTTTTCAAAATTTACTCTTTTTTTTCCAGTGTCATCACCTTCTCCCATAAGCTAGGTTCAAAGTTCAAACCAAATAGTTCTCCCCCACCAAACCTTTTCTATCGCACATATATCAGTCCTTTCAGAAATCTCCTCCTTTTTCCCATCAGCCTTTGTAGCTTGTCAAGATTCCTATCTAATCTCCTTCCCTTTTTCAGCAAACCCCTGCTTCACAGCAAAGCACTGGACCTGCGGTCCTGTGTTGCACTGAAAAAAGGACAAATGAGAAGATGTTCTCCTTTGTTCCACCAGCTTTTGGAGTTTGGTTGTGAGAACAAGCTTCCAGAGGGGATTTATCAAAGGACTTCTAGTGTTCCCCCTTCTGCTCTCAGAT
This sequence comes from Typha angustifolia, assembly GCF_048772165.1. NCBI lineage: Eukaryota > Viridiplantae > Streptophyta > Magnoliopsida > Poales > Typhaceae > Typha > Typha angustifolia. The sequence continues at coordinate 36,697 of NC_133250.1, forward strand.
CTCTCCTTACCTATTTGTAAGCCTTACATTCCTCCACATTGATCTCAGGGCCTTTCTCTACCTCCACTTTAATCTCATAAACTAAACCACTTGCAGAAACCTTCACCATTTGAGGTATACCGCGAGCATCATGCACTATCACCCAATGTCTAACAATTTTGAGGTTCGCTTGGACCAGAGTTCCATTATCAATCACAAGGTGGAGACAAACTAAGCAAAATCTTCCAATTACCAGCTTTGTAAAGGAAATCTTGATAGCCTAATCTAGACAATGTCCTTCCCTACCGCATCCATTCCTTTTTCCATTGATCAAAAGAAAGAGACGCAGGTCCAAAATTATTCTTACCTTTCCTCTTGGTCTCCTCCATTTTTTGTTCATTTGGGAACTTCACCAGAAAAACTTTAGCCCTAATGCTCCTTGCTTTCAATCGGACTTCCATTTCCACAAATTTCTCATCACCATTTCCAATCCCTTGCCAAGATCTATCCTCTGGATATGCTAGCCACCATGCATCTCCCTAGCTGGACCTCATTCACCTGAGCTGCCTCTAACATTATGAGTAGGAGGCTATTAGAAGCATCTCTTTGCATTTCCCATCTCTCCTCCCCTTCATGGACACAAAAAAGACCAGTGTCCAAGCTTCCTGCACCAAAAACAGATGACGAAATTATGACACTTTGTCAACCAATGGCCTCTTCCCCACGATGAAAGCACAGATGTGACTCTAGATATTACGATTTTTTCCTCCGGTGATTCAATTTGTTGGGGGAAAGGGTTTGAATCCAGTTTTCCCAAAAGAACATCTCAAAATGACAACCTTCAAGGAAAATCCTAAGTTGCCCTTCTTTACACTCCCTTTCTCCTCTGCATTCAACGCAGAGGCATTGGAATTCGTCATCATGTTAGATGAGATATTACTCAAATCTGCCACTCGATCTCCTTCAGAGCGCGACGAATTCGAACCATACAAATTCAAACCATCCCCTAATTTAGGGATTAGATCCCTATCTCTTTGTCTCCTCCTATCCAATCTGAAAGAAGAAAAAGGAGATAGAGATGGAAAACTCTTAGACTCTAGTCTAAATCCAGAATCGGAGGTTGAGAAAGAGATCTAGGGACAATTAGGGTTACCAGAGCTAGATGACTCCATCTCTCATGCTCAAAATTATAGATATTACAATTTAGTTTGAACTGCATCTGACTTTTTTTTAGTGTTGACCAGTTTCTCTCAGTCCACAAAAAGTGAATTGTATGTTGAAGGCATTGAAATAAAATACTTGGGAATTTTCTTGAAACTAGGTCTTGTTAATGGTCTTATCAAATAGGAATTTTAAAGACAGTGATAAGAGATGAAATTTTCAAAGAAATATTATTGGCAGTGAGTTAGGATAAAAACAAGGCCTTTGTGTCAGATGGCTTTAACCATGCCTTGTTGAGATCTAGTTAGGGCTGTCAAAATAAACGATCAACTCGGGGTCGGCTGAAGCTCGAGTTCGGTTCAGCTCAGTTAGAGATGAACCGAGCCTGAGCTGTCGAAATTGGTTCGAAATTAATATCGAGCCGAGCCTGAGCTAGAGCTGGCTCGCTCAGGCTCAGCTCGATAGGCTCGGTATAAAATGGGTGAGAAAACCCTAATTCCCAGATCCCACATCTCACATCTCACATCTCACACCCCTGCCTTCTCCTTCGGTGCTCCTCCTCCTCTTTTGCCAAGCCGCCTTGGTACCGCCTCGTCCTTCTTTGCCAAGCCGCCGCCGCAGTGCCGCCTCGTCCTCCTTCGCCAATCCGCTGTTGTGGTGTTGCCTCGTCCTCCTTTGCCAAGCCGCTGCTGCGATGCCACCTCCTCCTTTGGCAACGGCATGCCGCCGCGATGCAACCTCGTCAAGTTGTCGTAGTGCCGACAAATCTCTAGCGGATCAAGGTGGATCAGCACCTCCGCCACGCTCTCCGGCAAGTCCCCCAGTGCTGTCTCGCGGGCTTGGTCTTCTTATTCTTCTTCTTCTTATGGCTCAGCTTGGGCTCGATCTAGCTCAGTTTTGCTCGATCTGGCTCGGTCCAGTTCAACCTGGCTCAGCTTGAATGAGGCTTGATGATAGACTTATTTTAAACTCGAGCTCAGTTCGAATTGAGCTGAGCGGAGCCTAAGCCGGAGCCGGCTCACTCAGAATCAGCTCGTTGACACCCCTAGATCTAGTATGATATCATCTAAGGCTTAAGGGCCAAGGCTAATATTTTGTCATCAAAATCTAGTAAAATACCTAGTCGAGAACCTCGTGTTCAAGGTTTTTTACTTTAAACTAAGATTTATTTAGTTTTGGTGTGATAAATGTCAATGCTAATATGTTATAATGAAGTCCAAGATAAGTTGCAGTTGTGTAGTTGAAATGGAGAAGCTTGAATTCCATCTCTTTAATTTGTGACATGAATAAGAGAGAATATTAGAATTTATCAGCACTTTATTAAGCTTGTTATATGCCTCGAGTCCTTCATGATAAAATTCTTTTGGAGAATTAAGGGGATAGTAAGCATGTGAATGACAATTCGAATATATTAATATTCATTTTTGTGGATTTTTTTTTCTCTAAATTCGGTTTGAATTATGTTTTTTTTAGATTTAATTGACAAAACGATATTTTTAAAATAGCATAATAATTTTGATTGCAACTAGGGGATAGCAATCAGGTTACGTTAAGCAGGTTCAGGTTGGGTCAATTTCACCATAACACAAAAATGACTCGATTATTAAACGGATTATATTTGATAGACACAAACTCAACTCATTTATTAAATGGGTTACATGACACGACGTTTACAATTCATTTAATAAACGGGTCATGTTAACACAACACGGCCTATGTAACTCGTTAAATAAACAGGTTGTATTCACGAAATAACATAATGATATTTATTTATTTACCGTTTTACCCTATATAAAAATTAATTACCCTATATAAATAATCTATTATACAATATTATCTTTTCAACTCAAAATTTATACAAGATAAAATGTATCAAGCCATTAACCATACATTCAATACTAACACAAATTCATAGGGGTATAATCGAGCCTAGCTTTGATCAAAGCTTGAATCAAAATTAATTTCGAGACTATATTTGTGAAAGCTTGAATTGAAATTAAAGTCAATTTTGAGCTCAAGCTCGATCCTAAATGAGCCAATCAATAAGCAATATCAAGCCTAGATCAATTCAAGCCAAATTTCGAGCATAATCAAAACTTGAATTAAATTAAGCTTAATTTAGGCTTGAATTAAGCTTAAAATAAGGGCTAATTTATAAAATATAAACTAATATAATCAAAATTTAGAACTAAACTCTATAAGATTAGAGTCATAATAATTCACTTAAGTAAATCTTATAATATAATATAATTATAGTATAGTATAGAAAAAATTACTCAATTATATATATAGCCTTACCGAGCCTCGAGCTTGCTTGATTATTTTGACAGCCCTACAAATCCGTACAACTGTAACAACAACATCCAACTGCTAGATAGGGCACAATATTAATCATTAACAACAAAATTGGCATTCCAACAGTGCAAAGCTGAAAGAACAAAAAAAAAAAAGATCATTGGATCATCATTGAAGGCCTTCTTGTTGATCCTTGAATTCAACTGGTTGATTCATCTAGGCCTGCAGCTCTTCCTTATGATAAAAAGAGCAAACTTGTTATGATTCAATAAATGGAAAGAAAGAAAAAAAAAATTAAGAGTTTTGATGAGTGTGGTGTATTTGATCTCCCTTCAAGCTTCTCAACAATCATGTTCTAGTTCTGAGGGCCATATTGGGAAACAAGCTTCCTGAGCTTGGTATCCTCCCTTGGCCTCCAATGGCCTCTTGCAGACTCGCACAAACCTTTCTCTCATTAGATTCCCCTTTATGATCCAATGGAAGAAGACCCATGTCACCAGTCCCTGGTGGTAGCGATGGAGTTGGCCTTGGAGGAAGACATGAGAAATCCATTTCCATCGTAGATATCTGCAGCTTCAGGCCTGTCCCATTTTCCTCTCAATCTAAGATTAATGGCAAGTAAAGAAAAAAGCATAGTCTTCTAAAAGTTACCCAGAAACAAAAATAAAATAAACTTCATAAGAACACTCTTAGTGAAGATCTAGCTCAACCATTCGCATCAAAAACATCCCTTGAGATCTTCATCTTCTTACTCGCCCCTTTATACAAATCCTCAAGGATACAAATCAGCGGTTTGTCTGTGTGTGTCTGTCTTTGTGCAATTTGTTCTCTTATTGTCTTACATGAGAAGGATTAATGATATTGGGTTTACATGTAGTAGTTCAAGAAAAGGAACTGCATGTGTAGTTTGGGTCACCCTCTCTCTCTCTCTTTCTCCTTTTCTCTTCTCTCTTCTCTCTCTTCTATCTTTGAAGTAGTGTAGCAGATGACAGACAGAGGTGTAGGAGGCACTGCAACAAGTAGACAGAGTAGGAGACAGAGACCCTTAGGGCACACGAAGGCGGGCAAATTTTTTCCCCCTTTCGATGAGGCGGCTAGAGGGAAGAGTGGAGAGGGGTGAGTGAGTAAGTGAGGATATATATATTGGGTTGGCGGGTTAGCGGAGTTGACTAGACCTGTATACTTAAACGGGTCAAATAGGTTAGTAGTATAAACCTGAATACAACCCGATTATTAAAATGAGTATGGGGGTTGACCTGTTTATGATCCGAACTCGATTTGGACTAAACCACAACACGGTCGGTTATCATGTCGGATTATCGGATTGGGTCAAAGTTGCCACCCCTAATGGCAACTATGATGTAATAATAATTATGATATTTTAAAGAATATAGTAATAATTATAATACTTTAAAAGTTTTCAGTATTAATTATGTAAAAATATTAAAGCGAGAAGCATGAGTAGATCCAAACCCTAGGCATGTGAGTAAAGAAGATTTGAGAGTATTAATTATTTTATTAGTCATGTACTGTAGCCATTTAAGAGCTTCCAGATCTAATAATAATATTCCTAGAGCCGGATTTCTATGTGAAGCTTGCTAACTGGTTTGCTCATGATTTATATAAGTAGAGGTAGTGAGAAGTTAAATGTCCTATCTATAAGGTAAAAGAGAGACTTGAAGGGGAGTTACGCCATATGATGTCTATACGACAGCTTACAAAAGAGATTTTCATTGCTTCATTTGCTTCATCTTATTTGGTGTACTCGGTTCGAAATTTGAATTTGTTTAAATCTCGTTATAAGGAAATTCAATAAACATGAATTGTTGTTGTTTAAAATGACACGTGTTTACTTATGTGCAATTTTTCAGGAGTTTTTTTTTTCCCCCTCTCTTTGTAAATTAACGTTTTGCAAGTGTTGAGAAGTCACTGGTTCCTCTATAACCATGTGAAAAGTGGTCTCTTTAGTTTTTTTTTTCCTTATCTGTTTCATAATAAATTAATAACCATGTCCTAAAGGGTGGGTGGACAGGTGCCGGTGTGCCCTCCAGATTTGGATCAACAATTTTGGGGCAAAATTGTATTTCAAATACTTACACACAGCAAATTCATGTGGTTTTAGATCAAAGGTCGCCTGGTGAAGCAAACTTCCAACTGCTGAAGAATGCAGTTGCTTTTGTGACTCTGGGATTTATTATAAGCAAATGACTGATGCATATAGGCCTTAAATAGTTGTGCTTTTGCATGACATACCGTCCATCCATCCACAGGATTTAACAGAATTCGAATTTGTGGATAAGTTTTTACATGATTATTAGTACAGTGAACTTGATATGCATGATTTGGCTAATTAAATTTCATGCCTATTTGTTCTTCAGGTGTATGCTCTTGGAGGCTTCATGGTTCTGAGGTGGATTTGGGCTAGATGGAAGGAGAGGAAAGATAAGGGAAGTTCTCCTGAAGATTCATCTGCGTAAAATGAAAATGGCACCGTTTGGTGCATTTCAGACGATCATTTCTGATGCGAGACATAAACATTTGAATGCTCGTCACACGTATTGTCATCTATTGCAAGCTAAATGTTCATGACGTTGGTAAAAATTATATTTTCGATGTCAAAATGCATGGTCATCTTTGTATTATGCATTTAAGCTCGTGAAGATTGAAACCACTCAACTACCGTGGCATATATGCAAGTTACTTTTCTTTACGATAAAATTTTACTATAAGTTGTATTTATTTGGAAATTAACTGGAGGAGGAAAAATGATTGAGCTAAAAGAGAAAAATCGAGCTTCTGAATTCCTTATGTATCAGCGCTTATATATTGACCTTTGATTGGAGGGATCATGGATCTGTTGAATTATGGTAAGATGATATTTGTTGACGTGAGTAGGTTGTTGAACCATCTATACACTTTTCTAGATTTGTTTTCTTTCTCTTGACTTCGTTGATAAAAGTGGGAGGCGAAACGAGTGTTATCATTACGAGGTCAACATCAGTAGTGGAATGGCAATCGCCAAACTTGTATTCTATGTTAATATACCGTCATGTTTAGGTATAATGACGACAAATATCTCACGTTTTCTGTTTAAATGGTTTCCTATAAAGCACTTGGAATTCATCTATTGACTCGTGTCGTCGGTAGGCTGAACGAATTTTGACTAAAAGGTGTGAATGGAAGCGGTGCCTTGCTGGCGTCATCATGAGGGGGGCGCGGGGGGAGGGGAATGGGGGAGTGGGAGGTAGTGGGAATCGTCTCCCCCCTCACCCTCTTCCTTTCCTCTCCCTCCTCTTCATTTGATTTGTCGTCATGATTGTACTGGCGGTCAAGGGAGTGTGTATGGCGTGAGTAGGACGCACCACCGGATTCGTAACATCTTCTCGATTCATCCGCAAGAACCAAGATGTGACGGGCTACCTTCCTTGCCCTTTCCTTTTCCCTTTCCCATCCTAACCTCCTCGCCTCTGTGTCTATAGTCTTGAGGTGTGAGGATGGCTTCCAGTCCGACCGACAGGAGGACGAGGATGAGGACCTACCCTTTCTATCGCGAAGGCGACCACTGGTATACCCTTCTCCCTCTTCCTCCTCTTGCCCTCCTCTTGCCCCCCCCGCCCTCCGCTTAATCTATTTCTTACGCTTGCTTTTCTTCAATCTTTTTTTTTTGATAAAAAGCGAAATTATATTAAGTTGTTAAATGGGTACCAAAGTCTTTCCTTTTTTTTGTTGTAAGGCAGCAAGATTAGCTTGACGAGATGTATAAATAACTTTATAATTTTTTATATTGCTAGTTAAATTTTTAATATCATCGATGAGTACAGAAGCAATAGACCATGGAGGTTATTGACTATCTTTTAAAATGTCGATCAGATTCTTTGAGCCAGACTCAAGCTAAACTTTAAAGTAACCCCTTTGGACAGTGCAAATTAGAGCTTCTTTCGTTGTTATTGCTTCTGCAATTAGTGCCGACTTGTAGGGCCCGCATCTACAACATACAAGGATAGGTCGACCATCAGTCTGTTAAACTATAAAACCAGCCCCACCAACCTTTGATTTGTTCACAAAAGAGCTATCAGTATTGAGGTTAACGATAATTTACATACATCGATAAACTTACTTAGCATTGAGACTTGGGAGTCCTTAATTAACTGGCACTCCTGTTTCGGTCTCAGATCTAATCAAACTATGCCGCCGGCTGATTGTTTTTTCATACATGATATCTGCTTAGCTTTCATGGCATCTAGAAGAAAGCATCCAAGATTTACTTTTGCTGATTTATTATGTATTTACCAGTCTTTCCAGAATTGAAGGTGGTAAGATGCTAATTTTTGTATCTTAATAAAGTTGAAGCAAAGAATATCATCCATTCTTTTATTACGACTACTTTTCCTGGGTTATGATGTTAACTCTTCCGGAGTCTTTTCCTTAGTTATGGTTCTGATAGAGAAGTACCTCTTGTAGTTCATAAAGTTACATTGATTAAATGTTGGTGCACTGCAGGTTTTATACTAGTGGTCTCCCAAGTAATATTATCATTGAAGTTGATGGCATATACTTCCATCTACACAAGGTATGTGTCTATAAGAGATTAGTTAGTGCTCATTCTAGCGATTGAATTTTAAATCATTTGCATATTAACTTAACTTTGACACTACAAATAATGAGCTGTATAATGTTACATATCTGAGTCCAAAATCACGGGCGATCCTAGCAACATGAATGCTATTATGGTTCTATATTAGATTTCCAACCCAACGGATACTGACGAGAATAAAATTTGGTATTATTAAGTTTTAAGTTTTGACCTAATCTGTCCTCCGAATCTAGGCAGTTGCAGGTAAATCCATGTGTTAATTGATGCCATAGATGACTGCACTAGAACTTCTTCTTTATTAACTTTTTCTGTTATAGAATGCTCTGATATGTTGAACATGAGAAGGCCTTCTAAGTTCCTTTGCCAATTTCCATAGAGGAATTGGGAAGAGTCAAGTAATTATCAATGCTCTTCAAGCATAGACATAAAGAAATGTTGCTGAGGAATTGAAAGTTTACTGTTCACATTTGGGCTCTGTTTTGGATATATGTTGGTTATGGGGAAACGAGCAAAATATCAATAGAGAAATGTAGCTGGTTTGAAGCTCAAAGGTTAATTGTAATGCCTAGTAGGTTTATATATCAGGTTGGGTGGCTTTCCATTTTGAATTTTTTTTTAAGATAGAAAAGTTTGGGCCATTCAAAGTTTGTGGTAAGTGATGTTATCCCATTTGAGTTGGTTGATATTGCAATTATATTGAGGTGCTGCAAGTGTAAAACATGTTGTTAGAAGAAGACATCTCAATTGTAAGTTTGTTTGAGTTCAAGCTTCTAGATTTTTGGAAAGATTTGGTTAAGGTATACATTTCCACGTTGTGATTTCCTTTTTATACTTCTAGTTACTTTGTTGAAAATTTGGGAAGCGACAAAACTATTGAAACAGTGCTAAGCCTATATGTTGTTATTGCACTTTTACATTCTACATCCTTCATCCTACTCATTATTTGACAATATGGGGCTCCTTACTCATAAATACTTAAAAAAACATATAAGTGGTATTCTGCAAAATTCTCATTTTTGTGCTTTGTTCATGTAATAAGCAGTTGGATTTTATCCTTAATTGTTGAAATAAATCAATAATGCACGCTACACATGCCTCAGTTTCCTCTTTTTTCAAGATGTGGGAAGATCATGCATCTGTTAGAAGATTCACAAAAGACAGACCAACGTACACACTATTCATTAGTTGGATGCCCTGGAGGATCTGAAGCATTTTTATTTGCATCAAAGTTCTGCTATGGATCAAGAGTGGAGCTGACATCCCAAAACATCTTAATGGTGTATTGTGCTGCCGAATATCTTGAAATGACAGAGAAATTAGACGAGGACAATTTACTGGTAAAGGCAGAAAGTTTCATTCAAAAAGTCATCCTTAATAGTTGGAAAGATTGCATATTGGCTCTGCAAAGTGCTGAGGTTTTGATTTCAAATATTGAGACCATCCACATAGTACGCAAATGTCTTAATGCTCTTTCAATGATGGCTTGCACTGACTCTAGTTTGTTTGGATGGCCAATGATGATGTATGGCAGTTTACAAAGCCCTGGTGGTAGCATTCTCTGGAATGGAATAAACACGGGGGCTAGTATTAGGAGTTCATTGTCCGACTGGTGGTTTGAAGATATCTCATGCCTTGGTCTGGCAATGTTCAAGAGACTGATAGAAACAATGAGAGAACGAAGAATGAGATCTGAAAGTATAGCGGGTGCCCTTATGTACTATGCAAGAAAGTATATACCCGGTCTTGATCGGTGGCACAGAGAGCAAGGAGATAGAACAAGAAATCTTGGAAGTTTCGGTGTCACTTTTTCTATAGTTGATCAAAGGGTATTGCTGGAAGCCATTGAAAATCTACTTCCTGATAAGATAGAAAAGTCTTATTGCTGCTTCTTGTTGGGACTTCTGCGTATTGCTCTGTTGTTAAATGTTCACAGTAACTGTAAGGATTCCCTTGAGAGAAGAATAGGAGTGCAACTTGAACTGGCAAATCTTGATGGTCTTTTGATACCAAACTTCCAAGATTCTGATAACTTATATGACACTGACTGTGTTGAGAGAATTATTCTTCATTTTGTGTCCTCAGAGAAAATAAATGTTGCATCTTTTTCAACATTCACAGGTGACCCTGCTACTCCATCCTTTAGTAAATTTAGGGAAGTGAGCAAGTTAATAGACAACTACCTTGCTGAGGTTGCTCCTGATATTAATTTGATACCTGAAAAGATGCATTATCTTCTGATGGCATTTCCAGAAAGCCTGAGATCCCTTGATGATGGACTATATAGAGCAATAGATATATATTTCAAGGTTTGCAACTTTTGATTTATTTACTCTCTTCTTGAATTTTCTTATTGGAATGCCATTAGCTCTAGCTGTGCATATATGCCGGCATCTGTTTTTGTTAGATCTCAAAAAGAAGTTATCATCTAGATTTTAACTCAATCAAACTGTTAACTGAACTTATATAATTGTTTCTTTTACTAAGTTTCCTCAAGGAAGTTAAATGCCTGAATCTCTGAAACGATAATTTCATCATGAAGCATGTCAACCATGCATGTACCTTCTTTAGTGTTATTTGTAGCAACTCTAATTATGTAAGATAAATCATTTTTTCCTATAAGTACACTGTAGTAATAGTTGGATACTTAGATCATGGATGAAAGTCCAATAATTATCTTTTGTACTTACATGGCAAATAGAAAATAACTCCAAGGTCAAAGACTCGAAATGTTAGTATACTGTAATATAGTAGCTTGATATGAAGAATCAGTACGAACCAGAACATAGTCAAAGTTCTGATTGTAGGTAGTGTATCAGTGTTTTCATAGACTGGTCTCTTGTTTGGTAGGCACACCCTTGGATTTCAGAGGATGATAGAGTCAAGCTTTTCAGTGTCATAGACTGCAGTAAGCTTTCCATTGATGCATGTGCACATGCATCACAAAACGAGCGACTGCCATTCAGGATAGTTCTTCAGGTTTTATTTTTTGAGCAATTGCAGCTTCGAGCAGCTCTGTCTCACTGTCATAATGTCATAGACAGTGACGACAGTGTGACTGGTATGGTAGATGACATGGTGGGACAGATCGTCCAGCGAGATGGATGGGTTTCACTTGTCCGTGAAAATGAGATTCTGAGAGTAGACATGGAGCATATGAGATCTAGGGTAAGGGGACTGGAGCAAGAAGTTGTCAATATAAAGCAAGGTATCGGGAGAGTCACCAGATCTCACAGTTTGATCAGCTCTGCTAGTAATATGTCTAGAAAACTTGGGTGCATCCATGTTCCACAGATGAACAATCAGCGCAGTACTGCAGTATTAAGCACTAGCCAAAATCCAAGACAGTCGGTCTAACAATTAAGTCTTTCCCTAGGTTTGTAAGGAGTGTTTTTTCCTTGTAGATAACATGATGTTGCAATTCTTGCATGATATGTTGCGAATGGCTATTGCTTAATCCTATAAAAAGTTTTGCTGTTTGGTTCATTGGTGAATTGTGTGGATGCTCTACCAATAGGGGTGCTGCTAGTGGTGAGTAATTCTACGTTTGCACATTTGGCATGTTCAGTGATTCATATCTCTTTGAAGATATACAAAAGGATGATGTTCCATAGTGAATACTTGTGTCGCAGATTCTGTTTCTTCTTGAGTTGCTCATATGGCTGTCTGCCTGTCTCATGGTATTTTCATTGTTTGCTGGAGAAAGAGGTTTCTTTTGAAAAAACCAGGTTGCGGAGATACTGTGAGAAGAGAAGGCAGGGATATGGAAACTCCAATGCAACAGGTGGAAGGGGAGAGGTACTTTCAGTGTTGGTGGAATTTCTTGAAATTTTAATGGTTGGTGATTGAAGACAGATCTTGAGCTATTCATGTACAAAAAGGATAGAATGATAGAAGTTTTTTCTAGTGATAATGGTGAGTTGAACAACAGATTTGGAGCAGCTGCTTAGTTGGGTACATTTTGGAAGAGCTTCCACATCTACACCATGGCCTTACCTCAAAGACTGGTGATTCCTTCTCAATGACAAAGCCACAGTGCTGTACCTCTTAGTTACCACTGGGTCGGTTTATCGTTATCGGTGCTTACACTTATTAGCCAGCAAGTCAAAGCAAGTCGAAGCATTAGATCACTGTCCTTGGAGACCCCTTTCAAAGACGAGCATATTTTATATATATATATAATTTTTGCTCAACCGGCGAACACGAGCGTTGGGCCAACGTAAGCTTGGGAGACGCAATTATGGTAGAAAGGCAGACTTGCAGTAAAATAACAAGTTAATAAAACAAGGAAGAAATACTCAAATTCATATATTTTGAGTGAGGAGGTATATATGAATATCATATCAATTAGTAGCTCAAGCGACCGTCCTCGGTGGTGGTGGCAGCCGAATGTCGAGACTCGTCGTCATCCAGGTCTTCTTCTTCTTCAGGGCGCGGCGATTGCTCCATCCTGATGTCCTCGATCATCTTCACCACCTCCGTCATGGTGGGTCTCTGCTCCGGCTGCTGGGCCACGCATGCGAGCCCCACATGTAGCATTGCAACCATCTCCTCCTCTATGTTCTTATACCTCAGCAGCTCTGCGTCGAACACCTCTGCCGTCCACTCTTCCCTCACCACAGACCGCACCCACTCAGGGAGGTTCACCCCGATCATGGTATTTGTGGGCTCCTCGCCCTTCTTCTTACTATGTTTATGGGAAGGAGGATTTGGAGGGGGATATTGGGTGGGGGCTCTTCCGGTGAGGACCTCCAGGATGAGAACACCGAAGCCGTAGACGTCGGCCTCCTGAGAGAGCCGCTTGGAGTGGGCTTGCTCGGGGGCCATGTAACCTCCGAGGCGTGCAATGGCGAGGGCTGGACTAAGAAGCAGCGAGAGCCCGAAGTCGGCAACGCAGGCCACGCCGTTCTTGTCGAGTAGGACGTTGGAGGACTTGACGTTGCCGTGTGGGATTCCAGACGGAGTGTACTCATTGTGGATGCGCGCCAGCCCGCGAGCGCCGCCTAGCACAAGCGCGATCCTCGTGGTCCAGTCTAATGGGGTCCGCCCCGCCCCTCGATTTCCTGTTCCAATCGGACCAAACATGAGAGACGTGTGATGAAAAGGGTGATCATTTTCTGTAACGAAGAAGAGGAGGAAGACCGTGGAGGAGGGCGTGAAGGCTGCCGTTGGGAAGGAAGTCGTAGATGAGGAGCTTCTCCTGTTTGGCATAATAGTAGGCCCTGAGACGGACGAGGTTATGGTGGCGGAGGCGGCCGATGAGATCCATGTACTTGTGGAACTCCTTTCGGGTGCAGGGGTTGGCGTCCCTCAGCCTCTTCACCGCCACCATGCACCCATCGTCCAGCAAAGCCCTGTAAACAGTTCCCAGGCTCCCTTTTCCCACCATCTCCGCAGAAGCTCGCAGAAGGTCCTCCAACTCAAACCTCGTCCTTCCTTTCCTCCTCCTCGTGGCTCCGCCGCTGTTGCTACCTCCATCTTCCTCATTGATCCCGAAGAAGACCAGCTTGTTCTCCACTCCGTCGCTCTCGCCACCGTCGCTGTATCTGCCTATTTCCGCCTTATGCTCGTGCTCAGAATCACCCATACCAGCAGCGGCATTTCTCTTGTCATCGTCCTTCTCCCCCAACGATGGACCGGTGCAGCAGCAGCAGTAGACTATCAGTAAGGATAGAAGCACCAGTAAGAAGAGGACGTTCCCGGTAGCAATCCCAGTGATTGCGCCGGTGCTCAATCCCTCCTTGTTGACCCTCGCACCTCCTCCTCCTGCACCATTGGCCCCTGCTGCCTCCGAGGAAGAAGAAGAAGAAGAAGAAGAAGAAGAAATTGAGCTAGGATTAGAGGGCACCACCGACTGAGAGGAGGCCGAGGGAGAAGCATCCCGCGGGATGAAGGAGCAGAGCGGCAGTGGAGGGGTGGGTCCACAGAGGCCAGCATTCCCCCCGAAGGAGGTCACGCCGAACCTGTTACGCATGCCGTCCGGCACCCTCCCGGAGAGCTGGTTGTTGGAGACATTGAACTCGGCGAGTCGGGGCAGAGGAGCGGACAGATCGGGGAGGGGCCCGGAGAGGAGGTTGTTCTGTAGGCGGAGGGTGAGGAGTCTGGTGAGGTTAACGAGCGCGTCGCCTGGGATGGGCCCTCGTAGATCGTTTTCCGAGAGGTCCGCACGCACGAGATGCGCGAGGAGGCCAATGGAAGGAGGGATCCCGCCGGAGAGGTCATTGCGGGAGAGGTAGAGGAGCTTGAGGTTGGGGAGGGAGGCTGAGAGGAACGGGAGTAGGGTGCCGTTGAGGCGGTTGCCGTGGAGATCAAGGAGGCGGAGGCGGTCGAGCTGGGAGAGTGGATCGAGAGGACCGCGGAGATCAAGGGAAGGGAGGGAGAGCGACGTCACCCTTCCGGCCGAGCACTCGACGCCGATCCAGCGGCCGGAGCAGGCGTCGGGGGAGCTCCAATTGGCAACCAGGTTGCCATGAGCGTCGGCCCCCTGGCGGAAAATGGTGAGGGCGTCGGTGTCGCTGGCAAAACATTGGAAGAGGATTTGCTGCTGCTGTTGCAGGAGCAGGAGCAGGACGAGCAGTAGAAGGAAGGAAGCCATCGTCGAGAGGCGAGAGCAAGGGCAGCAGTGTTCTTACCTTTCTTTGTCCCTAGACGCTGATCGGCGGGAATTTGTGTTATTTTCAAGTTTCAAAACAACAAGACAAAAGAAAAGAAGGAGCAGGCACTGGAATTGACGCTTGCCTGATGTGCTTTAATAATAACAACTCATCGCAGGTCAGACTTAGTAACAAACTAGATAGAGCGGAGACGAAAAGAGAGAGATTGGCCACTTTTGTTTATAAAGAGGACTTTAATTGGTAGCTCAAATGATAAGACCTAATACTCCCACCCTTATGATTTCTTACACAGTTAACACCTCCCACCAACCCAGCATAATTAAGATTATGCCAAAATGAACTGTTGTCAGATATCATCAAACAAAAACAGAGAATAATGGCCACACTGGCAATAGAAGCAATTATTTTAACTAATAGTGTCAAATAATCCGTACTAAAGCAGAAATCGGTCCCATTACTTATCAGGCGGTCTCTGAAAAAGTTCTTTATTAAAGCTTTCCAATTTAGCGTAGATAGCGCTGAACAACTACAAGTCCGGCGGAAACCAATGTTATAATGTACGGCAGCGCACTTTCCTATTTACCCTCTTATGATCTTATCGGATCGCAAGATGAGCAACGGAGCCATTCCTGCCTACCTACCCATCCCGTTAGACATTGGTGGACTCACTGCTCGCTTAATTAATTTAAAGCTGTCAGGAAAGGCCCACACGGACAATGAGAGAGAGAGAGAGAGAGAGAGAGAGAGAGAGAGAGAGAGAGAGAGAGAGAGAGAGAGAGAGAGAGAGAGAGAGAGAGAGAGAGAGAGAGAGAGAGAGAGAGAGAGGGTAAAAAAAAGGAGATCCTCCAATCCGTGGATCATATTCATAGCACAAGGAGGCAGGTTTCTAGAGAAAAAGCGAAAGGTGCAGAGAGACTGAAGGTCCATGGAAACATAAGCGTGCAAAAGAAGCAATAGATTATAGCGAGCGAGAGCTTCGGGCATGCCGCTGTCAGCTCACATTAGCAGACCCCGCCTCGCTGGCCTATCCTAGGGAGGATTATCTCATTATTAATTTATACTACTCACACCGTGCCTCAATAATTAAAGCAATGCTATCTTAGGTAGCATATGATCAAATCCATTGCCGCCACTAAACTTGCCCTTGCCGAGGAGAAGAAAACCCTTTAAAGTATTACCTCTCCACAGTTGGAAGACGAAAGGACGGTGGCAAAACACTGGTAGATGGCATTAGAGGATCAGACTAGTGATAGTTTGGCACCTTCCAGAAGATGCAAGAAACTCTTAAGTACATTTTTATGTAAAACTGACAAGCCCAAACATTCTTGTTATTGATTATTAGCAATAGTTGCTAACCTTCGTGAACTTCCTTTCCAAGTTGAATGTAGTAACTCTCTTTTCTTAATTTCCACCGGATATATATAATAATAAGACATCAGTGTAATGTTACTCCTTCCACTTCCCGAGCATTTTCCAGATAAACACTGGTTGACACGATCTAGATACATGAAAGGGACAGATGGAGAGGACGCGTGGCATTACTAAAACCTTCTACCAGCTTCCGGTCACTTTCTAGACACCTCCCGATTCCAACGGCATATAAATGCTAAAACTCCCCCCACCCCGGCCCTGCCCCTTCACCTCTCTGACTTGTTTAATTCCTGGGCAAACAAGAGATCGATCGAAAGCGAGAGATAGATGGACGTGAGAGCGGTGAGCGCGGATGAGGAAGGGAAGAAGGAGGTGGTGCGGGTGGGGCTCCCGAAGACCCGGTACCCGGACAGCGTTCGGCACTTCCAGAAGAAGCTGGTAGACAAGGGCATCCAGAGGTTGGAGCGCCACCCCGTCGATGGCTACGGCGGCGTCAGGATGCCTCCTCCCAAATCTGGGCATGGTGGTAAGTTCACCTGGGAGGGACCAGAAGACTTGGTTGAAAGCGATCTCGACCCCGTTCCTCCCGCCATCGATCCGGACGATCCCAACTACGTCGAAGAGGAAGAAGAAGATATGCTGCATGAAAAAGGAGATGATGAGGTGAAGCCGATCGGGGAAGTGGAGGTGGCAAAAGTGGCGGAGGCCAAAGAAGGAGTCTCCAGGATTGATATCCTACCACCACCTCTCCAGCCTTAATCAATACTTTACACACTCGCATCACCTTCCTTCCTTCCTTCCTTCTCTCTATTCTCCCATCTCTCTATGATACGTTTCTTAGGTTGCAGAATCTGATTTTACTGTGTTTTGCTTGTTTAGTGAACTAAAGATACTCATAGGAGGCGTTTTGCATCTAAGAATGCTTCGAGGATTAGCCGTTCTAAGTGCCCAATTAGATCCATATGTAAAATTGGGCATCTATCAAACTAATTAAGTGCGTGTTAATCTAAAACTTTTGTTCATCGTTACTTTCAACGATTTATCCTTTCTTTTTTGTTGCTTGTTGCTGTTAAAACGTATTCCAGTTCCGTAATACACACATCAGGTGGCATCCCTCTGTTTCCTCGTTGGAAATCTGTTCGGCTTCTCAATTTCGAAATATGATAGAAATTGTAGTGAGAGATTTATTCCAATCAGATATGCTACTAAGTAGCTATCAGAATAGCAGTATCTGCGATCTGATGGCTTCTATGTATTCATTCAATTACATGTTCATCAACGATGACTTGGGATAAGGAGGACTAAATCTGGGGTGCAACTATACATTGGAACCATGTGTAAGAACAAACATAGGAAACTATTATATCGGATCATTTTGATTCTCCAGATGTTTCTCAGTAGTTCAATAACGGAGCACAATAGAGAGTATAAAAAAAAGAGGTACAAGCAATTGCTTCAGACCTTGTTTAAAATTGAAACAGAAAATCAATGAAAAAAATTAAATAGTAGTCGATAGTAGAAAAAGATTACTACTAGCAGATGGAAGTAGCAAAACCAAGATTAAGCTGGTAGCAAAAGAAACTGCAAGTAGTAAGGTTTAAATTAAGTCCAAATCTTGGCTGGTCAACCAACAAAAATCGTCATTCCAGAAAATGATAACTAATAAGTTACAAGACAATAGAATACAGCAACTGAGTTACTAATACCATCTTTTCAGAGATAAAGTTTCGGTTCTGATTGCTGCCTCATCATAAAATAGGACTATTAAGCTGGTCATACAAACAACTGTAAATCACATGGGTTGAACTGAATGCTTCATAGGAAATGCTCAGATGTTATACCAGCGCTTGTAGATGGCATATAGAGCTACTGTTATCAAAATGGTCATCAGGAGGTACGTGATGATAGTAGTAATACTGATTCGAGATGGGCCCTTCTTTTTCTTGCTCTGTGCAAGCAATGCTTGAGGCTTGATTTTAGCCATACTGTCCTCCTGTATTGCTTATCACACATGGTCCAAGAAAAGTGTTAAAAAGATTGGGGTGACAATATCACAGATAGTAGTGTGTAAGGACATCCTAGAAACAAAACTTGTGCCTAAGTTCGGGATTGCTCAGAAGTAGTGTCCATCTTGCATGGCCTATACTAGAAGTGGGCCAGACTCTGGATGCATGAAGCAAAACTTTTACAGATTTTCACATGCAAAAACAAAAACATAGATCATGTTTATGACTTCATTCATGGTTACAAAATTTGGAGCTGAGTTAACGATTTGCCAAAGGATCTTCAGATAATAGCAAATTAGATGCTAAAAAAGAAAAGCTTTATGCCCAATAGTGAAGCAAGATCTACTATCATTGAAATATGAAAACAGAAGTTTATATTGAGCTGAGTGTAGAGTTGGAAATCCTGTTTCATGAGTTGATACTGCCTATGCAAATTACACATACTTAGCCTTATTTAGAGGTTCTATAGAATCCATAGAGAAGAGATCACAAGCCACGACAGAGATTTTCGGACCAACATATCATTAGGTGCTCTTACATTCCTAGTTTACCTAGAAGTTATGAAAATGAGGAAACTGCATAAAATAAGTACACAAGCAGGAGCAAACTAGTGAACAATCATATTTTACCAAATTTTACTAACTCTTATCAAAGAAAAATGATCGATCTACTGCACTTATTCATATTAATAGAAGATATCAACCTATATTCATATATCAATTGACACTATGAGCACCCACAGTTCTTTTTAGTTCAGAATCCTCCACTTTTCTTATGAGGTTCCTTAGAAACCAACAAAGTTCTTCTGATTTAATTATTATTATTATTTTAATCCCTTCAATTTTACAGTTTTTCAAGTTTCAACACTCACGGAAGTGATATAGTAGACCTGGACATGCACAAGTTACATCCATTTCACTCACTGATCAATTAGCAAGAAAAAGAAAAGGGTTCATGTAGATGATGCAACTAATGGGTCAAAAGTCACAATACTCTGCTTGTCCTACTTGTTTAATTTTTTTAATACTTCGTAAATTTACAGAAGGGAAGACAGAACTCTACTTTTCAAGTAAGCTTATATACTCAAAGCCCAAAGTCTCAAACTAAATTTTCCTCCTTCCAGGGACGCTGTTAAATTTGAAAAACCAACGGTTTATATACATAACGAAAAAATCACATCGTATGATAAAAACTTACTTCTGAAAAGTCTTAATAAGAAACTAAATTTGTACCATAATAATAAGGGCAACTGATCATTTATTTATAGCATGTCTACCTAGAAGTAAACAAGGATGACAATGAAAAGCACGTCAAGCTAGTATACTTTCAATACTAGCTTTTCAAAATATCCCGCTAAACCACTTTGCAGGGCTAAGACAAGGCAGCATTTAACAAAGTACAAAATGATCACCTTGTTAGCAGTGGTATATTGTCCACCTCAAGCTGATTGCCCAAGAAGGACCAAGGAGAAGGCAACGGACTTATTAGAAGCTAGTTTCTCCTCTTCGTTACAGTATGATGAATTGTTCATAGATGAGGTCATTTCTAACTACTAGACAAAATAACATTAGGAATAAGGACGGTGTTATTCGCTTCACACAGCCAAAAGCTATAAATTGACAATATTTTACAGTTGATTCCGTTTGTATTGTACTCGTTAATCAACAGATCTGAAGGATATGCAAGCCCTGAGACACCTTCAGAGATATCAACAAGAAAGGAAGAGCAGAAAGAAGACAATTGGTTTACCAAACGTTATTGCGAGGTTTTAAGAAGAATAAGAGGGAATTATTTGCTGGACACAGCCAGATCGAAGCGGTAATTAAGTGGGTTATCGGTGTTTGAGATGCGGATCTAGCATAGAAAGAGAGCGTGAGAGAGAGAGAGAGAGAGAGAAAAAGAGACCTTTCGTGAAGACCTCCGGTGGCGCCTCTCTCTTCGAATCCGCCGCCTTTTTCGCCGGATAAAGGAGAAGGCAAGAAGACGATAGATCGATCAGAAGATCCGTCCGCCCTTCCGAGAGAATAAGAGAAGCAGCTGGGTGACCGATGACCACCCACAGCTGGAAAGATTCCGCAACTTCGCCAGACTAGAGACTCGAGAGAGAGGCCTTCGGAATGGACATGGCCCCAATCACGTGCAAATCTAAATAGGCTGGCTCTCATTAAAACATGGGCCTTAATGCGGCCCAAAACCAGGTGCCATACACTTTTCTTCGCTACCGAGCCAAATTTTAAGTGTTCTTGGTTGATTACGCTTTAATCATTCATTGCCGACGTATCATGATAACATCCGTTTTGTGCCTCAGCATATATAATTGACTCAACCGGCTATTCTTTCTCAATATTTGATGGTTAGAATCAAATGGCTTTGAAATCTTATTACCAGGATAGATTACCATTGTTGGTGTTTTGCACTAACTCTTTATTAGGAAAATAAATAAATAAATAAAACAAACTCACCTCTTGTTTGGCATTTATATTAAGATACTCTCTCGTTACGGTTGATATGCCCTATGCATGAAATAAAACCTATAAATGTATCACTCTGTCATAAATGGAAGAGCATCGTATTTTGATTTACTAAACTATTGTTTAACTGAGAAGAACTTATTTTGCTCCTATTTTTTTGTACTGGATTCTAAGTGAAGAAAAATATGCCCAGGTGTTTATTCGTCAATATTGTCCCCCTACTTTCAGATTTGTGCTTTTGTAATTAATCGTCTAAATTTTCTTGCGATGTTTTAAGTAGGTGTAGCCAATCCTATGTGCTACAGAATTATTCTTGAACTAAAGTGACACTGAGATGTATAAGACGAGTCTGACTCATTTTTTTTTTACATCATTGTTTAAGTTTTTGAACCTCGCTCTGAAATATCCCATAGTCATAGGTCTAAGAAAAAGCTCGAGACCTAGAGTAGATGGTCCAAATTAAAACTCGGCGAAGGCTGTGGTTGGGAGGAAAATAGGTGAAGCTTTTGGCAATCTTGCTGCAGACTGCAGTACATGCATGAAGAATATATATCTTGATATCATCATTATCTTATTAAATCGTCAAGGATAGTCATCCTACTTGGAGGTTCATATTTTTCTGCTTTAGAACTCTGTCATTTACGTATGTATTGAATTTCTATTGGGAGGAAATATAAAATGACACTGAAACACATAATACAAGATAATTCCTCTAGTTTTTGTCACAAAGATACGAGTTTATTTTATATAGAAAATCAAAAGAAGGTAGTCAAAGAATTTACACAAAAGCCAGGGATTGTGTAATCTCCTTATTTCAAAGGAATGACTATTACAAAAAAGGAAAGAAATAAGGAATTCATGTTTAATTTACTTTCTAGACGACACATTATTTTCCTTTTCAAATACTACCTTGCAAAGAAATTACAGTTCGAAAAGGAAAAAACAAGTAGTGCTGCTTGTTTACACATCATTGACTTTCACGGACTGCTGTCACAGTGCTGCTGCCATTGCTCATGACATGCATTTATGATTGGTGAGACCAAAAACTTCCTGCTTCAACATGATCTCTCTTCTTTTCTTTTCTTTTTTTTCTTTTGGTCTTTTTCTCCTTTATATCTAATAGTTCCTATAAGCAACATTACTTCTGCTTGCTAGCTTCTTCTGCAACTGTGTGTTTACAGGAGAAACCTATGTGGTACAAATCTTCCACTAGCGGGATTGATGGTGCTTTATACAAGCTTTTATAGAAACAAATATGAAAGGAGGAGGCTGCTTATATCTACTTCATTTATCCTGGGAAGCTAAAATAGTAAAATGATCTGATCTGAAACTGTATATCCAAGGCGTATGCGGAACCAACTTTAGTTATGTGTGCGGGACGAAGGTGCCAACGTAGCCAAACCCAACAATGAAGAAAGCAATTGCTTGGAGGAAGAGGTAGATGAAGTAATGGTTCTTCCCAAGGGCCACATCATAGCATCCACAGAAGAACAGATAGGCTCCTACCGCAAGCTCCAACAGATGTAACCTGTTTTTTGAGGTGAATTAATAGATCAAATATGATATAAGGAACAAGTCAGCCAAGGGGACATTTGGTTTTGATCTAATTTGGAGGAACAGAGACAGATCCTTCGGTCCTCCCCTTTAAGATGGAGTAGTTTATAGTTGAAGTAGAAGCAAAGGAGTAGTTCTGAAATGGAAGGACTTACCGCTCCCCTATCCTGATCCGTGGCTTCCTAGAAACTTTGCCATTAGACACTTTTGTCTTCAGAGCATCTCCCAACTTTTCCGTCACCACCCATTCGTTCACTCGCCCTGCTTCCAACAGGCCGATAAATGTGGCTTTTGTTCGGTGGAAAGACATTACATTCTCGAAAAGAATCCAAAAGACGAGCAAGTGAAGAGACCTGCATGCGCGCATATACAATTGAAAGTTAAATGTGCAATAGATTATTTGAGTCCGGTAATCCATCTTTTTCTTCTCTACAGTATTATCAGAAACAGTAAAACCAAATTGAAGAATCAAGCGCAAATATACTGAATGCAACAAACGGAGTGAATGGGGTCCATTTCTCAACCTTGGAGTTCCAACAGCATTGAGAAGTGTGATGATGGAAGGAATATAGACAGCTCCCCACTTTGGTATCTCTACCTCAGGGACCAAGACAGTTGCAGGGATCACCAAGCAGTAGAAAACAAATGTCACGATATGTGCTACAATCTTCCGCACTAAGAAGAAATTGTAGATCACATGAATCTTCTTCCAGAGTGTTACTTTCTGCATTTATAGGACAAAGGAATTGCCTGATAAGATGAAATTCTCGCATAAATTAAAATTGTTTATTGGTTTTGTTGTCATTAATTTGCACTGACCTTGTTTCTAGCGATCTCCATCACCATCTTTCTGAACAAGTTTGCTGGTCCACAAGACCATCTGTGCTGCTGATAACGATAAGCCTTGAGGGTACTTGGGAGTTCATTTTTAACCTGAGAATGATGAAAATTTTGATTGAACAATTTATATATCCGATATATCAGTCCGTGTCAGTTGGGTGCAGCCTGGTGCCATTCGTTATATTCAGTAGTTTCATTCGTAAAATAGTAACAATTTCATTATTTAATCTACCTGCTAAGAAAGTCTTAGGCAGGTCCTTAAAGTGATGGAATGATGGAAACTAATAAAAGAATATATGCTAGTCCGGTGCAGTTGTAATGTGGAATTGGAATGACACGAAAGAACAAGTTAACTGACCAATCTGAAGTACCTTGAGATCTCCAAGGAATACAAATTTCCACCCCTTAAGGCTAGCTCGAACAGCCAAATCCATGTCCTCCACCGTTGTCCGATCCTTCCATCCTCCTGCTTCATTAAGAGCAGATATACGCCATACCCCGGCAGTCCCTGCATAGTACAACTTTAATCACAAATGTGAAGCAAATTCCAAAATCACTCGGGTTATATATCTACCTGTTTTTTTAATAACTAATTTCTAATGTTGGTATCTTAAAATATTTGTAAGATGCTTATGGTATGCAAATGAACATAATAAGTTGGCAGACTCAGAACTGCGCGTGAGCAGTTTGTCTTGTAGTCCTCGTTCTCAGAAGTTGTCAGTCCTTACGAGGGTGCAGAAACTGATGAGGATTCAGGGCTTACCGTTGAAGCCAAAGAAGGCATACGTGGAGGATCCCACTTCTTGCTCTACAGTGAAGTGGTAATCAAGGGACATCTCCTGCATTCTCGTCATCAAGCATTCATCCGCGTTCACTGCAACAAGCACACATCAGATTAACGCATTCATGGAGTGGGTAACCAAGCGCAGCAGCATGGACTTTTACACTACTGTAATATGTATATATCTAAGCTAATTACAGCCACGAGACATGCCTGTTTAAGTAATTTTGCTAAAGCCAAAAGCCAGTCGCCGATAAGAACAGAATAATTGCACATGAGAGAGAGAGAGAGAGAGAGAGAGAGATGGTGGAAGTAATGAAACAAGCAAGTTGGCATCTGTAGACTGTAATAATAGCTAATAAGTATCAACCTTCCAATTAAACAGAACAAAACGACTTTGAAACCTCATGTGGTTGGAATAAGTAAGTACTATATATCTTGTGACAACCGAAGGGCCCCCCTCCTTAGACACGAGCCTGAATCGTGTTCTTGAATCATCCGGGACAATTAATGAGGAGATTAGACAGGATCTTTTACATCTCTTGAAGTCTATTTACCTAGCAAGTGGCAAGCGATATGGTAGTAAAGAGTAACAATACAAGGGTAGAAGTCGGGGAATACATACAAGCTAGAAGATTGTTTTCTTTAATATGGACAGCAAGGTTGGTTGGGAAAGGGACCACTGACTCATTCGCTGGTGCACGCATCTAACACACACAGAGAGAGAGAGAGAGAGAGAGAGAGAGAGAGATGTGGTGTGTGTACGTGGCTCGTGATTGAGATCCCCAGTGCACTGCTCATCAGTTGGAACCTCTAATAATAATAATAATTAAACTCTCCGTAGTTCCTACAACTACCCCGCCTGTGGACAAAAGCACAAGAAAGGCGGTTAAACCTCCTTGGTCTTTATTTACGCATGTTAGTACTAATTATCTATTTCTTTTATCAATATGATCTATGTATTATGGTGCACTTTATTTTCTCAAAGCAAGCAACAAGACTTACCACTGGCACTGAGGGGTAGTGTTGCATGTGAAAGCTAATAATTCCATCAAAAGGTTTCGTTGGATAAAGAGTTTATCCAATTAATTAATTTCTATCGAGCACGCAACTCATACACGTAGTCACATATTTACCTATTATACTACATAATAAAATATTAAGAAATTTTTATATATCATACTCTATAATTTTTATACTCCTTGAATCACACTTTGAAAATTTTATAACCGACTTCATTTTTTCTTCTATAATTTTTATTTAACATCCTAATATTATATTGACTAACCAACGTCGACCAAATTAATTATTAAAATACTTTTATCATTTTCTCCTACCATCTTCGTTATCTTCCCTATCTCCCTCCCCCTATTTTTTTTCTCTTTTTTTTCATCCTTTTGTGGAAAGGAAAAAAGAAGGATAAAGAATACAGGAGAATTTAAGTATTTATAAATTATTTTATACTATAATATAATATTATTTTTTAATATAGTCTAAAATAATCTAGAATTAAAATATTAAATAATAATTATATGAAAAAAAAAGAATGATTCGAATTACAAAATACTCATGCAAATGACAATGACAGTGTGATTTATAAAAATCAGGTGAAACGAAAAGGAGGAGTACGGCGTTCCGATCAAAAGAGGGTGAATATTAACATATGCAAAATATTGTAAGTGTAAGAGGAAGGGAGAACTACGTAATAGGTGGTATATATATATATATATATATAGATATATATATGAATGAAGTTCTTTTTCTTTTCTTTTTTCTCAATCATCAAAAAGCAAAAGGAAGGGGGGTGGTCTTTGTCGGCTCCACAGGACACACATCGTGGTGGGACCCTCTTATTTGTCGGCGAGGAGAAGCATGGGCCCCATCAAGCGTCGGTCGTCAGAGATGGAGGCCCGTGGGCCCGAGAAGTTGGAAAAAAAAAGGAATTAATGGAAGAATTAAGAACAGATTGGATTACATCATATATATATATATATATAGTTTAGGAATTTAAGACGAAAGCAGGGGATATATAGGCGTGATTTTGCATCATATTTACCGCCACGAGAACAAATTAGACATCCTATTCTTACACCCACCACTATACTAGACCTAGACCGATAAGAAAGAAAGACAAAATTAAAAAATACTGGAAAAAGGAAGAGATAAATAAATCAATGATTAGGAGGTGAAAAAGAAACTGTTTGTCGGCAGATATTTACTTATATGATTCATTTCCGTGTGTCTATGAATATATATATATATATATATATATATATATATATATATATATATATATATATATATATATATACATATATTACATATATTTAGGAGGAGATAGGTGTGATGAGGTCCGGTAAATTTATCTTGGAACTCTCAGTCCACAATTAATGCCGCCAATGAAGCAAAGCTTAGCAGGGACCCCCGGAGCAAAGTGAGAAGGGAACATATTTGTGGTGGTTACAGAAAAGAATTAACTGCAAGAACGAACTCCACCGACACTTGTTAATTATAAATATTATTTAGATAGCTGACACATTCATGATCATGACCATCCGGATTTTGAACATGTTGACTATTTCTAATTGAAACAAATATTTGTGGTTTGTGGCTCAAATAATGGTGCAATTTATTCTATTATGGATGATTAAGCGCTACATTAATAACTAGAAAATGTTGCAATTAATTTATAGCTAGTGATAATTAATTCTTTTAAGAGGAGGAGGAGGAGGAGGAGGAGGAGGAGGAGGAGGAGGAGGACTTAGAATGCATTTCTGTACATATATATATATATATATATGCAGTAAGTAATAAATAAATGAACGTACCAAATTTCCATCGGGCTTGTACGAGACCAATATCGGGGTTGTGGAGGAGGAAAGGGATGGTGCGCCACAGGAAATCGGGTTCCGGTTGGAAGTCGGCGTCAAATATAGCGACGTAGTCGCATTCCTTGACGTAGCTGTGCTTCATCCCTTCCTTGAGCGCCCCAGCTTTGTACCCATTCCTGTTATCCCTGATCTCGTACTTTATGTTGATCCCTTTGCTCGCCCACCTCTGGCACTCAAGTTCCACCAGGTCCTGCACCAATAATTAAATGACCCATGGATGATGTACGTTTAAGCATTAATTACTTAATTATTTATTTATTTAATTAATGTTTTGTTCTTGATATATGTAGATTAATATGGATGCCTGCTGCACCTCGGTAGATGGGTTTTCAAGGGAAAAGGACGAGACCCCGGATCAGAGAGAATACCAATCTTAAGCGGAAAAAGATACAAAGATTGAGATTAAAATAAATATATAGCTGCTTAATCGGCATATAATATTTAATATAATATGCAAATATGAATGGAGAAAGAAATTAACGCATTGATCCTATACGTGGCGATAAAATTAAGTAAGTAACTAGCTAGCTAGGTAAAAGAATTAAGACAGAAGAGAATAAAGAATTAAAGATCACTGGCAATATAGTTACTGTATGTAGTAAGTAATATTGCAATGACGGTATGGTTTTTTTTTTTTGGATTACCTTAATAACCGGGTCTGTGGAATCGTCCAGCACTTGTATAATGATGCGGTCTGATGGCCATGAGAGCCCACACGCAGCGCCAATGGACAGCTGGTAGACCTGGTAATCCATTTAATGCCCAGAAACCCAAGTCAAAACAACCATGAATATACGCACATAAGTTTACCCAAATCCACATTGGCATTAATGCTGATACGGAACAAGGAAAGTAATCGGTCGGGAAATGAAAAAGAGAGAGACGATCGAGACTAGTACTTCTTTTTCGTTATACATGGGGATCTGGACGAGGACCATCGGGTATGCCGAATTCCCGACCTCTAAGTCGTCCCGCATGGGCTCCCAACGGTAGCGCTTTTCTGGCCTCGGGCGGAAGAGCTTAACGAGAACGATGACGATGGCCATATAGACCTTCTCCACCACCAACATTACCGACATCGTTAAGCACAAGAACACCGCCAAACGGAGCACCGGCACGATCACCGGCGCCTTGATCTGCTGCCACAATAGACCAATCTGCTCCGTCATGTCGTCTCTCGCTCCCTGGAATGTCTCTGGGAGAAGCGCCGTTGAGGAGAGCCTATCCATTGCTGCTGCTTCTGATTATCTCTCTCTCTCTCTCTCTCTCTCTCTCTCTTCCCCCTTTGCTTCTTCTCTTTGGAGCAAAGGAGAGAAGGAAAAGAAGAGAGGAGGGGGAGGGGGAGTGATGTGGGTAGTAATTTGAGTCCAATATGCCAAGTGTTCCCAGAAGTTTTTTTATATGACAGCAGAGCTTGACCAAAAAGTCTTCTAATTATGATTATATACAACCCACGGCGGACGAATCTTATACAACCTAATTAAATGGCCGACATTTAAATTTTTCCCCTATTGGTTGCTTGGCCGTAAGTTAGTTAGTTAGTTATAATATTAGTCAATGATTAGCTGAATTAAGAAGAGAAGATTATGGCAAGGATTGTCCAGCCAGCACAGTCTGCCACGTGTGCAGATAGTGGGAAGTTCCTACGACCTGGGTTGGATCGAAGAAATTGAAGATGCCAAAGGGGGGGAGGATGCAGATTGGCGTAACATTTGCCACTTACGACGAACTGACCCTGTCGGTGGAAGCAAATTTACTTGCGATTTAGCGACGAGATAAAATAATAATAATTTATTATAAATAAAAGACTCACTGCCAATCCTTAGCTACTTAAATAATTTTACTTCCTTGTTGAGTTGTTGGCAGATTTTAAATTTTACTCCACCTTTTCATATTTATTGTCATTTTTATCTTCACAGTTGAATACTTGTCTTTTACTTCTATTACCCAACAAATATTATTTTTCTATTTACCTAACCAACAGTTCCCATTGAAACGATTGAAATTAAATAATTCTTTACTTTTTTACTTATGTTACTGAATTTTCCTTTCCTCATTAACGAGCTTCTAAGCTTATCATATGATAGACGAGAAGGTAGGCTAGGCTCTCACCTTACAATATAAAAATTAGTTCACATTTAGGACAGTTCTTTCAAAAAATATATATGGGTCAAACAAAAATGATGCCAAATCTCAGTGTACCTTAATAATTTCTAGCATGCATAGGATAATTTTGATCAATAAATATTATTTTTTTTCAACTAAAATTAGGGTGTCATGATTTGAATAGTACTAAGAAAGAAAAAGGAAGAAAAAATAAAAAAGAAGAAGAAGAGAGAATCTCTAAAAGAATGAATTAGCCCCCACGATGGAAAGAAAGAAATGGTTCTTCTATATATATATATTATATTTTAAAAGTAAAAAGAAGGGGTCAAATGTGTTAGGTACTATAGAGGAGGAAAAGTAAACATAGTAGCACATGCATCAATTAATCGTTTAATGCCTTCTGAAACAAGTGGGCGATTGCCGTGGCCTTTCTTGTAAACGGCCAATAAAATTATAAGAGAAACAATTCACAATATTAAATAATTCCTACTGTTTGAGCTATTGTTTTCCTCTCTACAGGGTTACTCGTCATTAGCGAGCTTTCCCCTTCTCCCATCCTCCAGCCCAATGAGGAAGGGATGGAAGAGAGGCTTCCCTTCTCATTTATGATCAAAGCTTTTCTCCTCCTCTCCCTCCTCTCTCTTCTTTGTCACGGGATACCTCTTACGTTCTTTCTCCCTCTCCGCCTCACCACTAGCTAGTCTATCATCCCATCGCCACTAGCTTTCATCATCATCATGATCCTAATCATCTGTCTTCTGTCTCTCTGGTCGTGTCACTAGGGGTAGGATCTGTTGTTAGGTGGCAAAGGAGGAGAAATCTTACACCGTTGTCTGAAAGCCTCCATATAAATTGCGGTTGACTAGTCTCGTCGACCAAAGTCTTCTTTTGTTGCTAAAAAAAATTAAAACTTAAGTGAATACTTAGGTATACTATTCTATTAATTAAAAAATATAATAAATGCTCATAAAAAATGAGATCTATTATACGCTAATCAATAATAATATGCAAAAAATAAATTATATATTTTTTTAAAATAATTGACATGCGGTTCCCCACTTATTCTAGTATGTGTGTAGTTAATAAACAATATATATTGGGAAAGCTACTGAGTGATATCAAATCCTAAAGATCCATTGAAAACCTATACAAAGATTTTATCCAAACTACTAAAGCCTAATGCAGTAGATATGGGATGACTAGAAATTAAAATATCTCTAACAAAAAGATCAAAAAACTATCAAAGAGATGTTTTCTTTTATAAAAATATTGAATGAATAATAGAACAACGATACCCTACCAGGGTGAAAACGAGTGGAATTGACTCCGAACAGACTCACTATCCAACCTGATTCGTAAGGAATTCAGGTAAAAACTTCCTACCTAACCCGGATACGGGTAAGCATTTTGAAAAAAAAAAATTCTCGGATACAAAATTTTATTTTAAAACCTAAATACGGATACAGATCGAATATAGTTTTGAGATACAAATATGGATATAGAATATTCGTTTACCTACATTTGAATAAGTTGCATTTTTTATTTTATTTATTCAAAAGGTGAATATTGATATTATTACTAATAATGTATTTTATATTCTTTATAAAAATTGATTCGCTTACTTTATATGTATTTTATCTCCTAAGCACTTGCTTATTTATGAGCGTGAAAACTCCGTAGCTAGAGTGGAGGCTAAGTTAACGGGTTAGAATCTTGAATCTCTGTCCCAAACATGGGTTACCCTCATTAACTTGATCATAAACTCAATGTCAGTGTATTAGACATCCTTCTCATGAACTCTACTTGCTGTCGTTGATCGTATTTCCAAGCTATCTAAGAAATTTTTTTTGGATAACTCAAACCATCATTGTGGCCTCAACCTAGTGGTGGTCGAATTTATTAGCCCAAGCATGACGGGGGTCTGGCTGTTAGGGACCTCCATACGGTTTGCTTATTTCTTGTGGCTATAAAAGTTCTTTTGATCCTTAATTGTGGCCAGCCCCCTTGGGTCTGCTTGGTCAGAGCCAAATATGAGAGCTTGCAGCCCTAAGCCACCTCTCGGCCTAAGCAATTGGCTTGGAGATGGCGGATTATTTGGGATTCTATGTGGGCCATTCGCACTAGTCTCCTCAAAATTACTAAGGATGGCAAGCCCACTAATCTACTCATGACCCATGGCTTTCCTTAATTACTAGATCTGGTCTGCCCACTCATGGGGCATGCGACCTCAAAACTGTCTTAACGCCTTCCTTCATAAAAACATTGAGTTTGATCCTTCTTGGCTTGGCTGGAAGAAAATCTAAGCAATTAATATTCCTCCCAAAATCAAGATTTTTTTATGGAAAATTTGTTCGAGCCGCCTTCCCACTTCTGCCCTTCTCCATTCGATGAATATTAAGCCTGATACCATGCATGTGCCCAAATTATGGCCTTCATAATGAAACCATGGTCATCTATTCTACTCCTGCTCTTTTGTCACAATTATTTGGGCCTTTTTGGAGGTCGAGTTCGGTCTTGACATATCTAACTTGACCTCCTGAGACTATAGCTAATGGGTTCGTGTTCACAGTGCCCACCTTGGGTCTCTTCACAACTTGGCTCTTATCACCATGGTCGTTGTTCACTAGCATATTTGGAAGCACCACAATGAGATATGCTTTAATAATATAATTAAGCTGGTTGATAAGGTTTGTGCTCGCACTCTTCAATTATAAAAGGAATATCATAATCAGAAAGCATTGATGTTGTTATAGCCTCATCCCATTAATCCTATCATTCAACGGGAGCCTTTGTCTCTGGGCTGGAGAAAAGTTAACACCAATGGTTCTTTCATTGGCGTGTAGGATAAAGATGGAACGGGCTTTGTTGCTCGACGACATAACGAGGGCCTCTTGATTGTAGGTGACCATTGTGAAAGGTATAGATCAACTCTTCTAGGTGAAGCAATGACAATGCTTGATGCTTTTACGGCCATTATCCCAATATCAATGGACCAAGTCTAGATTGAAATGAACTCATTTACTCATTGTCAACATACTACTTAAAATTATAGGATCCTCCTAGACTATAAACGTCATTACCGAAAATATTATTCTCTTGCTAAAAAAAATACCAACTTAACAAAATATCTCATATTTTTTGCAAAGCCAATAGGGCATCGAATTGGCTTACAAATCTTAGCCGCCCTCGAGGCTTTACGTGTTCATGGGTTGAAAGTTTTTCGCCCAAGCTTTTATATGCCTCGGATCTCAATGAGACTTTTTTTGTAATTGTGAAAGCAAGTCTCAAATAATAATTTTTTCCTTTAGAAAAAACTTTATATATATATTAGACATGCAAAAGAAATAAGTTTTTTAAACTATTAATATTGTGTTAGTTGTCTTTAAAAAAAGTCATTATTTATTCAAAATTTAACCAATATCCTTTCAAGATCTGATCCTTTACATTTTTCTCAATCTATACTTTATTTTAAAATAGTTCATAAATAATCTCAATTTACAAATGATTGAATGTCTATTAAAAATCTTGTAGTAGGGCGTCTTTAAAATTGTGAGCTATCATCCAAAGAGTCAGAATTGGTGTCTCCATTATTATTATTATTTGCTATTAGAATAAGAAAATTCTGCTTTAATAATAATTGACAAAGCAGCGAAAAATATGTGTATGTATTTTGGGAATCCTTTCGAAACTATCATAAGTCTCTAATATATGTGTGTGCGTGTATTTGGATGAATATATAGTTTTGATCTTCCTTTTGTCACTTTTCCTTCTATTATTTTGTTTTTTCTTTCTCTACTTTTGAAGTCTATTTTTCTTACTATACGGAGAGAAGAGACGTTATGCATACCAACAGCTAGGATGGCAGCAGGTGAGTGAGGTGGCATGGCATTTAGTAGCCCACATGTATATATCATTCTCTAGCTCATAAACCGTGGGCTATCCGCTTTATTTACCAATTTTTGACCTACTTAATTTTCTCTTAAAAGAGCCAGAGTAGTTAGTTATCATATATTATAGACAGCAGATAATTCTCATTACATTACTTTAACTCATTATTAAATTAGTGCAGATTCCGTTTCATATACAATGTAAACCGTTGACTCCATAGTAATGCAGGTGAATAGATTGAGGAGATTAATCCCTTATCAGTATATTATCAGTATGTGGTCATGTGCTCATGTGCCTTGACATTTGACATTAGAATTACATAATTAAGATGAGTTGCCCAGATGTATAAATAAGGCTAGCTAGAATTAGTCCCTTTCAAGTAAATTATAAGGAGAATTTACTATTATCCCCTCTGAATAAAGTACGAGTATAGGTGGGTGTTTGACTTTTTAGCACTCCCTAACTAGGATGTGGATTTTTATTTTTATTTTTTATTTTTTATTTTTTTTGAGAGAGAGAAGAGAGAGAGAGAGAGAGAGAGAGAGAGAGAGAGAGAGAGAGAGAGAGAGGAATTGGCAGAATCGCTACTGACAAAGTGAAACAATGCCAGCAATAGAATAGAGGATGTGCACAGGTACGTACTCATTACTTATTCTTTATTTCATCAGTGCATTCATTCATTCATTCCCTTTGAGAAGCTTAATTAGGATTAATCTTATAATTTAGTTGATTAAACTTGTCCTCCTCTCAGTAATAAGTTAATTAAGTAGCAAAAAAAGAGGTTAGAAGGTCACATGTTAAACATTAAAATACTAATCTTTGTAGCAAAAAAAGGATAGTACGACAATTAAAGCTTAATCTTTGTAGCAAAAAAGTAGGTGGGATGCTCGACGGCATGCACTCAATTAATGGGCTCCAGTTCCTCCATATAAAAACTTTAGCATTTAGCGTTCGTGAAATGATGGAGGATCCACCATTAACTCCTCTTTTTACCGTTCGATTCAGAAAATGATTATAAAAAAAGATTAAGAAAAGAGAGAGAGAGAGGAAGTCGTACGTGCATGATTCCTTCCGAAGCACGACTCTTCTAAATTCTCAGTATTATGAGACGGACATGATACCATGCACCTCCTTTTCATCACATCATTCATAGTCTTTTCGAATCTGACCACGGATTCTCGCACAGCCAATTAAATCCCCAGGCTAACAGTTTAATTAAGCAGCAACGTCTCTATTCCTCTGACATCTAAACCGCAGAGGCCCCGCTCTAAGTGGCACTTAATGACGGTGGAAAAGCTACCTTCCTCCACGTCAACATTGACTACAAACATTTCATTTAAAACGCTAATCATTCACATCTTCAATTAATTAAGTATATTCAATACATCTTCAATTTTATAACCTTGAAAATTTATTTCCAAGTTCTAAGAAAACCTCAAAAATTATTGAAAGGGAAAGTGCACCTTCTACTGGATGCAGGTATATAGGAGAGTAAAATAAGGTTGAAATGAAAACTTGTTAAGCTATACATGATGTAATTGGCTACCTTCCAACTGATTATTATTCGACATACTCCCCTATGGAAATTGTTTTCTAACCTGGTGAAAGAGTAGTGACTTCTTCTTCTTCTTCTTCTTCTTCTTCTAAAGAGGGTCACTAGTTAGAGAAGAGAGAGATGGAAACTTAAACTCTTTCATTCTATCAACAAATGGAGTCTTGAAGAGTGTACGTACGTAGGTTCTCATACCCCAACACTCCTTCCATGCCAATGAGCGTGTCACAGGAAGTGGATCTCTAAAATCTATATGAATTAAGAGCGTAGGTCACTCTTCTAAACACTACTATACTACTGGCAGAAGATAATAAAACTTTATACAGCGCATGCGAGTCAGTACATAGAAATAAGATTTGATTTAGTAATTAATGCAATCACCCATGTTCCTCTGCACGTGTTTGCATGTATAATTTATTTGTGAGATATATGTATATATATATATTTTTTGTCTACCTCAGCCTAGCTAGTTACTAGTATTTTGTCCTCTATCTATCATATATACTATTAGTCTGTAAGTTAATAATTGAAGGGTTAATATATGACCAAATTAAATTTAAAGGGCCCGCACTCCGTCGTAGCAACTAGCTCCATCACCTCACCACTTCTCCTCTAGCTATATAAATATATGAAACAAGCGTAAGGGACATAGAAAATGATCATCCAAGTCGTCATTAAAGGAGTAACGATCGAAATTGTGAGTGGTTTGCCTACCGCGTAGCTATAGCTTGGTCCCCTGCAATCTCTCTCAGTACGTAGATGAATCTTAACGTCCAAGCAAGTAAGAGTGAAATTTAAGTAGAAAAATTGATATACGAGAGCAACGTCGACCAATAACCTCCTATTTTTACCCCAAAACGATTGACTCTGCTGCTCATGGATTTCCAACAACCTTCATTTATTAAAAACCAACTTGCAGAAGTTATATATAATTGAAAGACATTAAGAAAAAAAAAAAGAGTGCAAGCAAGGGGCATCGCATCAACACCCAATAGATGAGACTAGTTAGTTGTATTTCTCAAGTTTGCTGCAGTAGAACAATTGAATATGAGTGACATCATATATTCTCATTCATTGATATGGCCAAAAATACTGGCTAACGATATCATCCATCGCAATACCAACGAAAGAGCCGTCCAATTATTGTATTAGGATTTAGGAGCCAATCGAGACGGGCTTCGTCGGCCCAAAGGGCCCACTTAACTTATTCCGCCTTGCTATAAAAACAAAAACATCAATCATAATAATAAAGTGCTGGCTATGGGGTTCGAACCCATGCGCACTTATGTGCAGAAGATCTTAAGTCTTCCCCCTTAACCACTCGGGCAAACCAGCTCACCTCAGCCTTTGATTGTAAAAGGCTATATGAAATATATGCACTCCAGTTCTTTAGCCTACCTCAACCGTCCCTTTCGATTTGCTCAAATCTACTAATAATATAAATTATATACACTTTATTATAACAAAATATGTATTGACGGTAGAAAACATATGCACTCACTTTTATATGTTAAATTAAAAAAAAATTGAAATATAATTTAATTGCAAAAGCCCGATAGTGGAGAAAGGCATACGGAAAGGCACAATTGGATCTTTACTGGGCCTTCCTTTCAGCCCAATAGTGTAAGCCGTTCCAAGATAGTCCAATGGATTAACGAGCATTCCAGAATATGTTAGCATGGGCCGAAGGATCTTCAATGCTATTGCTGGGCCTAAACAATGTAGAGTAGAGCGTAGACGGTGGACTATGCTGTGTCATATACTCATATTGGATTCGGGGCAGCCAGTGATTCTAAGAGTGTCGGTCACTAAAATGCATAGTTTAAGTTAAGGAATTTGGTCCTTTTAGATAGACTAGTCTTCTCAGGTTACTTTAGGGTATTATTTCCACGCGATTCGATGCCGTTATCGTTGCAATATGACTGTTCCGATCATTGAACGAGTAAATGAGTTAATTAATCAATTATCATAATTATGGCTGAAATAGCGATTCGATAAAGAAAAAAGATAATTGAAGAAACACGAAATATTTATTATTTGGAGTGTCGATTGACTGACTCGGGATTGATCCGCTTGACAGTGGCGTCACATATTAATAATATATAATAAACTAAATGGGAAGTACCTATCTAAGTATGTTCATTGGCTTGTGGATTAGTTTTGCATTCCAGTCTTAGTTTTTCTCTTTCCTTTCTTTCTTTCCTTTTCCAATCCTAGGTTGCTCATCTTGGAGTAGTCGTCTCTATTTCATTGGGTTAACACGCATCAATTGCGTGGAGTGAAAAAGAGACGATCGCTTCTTCTTCTTCTTCTTTTTCCTTTTTAATCAATAAGAATAATAAATGTATGGCGTTGACAAGAAGTGAATCAAAATAAAGGGGAGAGAAGAGCTACTCTGCAATGCAACGAGCTAACAAAGATGGATTGTGATTCCATAGCAGCACAGTGATCCAATGAATATGTACACAGTACACATGTTAACATGGGGAGCGCGCAGTACTGGCCGGAAGACAATTTACTCAGTCTTTCCGGCGAGAGCTCCAATTTTTAATTGTAAGCAAACTAGTTGATTATTATTATTATTATAGAAAAATAAAATAAAAATGACGAAGAAGAAATAAGCGAAATATAGCTACAACAAGAAATCCATGAACCTAAGCCAAGGGATGCCAATCTTTGAGGCCTTCTCGGCTTCCTTGGAGCAGGTAGTAGCATCCGAAGCTGCAGGGAGTGTCGCAGTATCACTAATATTACTACTGCAACTCTTGGGACAGAGGAAGAAGTTCCTGGACCCCAATCCAAACAGCTTCTCCTTCGTATCCAAACCTATACCAGATACATACGGCACTTGGATTTTTAAGCAAGGTTTTAAATGGTCTAAAAACTCAAATTTACTAGCGGTGTAAGCTTCTGATGCTTACTTTCCAAGCTAAACTGAGAGAAGTGGAGTCCGAAGGCTGAGGGTTCCGTGGTAGGCAGAGGCGGCCGCCTGCGTTCCTTGACGTAGAACTGCACCGCCGCCGAGATCAGATCGGCGACGCTCCACTCCGTCGACGCCATCACCTGCAACGGCCCTAAACTCTGATGCACCGTCACGTTCACTAGCACCTTCGCTGGCACCCTCATGATCACCTCACCAGCAGCAGCAGCGACCGCAGTGCCCCTGTTACGATTATCCTCCGGCGATGGCCCCATAGTTCTCCAGCTGATGAGGTCGGGCTGAGTCTTGGGACGTCGGATCTGGCGTTTCTCCGTCGGCCGGCCGTGGAACGAGGAGGACCTACTCGGTAGGATCTTCTCTTCATGTCCTCGGCGGAGGCCTCTGGAGTGGGAATTATAGGTATTGGTGGTGGTGTTGGTCGAAGGCGGAAGCGGTGCCATGGACGCTTGATACCTGATCGATCGATCGATCTCTCTTGGCTACCTCAAGCGGCGGTAGCGGAAGAATCTGGAACGAGGGAAGCCGAAAGGGGAAGCGTCCGACTTCCCTCCACGGATAGCTCGCATAACCAAACAGATCTAGATTTATATATTGAAGATCAAAGAATAGGGAGGGGGTAAGGGGAGAAGAAGGAAGAGATAGCAGGAGAAGCAAGAAGTTTGTGGATGGATATATGGATGGGATGAAAGTCTTGAGGGGGTGGGGGTGGGGGTGGGGGTGGGGATGGGGATGGTGGAGAGGAAGGGCAGATGAGTTGGAAAAGATTTATGGTGGGTGGTGATAAGGGTTAGAGGTTAATAGGAAGTGAGATGAGGTGAGATGGAAAGATTTGTGGTGGGTGGTGACAAGGGTTAGATGTTACTAGGAAGTGAGATGAGGTGAGTGTTGCACGATCAAAAGAATAAGGAAGAAAACAAACCGACGCAACCCATAACCGCATTAGAATTATTATGTTTATGGATTTAGGCCGGTTGCTGGTGGTAATTATCAATTAGAAAGGTGGTGTCATGTGTTGTTTATTCGTATTTCTAAGTGGACTGAGAAACGAGAAGAGATAGATATACTCTGCATCGGAACTCGGGATGAATGGATTGGGTGAGCGGATGAATTAGAAATTATTGCTTCCATTCGCTGTCAGGATGGAGGAAGGCACGAGGAGGTGCAATATTCTGGAGTCTGGACTCCAATCAGTTGTATGTGCCACATAATATAAATTAGTTTCCTTCTTTCAAATCCGAAGCTATTCCTTACATCTCTGTCTCGAAGTATCTCTTTGCTCTCTGCATCACTAATTACCATATTATGTATTTAACTTTGAGGGTTTGGCCTTGGGGATAGAAATAAAGTTTTCCGGAATTAACTAAGTAGTGTTGGGAAGATTTTAATGGAAGCATCGGAGTATGCGGTGACTCAAAATTGGTTTGACGTGACGCAGAGCAAGGTGCACGATTTCCTCACGCCTTTTGCGGGCCGCTTGGACGATGATGGGTACCTTGCCTTTGCCTGTGCTTTCTCTCGTCCAATTCTGGGGTTGGAGAGAGAGAGAGAGAGAGAGAGAGAGAGAGAGAGAGAGAGAGAGAGAGAGAGAGAGAGAGAGTGTGCGCGCGCTTGATTTGGGGAAGGTTGTATCTGGAATCTGGATAGCCACCCTTCCCTATCCCTATCCCTATCCGTATCTTCGGACGGCCCACATCGCAAAGTTCGAGACGACAGTAGAAGGAGCAAATTAACACAACTCTCTCCATTTACATTTTACGACGCATCGACTAGGACCTTAGGACAGGCAAATGCAATGTGGCTTCGCTAAACAGTGGGTTAAGAGTCAAAACAACACACCTTATTCGCATGCACGCCGCTGCCGGTGTGATTAATTTAACTTAGGCGGAGTGTCATCCTCGGGTAGGCGAGGATACAATGTACATTCAATTTGATACACAATTATTGGAGGGAAAGCGAAAGGGAAAGTGATGGTGGTGGGGGGGTAGGCATGTCGATCTGATAATTTGAGGGACGAATAGAAAAGATTATTTGTCTGAACGCATAAAATGGAAATTACATTTACAACGAGCTCTAATTGTTCATAAGCCACAAAAGACCAATTAGAGCGAGCGAGCGAGCTTCCTATATAATGCGCGAATCGCAGTCACAGATAGGCAGGCCCATCAGGGGAGGAGGACACAGGGTAGGTCTTTACTTGAGCGATTAGATTACGTCATGATCTTCTCTTACTACGGTCAGTCCAGACGTGACCAGAAGCCCAACTATACAACGGCCTTGGGTTCTTCTCCATTTCCCAATTTCCCATACAGAGAGTTACAGAGGAGGAGGAAACCCAATTCTACCTACTGTTGCGCAGCCACTCTAGTCTAGTACTTTCCAGCGTCCTCAAATGCAGTTTCTTTTTCTTTTTTTTTTAAAAATTGCTCAAATGGGTTACACAGAGTTATAAACGAATTACACCGATCAGAAATCCATTATCGGGTAATACAAGTCTTATATTACTTATTCAGTTTATAAGGAAATTTATCTAAATTATATACAGAATTTATTCAGATTATAAATTAGTTTACTCATATTATAAACATTTATTTTTGGGTGTTCTAAATGAGTTATTTGATTGTACATAAATTACTCATGTCATAGTAGAGTCACAAATACAAGCCATTTAAATAATCGGACTAAATGAGTACTTATATATGATTTAAATCTGATTAATGAAATATAAATTTGTTTAGAGTTTTTACTTTGTGTCAAAAAAAAATCACTCTAATTCCTTGTCGGGAGCGTTTGGTGATTTGTAGAGGTGGTCATCGAGCTCAACTGGGCCGAATTTAGAGTCAGGCTTTCAAGCGGACGAGATTTAAGTATTTGTTTACAGTCATCCTAATCGCTCAACTTGGGCCGAGCTGAACAGACATGCCATTTATTGTCATCTCGATTCATGTTAAACTTAGCCTAATTAAAACCAGACGAACGCGGCCGGACCTAAACTAGTCGGGCCCAATGATCTAACAGGGTTTATACCAAATAAATCAGAGCCCAAAATTATGACCGTAGCGAGTGGCTACCAGGCATTTATCTTTTTGGCAGCAGATTTTGACCCGACTACCGAAGAAAGGCTCAAGCGAAGAAAGTAGGGAAAAATTTCAGCAGAGTATAAAAGAAATATCTGAAGTGATACGAATTAAGCAGGGAGTAGATACGTAAGCATGGGGTTTCTACTTTTATATGGCTGGCATTTTTCCCCTCTTTCCATCGTAGCAACTTTTTGCCGAGGAAAAGACCCCCCAAAAAA
Organism: Typha angustifolia; assembly: GCF_048772165.1. Classification (NCBI taxonomy): domain Eukaryota; kingdom Viridiplantae; phylum Streptophyta; class Magnoliopsida; order Poales; family Typhaceae; genus Typha; species Typha angustifolia. Next base: position 77,033 of record NC_133250.1, read on the forward strand.
TATATATGAAAAAGACGAAGAAAAGAGAGAGAATCATTATCGCTGCCACCAGTGACTTTCGTTAACTGCCGAGTGCCGCATCAAATACGATTAAGACGCAAGGAAAGCTTCCCAAAATTAAGTAGCATCTCTCTCTCTCTCTCTCTCTCTCTCTTTCTTCATCTAATCCAATCCGTTCCCAAACTTTGCTAGCATCTTCAATCAATATCTCTACCAAAGCAAAGGAGGAAGGGAAAAATTATTTCTGTCTAAAAAGTAAGTATATAGTTCAGATCTGAAGGCATCCCACCAATGGCGACGACGAATTTTCATCAAACCCCCATCAACCATCACCACTCCATCCTATCGGCCCACCCATCCAAACCCACCCGAACCCGCGCCGCCGCATCCACCCGATCTGACCGGAAGAGCACCTGCGCCATCCTCTCCGGCAAAGTAGTTGCCCTCTCCCGGAATGATTCCGTCCCCGCCGGCGACAAGCCCTACTCCCCCTCCACCAGAGTCAACGGCAACGCGTCCTCTCCTCAGACACTAGATCTGGTCCCGATCGAGAACCTTCCTCGGCCGCTCACCATCTCCGACCTCTCCCCTGCCCCGATGCATGGCTCCCAGCTCCGCGTCGCCTATCAGGGCGTCCCCGGCGCTTACAGCGAGGCGGCGGCTGGGAAAGCCTATCTGAACTGTGAGGCCATCCCCTGCGATCAGTTTGAGGTCGCCTTCCAGGCTGTGGAGCTCTGGATCGCCGATCGAGCCGTCTTACCAGTGGAGAACTCCCTCGGCGGTAGCATCCACCGCAACTATGACCTCCTCCTCCGCCATCGCCTCCACATCGTCGGTGAGGTCCAGCTCCCCGTCCACCACTGCCTCCTTGCCCTCCCCGGAGTCCGCAAGGAATACCTCACTCGCGTCATCAGTCACCCGCAAGCCCTAGCCCAGTGCGAGCTCACTCTCACCAGCCTCGGACTCAACGTCGCCCGCGAAGCCTTCGACGACACCGCTGGTGCCGCCGAATACATCGCCGCCAACGGTCTCCGTGACACGGCCGCGATCGCCTCGTCCCGCGCGGCCGAGCTGTACGGGCTCCAAATCTTGGCCGATGGGATCCAGGACGACTCGAGCAACGTGACCCGGTTCGTGATGCTGGCGCGCGAGCCCATCATCCCGCGCACGGATCGGCCGTTCAAGACGAGCATCGTGTTCGCGCACGACCGGGAGGGCACCTCCGTCCTCTTCAAAGTGCTCTCAGCGTTCGCGTTCAGGAACATCAGCCTGACTAAGATCGAGAGCCGGCCCCATCGCCACCGCCCTATCAGGCTCGTCGACGACGCCAATGTCGGCACCGCGAAGCACTTCGAGTACATGTTCTACGTCGACTTCGAGGCGTCCATGGCGGAGCCGCGAGCCCAGAACGCGCTCGGTGAGATCCAGGAGTTCACCTCCTTCCTCCGTGTGCTCGGAAGTTATCCCATGGACATGACCCCATGGAACGCCAGCTCCTCCTCCTCTTCGTCTTCCTCATCCACCGCTACTTCCTCGTGATTCGTGAAACGCCGTCAGCTTAATTTGTAGTGCTCCATCTCGCACCTCATTTTTATTTTCCGTTAAAATTTAATTGTCTTTGCCTTTGTCTTTGTCTTCATTTGGGCGACGAGTTGGTCAAATCGGAACTCGTTGTAACTATATATATATATATATATATATATATATATGGCGAATGATTTATAAATTGTTTGATGGAGTAATTTAATTCATTATGCGATAAGAGGATAGAGATGCCACTTCCATGATAGTCATTCGTGAATAATCAATGTTGGAATTTGGCTCAAATTCAGATTTCATCGTTTAGAGGCTTAGTTCGCCGATTTGTTCGAACGGGTTTGGGGGCGTTCGAATGCAGTTCTCAGACAGAGACTAGGTAATGCAGGCGTTCGAATGGCCCAACTGCGTTCCAACGCGAGCCAACCCGAGAGCAGCTATTTCTATAAACGTTCGAACAAGGCTTTAGCATTCAAACGCCAGTCTGTATTTGCACTGGGTGCATTCGAACGCGCCCCGCGGACGTTCGAACGCCCTTTTGGTTCTGCTGCTTTGATATTGGGCGCATTCGAATGCACCCCTGAGGGCGTTCAAACGCGACGCGGAAAAACCTAATGTGAACCAGCCCTATAAATAGAAATGTTGGGTTTTAGGGTTTGGTATGGGCATTTTGCAAGAAAGAAAAGCTTATAGAGAAAAACCACCATTGTTTAGAAAGAGATTAGAGTTGTAAACTCTTTGTATTTGAATATTTGCATAGTGGATTGAAGTTTGCTCCACTCGTGGACGTAGGCATATCGCCGAATCACATAAATCGTGTCTTTCCCTCTTTTCTCTTCATAGTTTGCATCTATTTGGTGTTCATATTTATAATTATCTTGGGTATTTAAAGTTCTCTACAACTCACATCTTGTATTTGGAGTTCTCACATTGATATTGATAGTAACTTTGCTAATATTTGGTTTGTCCCAAATTATTGCTATTTTATTTGGATTTGTTTGAGGGTGAAGGGTTTTGCTTCCGCTTCCCTCACCTATTTGAGTATTTTGCACAACAATTAATACTGGTTTCGTTTGGGTCACTCACTGCCATTGCTATCCTCTCTTACATAAACGAGAGACAATTTTTTTTAAATTATTTATCAACCCAAAAGATAAATATGGACCGAACAAACTCTCTCTAAATATAGTTATTTAGGAGTATTTAGATTTTACTAACTTTGTAAATGTCTAGTCTAGGCTTTCAGTAATATGCGTCATCGAATAATTGCTTTGAATTAATTATCGTCGCACTACTGAGCTGCTCCTCTGAGCTAACCGTAATATCGAGTCACCAATCGAATTAAGCTAAGCCGCTAAATTATTAAATAATTTATTTGTAATATTATTTAAAATTAGAATTACATCCATAACCTTCTTACTTATCAATTTTACTAGAGAGACAACTTCACACTAATGCAAATAATGAATGGTAGAATCTAATGCGCAATCATGAATTACTTTCGTTCCATTTGTTTACCTCCAACGTCCAAACAAGTTCAGTAGGTCCCGTTGACCTATCAGCACTAGCGTCCAATACAAAGCAAAAGGACAACACCACCATTAATCTCTCTCACCACTGCTCTCTCTCTCAGCATTGTTCCACCGAGCAACCCAAAAGGACAACCACACTTCTGTTATGTAACGTCATCACTTCCAAATTTTTATTTAATAACTTAGACGAAACTTTAAAAAATATTATATTATAATATATAAAAATAATTTATAAATATCTAAAGTATCGCTGTCTTCTTTATATATTTTTTCTTTTTAAAAAAAAGGAAAAAAAAATGAAAAGAGAGAAAACATAAAAAAAATATGATGGTGACGACGACACTAAAAGAAATGAGTGAAAAAGATGATTAAATAATATAAAAAATAAAAAATAATAATAAAAAATATTTTAATAATTTAATCGATATTAATTAGTTAAAATAATAATAGAATGTTGAATGAGAATTAAAAAAAAAAAAAAAGTTCTGAGTTATCAATCTTCAAAGACATTTATAACAATCTTATATCATATGCATATTATGCAATGTACAGATGACAATATGACATGAGCATGTGGGTGTGTTTAGCGGTGAGTGATGAGTGGTCCCCATGCAGCAAGATATAGGTCACGCGACTTCCTCAAGTGCGCATACCATTTATAGTTCACCCCATGCATCTTCCATATCCCACTGTTCTCTCTCTCTCTCTCTCTCTCTCTCTCTCTCTCTCTCTCTCTCTCATTTCTTCCCCCTTCCCCCTGTTACCCTGTAACATCTTCAATATAGAACTCACTGGAAGAGAAGCATGAAGGCCCCTCACCTTCTTTTCCTAGTTATCATCCTCTCTGTCCACTCCTCAAGAGCTTCTCGTCTCCTTCCAGCGACACAACCAGGTGACTGGAATCTTCTTTCTTCTCATGAATCTATATCATCTTGTAAGCGTATCTTTCAGTGTCTTCTCTTGCACTTAGGGAGGGACAACGAGAGGGTTGGTGGCTTCTCCCAAATAGGTCATGCAGGAAACATGGACAAAGAGGACACTTGGGATGTAAGTTTGTTAATTGCCATGCCATCTCTCTCTGTCACTTTTTTGAAGCATGCACATAAACTTTGGACTTTCCTCCTAATCAGGTTTTCACTTTTATCCTATTTTGAGTTCTCTTTTCACGTACCAGCTAATGGGTCTAGAAGAGTGTGAGGATGAAGACGAGGAATGCCTGAAGAGAAGGGCCATATCCGAGGCTCATCTGGACTACATCTACACGCAACGCTACAAGAAGCCGTAGAGAAGAGCATTTGAGAGAGAACCACCCATAGCAACCTTTATCATATTTCTAGTATTACTAGTTGTAGCCAGCAGCAAAGGTTAAGTTTGATGTACATTATGTAGCCTTCTTACCAAGTAATCAGTAGGCATGATATGAACGCATTGTTTGTTCCTGATTTTCCTTTCTCCTTGCTTCGGATTTATCTGGTCACTTAAAAGACATATACACCAACTGACTGCCAATTGAATGCAGGAGAGAAGTCAGGCAACTCGTGTCTTAGCATTATAATATTCTTTGCTTTTAATATAATTGAGTATGTGTGATTCCGAGGAGAAAGGAGACGTAAGCAACCATAGAAACATGTGCAAGCAAACTATTGACTATATCAACGCTAGACAGTGGTCACAGATTGACACATAGTAGTACAGCTTAATGCAATAATATCTCTTCGAGTTTTTGACCAAACTATTGCTACCTAGAAAAAGATTTCTTATAAAATATAATCTTATCAGTTTAACGCCACGTGAAAAAATCATCCTATAAATTTAATAGGATAGCGTTCTTAATTTATTAACAAACTTCAGTTATGCTGAAAAATAAAATGTTACTTTCTACATAAAACATTATCAAGGAAAGAGATTTACAAATTGGTATAATTTCAACTGTTGAGCATAGAGATCATCACTCATTTCACACCCCTCTCTTGAAAATTAAACTCAAAACTGTTGATCTACTTCTCTAAACTTTTTAAGGGTGTCGTACTCCAAAATGTACATTGATGTCATCATAAGACTAAAACCATATGTGAGAGCAGCTACTCTTACAGTCTTGTAAAAGCTCATACACTGAACGTACCTCTCATTCTATCCTCCACTTCCCCCGTAAGAAGTGGCCAACCCATTATCTTTTCTTTCGTCAACGGGGAGCAGGTAGGAGTGAGCATCCCATACCAGCTCAGATATATTAAGATGAGGCTCACGTTCCTATTCTAAATCAAAGATTGGCCAACTGCAGCCTCTATGATTATACAGCTAATAAAGGCTGCTTCGCCTACTTAGTAAGTCTCAAGATTGAGTAAGACAATTAGATGTGAGGATTAGTCAGCTCTCCACGAAAAGAAAGGGTAGCAAACTATCACCATTTCTTGATGGAATAAATAATCTTATAGTGGAGAAAGACTAGCAAATGATGGATTAGTAAGCTAAGGAAAAACACCTGAAAAGGAAAGATACCTAATAACCATCATGAAATAGACGACAAGTATGGTCAATAGCTTTCCAGCGCTGTAGACTTGGCAGAGTTTCCTGACATGGGCATATGCCTCCAAATAGTCCACACAGCACACTGGCCTTTAGCTACAATTACGACATGGAATATAAAGAGAATTGAGGGAATAGAGCTAAGGACTAATCGAGGATATAATTATAATGCCAATATCAATGGCCCTAGTGCTGGCACACACGCAAATGTAGGGTGAGGGAAGCGAAAGCAAAACCCTTCACCCTCAAACAAATCCAAATGGAATAGTAATAATTTGGGGCAAATCAAATATTAGCAAAGCTAATATCAATATCTATGTGAGAACTCCAAATGCAAGATGCTAGTTGTAGAGAACTTCAAATATCTAAGGTAATCACAAACATGAACACCAAATCAATGCAAACCATAGAGAAAAGAGTGAGAGACACGATTTACGTGGTTCGGCGATATGCCTACGTCCACAGGCGGAGCAATCTTCAATCTACTATGCAAATATTCAAATACAAAGAGATTACAACTCTAATCTCTCTCTAAACAAATGTGGCTCTCCCCTATAAGTTTTTCTCTCTTACAAAATGCCCACACCAAACCCTAAAATCCAACATTTCTATTTATAGGCCCGGTTCAGAATTGGGTTTTTCCGCGTCGCGTTCGAACGCCCTCGGGGCGAGTTCGAACGCGCCCATATCAAAGCAGCAGAAACAAAGGGGCGTTCGAACGCCCTCTGGGCGCGTTCAAACGCTCCCAATGCAAATGCAGACTGGCGTTCGAACGCCTGCAGAAACAGCTGTTCTCGGGTTAGCTCGCGTTCAAACACGGCTGGGGCTGTTCGACCGCCTGCATCACAGACTGCTCTTTGTCTGGAGCCCACGTTCGAACGCCCCTAGGGCCCGTTCGAACGCGCGGCACAAATATGCTGAAACTTGCTGAATTTTTGCTGAAACTGAATTTAAGCCAATTTTTAACAATTCTCCACCTTGGCGACAAATTCATTTTCCGAAGGCCTTTCATCACAACTCGAATTCCCAATGCAATTTTCAAAATTCCATCTTTCATTGTGATTGTGAAGCCTTTGGATTCCAATGCGCTCAATGAGATGAGATTCTTGTTCAATTGAGGGACATATCGTACCCCCGTCAACTCTCTCGCTGATCCATCATGCAACTGCAAACGAACTGTGTGAATTCCTTCAATTTTACAGGTACTATCATTACCCATAAAAACCATGCTATTGCCCAGTTCTTCAAAAGTGCAAAACCAATCTCGATGAGGACACATATGATAAGTGCAACCCGAATCCAAAATCCACTCATCTGTATGGCATGGTACAGATGAACTGCTAAGAGCAATATCCAACTCCAAATCATCAAACTCATCTTCAAGATCGGCCACATTTGCCTTTCCCTTCTGAGGATCCTCGCCATTCAAAGCCGGACAATTCTTTTTCCAATGCCCTTTGTTGCGACAATATGAACATTCATCTCTAGCAGGAATGTCTCTACTGGACGATCCACCCCGCTTGCTAAACTTTCCAGTTTTCAATCTACCACCCACTGTCAATGCTTCGGATGGAGAATCCGTATGAACCTGCTTATCCATCTTGCGATATTCATTATTGATCAATGCATTTGCAATATCCTCATAACGAATAGATTCTTTTCCATACAATAAGGTAGTAGTCAAATGATCATATACATTGGGCAACGAATTCAATAACACCAAGGCTTTGTCTTCATCCAAAATTTCCACATCCAAATTTTGCAAATCTGCAAGTAATTTGTTGAAGGCATTCAAATGCTCGGCCATAGGCGTTCCAACCTTGTACTGAAATCGGAAAAACTTCTTCTTCAAATAGAGCATATTCTCAATGCTCTTAGTCATAAACTTGTCCTCCAATTTCTTCCACAAGCTCTTCGTCGATGTCTCCTTCATCACAAAGTACTTTTGATCCTTTGCTAGACAAAGCCGAATGGAGCTGCAAGCTTGCCGGTTCATTTTCTCCCAATCTCTCTCGGATACCTCTTCGGGCTTCTCCTCCAAGGTGATGCCCAATTCTTGTTGGAACAAGACGTCCATCACTTCACATTGCCACATTCCAAAATTATTGGTGCCATCAAATTTCTCTACATCAAACTTTGCATTAGAAATAAGTTTCCCCAATTTGGATGATCCCGACATATTTGCAAATCAATGCTATCCCCAAATTCAAAAGGCCCTAGGTTTGAGACCTTGAAGCTCTGATACCAATTTATTGTACAAATACTCAAATGGGTGAGGGAAGCGAAAGCAAAACCCTTCACCCTCAAACAAATCCAAATGGAATAGCAATAATTTGGGGCAAATCAAATATTAGCAAAGCTAATATCAATATCTATGTGAGAACTCCAAATGCAAGATGCTAGTTGTAGAGAACTTCAAATATCCAAGGTAATCACAAACATGAACACCAAATCAATGCAAACCATAGAGAAAAGAGGGAGAGACACGATTTACGTGGTTCGGCGATGTGCCTACGTCCACGGGCGGAGCAATCTTCAATCCACTATACAAATCTTCAAATATAAAGATATTACAACTCTAATATCTCTCTAAACAAATATGGCTCTCCCCTACAAGTTTTTCTCTCTTGCAAAATGTCCACACCAAACCCTAAAACCTAATATTTCTATTTATAGGCTCGGTTCAGAATTGGGTTTTTCCGCGTCGTGTTCGAACGCGCTCATATCAAAGAAGCAGAAACAAAGGGGTGTTCGAACGCGCCCAGTGCAAATGCAGACTGGCGTTCGAACGCCAAGGCCCCGTTCGAACGCCTGCAGAAACAGCTGCTCTCGGGTTGGCTCGCGTTCGAACGCGGCTGGGGCCGTTCGAACGCCTGCATCACAGACTGCTCTCTGTCTGGAGCCTGCGTTCGAACGTCCCTAGGGCCCGTTCGAACGCGCGGCACAAATATGCTGAAACTTGCTGAATTTTTCCTGAAACTGAATTTAAGCCAATTTTTAACAAATTTCTCCTACTGTATCTTTATGTTCACGGCAGTCTGTTGTTCTATTTTTATTTGACTACATAGTTGGTATGTGCATCTTAAGAAGAAATCAGAAAAGCATCAGTTTGAATGGCACTAGGGCTAGGTGATTCAGGCAGAGCCATATTGATCAATCAAGAGAAGGAAAGCACAAAGAGGAAGTTCGACTGTAACTTAACCAAAACCAAAAAGGAAGGTTTATGATCGTGAGCCTTGAATTCTTCTTCTGTAAATACAACAGATTATCAAGAGTCAGAGAAAGAACTGAGAAGGCTAAATACCGTACTTGCCCCACCAGAGATACATTTGATGCTGGTCTGGATACACGACATAAATCGTCAAGCAAACTAGCTTACCAAGACTTTTTAAGCCCAAACAGCGTTGGGCCGAACCTAGTCGGGATCGGCCCATGGATAAGCTCTAATCTTAATTTGTTGGGAGAGATTGTATCAAGCTACTCTAATTTACGGTTCACGGCATAAATGCCTGAGCCCTGAGGTACTCAAACAGGAAACTGGGTGCCTAAGGAATGCCATCTGCGGATCTACTGATAAAACCTCGACAAAATCAGGAGTTCTACATTGACACAGAAACTATGCAATGTAGACCAAATACAGGGAGACCTTCAGCACTTGCCACAAACTGCACCAAAACCAAAGAGTATAACTTACAAAAGGCGAAAACTCCAACCCCTTTCCTAATGGCCAAACGAAGAAAACGAAAACAAAAACAAAAACAAGAATTTGTTGTACTGCCACTTCTGTTTCATGAGCAGAGAAAAATATGAATGAGCACTCAAAACTTCCATCATCAATCAGATAACAGAGCTGTGGGGCAAAAACTAGGGAGTAAGAAGCACTGGAAAAGGGTACTAAGCTCAAGGCACAGTAAGTGCCGAAGGTGACGAGGGGGCGAGAAATCATTTGGGAGTCCCTACGTAAATTTGTCGGAGCAATGTATCCAAACAGTTTCCCCACTCATCTGCGGATAAGGTGCAAAACGCCTTCCAATAAATATGTAATTTTATAACCATACATTGCATTTTTAATGACAAATGTCATTCCAAGAATTAGTCTGATAGGTGAAAAAAGAATATGAGATACGAGCATTTACAAGAATTGAAAGAAGAAAAAAAAAAACTTGAACAGATCAACAAAAATGATGCTGAAATGTACAGAATTAATATAATTATCAAAGTGTATGAATTGTTTGTAATGCTTAACACTACGAGCCCCTATGGATTCCAATGATCAATGAGCATAAAGTCTATGCCTCCATTTTGTTCTGATCTTCCTCCATCAGTGAAGCTTATTTCCCATGTTCCTGGAAAGGGATTTCAGCATCAACAAACTTTTCAACCATTGTATCCAAATTAAGATTCCACAATACATCAGGTTCGATAGGGAACTCCAGCTCTTGAAAATCATGAACAAGGTTCTCTGGGTTATCATGACCAGACAAGAAAGAACTTTCTCCAACCTCATGACATGCACTCCATATTGCATGATCTCCACTAACAGTTTCAGCTGCATCTATAAACAATTTCTCGCTAGAATCACCTTCACAAAATGGTACCAGATATTCAGCATTAGCAGATTTGATATCAGATTTTAAATTTATGGCATTCTTCTCTTTGAAGCCTGCAACAGTTTCAGCGTCTGGAGCGGCACTTACACTGGCAGGTGAAACAGCATCTGGAAACATTTTTGCTGGAATGATATCTTTAGGAGAAGAAACAGAGGACTGAGTGCTACAGACAGCAAGGTCCTCTTTACAGGTGGATGTATCAGAGCCCAGAAATAATGGAACAACTTCCTTCCCGCATTTACCTGAGCCTCCAACAAGTTCTTGTCTGCTTGATTGAATACCAAGTTTGTCCACCATGTCTAGCAAAAGATAGTCAGGAAGTTTACTCACGTCATATTCAATGTCTGGTAAACCAGAAATTGAAGCAGGAACAGTAGAATCTAATCTTTCCTCTTCTGCTAACTGTAAACTGGCTTCACCTAAAAGCCTTTGGCCAGACTGTTGTTGCTTAAGAAACTTTCTTTTAACCCTCATAGAAGCAATTTCTCTTTTCTGTTTCTGCTGCTTAATTTGCGCAAAGAACATTGGGTTCTGAACTACCTTAGCAAAGAAGGACACCATTTGTTTCTGCCTCTGTTCCACTGATTGCATCCGCTGGTTCAGTGCATTCATCTGTTGGAGAGTTTTAAGGTTCTCTTGTTGCAATCTGGAAACCTCCTGAATCATTATGCTCTTTTCTCCTTTCAAAGTGCGAACTTGACCTTCCAAGCTGGACCTCGCCATCTCAACTGAAGGTTCTACATGAAAACCAACTTGCTGGACCTGCGATGACCTGCGCCTGCTTATGTTTTTCAAAAAAGGTTTATTTCCTCGCAGAAAACCTTCATTTGCAAATTCCCATCTATCAGCATGAACCTTGTGGAAACCCTGGAAGGACGACCAGAAAATTTTCATAGCACGGAATTCAATAACAAAGTTTGTGATTAAATCAGCTATAATATTCTAGAGATGATGAAGTAAATGAAGGTCAACTCTGAAATTGTTGGACGCATATAGATCACATATTAAAACTATATTCACTAGAGTCAATGGCATCAAAAATTTCCCTCACTAAAAGATCCGTGCCCTCCATTATCCTCATGCCATGGTTGGTCATAATTGTTCTGAATGTCCTCTGTTTTATCATACTGAAAATAAATTGCAAGAGAGGATGAAAAATTGTATTGCTCAAGCATAGAACACCGTCTTAGGTAAGGGATTTACAGAAATATTGAACTACCATAAAACAACCCTATGTCATGGCTACATGTTTATGCCAGTATAAGCTACAAGAACAATGTATTATGTTTTAAAAGGGCGTAACAGGAGAAGATTTCTGGAGAAGAAACAAGAAAGTCAAATGAGTGCTGAAATGTGCAGAAATTGATATGATGGGCATTCTTATAATAGAACAAAGGTCTGTTTTTCTTTTTTTTTCTACTTATAATGCTACTAAGAGCAAGTACGTATCTAATAAAATAACTCTCGAAATCTTTGATGCTTACCTTTAGGACTACAAGGTTTACTCCAAGAGATCAACCATATAGCTTATTCTTCAAGTGATGCTTTTGTCTGATGGTTGCAAGAGGCAAAACTCACTACAATGTGCTCCCAATTACAGAACTATACATCCCTCATACACAGATAAATATTCGCCGCTATATTTGCATATCTCCCAATTTACAGTTCAAGGGATGTACAAGAAAAGTTAAAAAGAGAAATGAAATTTTATACAAGAAAATAGGATTACAAGAAAAAACTGGATTCTACATGGATGTCCTCAGCAGCAATCTACAGAGCAACAGATATCATGAATACAATCTAAGAGATTGAAAAGAAAAAGCAGGAAAGAAAAGAAATGACATATTTGCATAATACCCACATAAGTATTAAGCTGGCGAACGAAACTGGAGAGGTTGTTGTGCTTGAAATGGCGAGGAAGAACAGACTGGGCGAATTCGATGGGATTCCAGACGACAAAGCTATTCCCAGCTGGGCCCCAAGAGATGACGGGATCCAAGGAGGGTTCGTCGACGAGGTCGTAGGTCTTGGAGAGGAAGGGTGGGATTGGTGTGGCGTGAAGAGACTCGAGCGGTCGAGGGACTTCCACACCTTCCTCACCCCTCGCCTCTGTGTCGACGAACTGTTCGATCTTGGGCTCCGTAAGGGAAGAGGAAGAAGAAATAGATCTGAGAGAAGAGGAGGAGGAAAGATTATTGCTGGAGGAGTCCATGGCGATGGGGAGAGTCCAAGGGGTCCATGGCCATGGGGAAATTTATAGTGTTCGGGAGGGGTTGAGCGCCAAATAACCGCCTTACTGTTGGCTCAGTGGCTCAAGACTAATGGGGTTGAGATCGGCTGAACCACTGGAAGCAGGGCACGTAGTAACTACCAATCACGGAGCCTGTGTGGGCCTCACAACGGATGAGGCTACGAAAAATAAAAATATCTTCGCTAGTCTTGGTGGCGAAGGAAGTCGTTGGATTAGGAGAAGATGGGGAGGTTCCCAATCCTTCTCTATTGTCCTACATCTATCTGATTGTTACGTCACCATCTCACATCCTAATGTGAAAGAAGTAAGAAAACTTATTTATGATGAAACAAATAATGCCTCACCTGGCATCTTGATCAACTTTTCATTCTTACGCCCTAAGAAAGAACAACATTTATAGAATTTATTCATGCAGGAAATAAGTTTCGTTTCATTATCGATCACTACAGTTTTGAACTTCTACAACTTCTCAAAAAGCAATAAATAGCATTGCAGACCCAAAATCTCCTTTGATCTTGTAGAACTTAAGAATCATGCATGGTTTTATGCTCTAATATAGCAGTGATATGTAGCAAGTATGTGAGATTGCAGAAAGGACCGTATATACAATCATCAACAAAATTATGCATCGTATCTAGTTAAATCAAGCACTTGGATAACAAGGTCAACTTCGTTTATCAAAGTTGCCAAAGCCCGTACCTCCAAATTTGATCAACTATAAGTCTATAATGCACCAGATGAAAAGGTTAAGTGCTAAATTCTGGCAGAACTGACTGAGATGTCGTGGTCCTTACTAGTGGTTTCAGGGATTCCATGATGCTTGAAAAAGAAGGTCGTTTCCATGGCTCGCTGCAGGATGAATATTCTATCAGAAGGAACATGGTACAAAGAACAACAAGAACACAGCAGAAATTTCTGTTTCAACATACTTGTCCCAACAAGACTCGATTATTGCGGACACCTGTGGATTGAGTTCACTCGGAATATCAAGCCGCCTTCTGTTAAAACCAACAGCAGCAACCACCTGCAAGAGGAAGCATCAAACTATTCTGGATGGTAAATATAGTGAAGCGATGTTATTAGTTATTACAGCCCTTTCGGGAATTGGACTCTCTGATAGTGTCTCTAGTGTAAAAACTCTTATAATTTGGTCTATAAGTATCAAGCAACTAAAAGAATTGCAGCTCAAAATTTTGATTTTCTTATCTGTCCCCCAAAAAAGAAATCAAATGTTCGGAGTGTAATGGTGTATATTAACTTAAAGGTTCCTGAAGGAGAGAAACTACATACCTGAGCAGGATTTAAATTACCCCATGGCTGTTGCAAGGTCATAAGCTCCCATAAAATAACACCAAAACTATAAACATCAGATTTCTCATTTGATAGTTCATCGCGTAGTACTTCTGGTGCCATCCACTCAGGCTAGTGGAACATGAGAAAACAATATTTTGCATGTCACAAACAAAAAAGAAAAAAAGAAAACACACTTAGAGGATGCAAAACTTACAGTTCCTGCTGCAGTTTTGGATGACAGAAATGTGTTTGCCTTCAACCTGGAAAGGCCAAAGTCACAAACCTGAATGCAAACCAAAAAAAAAAAAGAAACAAAAAAGAACAGCTCTTAATTTTGATGTGAATGTGATAAATCATTAACGATGGCTCAGCCGTGCTTGCATCAGAACAAGAAAGGTACACTAACCATAGCTATCATTATAGATGAAATATTCCAATAAAGTCTTGAGCTTGGAGGAGCAAGAATGCTTTGAAACGAGATCACAAAACTTCAGAAGATTGATATAAAGAATTACATGTTTTTATAGTCAGTTAGGGGCTCTGATTTTGATTGTTTTACAACTTCCAGGCATATCATGCAATATAAAGGACTAGTGTGCAACATGTGAAGCAGAGGAATTATATGGTTATTTGATACTTGATTGGAACAATTTAAGATATTTCAGAAACAAAATAAATCTATTACAAATGCATAATCATGTCTTCTTACTGTGAGATCAAGCATGTAATAGAACATACAGTCTTTTGACATCACATAATCAGGGTAAGTTTTATTACCATGCCACAGTGGTATGTACATGCTTTATAATTAGCTTTAGGAAGCAGGAAAATGCTTTAGCGATAAGTAAGAAGCTATCAGGACATGAGCTCTTGGAAAAATCTTTCCTGAACTACTAACATCAATTGGCAAATCAACAACTGCAATAGGAAAGAAAACTTCAATTCTATAATTTTATTAGATACACTCAAAGAGTTATACACCAAAAGATAATGGTTAATCCATAATAGTTTGAGTCTTTTATGCAAGTAGTAAGAGAATATTTTGCATATGCGCCTCAAATTTGCTATTTAACTGTCTCAAATAAGTACACACAATTGACTATCATAGTGAAGAAACCATCAGCTGTCTTGGACAAAACAGTCAATATTTCAGCACAAAGAGAAAATGTAATACAGGTTAATTTTGACGCTTTGGAAGGATTTGGTTTTAATTGGAAGAAGAAACAGTGGGTTAATGGCTAAGTTCATGGACTAAAATGGACTTCATTTGTCTACACCAGAGAAGGGACCCATTTTAGGAACCACTTAGTACAATCTGTGACAGAACGTACTTGTTGGGTAGTTTTATGTGGCTTTGATCATCTTCCTGGGCACTCCTTTCTGTTGATGAATCAACACATGATGCAGCATTAAAAGATGACGAAATGACCAAAATCTAGTTTTTTAAGCCAGTGTGATACTGAAGCATAAAAGACGTGCTAAAAATCACTATTGGCGAGCAAACAAGTACTTTAAGCTAATAATATCCATCCTCAAAGCAATAAAGAACCACTACAGGAAAAGAAAGACATGCAGAAGCAACGAAGACGAGTAAATTATACTCAGATACCACTCTATCCAACTTCAAAAACTACAGACAAAAAGGAAATCTACAATCTACATCTTACTTTCACTGTATATTTTTTGTCAACCAATAGATTTGGAGACTTCAGATCTCTATGAACAATGGGAGGATTGCGCTTGTGAAGATAATTCATTCCCTTTGCCTGTGTAAAATGATATGTATATAAATTAAACAAATATGAACACTTCTGATCAATAAAGAAATAATATAACTGAATTCAACCTGCTTATTTTTCACACAAAATTAAGGCAACATTTGGCATGCTATAAAATAAATTCTCTTTAAGAAGGCCTTTAAATAGAGATACCACATCAAAAGCCATATTTAAACACCGCTTCTCATCTAGATTTTCTCTTGCACCGTGCCTATGTAAAAGCCTATATAAACTGCCTCTGCAATTACAAGACAAAAGGACTGATAGTGTAGCTACAATATGCAGGGTATGCACAAAATAATATAAAATGGGTACCAGAACTAGAAATAAGAAAGAAAAAGGAGAGCACCTTGATAGATATTCTGTCACAATGGACAGGCTAGGAGGCTGAGTAACAGCACCCATCAAAAGAACAATATTTGGATGCCGCAGACTTTTCATTATTGCAACCTACCATAGGATGGCGTTATTGAAGCAACAGATTGTTCATTGAGAAAACAGTCTCATTTGAAGATACACAAATTTAGGAGGAAAAAAACTGCAAGAAGTACCACAACTGCATTGGTGCTAAATGGTTTCAAACTTCATAAGTACCACACAAGAACAATATATTGCCAAGGAAAGGGCCGGAAAAGCTGTTTGAGAAAGTTTTGGCCTTGGGAGCAAAATAGCTGGTTACACAAGTTCTAGATAATTTAATTTACAGGTGACAATCTGGCAACAAGAACCAAATGCAAATTAGACGGACTTAAGGACAAAATAAATAGTCCAATATAAGTTCTAGTGCTCTAAATTTCATCAGTGAAGGTTATAGCATCAGAGAAGTAAATGGGCAACAATGTGTCGGTATTACACTAAGACACACTGATTCAAAATATAATGCTGCCATATATCCAGTAACTGTAGGAAATGACTACTAGAAGCACATTATAGAACTGCTGCCTCTCCAAAAGGAGGGCTAACAATGTAAAAAGGCATGACCAAGGACAGCCCCCTCCACTTCAATGAAAAGACAGTCGGAATATCTACATAGCGCATTTAAAACAAAGTTATCAAGCATGTATAGACATTTGGAACTAGAGTCAAACAAGCTTATATGACCAGTCAAGATGCCAACAGCATGTTTTATCAGTAAGATGACCATAGTCTACCTAGGCAATTGTCTGAAGGAAGATACAGTATATATGCATTAGTACCTCTCTCAAAAACTCTTTCAGACACTCTGGATGGAAGTCTAGTTCCATGAGAATTTTCACGGCAACATCCTGTCACAAGATAGTGTTAAAATATAATGTGTTCTAACATTATAACTAACAGATGGGATAACTAACAAAATGAAACTAAAATATAACATGTTCATATGTGTCTTCAAATTTCAATTAATATCTAGGTGAATTTGCTTGCTTTGGATTTCGGCGACTTTATGCCAAGAAAATAGAGTCCAAAGGTGAAAATATCAGGGATGATAATGGGGGTGTTTCCGGTGAACAATGTTTTTGCTCTCTAATTTATTTACTTGGCTTTCGGCATTTTTATAGCAATATGTAAAACATAGTTTTTGTTTTCAAGTAAATACTGGAATTTTTATCTATTGTAGCTCTTTAACATGATTCAGCAAAAATCTGGTCATTCCAAGTAAATGAATGTGCAAGTCCTCTTCAATATCGTGCAACAGAAAAAGCTCGCATGCTATGGAAAAGTGTTATGGAAACACAAAACAGAAAGAACATAATGCGAAGAATTCTAGGGACATACCGAGCCATTCCAATCAGCACGATGCACAGTCCCAAAAGAACCTGAAAATTCCTTGGTTAATACTTATTGCTATAGATCACAGAAAGAAGTACTGGTTGGTACTCAAAATCATGCATGAGACATTTCTTTTTCCTAAATTATATACACCTTGTCCTCAATGCAAACTGTTTACAATCAATCATACGCAAGAAAATATGAATATCTACAGATACCTGCACCAATTTTCTCCTTTAAAACAAGTTCACTCCAGGGAATAATCAAATCATCCACAGCAAGTGATATATTGTTAAGAGGAAAAGATTGCCCAAATTGATGCTTCTCATGTAAACTGGAATCTATAAGCTTATCATCCCTTAAATCAGCGAATGCTGGAAACCGTGAGATATCCGTCATATTTGTGTTGTTCTGATCTTGTACTATCTGTTCCAAGCTTGATAAATTTGGAGAAGGATTATACAGTTTTTTGGGCTGTAAACCTCCATACTTGTCATTGGGTTGAGTAACTCTCTGAAGATGACGAGATGCTTCGACATCACTACTAGTTGCTTGTGGAGAGTTTAGATCCTTATAGGAGGTCACCACGTCTTCTTTTCCAACAACTGTTCCTGCAATCATTAAACATATAACTGTCAGTTTTAAAAGGTTTCTACTTTCTAAAACTTACTCTGCTTCCATATAGTATTTGTAAATTTTAATTTACAACTGTTTATTTTCAGCTAGAAAGAAAGTTGGAATAGTGGCTGGTAACTTAGTGTCTTGTACGCTGAAGTCCCGGTCACCGCCCACCGGTGATCCAAAATTTATTTTAGTTGGACCATGCATGAGCAAGCAACCCAGGAAGCCAGAAAAAGGAAACATTGGCCACTTTAGGGCACATTTTATTGCTAAGACCAATTCCTACCTGATCTAGACACTGTCCACGCATCTACTTCTCTGTGGTTTTTTTCTTGTTCCTGCCTTCTCACTACCATGCTACCATCCATCCTCGTAATCTCAAGTCTCAAGTTCTCAACCAACACCAGCGTTACTAATTTAGAGATTTTCCTCCCATTTCCTTATGTATTGTTCCATAATTGAATCAAACTTATTCATCAGATAATCAAGTGACATCACCACCCAGTATGGTGGATATTCAGTAAAGGGGAACAAACCAAGAAAGAGAAGAATGTGAAGTTTTTAAATGAGAAAAAGCAGCTGTGCTGTAAGAAAAAGTTATTTATCTCCCCTCCCATAGAAAAATTAAAGTTCGCCAGATTGCTCTAGACAACAAAATTCTAGGCAACCTGAATAACAAGCATACACTTCCAAGTTCCAACTGAGTCTTGCACCATAAGGTGGAGAGTTGAGTCAAAAATATCCTAGATAGCTAAACAAAAAACTGCTTTGCACAGGTGCATCCATAGGGGCAATAATTAAACAGTCAAAGAGAAAATTACCAAAATAAGATCATTTCAGATATATAGAACAGTGAGTGAGAAATATTTGGTTTTACCTGCTGGCACATCATTGAACATGAGATTAAGTGATTGACAATCCAGGAAATATTGTTTAGCCAAAGATCTAAAGTTATCAGAAATATCCAGAGACTTGTATTTTGGCAGGCGCAGAGGTGAGCAAACAAAAATGGACGAGAGACCATTCAGAAGGGAATTAGGTTCACATAAGTTACCAGGATCCCCAACCAAATCAACTAGGTATTCCCTGCAAGGAAAAGAAAAAAAAAAGGACGAACAGGTTTTAAAGTTCATCTGGGAAATAATCAGGTATGTCTGACCTGTCCTTATGAAAAATTAGGAATGAGCTTCATTTTTACAACTAAATGAGCAATCGATCAAGAAGACAGACCTTTCGAGGCCAAACCGCACCAGGCAAGAGGTAGCATCATCACTTTTGCAATATTTGCATCCCCTCACAACTCGACATGGAAGATTGACAGAGTCTGCTAGAGTCTATAAGAATTACAAAAGGTCAGGTGAAAGGTAGAGTTCATGATTTTCCTCAAGGACAAACAAAAGAACAGACAAATTTCAGAAAAAAAAAAAAAAGAAGTTGCAGGCAATGATACTCTTTTAGAACATAAGAAAGAGAAAGAAGGTTTTCTGAAATCATACAATTTTACATCCTTACCTATTTTGATATTTGCTTAAACTACAAACAACGAAAAGAAAGTATAATTCCTCACTAAATACCATAATTCCTACTATGAGAAAAGAAATGTGCATAAGTATACAAATTTGCAAGAAATTTACCTTGAAAAGTATAGCGCGATGCCTGCAGAGACCAACAGACAACCTTCCAACCGGGAGCACAACAGAACCTGAATTAGCCTTGAGAAACTCGCTGCAATCTTTCCACCGAGGGAGCAATTCACATTCTTCAATAAACGCTACACCCCTTGTAGAAGTGGGATTTTAAATACTGAAAGGATTATAGTGATTTTTATAGTCAATAATTTTGCAGGCAACTCACCCCATGCGAGTGCAGACAAGCCTAGCTAGCTGATCAGCAATATCTTTGGGTGTAGCACAGTTACATGTAATGTCAGATGCCATTTTCTGTAACTGCCTCAAATCAATGTCACCAATTTTATCTATCACACCCACTTCAATGGATGACTCACTGGGTCGAATAGTCTTCAACGATTCAATTGAAGGAACCCGACTACCTTCTTGCACATCATTGCACAAAGTCCATATAAATGGATCCATTCCCTGAATCAGGTAAAAGCCATCTGGAACCTTATCATAATATGATAGACAGCCAGTTACCTATTAGAAATTGAAACTCAAAAGTATTAGATCATAAGTCTTTACATTTTGTTAAAATCCATGAATAAATATAAAAAAGTGGACTTTCCTGCTACACTAGAGAAGCTATAGAATTTTATGTTGTGCCTAAATGTCAGATGGTGGATGCTAGCGAAAGTGATTTCCAATTCCCCCAAATAATACCAATATGATAGCAATAGATTTGGGTAAATCAAAATATTAACAAAACTTATATCAATACCAAAGGAAAATCTTTAACCACGGTGCTAAATGTCAAAAACTTTTAAACACCTAAGACAACCACAAATAAAAACTTTAAATGCAAATCACAAAGAGGAAAAGAAAGAAAGACAAGATTTACGTGATTTGACGATGTGCCTACGTCCACAAGCGGAGCAATCTTCAATCCACTATGCAAATCACCAAATATAAAGAGTTTTGAATTCTAATTTCACTCTAAACAATAATGACTCTCCCCTCCAATTTTTTTTATCATGCAAAATGCCTACACTCAATCCTAAAATGCAACATTTTATTTATAGGGCTAACTAAAAGCTGCTGAAAATCCCGTCTGCAATTCGAACACCCGTGCGAACGCCAGCAGAACTCTAATCTGAAGCATAGGAGGGTGTTTGAACTCCTACAAAATGCAAATCCTCTCAGAAATTGTATTCGAACGCCCCAGCACGGTAGGTCTGAAAAGTCTAAATTTGAGCCAAACTTCAACATTTTGTTAGACGGAGAAATCCATCATCATAACTAATAGAATATGTTGGCCCTCTATAAGATAAATCTGCATGATAGAACAATCTAACAATACTGATTAACCAAACTCAGAGCAATGCAAGATCTAATTTCTTATTAACTAAAAGAAATGATACGTACATGAATAACCAAGATGGTGGAATTGTAGTTAGGGTGGAAATGGACAGAATACGAATCGAATAGGGGTAAAATCATATCTATATCCATAATATTTCTTCGGATACAGATCGAGATAGTGAAATTAGTTATCATATCTACTAGGTACCAACATATACGGATTGAATATTGGATATACACATTCATTTTCTAAATGTATAAGACTTGTGATATAATTACTGAAATATATAGGCATTCAGTGTATATATGATAAAACTAGATTAGGGATTCATATAAAGGTACAAAAAAGACTTTTATATCACTATTTCTATAATATTTTAAACTAAATGATACGGATATTGATCGGGATAGTACTCTTCAACCTATATCCATATCAGCATGAACTATCCAAATACAAATACAAATTCAGATATCAACATCGGATAGGAAAATTTCAACCCATGTACAGCAAAACTCACATAAGGAACCATATCGGGTCGGATTTAGTCCCACCCGTTTTCACCCCTAATTTTAGCTTAAACTATGATGGGAGTCTTACTTAGATTTGTAAAATTATTGTGACGTCGACGAAGCAATATATCCAAAAACTGTCTTGTAGTTTGGTTCATGATGGTAGGTAGGTATGATCACTCATTAGGCCTAATAACTTTTTTTGGTCCGACATAAGCAAAATGAGCAAAAGTGAAAAAGAAATGGAAAACCATACCCAGAAACGATGAGAGACGGACTCCGCAGAAGAAATATCCTGCATCCCCACAATCTGATCCCCGGCGTCCAAGAAATTGGGATCGGGAGCGGTCGCGGCCTCCGAGCAAAGACGGAGAGCCAACGCCAACTGCAGCTGGTACGCCTCCTCCGCCTGCTGCGCCCAACTTTTCAAACACGACGACGACGAAGAGGAAAATGAATCCTTCGCCGCTTCCGCTTCCTCCTTCTCGCTCGCGTCGACGACGGCTGAATCGACGCGGAAGGACGGCAAGGTCGGGGTGGGGTAGCAATCGCCGGAGACGGAGCTCCCCTCGTAGCTGCTGCCGCTCGACTGCCTCTGCAGCCAATCGAATGCAGCGGCCGACGGCGCCTTACCTCGGTTCTTCTCCACGGTAGGGGGATCGTCCGAGGATTGGCTGAGAATTGTATAGCCCAAACGCCTTCCGGCCATCTCCATTGAAGGAACGTATCTCTTCTCTTCTTCGCTGCTTCTTATTTAGATAACTCTGGCCGTGGTTAACCTGCTTAGCTTCCGAGTTCCGAGTTCCACCTATCACTCTCACTCGCCTCGACTGCCATATACTACTACTACTTACTACCGCCTGGGTATGTGGCGCGACTTCGGTTTGCTGCCTACTTGCAGTGGTCCTTTTAACAAAGAGCCAATAAAGGCACGAAACGTGTCCAAGAGTTGGGATCTTTGGAGAATTATATTATATTGCCCGCCTGGGTAGGGGAAGGCCAAGAAGGGGGATGTACCAGGGTCCAGGTTCCAGGTTCCAGGTTCCAGGACTAGGGGGGATGCTCAAATGTTAATTTGGAAATTTTATCAAAAAAAAAGAGAAAAAGTTAATTTGGAAAAGACGAGAGGGTGGATGGATGATGGATACATGCACTGCATTCGACGTACGTGGCAACATACCCTTAGTAGGCTGCAGGCTGCAGGCTGCAGGCTGCAGGCGTAGCTTATGTATGATGATGGGCCAAAAGAACAATCATTGTATTTAAAAATAATAGGGCCTAGAAATATAAGCCCTTGGGCCGGGATTCCTTTCTTTCTTTCTTTTTTGACTTTAAAAATGATGCCGACTTCCACAGCGTCAAAAGAATATTAAAAATCAAAAGCGCGATTCAACCATACCCATTTGCCTCCCTTGTGGGTGGGTCCCTTGTGGGTGAGGTGAATACATCGCCGCTCCATTAATTGCGTTCATATCGGCCAATGCTAGGCTTCACGAATCAACAACCAAACTACTTCCCGACCAATAACTGAACCCAGACAGACGCCAGTGGCGGCGACGGCGACATTGGATTCATCGTTCCTCGATCGATCTTTATGAAGTAAGCTATATAACTAACCCTCTTAAAAACAAAAATTCTCTTCTTTGCATGACCTCTCGGTTTATAAAATAACGGAATAGTTGATGGATGCTTTCCAAGTTCCAACTCCAAATGCTTGCATGCATTTTAACAGCAGTGATCGAGGAGTAGTTGCTTCGGACAACCACCTAGAGATTTGTCAAATGACTACTGCGACTGCGGCCTTTGGCCCATAATAGAGCGTTGAGTAGTTGGGAGATGAGGACAGAGGGATTTAATATTCTTTCTAAAAAGGATTAATGCGAGGTAAGAATGCGATCGAGAGATCCAAATCCCATAGTCAACTTACCACGTGATTTTGGAAGCTTCAAACTTTTAGCTGTTGAATGTTTCTACGACGAATAACTTTCACTCATAAAGATGATTCCCTGTACATGTCAAACTATAATTATGGTTAACTTACCCTAACAAACAAAAATAATAGTAAAGATAGAATAAAAAGGTCAAAGTTGGCAGTGCTCTCATTCGTTCAACCGTGCTGACTTCGTTGCCCAGCATACCAATCAAACGCTCTCATCCATTGCGATAGGCCAGAGTTGCAGTGTTCTTGCTTTATTAATATGATGACAAGTAAGCTGATGGCTTTGTGCTAACAACTGTATAGTTTTTTTTTTTCTAGCTAGTACCGAGTCAAAGTTTTATTCATAGATCTTAATTTTCCTTTGTTTTTGCTGATCAGTAATACATCTCCCGATTTGCTCAGAATACTCCCGGCAAATTGATAAATAGGAAAATGCACCGAATAAATCTACTCACTGCTATATGAATTGCATATTATGCAAGTGCCTTTTGTTCTGTCCTTTTGTCTTGTTCTGTTAATATATTTTAGTATATATTACGACTCAGTACTGTTTTGCATATGAACGTCGGTTGGCAACGATCCAGAATGTTGATTACTCAGGGAAATCTCTGATTAATAAATGGTTACACGTTCCACTTGTCATTATTTAATCAGGATCAATGTTTTCTTTTTGTCATAAGATCTGAAGATCTTGCTATAAGTTTTTATTGCATTATATAAGACAGTAGATCATAATGAGCTAAAAGATCGAGCTCTGTCCCAGGCACGTATCGTAATCAAAGTTGTAGTAGGCGTCTGTTTGGCTTGTTTTGGCGTGCTACCTTTCACTTCGCCTATCTTCTTTAATATCATTGTTTCCTTTCCTTTTAAGCTTATCAAAAAAGAACTCCAACTCTCCGAGGGAGAGCAAAAATATAAAAACAGAGAGAGAACAAGTAGTTTGGGTAAAAACCCAATAGACGGCTTCCTTGAAAAGATATCTTCCAATTGGGTTTGGTCTGTTCGCAGATCACCATCCACTAGCTCGACAATTTTAGTCAAATTTGAATAACCAGTGGGTGGTTTAATCTTTTTCTTCGTCCCATCAGATAGTGGACCACATTAAACTACTATAAACAACGCAGATTGCAGATAGAGCAGCCGCGCTGCGTCATGCATCACCAAGCTCAAAATATTCTAAAATCCAATGGGTGCTCTACTGCTTTCTCTATGAGATTATGACCACACCATCTTCAAGACCTACTTCTCCTGTCCATAAAAAATAAAGCAAGCTTCACTTGCTTGCTTGCCCTCCCATGCCATTCTTATCTGCTGCTACTAGTGATCGAAAGTCAAAGAGTGGAAGAATTACTTCAACCATGGAAGAGGAGAATAAGCGTCCACCTTTTCTCTTCCTAGTGTTCTACATCGCATCTGTACTAGCATGGCATGGATCAAAAGCCGAGTCCGCAACAGCCCAAGTGATCCAAAGAGGCTTCTCGGTGACTAACGATCCAGGTTATGCCCAGTTCCAGCCTCTGCTCTCCGATCCCACCGGAGTCTTCTCTCTCGGATTCCTCCGAGTCAACTCCACCCTTCTCGACCTTGCCGTCCTCCACCTCCCCTCCTCTCTCCCACTGTGGCGCGCCGTCCCTGCTAAGCCGGCTCTTTGGTCGAAGTCCACATCCCTCTCCTTTAATGGCAGCTTGGTCCTCTCTGACCCCAAAACAGGGGTGTTCTGGTCGAGCAAATCCGACGGCGGCGGCCGCCTCGTCCTCCTCAACTCCTCTAACCTCCAAATCCAAAAACTCGACACACCCAACACGGTTCTTTGGCAAAGCTTCGACTTTCCATCCGATACCATCGTCCAAGATCAGAACTTCACCTCCATGGCCTCCCTGTTCTCCTCAAATCAGCAGTTTTCTATGCGTTTGGGCGAGAACTATCTCGCCCTTTACATGGTATTTAACAACGGGAAGATGACGACGACGTCCATTTACTGGAAGCACACGGCGCTGGAGGCCAAGGCCGAGATTGTTCCAGGAGACGGCCCGATCTACGCGAGGGTCGAGTCGGCCGGATTCCTCGGCATGTACCAGAGCGACGGAGCCCCCGCCGACGTGCTCTCCTTCGACACCTTCAATAGAAAGATTTCCAGATTCCGGCGGCTCACCCTGGAGTCTGACGGCAATCTCCGGGCATACTACTGGAATGATTCGAGCTGGGTGCTCGAATACAAGGCCATCTCCGAGTCCTGCGACCTCCCAACTACATGTGGAGCCTATGAACTCTGCGGAACAGGGGAGCCCCAGTGCACGTGCCTCGCGAATGGCACGGAAGGGTGCCTCCCGCCGGACATCGGCGACCTATGCGGCGTTGCAGAAGATGGGTTTTGGGTGTTGAGGCGCAAAGGCGTCGACTTGGCGAACAAGGATTTGTTGGGCTACCAAAAGGTGGCGTCTTTGGAGGATTGCGAGGCTTCCTGCGAGCGAAACTGCAGTTGCTGGGGGGCGGTTTACAGCAACTCGACTGGGTCTGGGTACTGCTACCTGATGGATTACCCGATAGAGATGCTGGTCGAAGGGGACGAGAGGAAGGCGGGGTACTTCAAGGTGAGGAGAGTAAGCGATAATGGAAGAGATAAAAGGGCGGCGGAGAAGGGAACAATTCTGGCGCTTTTGGTGGTCGGCTGCGCCATCTTCTTCTCGGCGGCAGCGTACGGTGCCTATAGGGTATGGAATAGGAAGAGGAGGCGAAGTGGGGTTGATGGGTCCATGACCGAAGGGCTCGCACCGCTACCTTACAAGGATCTGAGCTCCGCCTCCTTCAAGTCCATCGAGCTCTCTAATTCTTTCAGTAAGTGAGAAGCCCGTAGGGGAAGAAGAAGAAGAAGAGGGACCTTGTCTTTCCTGTTTTGAGACGAAGGCAGTAAAGTTCCCATCGCGGTGATTGGATCTGCTTCGTCTAACACAGTGCGGGCTGGGTTGGGTTGGGCTGCTTTGAGTAAAAAAGCACGGGGCCTTTGGACTTTGCTAGGCTTCGTCCGCCCCAGTACTCTATCCCCTTCCCGTCAATACTGTATACACTCTCTTCTTTAAATATTTATTTTCTAATGGGCTTCGTTGACTCTTTTGTGGGCCTATAGAGGACCCACAGGCTCTTTGCTTGTTTAATTTCAAGAAATGGGCTTTTTATTCTTTTAGCGGACTGTGTTCCTTATCTAGTCTAAGGGAAGGCTAACGGATTCCTAGCAACCCCGTAAATATACCCAAATTTTTATTTGTTTTCAGCTGCATCCCTCTCTCTATTTTAGTTTATTTTATTTTACTCATCTGACCAAGGCATAATAAAGCTCTTCGCCGTTGAGTGCTGTCTCCTCTGAATCTGATAAACCTCGCCGCCTAATCCCTCCTTCGGCAAGTGATTTGTGCTCTTTTCCTTTGCAGCCTTCTCCTTCGCTTGTTATTATTTTTCTTCTTTCTTCCCTTTTACTTTTAATTTCGTTTTCCTTGAGGTTGATCACATTTCAAAATTCCATCTTAATAGCCCTATTGCCATCTATTTATTTCTCCTCTTCTTTGCCTTTATGTGTTTGTATGGTTATATCACTCTGGATAAGTGGCACAGACTGGTTTCAAAATGTTGGTCGGGGTTAAAATTATGGCTTATAATATGACAAAAATGTTGTTGAAGTGGTAACTGTGTTACAAGATATTTCTCATTGAAGAAAAAGAGAGAGAGAGAGAAGAAGAATGACGGATCTAGTTGTAGGATTCGACCAAGTTGTGCCAAAATTTGGACAATCTTCTTTTATGTGCATAAAGGTAAAAGTAAATAAGTTGACTTCATATGAGAACATTTTGCACTTGTAGAACAATCAAAATTTTCTTTCCGAGTCCTCCATAGTCCATACCAAGGCTGCTCCGACCAAGTCAACGAAGATGCTAACCACAAACTAACAAGAAAGTATATGAAATGCACTAGCCGTTTGTAATTTTACATGATATGAATCATTGAGAGCATTGTTACTTCTTAAGTTGCTATAGAATGAGATATGAGAAATGCCGGTTTTGCTCTTCCACCATCTATCCATGGCATGGTGTTCAAATTATGCGAAATGACGCTAAGGTGTTCCTTCTGCTACTGTAATTGCTGTTTACTTTAGCAAGCATGCATTGTTATATGTGGGGCATGGGATTCTCCAGCTTTCTTACCTCACATCTTTTCTAATGAACTTTGTTTCTTCTCCTGAGATTATTGGCCTTTGTTGGTTACGGGATTCTAAATTTGGAGTCAGTTGAGCTCAAGTCTAAAGCTAGCTCCAAATTTGAAGCCCCATTATGAAAATGGAGTCCGGCTCCATTTATCATTTCAATCTTTTGAAAATACTAAAATTGCCTAATAATTATTACATTCAATAATTTTAATTTCATTTATATTATTTATTAAATAATTTAGTTAGTTAAACTGAGTATATAATTGGTTTTACTAAGTGGTTTTTAATAAAAATAATATCATTGGAAATATCTTATCGAGACCTTTAAAATGAGTATAATATTAAATTATTTTTAAGTTAATTTAAATTTTAAAATTTTTATTATTTATAAAAATGAGTCTAATAAATTATGTGTCCTAAAATATAATTATTCAAAATTATTCTCAATATAAATATTAAATATTAAAATACATTAGATATGAAATATATCATACATGAAATATATTAAAAATGAAATCGTAATCGGAACCGGTTGCTACGGAATCGGAACCGGTGGCTACGGAGATGATTTACCAAAATATTAAACATCTATTGTTTTTATTATGTTTGGTTAATTTCTGTTTATTTTATGCAATGTAATTTTGATATTTTTAGTTAATGACATGTTATGCTTATTTCGATGTTTATTTTGTGTAATATAATTTCGATGCGTTTAATTAAAAAATTAGTAATTTAAAATTAATTTTGAAACTAATGAATATTAGTCTTATTTTAAAGATCTCGATAAGAGTTTTTTAATCATATATTTGTTATTAAAAAATAATAACGCTGAGATAACCTATTAAATAATTTAAAATAATTAATATAATAATATATATTATATTATTATTTTAATATATATGGAGCGCGGTGAGTTGTGGAGATGCTCTGACCACATTATAGCCAACCATGATGCAGCTTTCATGATATAGACATCATGCTGGTTCAAAATTATCAGTATAATCTGCATGGCTTTAACACAGTGAATTTCTCCAAATCTAATTTACTTCTGGACATTAAATTGGATGAGAAGAAAGGTCAAATGGACAAAGGTGTAGAGATAGTTGAACCAGAAGGATATGGCACAGATGACACTTGGCTGCAACATTCAGCAGTTATCCATGTTACCTGGTCATCGAACTAAACTATTTTATTTTTTGCACTTGTTCAACTGCTAAAGGATTTGGGAGGAAAATAAACAGAGGTTGGAGAGGTACGCACTCGTGAGAGAGGTGAAACACTATGATTTTTTAGTTCTTCTTGCCGACCTCTACGTATGATAACTATCCCCTGGCATTCCGGTAAGATGAAGGGCGAGGTAGCTAGGCAGAAGTCAGAGGCAATGAAAGAATTGGAGCACACCATTCACATTGTTAAAGCACCTGTTTCTCTCTTCTTTTTTGGTAAACAGGTACTTGCATTACCGCAAAAAGGTGCACAAACTTACATCACCCTATGCTTTCTGATACAATAATTCTAAAATAGAGTTGAGGACCGAGTCAAGCCAGACAGAAGAAAACCCCTGCTCTTCTCCTAGGTGAGCCAACCGATCAGCTACGCTGTTGCCTTCCCTTGGACAGAGAGAGCGACAGATCCAAAAGGAGGTTGCTTAAAAAATTGTATGCTGCAACTTCTAAGGCCCAGCAGCACGGTTGCGTAACAAATCGATGAGCACCTCAAAGTTAACTTAAAGTAGACGTTAATCAAGTTGGGACTTTGGATTTTGAGCAGATTAAATTTGAAAGCTTCTGCTGCTTCTGAGTGCTGAGGATCCCCTGCGGAGGAGAGTGAGGCTTTGAGGGTGATGGACCGACCATGCAGTAGAATTTTGATGAGAAAAGACTCTGTCCAAGTTGACATTCACAAATCCAGCCTAGGGAGCCTGGAAGCAGCAATTGGTTCTGCTCGGCCTTGAGCACCTGTTACTCATCAACGGGAGCCTTCCCTTAGCTTTCAAAAGATTGATTTTAAAATCTCTTGTGGTCACTTCAGCAAAGGAACAGGGAGTGTCAAACTATTGTATAGAGCTTGTAATCAGGATTTTTATCTTTTTATCAGATTATCTATGCTGATGTTGGGATCTTAAGAGACGAATTCCGAGGTTTTATCTTCTTATTCTTGTGGTCTTTTTGGCTTGCATAAATGTCTTGCTCGGTCTCTTGGACCAGAATTTACTAGTAAAGCTGCTTGTAAGTCTGGCAGTCGACCACATTGCTTAAAATCTCAAGGATTTGGGCACGGAAGGTGCTCTGATTAGTTATATCGTTTGTGTCACGTTTATGCTTCACTTCACTTCCATTAAGTTGCATATCTTTACTTGGAAATTATATTCTTTAGCAAAGGAGGCAGAAGTTATAAATGGTAGGAAGATAAGAAAAATAAACAAAGATAAGGATAAGAGTAATGGATAATAAATAGCATGGGAGCTGCATCCTGAGGGAACGCAACTTGGATTTGTCGTTCCCGATATCTACCCTGGCCGAGATTTTAATGCTTCCATAACCATCCATATAGAAGCAATGTGTTTTCCAAGTTAAAACTGTGTACTAATCCTAGATTTATCTCAGCAGTTAATGCATTATATATAGTTCATTGTCCTCAAGTAGAAACACAACATGAAGATATATATAAATATATAGTTAGAGTTTGGCTTCAGAAGAGAAGGGCACGAGAGTTGTGCATCACATGAGTCTGTCGATGGATCTCGCATATCTTATGCTAACCAACTACTTAATTCACTATGCCATGCTTAGATTTATTAAGTACTAACCGTTCTTGAGGAGTCCCTATATACAATTAGTTAAATTTTTTATTGGATGACATGATGGGGTTGCACATGCATTTGGTGGATGCGATGTCGTTGGTTTAATAATAAATACTACTACTACGACTACAACTCCTCGGTTGCTAATCATGCAAGAAGATATAACAAGGAGGGATGAACGTGGTGTTGCTGGCTATGATAAGACTAATGCAAAATTATATATTTGAGAAGCCAAAATATTCAAGGCTTAAAACGTACACTTCATTATTGGAAACAGAGATTGCAAACCATCGGCTTGAAATGGAAGCATCTTTCTCTACCAATTAATTGTGTGGGTTGTCCCCAGTACCGCACGGAATCCAAATTTTTACACGAGGAAGCTTCCACTCCAGACCAATAGCCAGAAAGGAAACATGGTACGAATTAATTATGGAATGCTGTAGAGGGAACAACTTAACCCCACTAAAACAGGGGACGCCCTTTCTTTGTTTCTTTTTTACTCCTTTTATTGTTATTTTAGAAGTATTAATTTGGTGTTAGTTGGTGAATTCAAACAGTATTAAGTTCGTTCAAATATATAATATATATATAATATATTAGGTTCAACTATGGTAGTGCTGTGTTCTATGAATCTACATTCTTCTGGCCTATTGAGACTGTTTGCAAACTATTTGTTATTTATGCTTGCAGACGGCCCACAACAACAAGTAATAACCTCGTGACGATGGTTAAAACTATATCAGGTTGATTAACATAAAATTATAGCAACACATTGAAACAAGGCACTGCCAGATGCTGAGATTTTCTTCTTCTTCTTCTTCTTCTTCTTCTTCTTCTTCTTCTTCTTCTGGCTAAAATTTATGAGAGGAAAGTTGGTGTAATAGTGGTTAGTATTTACCTTTTCATCATGGATAACCAAGTAAGAATCCAAATTGAAGTACCAGCTCTTTGTCATGTTATATTTTAAGTTATGTTTGGCGGCTGATGAACCAATCAGATTTGTATAGATCCATATAAAAATAAAAAACACTAGTATTGTATAGATCAAGTAAACAATATTAAACAATAAGAACAAGCTGCTAGGCCCGATGTAATCTACTATTATGTATTCCATTATGCATGGTTTTTGTCTGCTAATATATAATGATAGGCAAATAATGACTAAACCAAACTGTCAACTTGCCTAACTGCTTGGCCACAAGTCAATCTTGAATCTTGATGCTCCAACTTGCATCCCCAGTTGTGCCTAACTTGGAGATATATCTCGAATGACAGCTAACACCACCAAAAGCGATTGGCACTCGGGCACAACTAGCTTCAAAAACCTATACCTCTAATCTCTAAGCTCTAGGATCCAGTCTCAGAATTGTCCGCTTCTAACATCTACCCTTTTTTTGATTCTATCTCAAATTAATTTTTGTTATTCTCCCAAGGTTTTTGAATGCCATCAAGGAGCAAGTCATATGCATGTTTTTAATCTCTTTGGACTCCATCTCCCCTAATAGTAATTAATCTCTGCTAATCATGTCTACCTCACAATTCTCCTTAATTTATGCAGCAAGAAGAGGAAAGAAGAAAAATATAATCAACTGTGTGTGTGTATATATATATATATATATATATATATATATATATATAAAGGGAGCAGGATCCTTCCTTTAATTAATTTTAGAAGCCAATGAATGGATAGCTGTGCAAAGATACGGAGCTTAATTAGACCAAAGTTGAGTACCAATTAAGGCCTTACAAGCCCTTTGTTTAGCTAACAAATTATGTTAGCAATCAAAGGTAATGAAGAAGAACAAGGC
Organism: Typha angustifolia; assembly: GCF_048772165.1. Classification (NCBI taxonomy): domain Eukaryota; kingdom Viridiplantae; phylum Streptophyta; class Magnoliopsida; order Poales; family Typhaceae; genus Typha; species Typha angustifolia. The sequence goes on from NC_133250.1 coordinate 109,159, forward strand.
AAGGCAAGGCAACATTATTCCCTCCCTTCTCAAGCTTTGCACTTTAAGAGATTCCTCCCCTTATAGACTCCCTTCCCTTTTAGAACACATATATCTCTTGCTTATATCTTTTTGAGCTTTTAAAGCCTGACGTGATACACAAAGAATACAAAGGACAGAGGAAAGCAGAGCAGAGCAAAGCAAAGAGTCCCAATCCAATGAAGGACTTCATCTCCTGCTTCAGCGAGCACGCGGTGAGAGTCTCCGACGTCTCATGCTCTGGGAGCAGCAGCGGCGGCAGCAACTCGTCCCTCGTCGTCGTCGAGAAGAATTCGGTTCAAAGCGCCGTCTCTTGCATCTACCGCACTCTTCTCCCTTCTTCCCAAAAAGAGCTCCTCGTAACAATTACATGGTCCACGAATCCTCTGGGTCCATCTCTCTCTGTTAGCGTAGAAGAATTGTACTCATCCAACCAAAGGAAGAAGAGCAATGCCATGAACTCCTTCCAGCTCTTGCGCAAGAAGAAAGGAAGCAGAACGTTCACTTCGGGTAGCTGCGTGGTTTGCCTCTTTTGGGACATCAATTCCGCTAAGTACGCATCTGGGCCAGAGCCTATCAGCGATTTCTATGTCGTCGTCACCGTCGACTCCGAGCTGGCCCTCTTGCTCGGAGACATGAGCAAGGAGTACGTCAAGAAGCTTGACGTAAGTACAATCCCAGCTGCAGAATTCTCCATGGTTGGTCGCAAGGAAGAGGTCCTCGGCCATGCCTTGTACTCCACCAAGGCCAGGTTTCGTGATGACGGCAATGATCATGAGATAACTATTAGATGCAAAGTTGATGCGTGGGACAAGGGAGATGCAGAGCTATCGGTTTGCGTCGACAATAAGAGGGCGGTATATGTGAGAAGGCTAGGATGGAATTTTAGAGGGAATCAGACTATATTCGTCGACGGGTCGCCGGTGGACATGATGTGGGACGTGCATGGGTGGTGGTTTAGCAATCCGGCGGGGAATGCGGTGTTCATGTTTCGCGCGAGGAGCGCGTTGGAGAGCAGGCTGTGGCTGGAGGAGGAGGTGATCAACAAGGAGAAAGGAGTCAATGGCTTCTCTTTGTTGATCAAAGCATCCAAGTACAATTACGGGACTGCGACATTACTGTGATTGCCTTGATCTGGCATTCTCTGGAAAGAAGAGGTAAGTACGTACGTACGTAAGTAGGAGAGGGTATGTATGCTAGTTGATCTTAGTAGTTGCAGAATTGTGAATGGTAGTTGCTTGGATTTCTTCTCCTGTTGATATATTTTTCTGTAAAAAAAAACACACAACTCTGTTCATTTCACAAGTACAAGATACTTAGCAATCTTTTGTGGGATTAATATGTACTTCCATTTTATGAAAAGTTCTAAACTTTTCTTCCCTTCTGATTCATCCATTCATCTTCTTTTGCTCGTTTTCAGTGGTTTGTTCTTTTTCTCCTCTATTTCGCCTTCTTCCCCACTTTGTGCAAGGAATGACAATAATGATGAACTCCCCGGAGATTCCGCCACAAATGTACAACAGATTGCCATCCCTTTCTTCTTTATTTCCTGAAGAAGAACTTTTAATGCTACAATGGCCATGGCCATGGCCATTTTATCAGGAAACTCGCAAACTATAATCCATCATTCTCCACCCTTCCCAAGTTTGCTCTAGATCTGCTTAATATATTCTAGTCATCACCTTTAATAAGTAGAATTAGAGCGTTTATAGATTTGGCCGTATTAATGAATCCAAGCAACAATAGTATGTTTATGACCCAAGTCATTCTTGGAATCCGGATTGCTTGAAAATTCTGGAAAGTATGTATGTTTGTACACGATCTTTGTAGATGTTCTCCTCTTTCCTTGTAGCCAGAGAACACAGGATCTACTTTGCTTGCGAGCAGAATATCTCTCACCACGAAATCACTAATTGAGCTACTATGATTGAGATTGGATTATAATTTATATATTAATGTACGCACGCATGAAGTAAACTACAAATCCCATATATTAATTACTACCATCATACTGATTGATTGATACTAAGAATCCTCAAGAGGTAATGCCAGAAACGTCCTATTCTCCATTGCATTAATCCAAGATATTAAGAAGATTAATAAAGTACTCAGGGTACAAGGTCGCCTAAAGAAATATAACAAATACTCAAATCGATTTTCCCTTTTGTGTGAGGTGAGGTGAGGGCCATCAAATTAAATCGCAAGTTAGGCCCCCCCTTTCTTTGGATTGCTTTTATTTCTTTTTTATCACCAAACTGACATGATTCGTACGGCATTTGGAGTTGAGCCGCTTCACTTGGAATTTGGTGATTCGGATCTAATCATCTCTCTATCCGTCGTAGACCTTTTTGACTGTAGATAGACATAGGCCCAGATCTGAATTTTAGATTAATTTAAGAAGAAGAAGAAGATGGACTACGGTGCAATAAAATGATGATTTTATTTTGTTATCTCCGGTAGGCTTCCAATCTCATCTCCTGCAGACCATGTGATTTATGGGAAGTTTGAAAGAGCGAAAACGAGTCAAACTGAAGCTTCTTGAACCCAACCCTCTCGAGTATTCTCATGATGCGCGCCCACTTGGCTACAAATTCTGATGCTTGTTAGGCCGTCGTCAGAACAAGTGCAGATGCCGATAAGCTCAGAACCAGAATAAACTTTAAACTTTATACATTCTAACCACACAACACAGTAACTACGGGCCGACTTATTTAATGGGTTTGCTTAAATTGCTTCAAATATAATATAAATGAGGAACAGACCGAAGATAAGGTCGAAATGAAGGAGTGAGAATGTCCCGTCAGTTGGTCCAGTAGATTTCGGTGGCCTTTTAATTGGATCGCACGTAGGCCTGCTACGTGGATTTATCAGAGAGATGATGAGTGTGGGTATATTCCCGAAGTTTCTTCATCCCCAAGCACGAAACCTTCTGTTATAAACTTTATCCCCTCCTCCATTCATCTCCAGAGTGTAGCAGAGGGAAGCAAACATGTCTGCCTACTGTGGGAAATATCGTGGTAATTTCTTAATTTCTCCTGCTTTATTTTTATTCTCTTGTTCCGGGTATAAGAAATATCAAAGCTTTGTTGTTTTGTTAGCGGTTTTTATATATATATATATATTCTTTCTCTGCTCCTTAGATTCTATGTTATCTCCGTTTGCATGAATGAGGATAAGTAGAAACTTCTGCTGTTTTAACTTTGATAGTTGTATTGTTTAATATATCCATCTGGGCCGTTTTTAGAATCATACAACTCAATTTTCTGTTTGCAACTGGAGTAAGATTGTTTGCCATATTGTTATGATGTAAGCGTTTGCTTAATAAATACTCTGTAGAAATTTTTTCCGCTTTCTTTTCTATAATAGAGTTCGTCATGCTTGAGCTGTCCTTGTTGTGAATTTCGATAAAACTTTGACGTCTTCAAAGATCATGCTTTACCTGTTCGTGTTTGCGTGCTCTGACCTTGATTGAGTTGGTGTTGCTCTTATAAAATGAGAATTTAAAAAACTCCCTCCCTCTCCCTCTCCCTCTCTCTCTCTCTCTCTCTCTCTCTCTCTCGTTCGCGTGTGTGTTAGTCTATTGTGGAAATTAAAATTGTCTATTTCGCGTACGCAGTTGCAATATTTCTTGAAAATGAGTTTTAATGTCATTTGTTAGTAGATACCTTCTTAAAGCATCGTTCTGACCGCACTGTGAATATGAATCTTAAGTTTTGTACTTTAATGGATTGTAACTTTGTAATTTGTGTTGAAATTTGGGCTTCTACTTTACTGTTAGCTTTTTTTGGCTGTTGATTATACTGCTATCTTCTTCTATTTTGCGGACAGTAATTATTACATTATGATATCGTTTTGTTTCGTTCTTAATTTGTTTATGTTTTGGCAGACGAGCTTATTGCGAATGCTGCTTATATTGGCACCCCTGGTAAGGGGATTCTAGCCGCTGATGAGTCCACTGGCACTATTGGTAAGCGTCTTGCCAGCATTAATGTGGAGAATGTCGAGACCAACCGACGAGCCCTCCGGGAGCTCCTCTTTTGCACACCCGGTGCTCTGCAGTACCTGAGCGGGGTCATCCTTTTTGAGGAGACCCTCTATCAGAAGACTGCTAGCGGCAAGCCCTTTGTTGAAGTCCTCAAGGAGGGTGGCGTCCTTCCTGGTATCAAGGTTGACAAGGGCACCGTCGAGCTTTATGGGACCAATGGGGAGACTACCTCGCAAGGCCACGATGACCTCGGCAAGCGCTGTGCCAAGTACTACGAGGCAGGGGCTCGTTTTGCTAAGTGGCGTGCTGTCTTAAAGATCAGTCCAAATGAGCCATCTCAGCTTGCCATCAATGAGAACGCCAATGGGCTAGCTCGCTATGCCATCATCTGCCAGGAGAATGGCCTGGTTCCAATCGTAGAGCCGGAGATCCTCGTAGATGGTCCTCATGACATCAACCGTTGTGCGGAAGTCACAGAGCGCGTGCTTGCTGCGTGTTACAAAGCACTTAATGATCACCATGTTCTGTTGGAGGGATCGTTGCTGAAACCGAACATGGTTACTCCTGGATCAGAGGCGAAGAAGGTTGCACCAGAGGTGGTTGCTGAGTACACGGTCCGCACTCTCCTGAGGACTGTTCCGGCAGCCGTTCCAGCTATCGTTTTCCTCTCGGGTGGTCAGAGTGAGGAGGAGGCAACTCTGAACCTAAATGCAATGAACAAGCTGAAGGGAAAGAAGCCATGGGCACTCTCTTTCTCATTTGGGCGTGCTTTGCAGCAGAGCACACTCAAGACATGGCTTGGGAAAGAGGACAACATCGACAAGGCAAGGGCTGCTTTTCTTGCCAGGTGCAAGGCAAACTCCGAGGCCACTCTTGGTGAATATAAGGGAGACGCTGCCAAGGGACAAGGTGTCTCGGAGAGTCTACATGTCAAGGACTATAAATATTGATATAGAAGCGAGAATGAAGGTTTCTAGGCTTCTGACTTGTTCGTTTAGTTCGTTTCTTTGCTGTGCCTCCAGGTGTTTGAATAGTTTCCTAATAAGTTGAGGTCCTTCCTACGGTATCCAGTTGAGTCTAGTTGTCTGTACTTCCAATCTTATGCTGTTCGAGGAGTCTTACTAGAGAATAATAAATCTACTATTATTATGTCTTCATATCTTTTCTGCCATTTCATTTACTTTGTCTCACGAAAAAGACCAGGCTGAACGTCACAACTCACAGGGCGTTGTGATACATTTGTGTTCAGATCCTTCAGCTGATGAGACTCGGTTTGTGTTGACAGTCTTGCAGATTCCTCTCTTTATTATTATTAGAGAGGTTGTTGTTGTTGCACTAACCCAATCTACTCTGTCTTTTAGCATCATCCGGAGTTGGAGATGCTTACTTCGTGGATTTTTTAGTTGCATTCTAACGAACAGAGTTTGACCCTGCCTGATCGAACATTGCAGAAGTCCTTGGATAATGCCAGTGACGGTTGGCATGAGAAAAATAATGTAAGCATTCTACGCGTTTTGGTGGATAGAATCCATATCTATGCTGTCTCAAAGTTTGTCGAAGTCAGACAACTTATTTTGCTAGAAGTCAACAGCTCAAGATACATGCTTTCTCACATAAAAGAACAATAGAAAATAATCCAATGAATTCGCCTTTAAGATTTTCTTTTTAAAAGAATAAATTTTTTGACGAAAGGTTAAATATCACTCTGTTTCATTCATGAAACCAGGAAACAACCTACCAGACAACATCAGCTATAATGTACAGAACACAAAACTACAAATTACATCCAGCGTACAAATATCTAAACCAGTCGCCTTAAAAGTAAGAATCAATTATCTATTAAAGGTTCTTCCTTGAGAAAATTAAGGGTACGATAAGGAAACAGAACCGGACATTGCTGAGCAATTTGCACATGGTTTTGTTCTACGGCTGGTGTTATCAAATGGTAGATCTTACCAACTCTAACTCAAAAAAGAAACATAGAGAAGAGAGAGTGAGCAACTGAACAATGAAACCTCAACTCAGATTGTGGAAGTGAATGACGAATTTTAAAAAAGAGTTGAAGGAATTTGTGATATGTACATTTGAGCCACAAGAAACTAACATCTCTTCTTATGGCTCTTTATCACATAAAGCGATCTCAAGCAACAATTATCTACTTCATGTAAACGTTCAAGTGCTAAGAATAGGATGGGCTCTCCATGTGTTTTCCCCTTGTTCCATAGACACTTTTGGTAGGGCCGTTAACCACCCTAACAGTAGAAACATTTCCGCTGTCTCCACGTGGCTCAGAAACAAGCTCTTCGGTGGATTCTGCCCTCTGGTCATCTCCTGCCCTTGAAGAATCATGGCCTGCATGGTTACATGGGTCTGGCTGAAAAGGTCCAGAAGAGTAGAAGGATCTGATTGCAGCACTGTAGACAGGTCGCATTGCACGTCTCCTATCAGGAGAATCACGCAAAGAAACTCTACAAACAGGGCATGTCGAATGCTGCTTTAGCCATATGTCGATGCATGTAACATGGAAGGAGTGGCCACAATAAGGAAGAATGCGCAAAACATCTTTCTCTTGATATTCCCCAAGACATACCGTACATCTAAAAAGAGGCAATTCCAAACATTAAACATGCAGATTAGATAAGCCAGTATTCAAGCAACTAATAAATAGGAAAATGGGTAACAATAAACAACCGTATGGAACTGTTAAAAATAAATATAGAAAAGAGTGAGCACTAAAGATATAGAAAAATAACGAAAGGTGGTCCAAAATGTCATTTGGACATTACTACAGTTGCAATGGCCGCTATTTAAACCATGGATTTCCGTCCAAATATAGCTTGGAAGTGTTCATTGAGTGACTTGTAGGACATGATGGCATCATCATTGTGGATTTACATGCTGTTATATTGGCTGGTATAACTTCCTTTATGAATAGTCAATAAGAAAGTTATACCAGGCCAAAATAAGACTTGGAAAGAGCCAATAAGGAAAATAAAACCCTGCAGTTCACATGATATTCACAAAGGATTTAAGAATATATAGCTCCATGCTGATGCCATTAAATTAAAGATAATGGTTCATTTTCTTTATCATCCATTCTCACTCCCCTCTCTATTCATTGTTTGTTTATCCTTCCTCTTTCATTCTTAAGAGGGAAGTGCCGCACAGAGTAATTATATAATACACTCTGTTTCTCTTAATATGATTAACCTTTTAATTTGGATATTTCCTGTCTTTTCCATATCAAGCAGCATGCTCCCATGAGTCAAAAATTAATGAACCTAACATTGTTTACGAACAAGATCCCCTATAAGGTGCAATTTCACATCAAAGATTGTCATTTTATACGATTTAACGAGAATCTACCATTTTCCACTGATTCTATGAAACTACATCTTGTAAAAGACACTGCTGGTAGTATATATAAAGGCAAATGATAAGATGTTAATTTCCAAACTAAAAGCAATTGCCACAAACCTCAAGAGAGCAATGAATTCATGTTAAAAACACATGTTCAGAGAACAGGATGCCCAAAAATAAAAGAATAAAAGATATTTTGAATCATCAGTCACTGGCAAGAGAGCATGGATGCCTTCAAAATTTAAATCTTATGCTCCCAACAGATTTTAGCTTACTGTGGCCTCATTTATGAATTTCAATCATCTTTTCATAAAAACAGTTGGTCAAGCTCCAAGGACACTACGGATATGCAGATAACGATATTTCGTCCAATAATTATCATGTCTCTTCAATTTTATCCCATCAAAAAGCAAAGTTTCTCAAGATCAGAAAGAAAACCTCTCTGTTATAAAATTGCAAGAACCTACTTATAGACTTTAGACTCAACAATCTTCTTAAAATATATCTTTGATTTGTTCCCTAAAATAATTAGGATAACAAATACTATGTTACCCATTATAAGTAATAATACACTTTTAGCAATCATACGAGTCTAAATGCCTTTCAATCCTTTTGCTCACAGAAGATCCAACTAAAATTCATCTAGTAGCCATATCATCTGATAAACCCTATGCTCATTTTACTCCAGGATTCACCTTAATTAAGGAAAAGCTGCGTGAAGTATTCTAAGATCTTGTCATCTTGACATCAACTCTTCAAACTCCGTTTAGAACACCTAATTAGAGAAGAAGTGCAGAGGAAGAAAAGATGTATCAGATTCTGCAGAGGGAAAAAAGGTATATCAAGTGGCTGACGAGCATGAGATAAATTTCAAAAGTCATCAGTAGATACTAGGTGGAGAGTAGACTGATGTCGGCTAATAGACAATAGGTGGATCATGAAGAATCTTGACAGATAGCAGATAGAAACTTCATGGCACCTTCCTTTCTTGCCCCTGATTTCAGTCAGGCAATTTCTTTTTCTTTCTTGCAGCGATATTAGTATATACAAACCTTCCCCGGACTCTAGCCAGCTAGCTTACCAGAAAATCATTACATGGAAAAGAGAAGTTTACACAATAATGACATAAGAATTCAAGTTGCATCTTGACACGAGTTCTCAACTAAACTGAAATTAATGACCGCAGGCAATTGGACCAAACAGTAGCATAAAAGGCGAACGGATAAATATACGAATATAAATAAAAGAAGGAAACCCACTTGTTAGATAAAACTCAAAATTCTCACAGAAAAGAAAGAACAGGAAGAAGGCATAACAAACATTATGGAGAAAAACAAGGACAAGGAAAACAAATCAACTTACTGGATTTCTTCTCCTGTTTGAAACAATTGATCCCCAAACTTCTCAGTCGGAAAGCTTGCTACTACTGCAGGCTCTAAACCATGGAGGCCGCGCTCCAGCTGATCCAAGAGACATCTCATCAGTGGAAAAAAGAAAGGAGATGTTTTTGATGTGGAATACTAATATATGGAGAAAAATTTGAAGGAGAAGAGAATAAAAATCCTATCTTTGCAAGAGTTTTCTTCTCAAAAACCACTAAGAAATCTCTTATAGATCGAAGGAGAGGTTAAGAAAGGGGGGGGGGGGGGGGAGGGGAGAGAGAGAGAGAGAACTAACGCTGCTGAAATCAGATCTGGAGGCGGTGGGAAACGACCTCCGAGAAGCCCTGAGATGGATACGGGCGCAGATGAGCCTAGTGCACACGAACACTATAAACATGGCGCTCACCGCGAATCCGATCACCGTCATCACCAGATTCGTTCCCGCCGACATCGTCATATCCCTCGTCCTCTCCTCTCCTCTCCTCTCCTCACCTCTCTCCTATAAAAGAAGCCCGAATGAGATCCTATCGACCTCCGGTCCCAATTCCGCCATGACCACTCTCCTATAAAAGTAAGAGCACGAAGAGGGAAGCCTAATTAAGGGGATATTTATCCATCACTCCCGCTTTCTCACTGCCATCTAATTCGAACCGGAAGGTCTCCATTGGTCATCGCCATTCTAAACTCAACAGTGGAATTGGGGAACCGTCTCGGAATCCACACCGTTGTTTACTTTGATGGATATTAAATGCTATGAAGTCTATCCTTTCCTCTTCCTTTTTATTTTTCTCTTTTCTTTTTTCCTTTCTTTTAAGATATTTATTCGATGGTTTGCGGTTACTCCTCCTACTAGTGGGCCTCTCAATTTATTCAAAAAGAAAAAGAAAATAAATAATAATATAAAATAATACTATCTGAATAGTTGCCATTTACTTTCTAACATAGTCTATTTGGGCACTGTAGCAACACCCTCCCCAAAATATAATAATACCTTTTTCTCTAGCAACTATAAAATTTCACACCTAATACTAGAGGTTTTCTTTTTTTTTTTTAAAAAAAATAGGCCTGTTTAAAAAAATTATTTACCGTTCCCATCTCCCCCAACTAAAAACTTTATACTAAAATAAGTTGATCTTGTCATCAATTCACTGAAGAATCACTGAATAATTTAGGGGTACATAAGTATTAAAAAATATATAAGTCTCTAGATATTATAGCTAGAGAAACAAATTGATTATTTAACTAATTATATTTTATAATATTGTATTTATTAAATATATGTTTAGTTTGTTATATTTTATATAATAGTGCATTTGATAAATAAGTGTTTACTTAGTTGTATTTCATAAATATTATTTTGACATTTTTATCATCTAAAAATGTAGAACACATTGTACTCCGCAAATAAATAAGACTTTTGAAACTCTACTAGGACAAGTCATTACAAACACAACAACACATTGAATTCAAATAAAATCTTCTTGAGCTAAGCAACTTTCTAATGAAAAAGGGCAAAAGAGAATCTCCACGTAGTGGAAGATAAGCAAGTTCGAATTGTCATCTTGTACAAATAAGTAAATAATCTATATATAATAGAATACTAACAGGACTAAGATTTTTTTATTTTTTTTTTGGTTTTACTATTATCTGACGAGAAAAAGGTTAGGGTTTCTTCTTCCTTCACATTTATCCTTCTTATGTCGGCGGTTTAAAACCTTTTTCTTAAAAAAGTCAAAACTTAAAAGCAGTCAGCATGAGTTTGGTTTATTACATTATTTACATATGGTTGATCTGATTGTTCAATTTTCAAAAAGCAAACGAAAAGAAGAAGAAGAAGTATAGGCAGCTTTTAAAAAGCTAAGCTCCAAATCAAATGATACAATTCCTTTTGTTTCATGTGTGTGTAAGCACTGCATATATATATATATATATATACATACATACGAGTGGGCCTGCGGTTTTGGGCTTCAGGTCAAAATAAAGTGAGCCTGCCCAAACTATTAAGCTATTAAGCAAGCAGCAAAATGAAACAAACAAAACCCAGAGTTAATAGCTGCGACTGGCCTCTACTACCCCTCTTATGGCCTCCTACTCAACGCCTCCATTCCCTAATCAGTTGCACTCGCGACTCTTGTCGTGGTTTTGAGTGGCTGGAGTCTTTTGATATTCGTCCAATTCAAGTGGGTGTCAAAAAGACTTCATTTAATTATAATTAATTTTTTTAAATACAATTTATTAGATTTGGTGTATCAAATCAATCAATCAGTTATTGATTTCATTGGTTAGTGAAGGAACTAAGCAACTAGTGGTAGTTAATAACAATTCATATGTAGGATCTCAGAGGAATTAGTTTGACAATCCTCACAGAAGACATGGACTTCGACCCACCACGTCACTCCATTCCTGGGGATCAAATAGAAGATGAAAAAGGAGGAAATCTGGAATGAGAAGACGTAACTATCTACGAGTCCAGTAGTTGTTGATCACGTTTATTTAATTATTCTTTGTTTGGACGAGCCATCTCTCCCAGATCTCTACCCTCCACTGTCAATCTTTTCATCACAATTATATTTCCAGTGTTAATGTGAATAAATAATTTTCATTTTTTTTAATAGAATGATTTCGGTTATCACTTTTATTTCCGTTTTAATTTTCAGCAAAGAAATCGTAAAAATAAGGAAATGGATTTATTTAGATAATGTTTATTTCCGGAAAATACCTTACTAATAATAATAATAACAATGAAAGTGGAAACTTGTCTTTCCTCTTTCGTCGGCCCCTGTGTGCGAGCGAGCGCATGGCGAGCGATTTTTCTTGGTCTCCTTTCACCGGATAAGAGAGGAGAAGAGAATATAAGAGAAGAGAAGAGCTCGTTTCGTTGCATTCCCTTGCAATTATATAATTCGCTGTTGTTTAGATTCGCTGCGGGAGCTGAAGGATAGGTGAGATTTACGTTCGAATTTCTTTTATTGATCTCTAAATTTAATGCAAGACTCTTAATGTATCCTCCGTCATGAGCCAGCTTCTTATGGATTGCATTCTTTGTGGATTTTTGATTCATTCTACTCCAACTGGATTCCTAGTTGTGGCTTTGATTTGGGTATCGGAGAAGTTGGTTATAATCAAGCATGAAAGTTACAGATTTTGGTGATGCTTGTCTAGTACAGAGAGAATCATTTCTCTATTATTTGAATCAAGATCTCTTTTTTTCCTGGACTTGGAATATCCTGTAATAGTAACTACTTCTTCTTTTTTCAAATGACGAAATTTATCTAGATGACTTGATAATTTTAGTTTCATACTATTTAATTTTGGTGATGTTATATTTCTTCTTCTTTTTGTCTACATTAGTGTTATCTTATCACTGTGGTGATCTTGTCAGGGTTACAGATAGCTCGACAACATTAGTTGCTTCATCAATTTTGTATATATGATATCAGGCCATATTTATCGACATAATTTGAGTCCATGATGATGGAAAGTTTGGAAGTAGCTGCACATGTTTTGTCTGGAACAATATCGAGCCACTCTTGTTCCACTTTACATTCAAATACTTCACCTTTCATTTCGCCCTGGAGTATTGATGGAAGAATCAGGAGGAAAAGGTGTCCTTTGCATGCGAGAGCATGGTCTAATTCCAATGTAAACCAAAATCTTTCAATGGTACGTTGGATCCTCCATTCTAACAAAAGATCGAGACATGTGATGTTGCAATGTCAACGGAATGAGAGTTCTTCTAAGATAACTAGTGAGGATGGGAACAGGTCCTGGGTGAAAGATGCAGTCAGCAAGGCAAGCCAGATTCTTAGTGATGTGAATGGCCAAACTCAAACTGTTATTGGCTTTGATGAAGGAGCTATCAAAACTGGCGATGATAAATCTTTTCTAGCTGGAACAAATGATCATGCATCTCCTAAAAGAAGGGCGAGTTCTTTTGAGGATGAAGCATGGCGTCTTTTACAGGAATCAATGGTTTATTATTGTGGTAGCCCTGTTGGAACAATTGCTGCAAATGACCCATCTGATAGCAATGTATTGAACTATGACCAAGTTTTTATTCGTGACTTTATACCTTCCGGGATTGCTTTCCTCTTGAAGGGGGAGTATGACATAGTTCGCAACTTCATTCTTCACACTCTCCAACTTCAGGTAATATGTTTGTTCCTAGCAATTCTTCAGTTTTTCTCTTCCCATATTCAGTTGGGAATTAATTATATATCATCAATGAAAGCCAATGTGTTAGGAATCATGTGATATCCAATTTCATGACAAAATATTTACAATGATGTTCTAGCTATTGTCTGGTCGCATCTTATTAACTGCTACTTGTGTTCCATAGTAATCCTTCTTAATATGTCTTAGGTGACCTCAGCATTTCCAAATTTGAATCATTAGAGATTTTGATTAAATCTTGTATTTTCTCAGCATGTCAGGTATGACACTTTAAGTTCTGATGAGGACTAGAATTTCTTTTTACCTCATTATTTATTTGGTTGGCTATTTACATTTCCTCAAGTTCAGTCAGTACCTGTTGAGTGTTGAATTTGACAAAGAAAAATGTTGAATTCAGATGCCATCAGAAGAGTTTGAGAAAAAAATAAAAAGAGTGCTTTGAATAATGAAATACAGGACCAGAAATATGAGAACTTACCATTAAATGCTGTATAGCTCAGGTCATGAATAATCTTCAGTGTTTTACATTCTGTAGAGCTGGGAGAAGACAATGGATTGCCATAGTCCAGGTCAAGGTTTGATGCCTGCAAGTTTCAAGGTGCGAACTGTTCCACTGGATGGTGATGACTTTGCAACTGAGGAGGTATTGGATCCTGATTTTGGAGAAGCTGCCATAGGTCGTGTAGCACCTGTTGATTCAGGTAATCTAATTGCACAGAGATAATTTTGCTGAATAATATTGTTCATGTGCTAACTGGTGCTATGTTAATTGAGATTCCACTGGTGAACTTGCATCCAGGATTATGGTGGATCATACTGCTTAGAGCATATGGAAAATGCTCTGGGGATCTGTCAGTTCAAGAGAGAATTGATGTTCAGACTGGAATTAAAATGATTATGAAGCTTTGTCTGGCTGATGGCTTTGACATGTTCCCCACATTATTGGTCACAGACGGCTCATGCATGATTGATCGCCGAATGGGAATTCATGGCCACCCTCTGGAAATTCAAGTAAATCTAAATGCTTTCAATATGACTCCTTTTTATCCCTTCTTCTAGTTGAGGTAGTACAAGGATACTTGTTTAAGGCTTTAAGCCATTAACTATTTAATTTACAAGGGCTCTAGTGCTAAAATTGTTCCAGTAAATTTTTGTGTTTTAGCAATTGGAGCATGAGACTAAGAAACTTAGCAACATATTTTCTAGTACATCTTGCCAAAACAACCCATTCACAACTTTTGAACCGAGAGTAATCTATACGTATATCTTGCCATTGAGTGGACATCTTCAGGTGTTATTGTCAATTTCCATTAATTATGTACGTTCATCTTGTTTATGACTCTTTCTGTAATGTACAAGTTCAACAACACAATATTCAGACATTTTTATGCCTATCCTTTGTTCTTTTTTATGGCTGTAGAAGTACTTCTATTTGGATAGATATTTGCTTCCTGAGGTGTATTGATGCTATCATTTATAACTGCAACAGTACTATCTTCACAAAAGTTCAATCTGAAATTCAGCACATAAGTGCCTCCCCTGAGTCTTTGCATGTTTCCTTTTCCATTTCAACTTGGGTACACATAAAGATCTAGGACATTAAAAAGTATCAATTGTGACTTTCAAGATATCTTCCTAGTTGATAATTATTATGGATCCAATATTTGGTTTTGGGTCAATTGTAAAGTATCTAGAACCTCATTTGTAGTAGGAAGAAATCTTCTTTTTAAAGGATTAATATTAAAACCCTGTTTCTCTTCTAATTATGATATTAATAAACAAGGCTACACATTCTTGCAGGCACTCTTCTATTCAGCTCTCTTAAGTGCACGTGAGATGCTTGCGCCAGAAGATGGATCAGCAGATCTTAGTCGAGCATTAAATAACAGGCTGATAGCTTTATCATTTCATATTAGAGAGTATTATTGGGTTGACATGAAAAAAATCAATGAGATATACAGATACAAAACAGAGGAGTATTCTTATGATGCTGTCAACAAGTTCAACATCTATCCGGATCAAGTTTCTCCATGGCTAGTTGAGTGGATGCCTGATAAGGGTGGCTACTTTATTGGTAACCTGCAGCCAGCTCACATGGATTTTCGATTCTTCTCTTTGGGAAATCTGTGGTCTATAGTAAGCAGTTTAGCTACAACATATCAATCACATGCCATTTTGGACCTGGTTGAAGCTAAATGGTCTGATTTGGTGGCAGATATGCCATTTAAGATATGTTATCCTGCTCTTGAGGGCCAGGAGTGGCGAATCATTACCGGCAGTGACCCTAAAAACACGTAAAGTTTTGAATTTTTCTTCCTCAACTCATTTCAAGTCTATTTCTGTCTTTTGCCCTTTTCTTACCCTTTATATTGATGCAGGCCTTGGTCATATCACAATGGAGGCTCTTGGCCAACATTACTTTGGCAGGTTAGATGTTGCTTTACCAGCTGGTTATTCTAAAGTGTCTTTTCTGAATGGTTTTCTGTAGGCATAATTGGTTTTTAAAGATGAATATAATTTCAGTTCCATAATTGATGTACCTGGTGGATACTTTTCATATCTTTCTTGCACAGTTTTTATGGCTGGCAGGGATTACCTGTCTTACTTTTGGTCTTGTTCTTTTTTAGTTTTTTCATTTGCTGAAACAATTGAATCCTACCATCTCTGAGCAACTTCACTAGGATAAGGCCTTTTTGACAATACTAACTTTGCCACAGCTGAAAACAAGTAGTAGCTTTTGGTGGAATTGCAAAAAATCATGGCTATTCACAAAACATAAAGTTGTTAATTAAACTCTTTCATGTAATATGGCCCACCTACTAGCTGTGACATTTATGCATCACTTGGATGGCCATGCTGCGCAAACTGTTATTACACTGCACTAGAATGTGAGGGAGATTTTCATCACAATGAGTGTGCTTGATGTTCCTAGTTAAATAGCAATAGTTATAAAAGTCAACTTTGTAAATTTTCTTCTTCTTGATTTCCAATGTATAATACTGCATTGGGCACTAATAAATTGTGGACGTGCAAATCTGGCCAGGATGTAACTCTTAAGTCAAAAGGTTCATATATTTGACTCCAGACCTGGTTGTACATGCGCACATGTTCACATGATCATGCCCAGACATCCATATTTGTGTTCCTTTGCTCACAGAATGTATTGTAGATAAATGTTAGGCAAGGTTAAATCACCTAAAATTCAGAAAGCCAATGCACATTGGGAAAGATTGCACACACAAACTTCCTGCGAGATCTGCCAGTTGTGATTCAATATTTCTGACCTTTCTCTAGCTAATTTCAGCTCACAGTGGCATGCATCAAGATGAACAGGCCAGAGATAGCAGCAAGAGCTGTAGAGGTGGCTGAGAAGCGTATAACAGCAGATAAATGGCCTGAATATTATGACACAAAACAAGGACGTTTCATTGGGAAGCAAGCTCGGCTTTATCAAACTTGGTCTATTGCCGGATTCCTTGTGGCAAAGCTACTGCTGAACAAACCTGATGCTGCTAGGAGTCTATGGAATGAAGAGGATGCAGATATCATCAATGCGTTGAATATCATGGTCGACTCCAACCCACGGAGAAAACGAGGTAGGAAAGTACTAAAGAAGACCTATATAGTATGAGATGCTGCATACTCTTTGCCTGGTACTTTGGAGCTTTTAACAATGGCGTGAGTAATTTGGAAAAGGTTTGATGTAAATAATTTATATCAAATGTTTGATCAAGAAGGAATGCCTTCTCTTGGATGCAGTTATTTCAGATGCATCCACTATTATAAAATTGTATATATACACATTCTTTCATATTTATATCTTTGGGTCTTTTGTTTTAGCTTCTGTATTTATTGTGTTTGACTCTGTGCACGAGTGCTTTTGTGTCGTAGACATTGAATTTTGTAATGCTGGATGTTTTACATTCTGTCACTGGAATCATGCATCTGAACAGTTCTATAACTGCAGCATTTCACATGCGAGGTGAATAATTCATTCTCATGAAACTCCTCTTCTATGTTTTCTTATTGCATCCCGTAGTAAGCTTATACTTCTAAGAAAGGAGGGGTTGTTTGGCAGGAAGTTGTCAGCTTGTAACTGTTATATTCAACTCAAAGGATAACTTTGAGCCATTCATAACTAGTGACTGCAGTTTAACATCACTCCGATGGTCTGCCTCACAAAGTGTCAATTACTTCAAACTGACTAAAATTCCATGAGGTCCTTTCCAATCAAAGGGAGCTCAAGTGAAGAGTGCAGGGCCTTTTCCCTACATTTCATTCAGAGTGATAATCGAGTATTTTATCATCACTTGGAGAAATATAGTTTAACCAGCAGATAAAAGTCCGTGTGATTGAACGCTCTCCCTTCAATCATATTCATTTTAGTAATAAGGCGAAAGACCTCATTGCAATGAAAAGATCGCCATTTACAACATTAGCTATTAATTTCCACAGGGGGTAATGAAAGGACAACGAGGGCAACCAGGGCTGAGAACAGTATCTTGCTAAAAAAGCTCGAACTCCACATCCTCTCCATTAGACCTGAAATCCAGACACTTACCTTCCTTTTTCTTGTGCACCACTGCTGGAGTTCCGCCGTCATAGCTTCTCGGTGTTTCAGGCGGTGCAGCGCAACGAATCAAGGCCCAGTTCAGACCTTCAAAAAAGCGGTGATGCTTGATCTCGGCGGCCCCTCTGACTGATCCTAGCCTATTCTCTGGATCCTTTTGAAGCAATCCTCTGATCAAATCTCTGGCATGAGAACTAACAGGTGGACTTTCGGGAAATCTTAGGCTGTTAGAAACAACATTGGCCAGTGTTTCATCATTTCCAGGTCCCTTGAAAGGAGTTCTACCAAACAGTAGTTCATAGAGGAAGATTCCTAAGGTCCACCAGTCCACAGCGCTTCCATGTCCGTCTCCTCTTATAATCTCCGGGGCTAGGTACTCATGGGTCCCAACAAAAGAGTTGGAGCGAGCATCCGTGGGCTCCACGACAAGCTGTGGAAGCGGACTGATCTGGTTGCCTAAGTCAGATTTGGGCTTCCGCGTCTTGGATGCAGTTGAAGGCACTAAACGTGGTGTGAAGCAAGAAACCTGAACCCAAGATGGCTGAAGGCAGAGCGGGTCAATGCAGCTATTCTCTGCACAAGGTCCGGACAGCCTCTTAGCAGCCTCTTCTCTGCCTAAAGTTGAGGACCTGAGCAGTGTAGGACTCACTGAGCACCTGAGAGACAGGTCAAAATCAGAGAGCATGATGTGGCCATCTTCCCGCACAAGTATGTTTTCTGGTTTCAGGTCACGATAAATCACCCCTAACATATGTAGATACTCCAAAGCTAGGAGTACTTCTGCAACATAGAACCTGAAAAGTAGTTTGCAAGATAAGTCAAAAGTTATAGAATGAAGCATGATGAGGATAGTAACCAAGAACATAAGATGCATACAAAAATTATTCGACTTTCTACATTCTAAATTCAATAAAAATCAACATTGTCAATAATATGAGTAAGTCACCAAAACCAGAACAAATGTGTAAATGTGCAAGATATTTTTGTTTTCATGTCTACACTTTCACATCACCTTTAATATCTTCTTATTACCAGCAACAACGCATTTTTCAAATCTTTTTTGACCAGCTAATAGGCGCCACATGGAATTAATTGTATAATAAAAGGTTAGAAAACCAGTTATTGGAATCAAAGTACATAGTTTGCTTTAATAGATTAGTTAATTTTAGGCAGGTACAATTGTTAGAGAGTAGCATAGCCCCAAATACTAGATTAATGCTAAGAGGCTATTTTCACAAAATGCACAATAGCAAGCATGAAGGGAATTTAGTATAAAGAATTTATGATACCATTGCAACCTCTGATCCTGAACCCACCATACTAAAGTGAGCAAATGGTACTCCATTGACAAAGCTACTCTGATGTAATATTCAGTTGAAGCAACCTACCTGGCAGCTGCTTCAGAGAAACTCCGGCCAGGTTGTTTTTGTCGAAGCACATGCAGATCACCACCAGGACAGTACTCCATAACTAAGCATGATAGGTTATCTGTCGTGAAATGGCAATAAAGAGTTGGAAGAAATGGGTGATCTAATATTTGCAGTATCTCCCTCTCAGTTTGTGCTCTCAGCATCTTTTTTCTACTAATTAGGAACTCAATATCCATGACCTTCAATGCAAATAAGCAATCTGCACCAATCAGCTCAGCCAGATATACAGTCCCAATATCTCCACAACCAAGCCTTTTGAGAAGCTTAAAATTCTTCAATCCTAAAATTCCTTGCTGCATCACAATATGGCGGATAGCTTCCCATCTGATATCTTTTGACATGTGAGGCCTACCGCCGTTACCACTAAAACCACTGTGGCTATCATCACTAATGCTTGTGCTGCAACTGTAATCACCAATGCTACTTTTAGAGCTTTGGGAGCATTCGCCTTTTTCTCTTGATCGTGAGCATTCACTTGTTTTTACAACAATCATTCTACTAACACCGCAGCCGTTTGGATTTAAAGCAGGTTTTGTGGCATCACATTTAGTTTCGTCCATGCCTACAGACGCAATATCTTTCTTATTGCTTGATGCAGGAGAAACAGGTTCTTCCTGAGTACTTGATTTAGATTTCTTAGGAAGAGAACTAGGTATTGAAGTTGGTTCTGGCTTCACTTTCTTTTTAGTGCAGGATTTGTTCCTAAATACTGGCTTCACCAGGCGTGGACTCACTATAGGCTTCGTTGAGCTACCACCTGCCTGGGAGCGGGCACCAGAAGCTTTTGCATCTGCTTTTCCTTTTTTCCCAATTCCCACTGCAGCACTATTGTTGCTGCTAGTTTCTGTTGAATCATCATTAATCACATCTTGGATTCTCACCTTTGAGACCTTGGCTGCAGCAGAAGATAGTGAATGTGCAGAAGAAATTGTACTTTGATTACTTGATTCGCTTGCTTGACTGCTTTCAGCTACCTTTCTAGATGAATCCACCGCAACTTTTTCAGGCACAAGGGATATCTCCATCAAATTCCTTTTTCCCTCATCTTGCGTTTCACTGGCCTGAACCACCACAGATGCATACAGCCTTTTAATAGTTCCAGCTTCTGATGCACCAGATAGTCCTATTGGCTTTGACATTCTCTTCATGGCAGCCATCTCTGAGGCCTGGGAGATGCATAACCTTCTTAGTGCCTGTTTCAAGGTTACAGATTCTGATATCCCAATTCCTGATGCTTGAGCTATCCCGACTTTAACTGGCTTCCTGTAGGAATTCTTCTGCAGCAAGTCAGCACCTGCTTGACAATAAGGACCACACGCTCTAGACGAGGTCCTCATGTCGATAGCTTTAAGAAGCCTATCAAGGTCATCTTCCACAGGATAATCAATTGACTCACCATCTTGATCCTCTACTTTCACCTTCACACGAAGTGTACTAGACCCATTAGACCGAACCACCTTTAATTCTTCATTTGACTCAACAATCTCAGAAATACAGCCAGAAGATCCCATCTTCCACGATAACTCAAAAATCCACCTCAACAAACTAACCTAGCAACAAGTCATAAATTCAGCAGCTAGCCCATCTCCAAGTGAAAATATACTGCTGTTAAAGTGACTTGACAAACAATATATTTTTCTCCAATGATTTTGCCTAAGCATACTGAATCTTATACTTGGAAAACCTGCATAACAATTAGCCAGATTAAAATAAGCCATGATCCTGCAAATTGAGATGGCAGTTCATTGTAGATAAAGCAAGTCTTACATGAAAAATCTCATGGACAAAGAAAGAAAAAGCCTATTAGATCTTACATATACTAAGCAATTATCTAATCTTCACGAAGAATTTAAAATTTGAAATGAACCAACTAGGGCACATATGATCATCTTGAATAAGAAAGACCAGTTTGGCTAAATAAGATCCTTGATTTCCACAAATCCTCAATGTTACTAGTGTTCTACTACAATCCAGTCAGCCGACAAAATACAAACATGTTCACTTGCAAATCCATAAGCCACGCAGTTCACTTTTAAGGTAAGGATACAATTATAATCCTTAGATGCCAATTTTCTTACTACAGCATGAGCACCACTAGTGCAAGGAACGAAGGGAAACATCATGACAGAAGCTTTTATGACTAAACAAATCAAGCTACTGTAATGTCCTTAGTGACGCACTAGTAACATATTAAACAACTTTCTATCTTGGCCAACATGATGAGAAACTAGATTTCTAACTTGAGCCACCGGAAAGAGTGACTAAAGGGAAAAAAAGATTTCTGCACAGTCATCATATTGCTCTCCAACATTTGAATCTCTAATAAGTCAAGTCTACACCGACAGATTTGGTTAACCCAATCAAGCTCTAATAAAATTGCCAAGTCCACACTAACTACTGTTGATTCCGGCTCATTTAATTGCCTTTAGAAAATTTTGATAAGTAAAATAAACAGGAAGATTATAGGAACCCCATAAAACATGTAGAAATATCCAAATAATAAAATAGCAACAAAAGAACTAAATCGGACTAAAATTAATCGGCAGTGATTTGCATAATTGACGAGATTAAAAAGCACGATTTCCCCCCTTCCAACAATGAACTGATTCGAAGCGGATCACACCAACGCAGCACCAATAATCCCATTCGGAACTTAAAGGAAAGCAGAAAACGCATCAAAATTAACAACGAAGGCCGAGAACCAAAAGAAACCACCATGTCGCCATCACCTTCCACGAACTTAATGCGGACAAAAAATAAACTTTAAAAAGGAGAAAAGAAATAATCAAAGATATGGGCCACACTGCCAAAATCACCCAGCGAAACCAGTTCAAGATCTCAATGCAGGCAGATCGAAAAGCGTAAGAAAAGGAGGCATTACCACCACACATAACGCAAATGCCGCGATCGATACGGATCGGAGGAGCGATCCAAAGACGACGCCTTCCGCAGAGAGCTCGGTGAGATTCGCGGATCGGAGAGGAAGAAGGGTTTAATTAGGGTTAGGTCGCGGTGCGGTGTTGGAGGTAGGAGACGAGAGCGGCATAAAAAGCCAATGTAATAATTTTTCTGCGCTTAAACAATCTAAAGAAGACGTATAAAAGAGGCTGCCGTTGGAATTTTAGGAAACTTAAAGGGCCAAAAAGATAAAATAATATATATTTTTTGACAAAAGATAAAATAATAATAATAATAATAATAATAATAATAATAATAATAGTTATTAGAAAAGGGAAAAAGGTGGTAGGCGGAGAAAAAGAGAGAGAGAGAGAGAGAGAGAGAGAGGAGACATCGCCACAGCATTTCCCCCCATGGCCATGAGGGCATGGCCCCCCACCGAATAAAAAGGGTCTGCCGTTGGAAATATTTACGACATCTGCCACTATCTTAATTTTACTCATGAGCAACTCGTGTGTTGGTTCGTTCGCCCCCCCCAAAATTAAACTTTGGGGCCCACCCCATATGAGTTATAGCCTTCACTCACTTGGCTTTGGATCCGATTGAGATCCAACATACATGCGGATAAAATAAGTTTCACTATGGATTAAACTAATTGGTTTCAACTTTGCTCGCTTGGTATGTGACAAAAGAAGATTAATTACAGGAAGTGGCATCATTTATTGAGGCATTAAATGAAAAGTGTGATTCCTGGACTGGGGAAAATCACTGTCACTATGATAGCTCTAAGTTCCAGAATCTGGTAAACAAGTACCTGATGCTTGCATTGAAGTGAAGTGAAGTGAAGTGAAGTGAAGTGAAGTGAAGTGAGGACAAGGCATTTAACCATCTCTGGCATCACAATCTCGGATCTTTCATTCTTCTTTCCCTCCTAAAACTTTTTATTTTCTTTTATTCAAAACTACACCAGATCCAAAGCCTAATCTTCCAAGGAAGGGTTTAGCCGTAATTACGCTGCAATGGTGGGGACTTTGTTACGGGAGGCAATTGGGTTGTGTTGCCAACCTAGCAATAATTGAGTATAATACTATTAATCTATTATGCCTATCCCAGTAATAACTAATAAGAGAGGTAGGGATAGTTTCTGGGAGACAGACAGAGAGAGGGAGGGGGGTGTATAATATATATTATGAGTTATTTTCGACCTAGTGCAGATCATGAAACGGATAGTTCGCGCAATCTTAAAGATTCAACCTACTTGCACTTAAAGCCATATTAGTCTATTCTAACTAAACTTTAAAAAAATTAAGTACACCATAAGTTTAGTGATTTTGTGATTGCAACCATTATTGAACTATTTATAATCCAATGCCTTTACGGACTCAATTTTATATGTTAAATTTAAAAAGTTAGATATAACTGACTAAATATTTTTAATTTTTAGACACACACTAACTAAATGTACCAAAATACTTCTCAAGAAAAATATTTTTGAAGTACTTTTTAGGAAAAGCTTATTGACTCATTTTTTATTCAACTATTGAAGATGTCTGATACATAAATTGAAAAAATAAATATGACAGACAAATTATTGCAATAATAAAAATAAGACATCAAGTCTTATGACACACATAAGAAACAATATGAAACACAATCTTTAATATTCACATGAGCAAAAGTTGTAAAGTTAGATTATGGCTCCGTTGCGATTTGACAGTCCAAGGCACACAACTTTGCAAATCCTAAAAAAAGGCTAAAAAGGTAAAATTCTTTACCTATAATAAAAATAAAATGTGAGAACATATGCTTTGGGAGGGAGTATAACCTTGCAATTTGCATGCTAACTCAAAGCTATAAAGACCCCCACCAAAAAAAAATCACCTCATAATTTGCTTGATGCCAACCTGCATCCGAGAACCACGCACTCTGTTGACATCACCATGGCAATGGTTGGCTGTCATAGCAAGACAAGTGGGAGGTCGAAGAAAAGCCCTCCACAATTCCCACCCATAGATCCGTTCCAACAAGGAAACAACCAAGCCAGACAAGAGAAGTGATCAAGAGAACAAAGATAAAAGGGGAGAGAGAGAGCTACTATAGTATGAAAAGGAGGAGGAAGGCAGTGGTGGCAATACATTTGTAGCAGTGGAGGAGGGAGAGATGAGGATGATGCTAGATAGGGGTGTAAACGAGCCGAGCCTGAGCGAGCTAGCTCCGACTCAGCTCAACTCAAATCGAGCTCGAGCTTAAATTGAGCCTATCATCAAGTCTCATTCAAGCTAAGTCAGATCGAGCCCAAGCTGAGCTAAAAAAGAAGAAGAAGGAGGAGGCGGTGCATCATGGCTACTGAAGGAGGAGGAGGAGGCACCGCGGCGGCTTGCTTCTGCCAAAGAAGAATGAGGAGAAGGAGGGGCGAGGCACGTAGTGGCTTACCGCTGTTGAAGAAGAAGAAAGAGAAGGGAAGAAGAAGAAAGCCGCTCCCAAAGAAGACAATAAAGAATAAAGAGGAGGAGGAGGAGGCGTACCGCGGTGGAAGACAAGATGGCATCGGCGCATCGTGGTGGAGGATGAGGCGAGGATTTATACTGATCTTATCGAACCAAGCCTGAGCAAGCCGGCTCTAGCTCAAGCTCGAGCCCCTTGTCAAGGTTGACAACCCTATTGTTAGATGAGATGAATGTCGACATAGGAGGAAAGTGAGATGGGCCTCATGGTGATGAGAACATCTTGGAGGCAAAGCGACCAAAGAGGATAATAGTAATAGAATATGTCGTAAAGAAGATGGAAGGGAGAGGGATGAGTCACCGGTAGTGGGGAGAAGACCTCTCACAAGGAGGGGAGAAAAGAAACTACAATCTTGGCCAAACTCTCTGCTAGGGTTGGCTGGTAAAGATACACGGGTTCACTTGACAACTATATTATGTCACGCAATTATTATTCTTTTAAATTTTTCTTGAGACATAAAATTAGGCTATTAGTGTCACTAAGACATGTGTAAATAAGACATTTTAATTGATATGAGGTGTTTCTTTTGTGGGCCTTCTTATTCAATTCATGGCAAATACATTGGTTAGAGAAGAAACGAACAGTCCACCCAACAACCTTATGACAGCTCGGCCATGCCCCATTCTCCCCAAGAGTAAGTATAGATCTCCAGAGATTGCTACAAACAGGCAATCATAGAATGCCAACTATTTGGACTGCTCTCTCTTCCAGCTAGGTTAGGGCCCAGCCACTTGACTATTAGCATTTCAATTCTTCAAGTAAACCAAGTCCATCATTTCCTGGGGCAACGCAAATAACAAATCCACACCTCTAATAAATGCTCAAGTAAGACACAATTATCTAGATTTCAGAATACCTACTGTTCTACATGAACAGCTGTTTGCCTCCAATAAGCCACTAATGTATTTTAGCAATTTTTGTCTTACTAACTCCTCTCATGGCAGATGTTGATCGGCGATTTAATTTCCTCTGTGCACGTTATGATTGATATTTAATAAATATTTTATCTAATCGTTATATTGTATTATCTGGTATCATTGTAATTTCTTTTTATTAATTATTCAATATATTCGTTAAGTCTAGCTATAAGCCTATGATCGATTAAAAACAAACTTATTGCTTAGAGTAATTGGGGAGGACTCTAAATTTGCAATTGATCCAATGAAGGGAGAAAAAAAAAAGATAATAAAAAGTTCTACAAAGTTAGCTACAGGATTGCTGTCCATCATTCAATTTGATGCTTGGTTAATATATATATATCCACTGGTGTTGTGTTTTAATAAGTAAAGCTATATTTAGGCATGGGACCTCAGGAATCTTCCGAAATATTGATAGGTTAGCAGTCTTCATCTTTACGGTACAAGAAGCTTTTGGAAGGATTAGCTACTTCAACTAACTAATGATTCAGACTAAGTGGTATTATCTATCAACCAAGATACACTTACCACCATCAGAGTTAATTAAATAGATCGGAACCAACCGACCCAATGCGACGGATCCTCTACGTACCCACCTGTAAGAATATTACCTACAGTCCGAATATGTGGCGATCTTCATCAAGATTTTGGGCTTCAAGAAGCCCCACAGTAAAGCCCATCCGTACTGTAATAGATATTGGGCCTGGCCCTTAACTCAGGCCTGTCGTAAATGCCAATATCTATGTTTTTGGGGGGTGAATATTTTGAGTCCCTAATGTTATCAGTTTATTCTATACTAACCATGAGCTTGTGTTGTAGATTATTTATAGGTTAGACATACATAAATTGTATACACAACTCTGTTTATATGTTATATGTATATATGTATATGCAAGTCGTAACTAGTGATATATATACTGCTGGAGTTGCAGTTAGTGGGGAGTAGGAAAAGTGTTTTTAAGTTGGATAATTTATCGGAACATATTGTCTCCTTTTATCTTCTTCGATTCAGAAATCAGAATTAGATATGGAGATATCATGACCGACCCGTGACTTTGTAGTTGGGAAGGCCGACAGGACGAAAGGTTTCAAACCAAAAAAGCAGGACAACAGTGGGTTTGGTTTCCTCATCATACGCCAGCATCATAAATAATCATCACCTCTCTTCCTATTCTCTCTATTATTATTTCGTCAAAATAAACAAATAAAAATAAATAAGTGGCCAGCACTACTCGGCAGTGTAGAAAAAAGTTGGAAATACTAACCAAGTTTTTTAAGTTAATAGTTGAGAGAATCTATATAATCATCAATATTCTTCTTCTTCTTCTTTTATTCCCCCCCCCCCCCCCCCAATCTGATGATGATTGTTGCCTATACTCCAACACATGCTTTCAAAAGAAAGGTCTACTTACAAAATGGTGGTTGCTAAGTAGGTAGTTAGTCTTAATTGTTTTCTTGTTGTGAGAGGGGGAACATTCGGTGGACATGTAGATGATACTAAACTGTATTCTTTAAAGAATAATCGCTTACCACTATCTGCAAATGCACCAAAATTAACATGAATGAAGGACCCAAAATTATGCTGCTTGTTAGATAAAGAGTCCAACATCGATTGGATGCATGTCAGAAAAATAAATATACATATATGAAACTAGAATTTGTAGTAAAAAAAAATATATTAATGGCAAAATTTTGATCATTTGGATTAATTAATTAATTTTTGGGTCTAATCTGATGGCCTGGATGTAAAAATAGAGGAAGATTCCCGTGAGAAAGAAAAATAGTGTGATATAAATGCAGGCTCAGGTGGGCGTGGCAAACCACAGGACTCATCGGCGTTACCCGCCAAATGGTCAATTGCTCCCGACTCCCACTCGCTTAACGTGTTTCCACACTCAATGTTGCCCTTCTTCACTGTGGACATTCCTAGATAGACGGAACCAGTAATTTATATATATATATATATATTAAAAAAAAAGGTATTTAAACACCTGCACGAAGGATCTTAAGAGATCCCGCGGCGTAGGGTAAACGACACTCGGTGTGTCGAGCAAAATCCGAGCCCGAGGCGCAATTCCTGCGTTCAAGGGCCCCACTTTTACT
The DNA here is from genome assembly GCF_048772165.1 of Typha angustifolia. NCBI lineage: Eukaryota > Viridiplantae > Streptophyta > Magnoliopsida > Poales > Typhaceae > Typha > Typha angustifolia. The sequence goes on from NC_133250.1 coordinate 136,500, forward strand.
CCGCAGGCCCCGCCACTGGGCCCAGTTACATTTAGCCGGCCCAGACCCCACCCCATCTCTCTTCTTAATTGTCCACCTTCTTCAAAAACCCCCTCCCCCTCTCGTCCACAAATCCATATTCCTCTCTCTCTCTCTCTCTCTCTCGCTCTTGTCTCTGATCTCTAGTCTCCGCCATGCCTGACGACCTCGCCGATGACCTACAGAGCATGAGCTTTGGCTCGTCCACCGTCTCCTCCGCCTCGGGATCCTCGTCCTCCTCAGCCTCCGGGCCCCTCACCAAGTCCCACGCCGCCGGCGACCCCTGCCTCGACGCGATCCGACGGCTGAGGTTGCGATCCGGCACCAAGGATGGATCCCTCTCCCTGTCGGACCTCCGATTCCTGCAGCGCCTCGGATCCGGCGACATTGGGAGCGTCTACCTGGCGGAGCTTAAGTGCACCCTGGCGGAGGGATGCATGTTAGCGGCGAAGGTGATGGACAGGAAGGAGCTCGAGGGGAGGAACAAGGAAGGCCGGGCGAGGACGGAGCGGGAGATCCTGGAGATTACCGACCATCCGTTCCTCCCCACCCTCTACGCCGTCGCCGAGAACGATCGATGGTCGTGCCTCCTTACCGAGTTCTGCCCCGGTGGCGATCTCCACGTCCTTCGCCAGCGCCAGCCCGGGAGGCGTTTCTCCGAGTCCGCCGTCAGGTAGGCGCACTACTATAGCAGCTATTCACAAATATATATATATATATATATATATTAGTTTCTTTTTTCTAGAAATTTATTTCGCTCTTTAAAACGGTAGGGATACCTTTTTAATCATTGTTTTCGTACTCTATTTACTATTTCTTTCGTTTCGGGTAGTCTTATTTTTTGGATTTTAAATATTTGAGATTGGACGTGCTACGCCGCCCGGGACCGGGATATGAGAAACCGACTTTTTTCTTTCAAGGCATGTTGTGGCCACAGAGAAAGAAACACATAGAAGCGGAAATTGGGGAAGGAATATATTAGTAGACCGATTCTTTCTTTTCTTACCAAGTATTCTTCCGTAATATATATGCTCTTGCTTTATCAAGCACGAATACATCGCCACTACCGTTTTGGACTCATCCAACTACCAAAGTAACTGTAGGTAGAAAGGTGGGGGGAGGGTGCTAACAGCCGTCGATTCTACCTTCCTTTGAATCTGATGGAATTCTATCAGCCGTCGGATCATTTACTGGAGGTACAAAGATGTGATTGGATTGTAGCTCTGACTTTGACCAGACCAGCTTGGCTTCTATAGTTCCAGTAGGGATGGATCATGCACTGCCTCTTACTATCACATGTCATGTGCTACTCCATTTATTTTATGTCGTTAATTAAAGCCCGTATTATTCTTGTGGTGCCAAGTGCTCATAAGTCATTCCACCATCCAATCCTACTTCTGGGGCCTATCATGCATCGCCAAATGCTCAGGTCCACTCGAAGAAGGATTGAGATCTGATAATGGCAGTGAAACAGGGAGATGGCTATTAGTATATATACTTAATATAATTTTGTGGTGTTGGCTGGAGGTGGAAAGCATGTGTTTATTTCAGCATGCAATGCTAGCTAAACTAACCACCCTCTGCCCTGGTGGTGGTGGTGGTGGTGGTCTATCCTTTTTCTTTTCTTCTACCAATTAATCTAAAGCCAAGGAAACCGGATTATTTATTAACGCCAACCTCACGTGGACTGCCTGAAAGATTGGTTCGTATAGGACAAGTCATTGACTTCTAGTGTAATAACAAAATTCAAGAAATGCTTAGTGCTACCTTGGTAGTGCAACTACTCGATTAATTTGGATGATTAATTTAACACAACTTGCAGGTTTTACGCATCGGAGGTAGTGGTGGCGTTGGAGTACATCCACATGATGGGCATCGTGTATCGCGATCTCAAACCCGAGAACGTCCTCGTACGAAGCGACGGCCACATCATGCTCACCGACTTCGACCTGTCCCTCAAGTGCGACGACCCCACCGCCCCCACTCCCGCCCACGTTATCTCCGATCCCACGTCCCTCCCCTCTCTCGCCGCGACGGCGGACTTCGCACCCTCCTGCATCCTCCCCAGCTGCATCGTCCCCGCCGTCTCCTGTTTCCGGAGCCACCCCAACCGCCGCGCCACCCGCCGCAAAAAAAGACTCGGCAACAACCGCGGCGCTGCCGGCTTCGATCTCGAGTTCGTCGCCGAGCCCGTCGACCTCCGGTCCATGTCGTTCGTCGGGACCCACGAGTACCTCTCCCCGGAGATCGTGTCAGGGGAGGGCCACGGCAGCACCGTTGACTGGTGGACTCTCGGGGTGTTCATCTTCGAGCTCCTCTACGGGGTGACACCGTTTAAGGGATCGGACAATGAATTGACCCTCGCCAACATCGTCGCACGTGCACTCGAGTTCCCCAAGGACCCGCCCGTGTCGTCGGCCGCGAAGGACCTCATTGCGGGGTTGCTGGTGAAAGACCCGCTGAGGAGGCTGGGGTCAACTGTGGGGGCCACGGCGGTCAAGAGGCATCCCTTCTTCAACGGAGTCAACTGGGCGCTGCTGAGGTGCGCGACTCCGCCATATATCCCTCCACCGTTTAAATACAACAGCAGCCGCGAGCTGTCCTCTGACGACAGCTGTCCCGGCACGCCGGTGGAGTATTACTGACGGATCTCGACCGGGTTAAAAAAAAGGATCCGATACATTGAAAACGGGTGCCGGGACGAGCAGCCCAGCATTCAGTCAGATGCACGTGATATTGTGGGCCCCGTGATATGTCTCAAAAGATGAGTAAATCCGCGTTGGCTAACAGTGGGTGGTTTGTTAGCTTGCGCTGGGGTCGCGCGACCTGCCCCCGTGGGCTGTTTGGTGTTCCAAATATAGGTGACGTGGAACAATTAGCATGGCTCGTTCTCTCTCTCTCTCTCTCTCTCTCTCTCTCTAGTACAAATATATGTATACACTAAACTCCACTTCCTATATAAGATTACAATTCTCTTTTGGGACCAAAGATAGCACGGTTTACAGGGAGGTAGATGATGTCTCCACTTTGCAATCTTGGAACTGATGGACAGGCAGTTCGTGGAGCTCTCTTTTGCTCAGATAGTCGTCGTGGAAGAGTTTAATCAATGGGACCGCCCTCTAGTATCATTTAACATCGATCACATGAGATGATAACTTCGGCTAGCTGGAATTATAATAACTGTGTCGTTTGAGGGTTGGGTTGCTTTCGGCTAGAAGATGCCGGCATGATTAAGAGCACTGTTGCAATGAGATACGGATGTCGCCAGAAGACAATTAAGAACGTGCAATGCAAGCTGCATTTATGTGGATTCATTGTGTCGCACTTCGTTTTGATACTTATTCTAATTGATTGTGTCCAATTGATCCCTAGGTCGATAGCAACTCAAGGAGAAAATTTAATTCATTATGTCTTTCGTCTTCTTGAATTCTTTTACTTCACTTAAATAAAGAGACTATCCTAATTAAAATTACAAGTGTACCGTAATTAATTTGACTAAGAGAAAGATATATGTTTTGGATGCACATAAAAGTACACTCAGGACTAGTCTTTTAAATGGCGAACAAAGATCCGCACTAGTGAGTGCACTTAAACTTCACAATGGATGTGTGATAGTATACAGAGAGCTACATAAAAAATATATACTGCGTCAAAAACAGAGGCAGTGCACATATAAGTGTGGATTGGTTGCCTGCCCTCCAAAAGGCTCCTAGAGAGTCTATACATGGACATCAACAAAATTTGATAAGAGAGAGTCACTAGTGGTTTGTCGCATATGAGTTTTTAAATTTGCCAGTTATGTATAAGTAGGTATATTCTTTTTTGGATTGACTTATCCAATGTATTTTTCAAAATATTTTAGAGTCTATGTGCCCATATGTCTTGCATAACAGTTAATTGCTGATTAGTAAAAATGACAGAGAAATTGGAGCACAATATTTTGTTGAGAGTAGCAATTGGAGTCAGAGACTAAGACCAACATCTTTTGTGTTGATATGCAGAGGTTTAATGTTAAAAAAAATGATGTTGGTAGACAAAATATAATTCATCCTGCATGATAAAAAGATTTTCTACGTAAAGAAAGGGAGGTCAGATTAGATAAAGCGACCGACTATGTAGACTAGGCAAAAGATCATGAAGAGTTATTAGTTGGAATATAATTTTGATCAAATTGAGATATTATGATATGATACCTAATGGGATTAGGAGTATAACCTAATTTAACTACAAAAAATACATAAGCTTTGAATGCTTATATAAAAGATAGCAGATGGAATAAACTTTTAGATAACGAATAAAAACTATTTGTACACTATATATCTTGTATATTGAATTTGTCGCTGTACAATATTTTATTTTGAGAGGGTATTTAAGTATATCTTTTTGTATAACTTTATTATAATTATTTTATTCTTTTTTGGTATTTGATGAAATCAGATTAAATATAGAGTGCAAGAATACTCTGCACGACTTGTGTCCTTAAAGGAAAAGATAATCTTGCCCAATAACTTTCTTGGTAAATACTTCAATGCACCTTTAAAATTTACCGGTATCGATTTCTTGGTATCTGTTCCGAAAAAAAAGAGTATATTAGTTAAGAATATTTAATTACGTGTTACTAACTTTCCAATTTTCTTATTATACCCTTGAAGATTTTAATCATTAAATCTTCATCAAACTGATTGATAAATAATTAACTTTACGATACGGAATACTTGATAAAATATTAAGATAATATAATTGTCAAAAAATAATGTGCAAGATTATATATCTAAAAAAAATTACGTATTGAACGGTAATATCTTTCATTCATATTATATACTTAAAGATCTTAAATATTAGATCTTCATCAAAATGATTGATAAAAAATTAACTATACGGCACGAAAGAAATAGCCTACTTTCTTTTACTTGCTTAAAGCTGAATAGCAGATATATAAGAGAAGCAACAATATATATTAGGAATGAAGGTGGAATTAGCATGTTTGGGATAATAAACAGAAAAATTTAATGCCAAAGCGAAGCAACACGCTCGAATATTCGCGCAATTGCCGATCCCAAAATACACAATGTCCATATATATTCACGCGATTCCCAATCAATCCCAAAGGCCATGTGTAAAAGAGCATGTTCAAAGGATCGACGTTTTATGGGTAGTAAATGGAATTCCAACAACAGCCAGAGAGACCTGAGATCTATGGTTTATAAATGAAACATCTGACAGGACATCGGCTAAAAGAAACTCGATCCTATCATCGACTTCAGCTCCAAGTGGCTGCAAAAGAGATTGTAAATCATAGGATTGATATACACGTAACAACTATTAGTTTGAAACTCATTAGCTGCTTCTATCTAATGTGGCTTCACTCTTTAGTCTTAGACCTTACTTTTAAGTCTTTCGCTCATAGTCTACACATACTCCTTCCTATATATCTAACTGTCGAAGTTATTCACATACACCACTAATACCAAATAATTGTTGATTAAACTCCACGAAATGCTACCATAATATGTGGTATGTATATATCTTTATATGGTAGCACATGATATTTTATATATATATATATAAGCACACTTAGCACACAGCCATGCAACGACAAATAAAGACGACACAAACTGGTCCCTTAAAAAGTGCTCGCTCTTTAAGTACTCTTAACCCCACCAGTAACCATCTTCTTCCCCACGAAACGAGAAGCCTTACAGTCCGGCGCGAATAGGCTGGAAGCCGTATACTCACGTTCGCCACCCAGTACCGGCATCGCCACTCCCATCTTAGCTCTGCTCGTATAGTCTTTCCGGTACGTCTGCCCCAGAACGCCGTCAACTTCGTCGCTAAGATTGTAGAACTTGAACCTCATGTCCAGGTGGGCGTAACAATCATCCGCTGTTATGTCGTAACGGTGCACCTTCGACTCCTCCTCCGTTATAGGCACCACCGTCACCGAGATCGAGAACTTCCCTTCCGCCTCGAGATTCACGCCGTTGGTGCTACGCGTCCGCTGGATGGAGACGCCCGCGGACTTCCACTTGGCGCCTTCTCCCAATGGGAGGGGGATTGGCTTCCCGTCGAACGCGAGGTGGAGGCGATCGACGTCGTCGTCCCACGTGGCTGTCTTCTTGGCTGCCGCGTGGAGGGTGTGGGGCCCGAAGAGGATGGCGAGGGACTGGACCCAGGTGAAGTCGCGCGTCATGTTGGCGCCACGCTTGCCGATGAGGTGGGCGTTGACGTGGATGTCTGAGTCGGTGACGAGGCAGAAGTCGCGATCACGCCTGCCGTGGAAGTAGAAGGCAACTCCGTCACCACCGACGAAGCGGGGGTCCTGGCAGACTGCTCCAGGTCGATCGCAAGCTACAACAAGTTGTATAAAATCAATTGACTCCAAAACAGCTTATGCTATCTATTAAATAGACAGACAGACAGACAGACAGATAGATAGATAGATAGATAGATAGATAGATAGATAGATAGATAGATAGATAGATAGATAGATACAAGGATATGAAAGATGATCTCTCTCTCTCTCTCTCTCTCTCTCTCTCTATACATATATATATATATAACTTACTGCAGACAGCTCTGCAAAGGGTGCAGTCCATGAAACAGGAGGTTGCACACTGGTTTGGACATGGGAGCTGGACCATGTAGCAAGCGGGGAATGCCCTAATCCTGCAACGGACCTTCCTCTTTACCACTGCAGCTATTGCAATACTCTCGTCCTCCTCGGCCTCCACAGTAGCACAAAGAACAAGAAGACCAAGACACCACAATACTATGAGCTTCTTCTCCATCTCCATGATCTCTTTGTTACTAAGCTCCCCCTACTTCTTGGCTTTAATTTATAATAACTACGTACGTATGTACATGTCGTGGAATGGCACGTTATAAGCACCATCGATTCTTACTCTTTAACCGCGCGGTACTAACTTCCCAGTAAAAATGTATAAAAATTAATTAACCCACACCATTAGTACTTCGGATAATCCTCGTGAATCTGGACAAATCCTCGTGAACTAGATTGGAATATACATTATATATATAATTGTTTTAGTCAATCTAAGCCTGCTATCTTGCGAGGCACCTAAAGACTGCTGGCTGTATCATGTGTGTCGACCACGGAGAAAACAATGCAGATCGATCGATATACATAAATAATTCGCTCGCAAATCGGTCAGGTGAAAGGGAATGCTCACAATCACATGTTATCTGCACTCTGATAGGTAATTAAGGTAACTCATTCGTTTGGCTTCAGGAAAGGCATGCACCTCTCCTCATCAATTCTATATAGAACCGTACGTTAGGAAGCAGTGGCTTTATTCCTTCTAATTCAAAGATAAAGAATGGTTCATATTCTTATATTATATGACACTTTTTTTCCTCACTTATGGATTTGAGAGATCTGGACTTCAATTGGTAGACAATTTATATGTTAAAATAACATCTAGAGTGGATAGGATTAATTTGTTATCAGAACCTTTTGCTCTAGTACTACTATATTAACAATTTATAGATGATAAGGAAATGTGATTTTATATTCTAACTACTTTATCCTATCCATTTAATATATAAAAAATATTGCTAAACTAGGCTGCCTTAGGAACTTTAAATATTTAAAATTGTCTTATTTTACACTTTTTGTTTGGATTATTAGAATAGAAAAGAAGAAAGAAAATTGGCAAAAACGAAGAATATTTTATCTCTTTTGTGTTTTAAGTTTTCAAGGAGGTCGAATTTGCTTTAAAACTCCACATTGAATATGAGCGACATATTATGGAGTTGTTTGGCTTCATGTAATATTTATATTGTAATATGGTTAAAAGTCTTGTACTTTATTTTATTAAAAATTGAGAGAAAGTATTTTAAAATCTACTTAATTATAGTGGATATATATATATATATATATATATATTTATATATATAATGTTTGATTTAACAAACAGACTCACCTACTCAGAGCAACTTTGATTCCGACGGGAGTTGGTGCACCGACTCATTTAGGGAACGCGATATATATTTATTATATAAACAATTCCAAACTGGTAATCTCAAGACGAATTCAACGGCTGACGAGTCGCTGGATTATGCGTGCATCACACGCTTTTACCAATTTCAAATTAAGAATATGCCATGGCGCTTCTACTTATTTACAACAATATTAGCCGCGATAGGGTCAAATAACTTTGCCCTTATCTGGGAGAAATCGAACCATCGAGGCATTTCATCTGCCGCTTCTCCTCACCACTATTTAAATTCCGCCAATCCGACTTCTCCCCCAAATCGTTCGTTTCTCACATCCCATTATCCCAATTCGGTTTTGGTTTCTTCTTCTTCTTCTTCTTTGTTTTCTACGCCTTCTTCCTACGCCATGGCTGAGGTAATCAATCTTTGATGCTTCGAGATCGATCTAGCTAATAAACCCTAGATCATGATCGGCTCTTTCGCCTTCTCTTCGATGCTATGGACTTTCCGAATGGAGTTAGATCTGTTGATACTTTTGTTGCATTTGAATTTTCTTAGATTAGTTTGCTTTAGAGATTCTCTTGGACGATTGCTTTCTGAATCCTCCTGGTTATGAAAACAAAATGCTATAGCTGTTCGATTGAGGATGCTTCTTCTCCTTAATATAGTAACCATAGGAATTAGGAAGATGTACGTATTTAGATATCTAAGACAGTTTGATGACGATCTGGTATAGGATGTCCTGTTTCGTATTTAGGAATAATTATTATTACTTTTCTGAGCATTTAGTGCTGCATTGTTCGAGAATTTTGGTTAGATTATTTATTGTTCAGTGCTAGATAATGTCGTTTGCCCACCCACGGACCTTCTTATTCCTAGAGGTAGAACGTAAATGATAAAATATATCTAAGTACTTAAACATCAAGTATGTACATAATTTTTGTTATCGAAAAGATTATGACATAGCCATATATAATTGGAAACTACTACTTTTATTTACCCATCACTGTATTGCTCTTCATTTCAGCAAGTAGCTAAGACCTTTAATATGCAACACTGTTGATCTTTGGTCTAATTGATTAAGCCCTATAATATGCGACAATATTGTACTTTGGCCTAGTTGATTAAGGCCTTTATATGCAACATTTGTTGTACTCTCGTCTAGTTGATTCATTAAATCAGGTGGTTAGATCCTCATGATATTTTTTTTAAGCAATGGTACAGCTCTCCTTTATTTATCTTGCTTGTATTATGAGTATGTTTGGAGCATCATCCAAATCTCTTCCTTCATTATGTTTTTCTTGTACCTTTTTTCTGCATAAAGCATTGGACTATCAAATATTACTACTCTCTTTTGAACCATTCGAATAATACATGTATCTGTTTAGATGGTACTTGTTATGACCAAGTGGAGCATCATTTTCATTAGAAAAAAATTGTGCCAAATACTCTGCTATATAATTAGTGTCTTAAGTGCATTCATTGATCATCTTATCGGTTGCCTAAATCATGAAATGGATTATTTGTAGTTCGAGTTCGAGCGACTATCCATCAGATATCAGTCATGTGCATGACAGTTACTGACTAGCATTTCTGCAGTCATGAATCATGATTATGAGATTCTGTGGGCTTATCTTTTCGTACACATTTATACAGTTATATGGGTCCCATGTGTTGGATTCTAATGCACGAGAATGCTTCAAGAGACTGCTTGTGCGATTTGCTTTATTTTGAGTTATATGAGAATCATAGATCCCAGTTTCGGCCGATCCCCTGGTTTGCAGGGTTGCAACAGGCCTGGGCGGCTGCAGCAGCTTGCAGCTGCTCTTGCTGCAACAGGCCTGGGCAGCTGCAGTAGGCGGCTGTAGAGAGAGAGAGAGAGAAAAAAAAAATAGATTTTTAGGTTTTATATATGAGTAATTATTATTATTTTATTATTTTTTCTAAATTTTTAGAAATTTCTCAATATTTTTAAATGATATTTAGAATTTTATTTAATTAAAATAGTTTGATCTGATACAGACGACCAATATGACCGATACATATTGTTTTTCCAGATGGCTGATTCCGATCTTGATACTTATTTTTGAAACCTTGATTAGAATTATGACCAAATGAAAAATTTTGTGACGAAGAATAGTTTGTGATCTTATTACAAATTGCTGTTGGTTCTTTAAATCTTCAGTCTAATGGTTTAACTTTTAACAGCAAAAATTTGTCTTGTTTGTTATGCAGACTGTTGTCCTCAAGGTTGGTATGTCATGTGAAGGTTGTGTTGGAGCTGTTAAGAGAGTACTCAATAAGATGGAAGGTTGGTTTTTCGTATCCTTCTTTCTTTCTATAACTTACTCTGATTCACTTAAAAATTCTGCTGAAGATGATATGAAAGTTGAAAAGTAAATCAAAACTCAAAAGGTTTCTGTTCCTTTTTAAACACTTTTCCCTTCTCCCTTGGGTGGATGCAACGGCTTACTAACAATGAAGTAGCGAAGGATTTTAGAAGAATTAAACTCTTTAATGTTTTATAATTTATTTGTCAAATGTTTTAGTAGTGCCAGATAAGTGTTCGTGCTTCTCTTAAATATCACATATGTAATGATGATTCAGAGAATTTGTTTAGCAGCTTGGATAATACTGGTAGACCCTAATACAGACACGTTGATCTTAATTAAATTTGTTTAGGTGTCGAGTCCTTCGATGTGGATCTGAAAGAGCAGAAGGTAACTGTGAAAGGCAATGTTAAACCTGATGCAGTTCTGCAGACAGTTTCAAAGACCGGGAAGAAGACATCCTTTTGGGAGGCAGAACCAGGGAACAAGGAAGCAGCTCCGGCTACTGCATGATAGTTTCCTCCATAGCTCTCCATATAGAAGTTGAATAAAGTATAATATGAATTGTTCTAAAATAGTTTTTTTAGCAATTTGTGTTTCTGAGCGTGTACTCTCAATTATGGCCGACAACTTACCAGTGGTAAAGGTGATATTAAGATATAAAATGTAATACACTTCGTATTTTTTCTGTATCTTTAAATAATTGTGCATGTTCGTAACAATGGTTGTTTGCATTGGGTTGTTGGCAAATTGGCGCTGACTTTTTATTATTTTACTTGTAAAATGGGGTGCGTTTTCTTCTTTAAAATATTTTCTGGGTATTTCGTCTAATAGATTTATTGATTTTTCTTTTAGTTATTGTGGTTGTTGATTTAAAGAATAATGGGCTTTGGGCTCTGGGTATTTCGTCTTATATTCATGCCTGCTTGCCTCAGGCCCAATCTTTGAAATAACAATAAAAAACATTACTCTCTGGAAAAAGATACATCATACATTTAACTATAAGGTTATGTGCATTTAAAAAAAAAAAAAAAAAAGATGACGGGATTCCCCCTATCATTTTTTTTAGGGGTTAAGGCATCAACCAGACCCTACCTAATATGCTAGAAAAAATTGGTAGACAACTTGCAAAGATGTTTTTCTCCAAGGCAAGCACCCATATCATCATGAGACGGGATTTGGTCGTAGCATAGTTCTGGACTGTTGCTTATTCAATAGCAGCAGTGGGACGCCACGCCCATTCTATATTATTGAAGGAATAAAGTCCAGTAACATCCAAAGGACGGTGCACCAATATATTCAACCTCACCCCCCAGTCCACAGAAAGCAAGAGATGGAAAGTTGACATTACCCACCCACCAACAACCAGGCATATATAGAAGAAGAAGAAAAAGAAAAGAAGATCAAACGGGAGGAAGACGAGGAAACCACTAAAAAAAATAACGCAATCAAATGAGAGAAGTAGAAGAGAAAAAGTTTTCTACGGTATGAAAGGGAGACCATATTTTGTCCTATACAATTGATGTCTATAGTGATAGATCCAATATTTCAAACAATTGAACACTTCGTACTGCCCCTGTCGCTGCTTTCTGGAAATTCAACTATGAGATATGGTGGAAATAACTATTTTACTGTAGCATATGGGACGCTAAGAGCAACGTGATAATATATTTTATTTCTATCATCTTTACGTAGAAGGTGGACGTTTGATCATTACACTAAAACCAAAAGTTATTGACGAAGAATGGCAATGCCCTGTAATGGCCAACACGACAACCACGGACCACCGGAAAAGTGGAAACGAGAGCATTTGTTTAAATAATGTGTGTGTGTGTGTGTGTATCTATATATATATATGCTTGCGGTCCTATTCCTATGATATATTCTGTGCTTTAGAATAATCTTAGATTAATTGCCGTTGCTTAAAATGAAAGCATTCAATTATTAACTAACGATAAGCCGGTAATTGAGTCCCCTTCATTCGATGGAAGAGGTAACCGGGCCCACACGTAGCGAGCGGTGTGGCGTTCATTAGCGTGAACGATTTCGTTTCGTGGTGCGCTAAATTTATCTCGTTAGGCTCGACGACACGTAGTCAAGACGTGGCAGACGCTTCTCCTCCGAATTCGGTCCCACAAGAGAATAATTGACGACCTTGCTTCTACTTCTGTACAGTAAGCAAGGTTTTAAACGTGGCCTTGTCCATATCTAATCCATAGTTTTATTAACTACTAATGGATATGTTAATTGCTAAAAAGTAATAAAAGTAAAAGAAGAGCACCAATGATTATTAGAAATGGAGTTTAGGAACTAGACGGGAACCATCCGATGACCCACCTGGAATCTTCCTTTATAATAAGTCTTTTCCCCCTCTCTCTTCCTTTGCCTTTGTATTCGTCTTTAAGGAATAATATTATATATTATTTATTTATTTATTTATTTATTTTTATAATATATACAATTATCCTCACCCACCCACCCCTTCGGCCCTTCACCCCCCCTATCTATATCTCTCCTATATCATTCCAGCGAGAGCGAGGCCATCCCCCCCCCTCGATAGCTATGCCCCTTTCTCCTCCTTTCCACCAGTAGGAAGGATAAATTTGCGATCTTGCAGGTTAGAAGATCTCTCTATTCGAGATTCTTTCTGGATATCAGTGTTCTTATCCAAAATTGAAGTTAATTCGGTTTCGTGTCTTGTACGCTCCGCTCGGATCTTTCTCTTTTGTCTTGGCTGATGCGTTGCTTCTCTATTTGGGTCGGGAAAAGAATTTAATAGCAACTTGTATTAATTTCGTTTTCTTTTTCTTCTCTTTTGAGCTTCTGCAGGTTTTGAGATCTAACCTTTGTGTGTGAGAGAGAGAGAGAGAGAGATTCGAAGAAGAAGAAGAAGAAGAAGAAGAAGGAAGAGATCGATCATGGCGGAGGAGCAGCGATTACAGGAAGGCCATCGCCTCTGCGCAAACAACTGCGGCTTCTTCGGGAGCCCCGCGACCGGGAACCTCTGCTCCAAATGCTACCGCGATCTCCGCCTCAAGGAGGAACAAGCCTCCGCCGCCATGATCGCCGTCGAGAAGTCCCTCCTCCCCTCATCCTCCTCCATCCCCTCCTCCACCCCCGCATGTCCCTCTCCTTCCTTTCCTTCTGCCGCCGAGGCCGATCTCGTCCCCCAGGAAGCTTCTAAAAGCGCGTCGGCGGCCGTGGCGTCGGCCTCGCGGCCGTGCCGGTGCGCCTCCTGTAAGAAAAGGGTGGGGCTGACGGGGTTCACGTGCCGGTGCGGGGCCACGTTCTGCGGGACCCACCGCTACCCGGAGCAGCACGCGTGCGCGTTCGACTTCAAGGCGTCCGGACGGGAGGCCATCGCACGTGCCAACCCGGTGGTCAAGGCCGATAAGCTCCTCGATAAGATCTAATTAAAGATCCGTGGTATAAAATTAATTGCTTTGTTTAGTGCTGTTGTAATGTCTGGTTGGTGGAGATATAATTATCCCCAATGTAAAAATAAAAGTATCCCAGTGATTTATTCATCTCGAGACAATTTCCTTGTATTAATTCTCCTTTTTTTTCTTTTTTTTTTTAAAAAAAAAATCTAGCTCTAGCTAATTAAATAATGTAGGTTGGCGTTTAAGCTGTAGATTTAATGGTACGCGTAACGCGGTCCAATGTCACGGGGCCGGTGCGATGTATTAATAATATCCTCCTATCCCAAGTCTGGTCAACTTCACATATATCACGGATGAGGATTAATGACGATGATGATGATGTATAATAATGCTCTCAATGTAATTTTCCCCCTATTTATTCCTCCATTGATGCTTTTATCCCAGCGATGTAACCTTTTTTATCGCTATATTTATCCAACCACCGGCACCGGGGATGAAACATCTCATATTCTCATGGTTAGGAGTGACCTGCCCCCCAGCCCCACCAATGTAGTTGGATTTTATTAACTCTGATAGAAATGTTGTTTGGTCGGTAAAAAATAATCACTCTCTTTTTTAGAGAATCTTTTTTTATTTTTTTATTTTTTTATTTTTTTGTTTTTATAATTGAATAGTATAAAAATAAGTTTTATAAAGTAAGTACTTTCTTCTTCTTTTTTTTCTCACTTTCTAACAACAACCAAATATTGGATTTATTATTTAATACATTTAAGCATTATATACATATAGACACGTCATTTGAGCTCGTTTCTTTGATTTCTTTTAATCGGTCAACCCTTTATTTTCGAATTGGTAACAACAGAAGGCTGACCTAGTTAGTTTCCTCTTTGACGAGTAGCTCAAGCAAACGAATCTCCACTACCTTTTAGCTCGTCGCAATGTGAAAAATAAAGAAATTAATCAGAACACATTTGAATTAATGAAATCATGTCGAACATAGGTAGTCTCCAATGTCCAAATTAATCCAAAGATGTTATAAACAAATGATCTAATAAACACGTCCAAATTCGATCTGTAGAATTATAATTCATCCTTAGCAGTCGCAGCCACCCGACAAGCCGTATTTGCAGTTAAATTCTCTAACCACAGCTCGTCAGCGATGTTGGAATCGGAGTCGTCGTTGCGGTGCCACGACCAATGAGCACTGGTCCCATTAACCACCTTCAACCTTCCATGCCCAAAGCTTCCCTCATGAAACAATGAGAGGTGTCCGCACTTGTTGTTCTTCTGGAACCTATTATAGATAACAAAATTAGATAATGCTAGCTAGGATAATCTGCAGAATTAATACCTAATTAACTTCATGACCGGAATTAATATATGCAATCCTAGATCACTTACTAACTTATATATAACTTACTCTAATGCAAGGCCTTCCCTGTTCCCTCCATCACCGATAGTTATGTACACAGGACCACAAGGATCGGCCTCGTTATTATAAATCCTTGTCTGAAAAAAAAAGGGATATCATCAATAGTATCACATATTATAAGAATAATAATTAAGTTCATTAAAAATTATATGTATATAGTTTTAAGTACTTACAAAGCGTTCGTAGGCATGGACATGGCCGGCGAAGACGACATCGACTCGAGCCTCGTAGAGCAACGACTCCATCGCCTCCCTCATCTTCTCTCCTTCCCCTTGATGAGCTGAGTTGGTGTTATACCACGGTGCGTGTAACAAGACGATCAACCATGGCGTTATCCTCCTATCCACCTTAGCTAGGTCAGCTACTAGCCACTTATACTGAGCCGAGTTAGAGTCATAGTCTGTATAAGAGCCCAACATGATGACATGAACGCCGCCGGCCACGTCGAAGGAGTAGTAGAGGTTAGAGGTGGAGCCACTCTCTTCGTGCGGCATTGGCCACCTCGCGTTATAGGCGACGAAGGGATGGCAATCGAAGATTGGGAAGGCCTCCACCTCATGGTTGCCCTCCGTCACCATCCACGGCCGTTTGCTCGCGTACGGCTGCACGAAACGCCCGAAGGAATCCCACAGCGGCTGCTGGGTGTCGGCGTAGGAGAGGTCGCCGGGAATAAGAAGCATGTCGTAGTTGGACTTCCCGACGTGGGCTAACGTCGACGAAGTCCATTCCGTCTGTCCAAGATCTCCTACACATTAATTAGTAATAGATACCTTCTATTAGAACACAAAAGGATCGATATATAGAAAATCACCATTTGCTAACCGCTTAAGCTTTCATAGTAACAACCTATGACGGCAAATTGAATCGGAAGAGAGGCAGGTGTGGTTTTGAAGGTGAACTCGTCGTCGATTCCGCCGCAACGGTAGTAGTAGACGGTGTCGGGGTCCAAAGGTCCGATCTTGACATGGTGGATCTTGCCCGAAGTGTAGAAAAAGTACCGATACGAGGTGTGCTCGCCGGTCGCCGACGTGTCATACTTTCCGGAAACCTTACCATACTCTACCAGAGAAGGCATATACTTATCGTCTGTGACCCATGAAATCCTCATATGATCCAATCCAGCAGCTGATATGTGCACCTAAAAATGAAAGAGTAACATTTTTTTGTAGGTAGTTAGGATGGCATATATACCAACATGCATGGAAAAAATTTAAGCACTAACAAACCTGCTGTGGATGTGATGTGGATTTGGTATGCTGGGTAATGACGATCTTTCCCGGCGGCGGTCGGATGAACTCACCGGAGCAAATCACAAGACCTAGGAAGAGGAGAGATACGCGGCCTCCCATAACTAAACTCCATGAACTACTACTCGCCATATTCAGGAGATCAATTAACAATCAAAACAAAGAGATCTATAATATAGCACTTGTGCTTTGAATCATATATATATATATATATTATATATAAATATAAGGAAACGTGGGCTTAGAAGTTAGAAGAGAAGGATGGCGTTAAGGAACAAACATTGTCTGGTGCGGCATTGGTTATGCTTTCAGTTTTGGAATATTACAACATCATCCTAGATTTATATGTATCTTTGGCATGTCGCCTTCTCTTCTTCCTTTCCTTTGCTTTGCTTGGCATAGACAACTACATATATATTTCCTCAACTAAATAATATTAGGAGTATATACTCGAATATATGCCGCATGCATCTCTATATTAATAAACGACTTGATACTTGAGAATTGCCTATAGCTAGCTAAGTAACTCGGATAACAACGTTTGTACCAATAAATCTACCAATCAAGAAATACGTGACCCAAACCTACTGGTCACTCGCTAATCAGATTTAAGCTAGCTTTTCCTCGTAAACTGGGGTTAATTAGACAACAAATTAAAGCTTAAAACGTACGTGTCCGTCAATACTACCTAGGTTAATTGCTGTCATGGTTTCGTGAACCCACTGCTTCCCTTCAGATTGATTGGTTGAGATTGGATATATATATATATATATATCCAATTTGATTGGAAGCATATTATTACTTCTTGGTACTTATCTAGATGGATATATACCATCATTGTTATACGTACATACGTGCCAACCTCATTAACGACTCTGCCTTACATTGCACCTGTTGCCGTTGACGTTCGACAGTCCGTATCAATTAATTAACTGCCCATTTAATGTAACCAGATGATGAAGGGAGTAATCGTATTGGACTCCAGTCTGGCCCAGTATGAGATGGCGTTGTTGACCAAACAGGTCTATTTTTAAATTTATTTGGTAAAATAGATAGCACTTGAATTTAAATACTAAAAGAATCTAATTTACTATAGGCTCGATTGTTAAATATTTTACTCATCTAAATATTAAATGCTAATCTTATTAGTGTTTATTAAGTAAAATATTAATCAGATTAGATTAGCATTTTTATTAAAATGATATCTCGGTCTTTACTTAGAAAAATGCTGATGTTATTAGTATTTTAGTTAGTATTACAGTACAATTTTAGTATTATTTATTTTAATAAATAAATTTTAGAATAGAATTAATTTGGTCAAAATAATTAGTATTAATAGAGGCTCAAATTTGGACTCACAAGGTTTGACCTGGCCGATAACAACAAACAAAAAGTTCCTCATGTAATGATGAAGTTGTATAGATAATTAAAGAATTTTTTTAACATAATTACTAATAAATTTTTTTAAAAAAATATCATAATTGTCACTATAATCTTTAAAATATTATCATTGCTAGTAAAACTATTAGGCTCTTCTAAAAATATCACGCTCTTATTAAGTCTAACTAATTACAATTAAAAGTAAATTTAGACCATTGAAATCATCTTAACTTTATATAAATTGTTTAAAATATTTCAAAGTTATCTAATATTACTTAGTTTTATAGTTAAATACAAAAGACTCTTTTTTTTTTAGTTAGAAATTCACACTCCTACTGTTAAGGAAACAATTACAAGAATAATTAATAAAAAAATATTGAAATTTTAGTTTACTTATTCTTAAATCTACTCACATATATAAAATATCTTATATATCTTTTAATTTATCAACCGATTAAAATTTATTTTTAATAACTGATTAGTTAGTAATGGAATCATTGCCCATCTAAATATTCCCCTACTAATCCATCATTAGAAACCAGACCCACCTTTCCAGGACTAGAAAGTAAGAGAGTAAGAGAGTAGAGAGATCCCATATTCCTATACCAACGCATGCTATTCTTTTAGGTTTTTCTTTTTAATAGCATTTTAATTCTATTTTCCAATCAAGTCCTCTCCCCTTTCGGCCTCTCCTCTCCTACTCCGATGACTTCGAGCTCAGAGCCTCCACTGACCTCCGCCTTCTTCTGGAAGCTTCCGCCATGACTGACCGCATCCGATTACCTCCGCCCGAGGAGATATGACGCCTAGGATGAAACGATCCCTCCACTTCCCCTTCCTTTTCCTCTTCCTCATCATCACCGTCGCCGCCGCCCTCATCTGCCTCGCCGGCTTTGCCTCCGAAATCGAGCCGCCGTCCACCTCCGCCTCTGATGTCGAAGCCCCGACGTCTGCACTTGTACGCCTCGCCGCCGGAGAAGCCGGCGACTCCGACCTCCGCAATGAGGCGGACGATCTCCTCCAGAGCAACCTCGACTCCTTCGACAGCGGCGGCGGGCGCTACCGCTCGATCTCCCTATGGTGGCGCGGGCCGCAGCCCAATGGACGGACCAGATCCCTCGCCCGCCTCCGCTTCCCCGTCGGGCCCCGCGCCACGTCGGACTACAGAGCCCTCCTTCCAGACTTCCGCCGCTCCCTCGGCGGTTGGATACGGCGTCGGCGCCCCTCCCCGCAGGCGTCGTCGGCAGCTATCATGTCACAGCTCGTTGAGCTGATCAAGCGCCCCGTTGACCTTCATTACGGGTATCCGGACACGCGGCGGCCGTACGCCACGTGCGCCGTGGTTGGCAACAGCGGCGTCCTCCTCGGGTCTGGCCATGGCGACGTGATCGACGGTCACGATCTCGTGATCCGGCTCAACAACGCGCGCACTGCCGGCTTTGCCCGCGACGTCGGGTCCAAGACCTCGCTCGCCTTCGTTAACAGCAACGTCCTCCATTTGTGCTCCCGTCGTGAGAACTGCTTCTGCCACCCATACGGGGACTTCGTCCCCATTGTTATGTACATTTGCCAGCTCGCGCATTTTCTCGACTACGTAGTGTGCAACTCGTCGTTCAAATCTCCATTGCTGGTGACAGATGCCCAATTCGATGCCTTGTGTGCAAAAATAACAAAATTTTACTCCTTGAAGCGATTTGTAGAGGAGACTGGGAAGCCACCGGAGGAATGGAGCAAAGCTCACGATGAGAAGATGTTTCATTACTCTTCGGGGATGCAGGCAATAATGCTTGCTCTGGGAATTTGTGATCAAGTTAACGTCTTTGGATTTGGGAAGTCTGTCGAGGCGAAGCACCATTACCATACGAACCAGAAGGCGGAGCTTGATTTGCATGACTACAAGGCGGAGTATGATTTCTACCGGGATCTGGTTGTCAGACCGCAGGTGATACCGTTCCTTAAAGATTCTAACTTTAAGGTTCCTCCAATTGTGTTTTATCAGTTAGATGGTTGAATTGGGTTCTTTTATACCTGCATTCTTGTTGTAATTGTAACATTCTTTAGCGGAAATGAGAAAAGATGATAGAGAGAAAATAATAGAAGGAATTGTTTGGGTGAAGATAATTGTTTGAGAATATTTTGGGTATTTCACCGATCAGTTATTCTAACTATTGGATAATTACGATATGTATTTACGATATGTATTTGTGATCCTATAAACATGAAGGTTATAATGAAAAAATGAGCAGTTTGAGTTGTATATATTGCATATCCGAGATTAGCTTTAGGATTCTGTTAGTTTTCCTTTTACACTGCGATACTGGATCAAGCATTGCTGTTTTCCTTAGTCCTAATAGTATCCTTCTAAAATAATAACTGATGTGTTCGACAACCATGTCCAATTGATGCTGTTTTGACCATGTTTAAAGTAAAATATTACTGTGATTTTTAAATTACCAGTTTTCATACCCTATTATAGTATACATCAAATTATGTTATGGCACAGACTTCTAATGCACATAAAATTACTCTTTTTCATTGACTACATGAAGATTGCTGCAAAGAAGTCTCATCTTGTTTATTCTATAAACAAAAATATCATAAAAGCATCTTTTACAGAGAAAAAGTTATTCCATTCTTTCACACATCAAATAGTTGCCTTCACGGTTACATTTAGGCCCGTTGTTTTGTTGGTTGATTTGATCATTGAACTGATTAATGCAGCAAAGGACAACCATCTTACAGCAAAGAAAATCTTATCATTTGTTGATGTGAGCTCCGCCTTCAAGTGTCTATGTTGACCTATGGTATAAAGTGAAATAAGAATGAAGATTAAATGGTAAAGATGGAAATTCTGTTTTTATGGTTTTGAACGTGCAGATCAAGTGGTGCTGTCCGAAGAGGTGAATCTTTTTCTGTTCATCAGATCTTTCATGTGCTACCATGCCTTTGCATCTGACATTTAGAACTTTCATTCTGTATCATACATTTCACTGGATTTTACGTGGAAAATTTCCACTGATGTACTGATCATTTTATTTACGTGCATCTAGAAGTTTGCTGTTTCATCTCATTTGACATGTTGAATCTATATTTGAAGGAACAGACAGGCAGTTATTATCTTTAACATTTACTTCTCAGTCATTTGTCAGTCTTGTGTTACACTGTATTGTGGTTTCACCTAGGAGAGATGATTTTATCCTGCGCAGCAGATATTAAGTCTTTATACATCATCATACATTTCCGATTTGCTGATCCTTTAGTAGTTCATCTTGTCTACATATATTGCTACTTCATTTCCTCATTTGACATTCAGAACCAACAACCGTACTAGCATAGTATCTACGTTAATCTTTCATCTTTGCTTCTTCACCACATACAAAACCCAAAACTGCTCTGTGCTTTAATTTGTGAGGAAAACATGAATTTTCCCTGCTTCAAAGGCGTTAATATTATAATATTACAGTTCTTAACAACAAATTTGGATTTCACTGAAGATTCCTTGATCTTGCAGGCTTGTAGGAGCAAAAATAACTGATTTAGACCTTTTTGAAGAAGGTTCTGTTACTAACATGTTTACTTCCATTGTAGGTAATGTATAATTTGATAATTGCTGTTGTGTTGGAATAACACGTAGTACTAAGATTGTTCTATAAACTTCTCCTGTTTGAGTCATTAATACCATATGACTAGCTTGCTCTCCGATAAAATATAAGTTACTCAGTTCATCTCATCATTTGAACAATCTGTCTGTTTCTTTTTGCACTGCATGGTTTTAATCGCATTTTCTCTTACCGCTAAGCTTTATCGCTAGATGGTATTTTTCTAACTTTGTTGCAAATATTGAATGATATATTCTCCAAATGAATCTTCAGTTGATACGGTTATGGAGCTTGAAAGTTAGGAAGGTCTTTTCAATGATTACTAGGATCATGCCGTCGGGAGCCAACTACTGGAATGATTTTTGATATCAGTATAAGTTAGGAGTACTCACTCTTCAAAGTTCTGTTTGCTTCTTGAAGTGTTTATTTGGAGGGATCTGAGTTAGTCGGTCCAAAAGGCCCTGCCTTATTCTCATGCCTTTGATTACCGTTTTTGACATGTTCATGTTTGTCATTCTCTCATATTATAGTTTTTTTTCCTTAATTTGAGTTAGTGTTACCATCATTTAATTTGAGATGCATGCAGTAAATGTTTTTAGTTCATTACCTGTTATCTCTTGAGACTTTGTTTTGTTGCTCGGAGCCAGTGTGGTGTGTGGAAGAACGGTTGCTTCCTTGGCTGTCATGTTCAAATCTTAATGGTCATTTCCTATCGGTAACCTGTACAAAAACTATTCAGACATTTCTTGGAAAGGGCTTATAAAATGCAACAGAAAGGAGGAATGAATCTCCTAAATTATGACTGATGTTATTTGTAAACTATGAATGCTAATTATATGCATGTGCTCATGTATGCATATGACCAATCTCCTTAATTTTTTCTTTCATGAAATGGTTCTTCTAATTCCTTTGCCAAAGACCAATCTTGAGCATTCTGCAGGTAGACAATTTACCTCTCTTAAATTTAACTTCTGGCTTTCGAACTGTAAACAAATCTGAAATCAGATATAATTAATTCCTTTTTTTTTTTTTTGGTTTGTGAATAGAAAGCTTGATTCAACTATGTCTAACCCTATAAGGGTGAGGCATCGGAAAAAAGTAACTTACAAAACTTGGGAGGGATGTGGTCCGTAGGCCCTAGTCTTTTCGGACTTAATCCACTTTTCTCGCATTTGGTTGCCTAATCGGCTGCTCAGTTACCCTCTTGCCTAATATGCACTAACCGATTGTTTATAAAAAAATTGAGTAGTATTTTGCACTCAGCAACTAAACCCCAAAGTTTCTAAGGTCAACCGACTTGATTCTTAATGATATGTACTTACTCTCGAGAGTCCGATTTCGCCTTTATGTGGTTGTGGCCATTTGCCAACTTCAGGCCTAACCTGAGGGCTTTACCCTCAGCCTGCATATCCGACTCACCGACGATCAGCTCCCAGACGGCCGCCAGTAAGGTGCTCGTGGATGTTCGGAGCACGGCTCTCGCTTCACCTTGGGGTTCTCCTCTGGAATAGGCTCCGTCCACGTCTACCTTCCACAATCCCTCCATCGGATGAGTCCACCGAGCCGAGCTCCTTGTGCTTGGGCTGCTTGACGGCTTCTCTGGCCTAGCATAGTCTCGTGCTAGCTGTTTCGCCCTACTAACAATCGCTCTCGGGAGCTCTTCGCTGCCTCTGAACATTTTGGCGTTGCGGTGCTTCCATAGTTGCCACATGGTGGTTGCTATGAGTGCCATGCATGTAGCATTGTGTTCAGCATCCTCACTCCAGACTGTGGCGAGCTAATTGTCCGTGAGCCTGAGCTCCCACCCGGCTGCCCAGCCTTGGTTACTATCGAGGAGTCCCCCATCGACCTTAGCAAATTTGCAAGTGAGGAACAGATGCACGGTGGTTTCCCGATGAATACTGCAGAGGGCACGGAGCTCTTTCAGCCCCACCCTAATAAGATAAAGATATTTTTTTTTGAATAGTTAGCTATATTAGGCTGACCTATCCTCCTGTCGAGATAACGGCCTCCTCCAAAACAAGGTTACATAATTCCTGGGGGAGAGGGTCTGTCGGCCCAAGCCTAACAGACCCCAGACCCCACTTTCCACTTTTAGCCGCCCAGTCGGCCACTTTGTTCCCCTCTCGCCTTACATGACTTAGGTGACAAATTACAAAAGAGCTGAGTAACGCAGCGCACTCAGCAACTAATCCCCTAACTTCCCATGGACAACTGACTCTTTTCTGCATGATCCGAACTAACTCCAATGAGTCGGATTCAACCTCCACCTTGACGTAGCCCGCAGCAAGTCGCAGTCCCAACCGTAGGGCGTGCCCTTCGGTTCCTAGCGACGACTCGCCGACGGAGGGCTCCCACGCTACCGCTACCAAGGTACCGTCCGCAGCCCTTATTACTGCTCCTGCCCCTCCAAGACGGTCCACCCCAGAGAAAGCGCCGTCCACGTTGACCTTGATCCACCCCTCCGTTGGGTGTGTCCACCTTGCCACTTGTGGCCTTGCCGGAGTGGAACTTGGCCGGTTTTGCTTTGCATAGTCCTTAGCAAGTTGGACTACTCGCCGGACTAGCATGTCAACATGCATCTCACCGCCTCCAAAAACCCTCGCGTTGCGCAGCTTCCAAAGCATCCACAATGTGGACGCTATTATTGCCTTGCAGTCCAGGATCGCTTCCGGGTCTGCATTCCAGGGCGTGGTGATCCAGTCTTCCGTCAGCATGGATGGCCGGTCGTCACCCCATCCTTGGAATAAGATAAAGATAATTCCCTAAACATAAGAAATTTTGATTGCTCTATTTGGACACATAAATGGGTCCAAGTTATGGGACATTTAAGATGAACAGGTGAGATCACAGCCGTTCGTCCTCTGCTTAGGAGCGAGCAAAGAGGAACATTTCCTCTTAATCCAACGGCTACTATTTTACTCAAATCCAAGTTCGCGAGATCAAACCCCTCGTCTCTCACTCCTCCACCCTTCTCCATTCCTCTTCCTACCGCAGTGTACGAGACTTCTGGAGAGATGCAAGCAGCGCGGAATGCGATCCGGCTCTTGAGGGCTTCGTCTCCTCACCCTTCTGCCGTATGTGGAGGTGAAGGAGGGCTCCTCTATGCCGTCGGATCTAGGGCTTTCTCGCAGCCGGCCGTCGCGTGCCCCGCCCTCGAGAAGCAGGAGGTCACCGATCGTGTCCTCGACCTCCTCAGATCCATCCCTTCCATTGATCCCTCCAAGGTCCAATTTTTTTCCCTCGTTTCATCTCCTTTTCCCTATATTTTCGCACCTGAATTGAATCCTTTCTTAGTATCGGCCGAGATAATTTGGTTTGAGGAATGAAACAAAGATATTTCTCGTTATATCATTGTAAAATTGTAAGTTTTTTTTTTCTCTCAATTTTGATTTTTGTAGCGGACAAAGATCTGTTCTAGGTTCTGCCTTCGTTAGGGAAGTACAAGCTCAGATCAATCGGCTCAATATTTAAAACATTGTCATCTTCTTCTTGCGGGCTTTTTCGTCCAACAATAAAGTTGATTGAAGCAGAATTTAAGGTGAGAAGAATCCAAAATATTCACATGTCTGTTGTGTCGGTTACCAAGTTTTTGATCAACCGTCTAGAAATTAGTCTTATATTGCTACCAAAAGCAAATCTAGACAAGAGATGACTTTCTAGGAAAGCTAGATTGCTAGTTGACACGTTAGAGCTATTTTCCTAGTTGTATATTAGGGATGTTGCGTGGATGCAACTTTGGAGAAATTTTCAACATAGGAATATTGTAGACAAAGGATTCATCTTAATTCGGGGATATGATTCTGATTCTGAGGTATTGATAAACTACATTGAGACAAAGAAAGTTCACCTTAAGATTTATATAACAAGCTTGGCTTAGTTGGGTAGGCCAAGCTCAGCTTGGTCCATACCTAGGTAAATATGAAATCCTAGCCAAACCCGATGATAGGGTGCCTACCGTTTTTATTTCCTTCTTTTAAGGTTCTATTCCGAAGCCATTTATGTCTTGAACATGAATGGAACTTTTTCCTATTTGAATTCTTGAATTCTCTGGATACCTAATTAGCAGATTATTTTTTGCCTATACTATAGTAGTTTGACTTATATGTGAAGCAATCCAAACATGCAAGTTGGATATGGTTGTATGGTTCTAGAATACTATTAGTATATAGCATAATTTCAAGTTTCAGTTTGATTTTCATTTCGGCTTGGTTAAGAAACAAAACATTTAGGTCATTTTGGTCTTAGTTTCATTGTATAGGTTTTAGACTTCTTTTGAGAAAGTCTTTCTAATCTTATATTTCAACACATCACGCAAAATCTAATAACATTTAAGCAATGAGGTTGATATTGAATTAGGTACAAATTAGATTCAAATCAAATCCAGCTTAGAATTTAAAGCATACATTTTGGGGTTGGATCAGCCAATATCGTCCTATATTGTATCCATTTCAATCGGATCAGCTGAAACCACATGATATTGGTTATTGAAAAGAGTCATAGATGGACATATATCTTCTACCATCCCCTTCGATATAGATGAGCTCCTCCGACGATCCAACAATTCGCCACAATAGAGAGAATGAGAGAGATGGGAGGGGTTAGGAAGTGCAAGGAAGAGAGAGCGAGGGATTGGGAGAGTGCAAGGAAGAGAGAGAGAGAGAGAGTTAGTGGGAAGAGAAAGGGAAAATGAGGTATTTTTATTTGTATGAGAAACATGAAGAGATAGAGATTGAGAATGTGGTATTTTTTTTTAAACTTAAGTTTTAAAATTTTAATATCATAGTAATTTATATATCTTTTTATTTATTTATTTATTAGGTTTTATATGTATTTTAAAAACAATTATTATACATAATTAAAAAATAGTCTGATATGGACAGCCTATTGGCTGCCGGTCCCGATTCCAATATTCAAAACCTTGCGGTCCCAAATCCCCAATTTTCATTTTTTTTTTCTTTCCTCGTTAACGGGGATAATTGTAGCTAAGAAAAGTAGAGAGGGGATGGATCACATTGAATGTTGGCAACTCTGAAGCACCGACACCTCTCCCAGGAAGAGGTGTCCGTGTCCGACACGTGTCGAACACGGACACGCGTTGGACACGTGTCCGACACGTGTCCAGAGTTTCCTTAAAAAAAAAAGAAAAAAGAAAATCGGACACTGTTGGGACACGGGCGGTATTTTAGATATTGTTTAACGAGTCGGGTCGGGTTTGATCGAATGTTATTAACCCGGATCCAAACCCGATAATAAAACCTTACCTTCACTGTTGAGCGACGGAATCGTTCGATTCGATCGAAGCCCTAAATCCCTCGAGCAGCTGCCGAGCGACGATCCGAGGCGCGATGGGCTACTGAGCGAGTGCGACAGCCGACGGAGCGAGCGCGACGGCCAACGGAGCGAGTGCGGCGAGCTGAGCACGGCGAGGACGCGGGTTCTTCTCTCTCCCTGTCTCTGTCTCTGTCTCTCTCTCTCCGTCTCCTCGTCCCTCCCTCCCTCCATACCCTCCCTGTCTCTGTCTCTCTCTCCCTGTATCTTCCTCCCTCCCTCTCTCTCTCTCTCTCTCACATTCTGTCTCTTCCTCCCTCCCTCTCTCTCTCTCACATTCTCTATCTCTTCCTCCCTCTCTCTCTCTCACTCTCTCGCTGTCTCACTCTCTCGCTGTCTCTTCCTCCCTCTCTTCTTTTCTCTCATTCTCTCTCTCTCTCTCTCTCTCTCTCTCTCTCTCGGTGTTTCACTCTCTCGCTGTCTCTCTCTTTCTGTCTCTCCCTCCCTGCCCTCCCTGTCTCTGTCTCTCTCCCTGTATCTTCCTCCCTCCCCCTCTCTCTCATTCTCTGTCTCTCTGTCTCTCTCTCGCCGTCTCACTCTCTCTCTGTCTCTCTCTGTCTCTTCCTCCTCTCCCAATCTCTCATTCTCGCTCTTTCTCGCTGTCTCACTCTCACGCTCTCTCTCTCTCTCTCTCTGTCTCTTCCTCCCTCCCTCCCTCTCTCTCTCTCATTATCTCTCTCTCTCTCTATCTCTTCCTCCCTCTCTTTCTCTTCTCTCTCTGTTTCACTGTCTCTCTCTCGCTCATTCTCTCTCGCTGTCTTTGTTATTAAATTGCTAAATTATATTAAAGTTTCTTTAATCTCTGTCTGTTAAATTGTTAATCTGCTAATACATATCTCTTTACTAATGTAGTTTTATTGCGGTTGAAGAGAAATGAATACTGAAAATAATCCTGATTCTAGTCAAAATACTACATCTTCTGTGGATCATAATGCTCCCTTGTGGAGATATGTTATTAAGATGGAGAAATTGGGAGAAGGTGGAGGAAATCATAATTTTAGATGCAATTATTGTCAACAAGTGTACAAGGGATCATATTATAGAGTAAAGGCTCATTTGCTGAAAATTAGTGGACATGGAATTAGAGGTTGTCCAAAAGTGAGTAGTGAACATGTTATGGAAATGAAAAGGGTTGTTGATATTACCGAGATGAGAATTAAAAATTCGATGCCTAAACAAATTCCTTTGCCAAAATTTGGACAAGCGGCATCTTCTAGTAGCTCAGTTGGAGGTGTAGGTTTTGATATGGGAGGGACATCAAGAAAAAAAAGAGCAATAGGAATGGCACCTATTGAGATGTATCAATTTTTTATTTTATTTATTTATTTATTTATTTCGCCGTGTCCTATGCCGTGTCCGTGTCTTATATTTTCAAAATTTGCCGTGTTGCTGTGTCCGTATCGTGTCGTGTCCGTGTCCCGTGTCCGTGTCCGTGCTTCACAGGTTGGCAAGAATATGCATCTTGGTCTTTTGATTCAATTTTGATGCCAGAGCAAATTGCTTTTCCAACTAGTTTTGGTTGATTAGAAGGCTGGTAAGGAAGTTGTACATGCTCTACAGTTTTGGAGGTTGACCAGCTGACAAAGATTATTCTTGAGATAATTTCCCATCTTTTCTAATTTATATAGTCTACAATGAGTAGAACTTCTTGTGTGCATGGGACGTGATTATAGGGCTCTTTAAATCCAAACCATGGAAATAACTAGGCAACCAAGGAGCAAGTGGTCACTGTATTGTACTCAGTGCTAATTATGAGGTCTTAATGATGGAGAAATTTTTTTAGTGTTTGAAGTTTAATGGATCTTCCACTTGAAGAGGCCTATCTATGGATGTGCCTTCCATTTTGTATGTCCATTTTGTTGTGCAAAAGTTGCGTTTCCTTTACAGTGCTGATGGGCATAATAAGATCTGCTTAGTTGTTTCCCCATTTTACAAATGAAGCCTTTTGTGTTTGATTTCTTGTTGATCTACCTTTCCTTCAGCTTATCAGAAAAGAGATGCTCTATCAATTGGAGCTACATTCCCCTGTCAAAAATTTGGCGTAGCATAGCTACTACATTGATGTTTTGTAGTTTGGTGAAACTTAGACACTCAGCTCAAAGTCCAATACATGTTCTTATTTGTTGGTTGCAACATTCCTTTGTTCTGTTATGTTGAACAATCTTTTGAGTTGGTTTATTTTCATCCTATAGCTTTGCTAATTTTATATATTGTAATATACAAATATCTTCTATGCTTCATAGTGCTTGGTCCAAGCTCCTTGGAGCAAATTTCTATTGTTATCTGACTGATGAGTGCCTCAGCGTGCTCTCATAATGTCACATGTTTACTTTCCCTTACAGATGACAATAGAAATTCTGAAGGAATGCCTGTCACTGGCCAAGAGCAGGAATTTATCCTGTCGAAATTAGTCATCTATAATCTCTGGGGATGCAGTTAGTAATTAACAATTGGGCTCTTGTGCTCGTGATAGAAAAAGCAGGCTGTTGCATCAGCTATATAAAATTTTCTTATAGATTTGAGAATCACTGTTCTCAGGGTCAGTAATGCAAAAAGGTATACAAATATCCTACTCACAAGTTGGAACTTTGAAGATAGTAAGTAGTGGTGGCAAAGGTTAATTTGACCCGATAACCTGATTCGATAACCCGACACAATAATTTAAATGAGTTTGAGTTTAGTTAAATGGATCGTGTTTGTATTTATTACCTCAACCCGATTGATGTGTTTATGACCCAACCCGCCTACCCATTTATAACCCGCTAATCTATTTATGACTCTGACACGATAATTCAATTAAGACTTGACTAATCCATTTATAACATGATTAGCTCGTTTATAACACAAATAAATTTGTTTAGAATCCGAATTAATTTGTTTATAACCTAAATAAATTATAGAAAATTAAATATTTTGTGTTATCCATTGATCCATTTATGACATGTGCAACTTATTTAATAAACAGATTCCTTAGCGTTTAGAAATTCTGACATGTTTTACCTGATTGCCACTCCCTAATAGTACGTACCGGAGTGAGACCTTTCATATCATATCAATGTTGCCTGATCTTTTTTTTTTTTTTTTTCCCTTCAAGCATTCAATTCTTTTATGAGCAGTTGCCATCTTTTATACCTGTTATCTTGCTGCTCTGTTTCCCTTTTGTCTTCAGTACTGTAAAACTATTTGTGCATTATCCTACTAAACCAATTAAAACTTAGTCTTGATACTAAAGACATAACTGTAAGAGTCCGGAATAAATTGGAATTTGAGGTGTTTAGCTTACTTCTTGTTCACAGGTGAGCCCAACCGCAAGTTTTAAGAATGATATGCAGCTGGATATGCTCGATAATGTAGATGTCATGGTGGCTGTTGAAGAGGAATTTGCAGTTGACATCCCTAACAGTGAGGCCGCGAAAATCTCCACCACTGCTCATCTCATTGATTATATTGCTGGCCATCCACAAGCCAAATGAAGAACAAAGTTCTCTCTTCATCTCTTTTGATGAATCCAGACTTTGGATTGTTTGTAATAATGATACTTGCCAAACCATTTTCCTTCCATCTTCTAGAAGATTTTGACAATGTCTTAAGAGATTACATCCATTATAAACTTTCTGTTCCATTGAAACTCTGCAAGTGAATATAGTCTTGGCATCTTATCCTGAAGTTACGTCTTCTGAGTTTTTGATCTTAAGGTAACGACCACAATAACTGCAGGCGATAAGAGAAGTCTACAATCTACACCTTGCTATTGACGTTTGTAGTTTGTAATGATTATGTTTGTACCTTGTCATCCTCTATCCACTATTTCGGCAGGTTCATCATCATGCAACCCCTATTATATCTCATGCTAGAAGGCTCCAAAGAGTCAATGTATCTGATGTTAGCCCTTTGGACATATCAGTGCCAATTTATAGCGCCATAGAAGCAATAATTTGCTGTGTTCATTTTCTTCGTTGTCGTATAGGAAGAAACGTGACAACTTTAAAAATACAATCGTGAAGCTTAATAATCTCTTGACTAGTATTTCAGTGATGGGCACACTTGATTTTTTTGTTAAGAGATCGGAAGTTCTCACGTTTTATTAAGTGCCTAAATTTGGTTATATGGTATTGTTCAACAGGAAACAAAATTAATTAACTAATGATCAACTAATGGAAAAAAGTATTTTGAAAGACCGACCGTTGAGAAGTTGTAGGGATAATTATTTCATATTCTTCTCCTTCTTCTTCTTCTTCTTCTTCTTCGTTTATTTTATTAATCAGAGATTCACAGGATGGCAAATGAGTATTGAGAACAAGGGTTTTCTCAAGTGCCAAAAGGAAAGCAACAGGAGGAGACTTCCAGCCCTGCTACAAACCATGTGGAACTCAACTGACCCCATCATCCTGTTGACTCGTACAACGCCGCGCCATGGGGCTTCTCCAGGAGCTATCCATGAATGGCCACTTCTACTCTCTTTCCCCTCCCCCTCACCTCTTCTCCCCCATAATACTACTTGTCTTCTTCCTCTCGTCCCTAACCCTCCTCCCTCCCCATATAATACCCAAAAAGGATCATCATGTTCTTCTAATTCAAACTCCCCATCATATATCGAGCCAATTTCTGCATGAATTTCTGGAGACACCCAATCGTGACCGACCAATCGATCAGATCAAGTGGCCTAGTGTTTCTGTGGACCATATCGAGATGTATAGATAGACATATCTTAGTGTGTGCAACTACTTATTTTTTAGCATGCCTATATATATATATATATATTTAATGCTCTTACCCTATAAGATCATATATATGTATAATAGTATAGCAAACATAGGAGTTTGCTATGATACTTTTGGAAGAGTGTGCGTTGTGTGGTCTTTCCATTTTAAGAACTCTCCTCCTTTGTACGCATCTCAAGGAAGCCTAGCAATATAATATAGTAACTAAAGGGTGCCAAATCTATGGCTGCATAGTGGAAGTTGGAGTTGGAAGGGAGGGGGATGATGCAACGAGTGAGATGACCTTCTAAGACGTCATGATGAAAGGTGAGGAAGAGAAGACCCAAAAGAAGGAGAGAAGAATGACTGCTTTGACTATTGTGATGTTAGCAGGACACTCGAATGCTGCCTCATTAGTTGTTCTTTTTGGAGCCATGCAAACATCTAAAGCAGAAAGCAGAGAGATGATCAAGTTGACGACAATCTTCAGATCATCACCACACCGCCTGCCTTACATCTCATACATCTGGCCACCCCCTAAAAAACAGAAGAGAGATTATCCTCTCTTGTTCTTCTTTCTATTTTAGATTAAGAAATATCACTCTAAATATTAAATTATTCTAAATTATACGTGCTCCTCTCACTTTAGTTACCATTCCAATAAAAACCAGAGTTGTATATAATTCTTCGGTTGCAGCAAATGTAGCCTCGGAGTCGGAGCTCTTTATTCCAAGCTAATCTGATTACTGGATCTTCTCGTAAATGCTTCACCATTATTAAGATAACAAAAGGAAAAAAAAGGAAAAGAACAAATGTAAATGATGGGAGTAGTGCCATCGTGGTGGCTTCCATGCAAATGCCACGTCTTTTAACTCAATCAAGCGAGCCCCACGAGGTTTACTGTGGCCCCACCTCTTAACACTCAAAAGGGCGTTAACGGTCATTTTATAATCTCATGCAGCTCACGTTTAGCATCCATAATGCCTAATGCCTTCACTCACTCTGCCATGGCCCCCAAACAAAATTTCAGTGATGAGAGAGGCTGCTGATTCACTCGTTTCAGAAAACGGCTCTAAGCCAAACGAGGCTCACGAGGGCCCACTCTTTTTAATTTCTCATTAATTACTTGATCATTATTTACGATTTGCTCCGGTTGTTAATTGTTATTACAAGAAAAGAGAAAGAGAGAGTAAAAAATAAAAAGAAAAAAATAAAGATAGGATGGCCATTTTACCCTCAAAGCTCTTCCAATCAATCAATCACAAGGAACGGAATGCATAGTAAGTAAAAGAGAAGGTAAAAAAAGAAAAGGAATGGGCATTAATATTATCCATTAAATGTTGTGGAAGCGAGCAAGATAAGATAATTATCAAGGTGGGGGTAATAATGCAAAAAACCAAAAGACCATTGATGAGGAGTGATGATGGGAAGTGTGGGGGTGGGGGAGGGGCGAGAGCCCGGACGGCCATCATTGCGAATCTTGGGCCGACGGAACCCATCATCATCACTTGACAAAATTACCGAAACGCCCTCTTCCTCCCTCGAAGACCCAGCATCAATCATCATCACGTGACGCCACCACCCCCTCCTAAATCCAACCTCATCATTAGCTTTGCATTAAGCTCCCCTCGTCCCTTACCGGCCGCCTCCTTCCCTTTGCTTTGCTTTGCTTGCTTGCTTACAATATATACCTCATGCATGATTCCTGTGTCAATCCAGAGAGAGAGAGAGAGAGAGAGAGAGAGAAAGAAAGAAGCATGTCTCAACTCAAAAGATGCTAATAATCTCCAGCCCCTATAAATATCCCCATATCCTACAAACCGAAAGCCCATCCAAAACAAAGCACACACCTACCTATCTTCCTTCCTATCTGTCCCACTCCTCTCATCTCTCATCTCTCATCTCTCAAATCTTTCGAGGCAAACTACCAAAAAGGTGATCACTTTCTTGTTCCCTAACACATCTACCTATACTTAACTGTTTTGTTTCCAACACTTCCCCTGCTTTTGCTTCGCTGTTTTATTCTTTGCCTTTATGTTTGATTCTCGTTAGTTTGTTTGCTAAAATTCTCTTCTTTTATGTGCTCTGTTTTCTAACTAATATTTATAACATATTCTAGACTTACGGGACTTCACTCTCTCTCTCTCTCTCTATCTGTCTCATATTTTGGCGTGCCATTGGCACGGAGCCCGTAGCAGTTCGAGAGCTTCTTTAGCTTTAGAAGGTTCAGTTATGCAATATGTTTTGGGTTTGTAGGCCTCTTGTATTCGCTTTTTGTTCCTTATGGGCTTCTTGGGTTCACCTTTTTTGCTTTGGGAATAACAACTACACTTCCAGTCCCGAACATTAAAATGAGAATAAGGGAAGACGACCCACTTCTACTCTCAAGACTCCCCAGCTCTAATTGATTACTTAACTGTTGACCATTTTCTAGTGCTCTCTTTTCATAGCTTTTTGGTATTCTAATTAAAGTCTTATTGTTATAACCAGGGGAGTAATCCAAGGCAAGTTCATGGAGAGGCTCAACACCAAGCTATACCTGCAGAACTGCTACATAATGAAGGAGAATGAGAGGCTGAGAAAGAAGGCTCTGCTTCTCAACCAGGAGAACCAGGCTCTCTTGACTGCTCTAAAGCAGAGGGTGGCCAAGTCCAGTGTCAACCCTAACCACACTCCCATCCCTGACCTCAATGCCACCCCACCACCACCAAATATGGGTCCTAATGGCAGCAAGCTCTGAAACAAAATGGAAACGTGAAAGCTTGTCTTTTTTTTTTATAACTAGTTTTGGATGCTTCTCATGTGATAATTTAGCTTATGAATCTTATGTAGTTTGATCCCTTTGGCCTATGTGGCAGTTATATATATATATATATATATATATATATATAGTATAAGTGTTCTTCCTAAATCTTTCTTAAAGAAGAATACCTGGAAATCTCCCTTATTGTCTGTTTGAAATGATTCATACAAATGTTAGAACAAGTCTGGAGGAAGTCCATATGATTGCTTGTTTGAAATATCCCTCTATTTTCTTGCCCCATGTCTCACAAATGCATGCTGCATTCAATGCAAGAAAATGAATGGGGTTAGAATATATGTGTGAAAGGAAAAAGAAAAAAGAAAAAAAAAAGGAGAACAATTTATCGGAAGTTCCTTCAATGTTAGTAAAAATTTAACAAAAGCAACACTCTCAGGAGTCAATTTTAGGTTTGATAAACTTTGCAGATATAATCGGTAAGATCCTTCTTCTTCTTCTTCTTCTTCTTCTTTCCCCTCTGTTTGAAGGTATGATATTAGCATCAAAGATTAAGCAATACATATTAATTGTCCTAAATCAACAAGTTTGCAAGACAACAGTAATCATATAGGATAGAGATGATGCAGTGAAGAGATAACACAATGTAGCCAGTAGCATAAGAGTGCATTCAGCGCATGTGAAGCAGTACTGCAGATGAAGAGCAGCTTTTGCCGACTTCAAATTTCAATTCTCCACGAGAACTTTGCTTACATTGTACAAAAACCAGCTGTTGGAAACGAATAAGAGCATTTTTTTTTTTTTTTTTTTTGCATCCTTAAATTTACAATCCACATGAAAATATAGCAAGAGAAAAGGTGCAATCATGATACTGCTGGATGTAACAATAACTGCAACTTTCACCTTAAAAATTACTAACACTACAAACCTCATTTATTATCCACAACTTGTTCCATCTAATTGCTGCCAGATACAATATCTATTATGGTAACCCAACTTGGTTCTTGTCATTTAAAGTGTGCTTCTTCTAAAAGGGTAGGAGATATAGTACTTTTGCCGGAGGTTTAAAAAGCTGAAGAGAGATGATGGGTCAAATACAAACGCCATAGATTCGACGTGAGGTCAATGTGATCTTTAACTAGAATGGATGACTATGGGATGGGCTTATATCTGGAGAGAGAAGTTAGAGAGAGAATGGGACCACCATAAGATTACATCGAGGAGAGACATCAGACATGACATATGGTCCATCCGTAGCCTATGGTTGACCAACAAGGAACATACGTCATGTGCTATCGAGTTCGGAGTCCCATCAGTGATCCATTTGGTCCCATTTGCAATGATTATATGATTCAATTTAAGAATTGGCAGAGATATTTTTTTCCCCCCTTTCACTCACTCCCTCGCTCGCTCTCTCATAGCTTAGCTATTTTATAGAGAAATTAATTAAGAAATAGGGCAGCAATGGGCCCAAGAACACCCCCTTCCCCCCGGTCCCCGGACCTGAGCTTGGCCCTATTGACATAATTGGATCTCCTCACTTGCTCCATATTTGCTCTCTCGTGATCTGGGAGATAGTACCCAACTGGCTCGCACGTATTTTAATTCGGGCGTGTCTCTTCAGCTCAATCGAAACAAACGGTAGGAAATATACACGCATGATATGTGCTGTTAATACGTGAATCAATTGGAAGCATATGGGCACATAATAAGTTACCACATCAAAGTATATATGCCTACCAAGTATGGAGTAAGAAACTGCAACGTCAAATTATTTCTTATACTTCTGCCATTTACATCACCTATCATATTTTAGTCCTAACTGCATTGTAGATATAATGGGTAGCAAAGAGCACCACTTAGAGCTATGTGCTAGAGTTCGGCCTTTACTGCCTTCCGTCCTTCCTCTCTTTACTCGTTCTTTCTTCTTTGTTACCATCCATCTCATACTCAAATGGGTCATGAGGTATTTTGTTAAATTTATTGGACTCCATCACTAGCGTGCCTACATTCCTATCTAAGCTCACTCTTTGGTTAGGTGGTTTAGCTTCTCAAAGCTCATGTTGTGCTTACATATAGTGTGTGTCCATTGGCCAAGCAAAAGGCCTAATCCTTGAATCCTAATCCTTGGTTAATGGTTATCCTTCGAGGCTTCAATGAGTACTCACGAGATGAAAAGAGTAGGCAAAACTATTACTATACCAATGGAAGTTGGATGACTCAGAAGCCAAGGATTAGGATTCAAGGACCCCATACCAACTAATCCTGATTTCGATACAGGAAAAGAATCAGGAATGTTGAAAAACCCGATAGAAGTTAACATGCTGCTAATCAGAAAAATGATCCACCATATAACCGAATCGAATTGAACCATCCCTTAACCCACACCTCTACATTGGAAGTTTTTTATTAGAGAAATCTAGAAACTACATAGGAAATTTATATTTTTATTAAAATAACATTAAACAAGAAAGAAAAAGTCCAACAAATATAAGGATACAAACTGTTTGAAGACGACCAGTTCCATGAATACCAGTTCCATCTACCATTTAGTAGCTAGGTAGTTAACCCTCCCCCATCCAACTTCAGATATGCCATGAAACATATAAACTAAACTACTCTGAACAAGTCATTGGACCAACAAAATTAGAATCTTACGATGAGACCGGATCAATCTTTGCAACTACGATCGAGCAACAATTTTCTTTCCTACAATTACCAAAACCAGCTTGGCTACAGTTCCAAGGAAGAAGCAACCAAATATATAAACCCATCATCATAAGAAGGCAATAGAAACAGACATGGAGAAGAGCAAGATGCCCACCCCTCTCAAAAGTCACGACGAGAACAAGCAGCATCAAAAAGAGCAATTAGCGTACGACCAAGAAGATGACGAGTTCTTCGAGCTTGATCTGGAAGCACTTAATAAGATACCAACTCCAGGCTACTCCATTACCACAAACGCACTGCTTTCCAACTGCCTCCTCCCTGTACATTGCTTATGCAACGCCATGCCGATCGACAGCACACCTGTCAAACAGACTCCTTCCTGGAGATTCCCGTATATGTATTCACTTCACAAGTAGTTCTCGTCGCAGATGCCATGGGTTAGTAAACAACAGTCTGAATGACCTTTTGAGGCCTTTAATTTGCAGCACGAGCACCATTAACGTAGATAGATATGTATGCATTCCTGAAAATATTTACATATGGCGGACAAATACTACTTCAGTGTATCGCTTAACATACATAGATTACATTACACTCTGATACTTCTTTTCTTATACAGCAAAAAGGTCCAGGTTCCCAAAAAAGTAATCACTCCAGGAAAGAAACATCAGCAAATCCTTCACTCTGCCGTATCCACCTCCATGTTTTGCTCTTCATACTTCACCCCCACCAGGAATCTAATGCTCACCTGCAGAGGAACAAATAGTACAATTCTAACTGTTTCATTGTATATATATCTTAGATAAGAGTTGGCTAATACATTGAAATGTCCAATCTTAACCTGGTTTGGATCATAAACTGCATACTCATTGTACTCGAGTGGGCTCTCCTTGTTCTCTGATGGAATCAGCTTACCACAAGGCACCTTAATATCATCCTTCCAGGTGAAGTGCTCTGATTCATCTGGCTTCTTCTTGCCCGATGCCTTAACACCAATCTTCCTCTCCTCCAAAGATTTTGCATCCTGTTCGCAAACCAAGATTACCATGAACATCGATCAACAAGTAAGCCCCTTTTGTAGAGTATAATACTACCTCTGGTATGCTAGAAATCTCGGTGATCTGCTCTCCCAAAGAAGCAACTGCTAAGACTAAGAAGCCTTCAGGCCTATCCACTGCTGTGAAACCATATCGAGAAGCCTCCGCCGCCGCATCCGAGCATACTATAGCTTTACCAAGCTAGAGAAAATAACCAATACGTTAGCAAACTTTCCGTTGCTGATGGGCCAAGCCGAAAATCTTATCTCATTACCATGTATCCAGGCACAGGAAGTGAACATATTGCAGGCTGGAAGCCTTTGTGCAGATGCCTAAGCAAGTTTGAACTCCTGGTGCCTGCAAACATAAAATAATTAATTAGTACCACTTATGTGATATTATAAAATAATGGATAAAAATGGATATATAAGTGCCTACCACACCAGAGAAGGACTTTGTTTGGTAGTTTTTTTATATCATCATAGGAAGGACAGGCATTGGATTCTACTGCAAATATATTCTCCACTGATACACCATAACTCTGCAACAGAAGAGGTCCTCATGCCTTGCTTTTTATTCCACAGATTGTGAATAGAAACATATACTAACACCACACGCTTACCACGTCGCCGACCTTAACCGGTTCATAGGTTTTCTCCAGATACTTTAAGATCATCTTGTAATCATCAGATTCCTTTTCAATAGGAGAGATTGAACATCCTAACTTTGTGTACCGTTCGAACAATGGATCGTCAATGGTGGCACCAGTCATATCACCAACGAGACGAGATGCTACATTGATGTCCCTGACTGATTCCAGAGCTGCAGCCACCTGCATTTTAAACAAGTACCAACACATCAGCGAGATAAAAGCAGAGACTCCTAATTATCGAAGGCACGTAAGCGGATAAGCTAATAATAACCATACATGATCAGCAAGTTCCTGGAAGTTCCTGATTGTAAATGTCCGAGTTGAATGCATTAAGGTGAACCACCTGTTGCTGAAATCTAGCCACTGGACATGAGCCTTAGGATCTGATTCAGGAACTGACTTCAGTCCCTCGACAAACTTTAGGAGCACCTCTTCACCTGTTCAAAAATTTCCTTCCCAAGTGAATTTAATGCTGATAGCATAGAATTAAAGAGTAAGAAATGATAGGTCACACACATCTCTTCATATGGACATCTGATAACATTCCCATCGGAAGATCAGGTACATCATAGCCCATTTCCATTA
The DNA here is from genome assembly GCF_048772165.1 of Typha angustifolia. Lineage (NCBI taxonomy): Eukaryota > Viridiplantae > Streptophyta > Magnoliopsida > Poales > Typhaceae > Typha > Typha angustifolia. The sequence goes on from NC_133250.1 coordinate 175,578, forward strand.
AGGCATACCTATACAAAATTATACTTCGTAAGACTTTTTTAGCTACCACAAATATTGCTCTCAGTAAAATTCAAACAGCTGCTCTCATTTATATACCTGTATATTTCTTGGCTGCATAATACCTTCATAAAATTTGCAACCAATGGCTCGAGCTTAGAGTGAGCAGCTGCTACTCCCAATTGACGAGGAGCTAGACCACCATGTCGCACATCCACGCCGTCATCCTGCTCAGTAAACAAAATGTACAAATACGTCTCATAACTAGAAATTTATCATCCATAATTATTGAACTCGTCGCATCAAGTTAATTTCTACCATATCAACAGGGTAGAACTTAAGATACTTCTTTACAAATTTCTTCTCTCTCTCCCATGGCTCAAACTCATTTCCAGTGATCTCCTCAAAGAGTCTAACGAACTCCATAACTGCATCATTGATACGACCCTCGAAGTCCTCGACTCTCTCCTCAGCTTTTGGATCATCCCCAACTTTGCCCTTCTTGTAGTAGAGGTGCAGATGGTTCTCTGGCAGCATGATCAGCTGCATGACGCAATAACTATAGACAAGAAAAATCACACAAATTAGGCCAAATACAAATAGTTAACAACCCAGAGTGACCTTACTAGAAACCAATTAATATCGCCAACATACTCATTCACTCCTTTGACATTGTCACAAAGAGAAAAGGCACAGTTGTAGATGATCCCATCTCTTTCAAAGATTTTCCCACCCTGATCTTCCAACATGGAGTCCTTGTATACTGCTCTCTTGCCATAGAGTTTGATCTGGCCATGCCAATTTCATCATATCACATGTATATAATCCTATTGTACATTCAACTCTATAGTTCACAATGGACAAAATTTTGGTTATAAACCTCTGCCATTAGAGACTCCAGGGCTTCCTCACTAGGATCTTGCTTGTCCCATGGAATTCCTCTACCCTCTGGGGCAAGATCAGACACAACATCATATGCCTCCAAGGGTTGAGCTTCTCGCTTTTGGATGCTATCAACCAACCAAGCTTCCCTTACAACAGGAATATTCGTCTCCCTGAATGACATGGCATTCATTGCATATTGTGAATTAAAAAAAATAAATAAACATGACGCTTGCATAAAAAAAGACCTAGTTTTTGGAATCAAATTCGAGTGAAGTAGAGTAAGCATACTTACATAGCTTCTACCACTTTTGTTGAACCGCCTCTCTCGCGTTCCGCAGGGGAGACAACTAGACAAGTAACACCTACCAATGCAATTCCACTGATATGATATACCCTCTATATCTCTACAGCTTGTTAAAGATGTTACGAATAAGCTTAAAGAGAGGTTCATTAATTCACATACCAGTAATGGAGTTTGACACCTTTCCTCCATGCTTCTCGATTTCTTCCCTCCAGGATTGCTGAGTGATTTCATTTGACATGAGACCATACTAGTACAAAACAACTAAAAACACCCAACAAAAAAAAGAGAAAAAAGAAAAAGAAACCATGGTTGAATTGTTACATGTCTTCGTGAAAGACGGCCGGACAGCGATATCATCATGCCTGAGAAAGGCTTGTCGAGTGGAGTCAATTCTCTCCCAGGATAAGCTCTTGGTTCTTGGTTCTTAACCCACTACAGCCAATTACAGTTCAATCTCATCAATCAACTCCAATGCTCTTAGAAGTACTTATCTGAAAAGAACAAAGGAACTCACTTCTTTGACTATCTCACTGCCTTTGCCTATGCCTTCAGGAACCTTGATGCCGTCCCCTTTCCTTGGAGCATCTCTTGTATTGAACGGGCAGCTAGTCCACTCACTGTAAGCCCCTTTGCAAGTATAGTTCTTCCCAGTGCACTCAAGTTGACCTCCACAAACCGGGCAGCTTCCAAGAGGTCCATAAAACATCATATCCTGGCTGTTGATAGCCAAGAACATAGGAAAATTTATATAATAACACATGTCCTAATAAAAAATCCTTAATATTTGTTTCAGTAAGTGCTCCGTCGCGTACCATCTTGGGACGACTGCTTCGTCCGAACCGGAAGAATCTTGGCCATTAGCTTCAAGAATCAGACGCATTTCTTGAATTGAGAGGTGTTCTCTGGTGGCCTTGCAGAACTCCGCAAATTCGACAGCAACTGCGGCTGCGGCGGTCTTCGCGGTGGCGTCGCCATTCTCGCCGTTGGTCACCTTGGCCTTCTTGTTCTTGGATTCGTCCTGGCCTTTGGTCTCTACTTTATGCCTCCTTGTCCCTATCTTCCCTTCTTCCTCAGCAGAAGAGTGGGAATGGGACCTCGTCTCATGAACCTCCAATCATATAAGTCGACAACAAGCTCTCAGTTTATGCTCGTAGTAACAAAAGATAAAAGTGCATAAAAATTATTCACTGTATAAATCTTCTTCTTAGAGTAAGTTCGAGAAGATCCATAACAGTTAAATGGCAATAACAAGTTCACAACACTATGAATGATTCAAACAAAGGAAGCAAGAGAGCACACCTTCATGTCGACTTCTCTTCCTTTCAATCTTCCTCCTCAAAACGAGATCACTTCAGCAGTATTAAGAGCTCAGTTTACTGTCATCCAGACAGCATAAAAACATCAGGGTTATCCCAAACTTATCCACTGGTTTAAGTAGAATAACTCCCACATAGACACCTGTTTGGGGTTTGATGGCTGTCCTCTTACTTTGCGTCCAAGTGTCGTCCCCCTTTGTTCTTTAGATGACACGTTGCTAATGGGGATCGACGATCACCCACCCCGGAATCTCAGGAAAGCACAGGTGTTGGCTCGAGCTCATGCAGAAGGGGAGGATGGCCATTGCATGCTTTTTAAAAGTCTGCTGCTAACTTTGGCGGGTTCCAGCGGGGATTGAATTGATCTGAAATGCATACGTGTCAGATTTCTGAATGGGGAGGTTAGACCCTCAAGCGTCCGGTGAGCGAAAAGCTCCGTGGCGGTGACTGAATTCTCTGCAACCCGGACTGCGGTCGTCTCATGATTTTACTTGGAAGCCGATAGCTGGCTGCCGAGTACCTTGCATGCAGTAAATTAATGCTGTAAGGTATTGTAGGGAATCTGCTCTCAAACCCTTGGTGGGAAATAAATCTTAATTAATTTTTTTCAATAAAAACAAAATAGCTAGTAAAAAATAGAGGCGCCACCAGCGACAGGAGGAGAGGATGTGCACCAGAGACGGGCAACATCGTCGAAGGTGTCGGAGCCGGAGAGAGCAAAGCAGACCGGAACGGGCAAAGGGAAACCTGTAGAGCACACCAGATCCTGGGCTTCTGTAGCGGCGGGGAGCAAGAGAGCACCAGTAAAACCGGGAGCTATACCGGCGGAGATCCTAGCTAAACTTCGCAACCAGCTGGAGGATAGTGTGGTGATTGATTCAGAGGTTTTGGAGAAATGCTGGGAAAGATGGAAACTATCACTCTTTGGTAGATTCCTGGGAAAAGGCATACCGCTGGTTTGGATGAAAACACTGTTAGCCAAGCTATGGGTTGGGATAGAGGGCTTCTCGGTCTCCGACATGGCGGAGGGGTACTATGTGTTCAAATTCGAGAAGGCAGAAGATTTGAACCATGTGTTAACCAATGGACTGTGGACAATACAAGGTCAAGTACTCAACCTAATACCATGGCGAAACAATTTTTAGCCGTCGCCTGAGGCGTTCACTACAGCGCCAGTTTGGATACAGCTCCACAACTTACAGTAGGAATACTAGGAACTGGAAGCACTTATTCCCGTAGCTGCTTTCTTTGGCAGACCACTACGGGTGGATGAGACAACCCTAGACCACTCCAGAAGCAGATTTGCTCGAATTTGCATAGAGGTAGACCTCAGCAAACCTTTGAAAACAGCGGTTTGGCTAGGGCCAAAGGAAGAGAGAGTGGACCAAAGAGTTATGTATGAAAGCATCCCAAAATTCTGTTTCAATTGCGGAAGGATAGGGCATAAGGTGGAAGAATGTGGGTTCAAGTCAAAAGACCAATCGGATGAGCCGCCAGCGACCAAAGACGGTGAGGGAGGTGGTGAACATCAAAGGACAAACCCTAACCCGCCAGAGGAGGACAAGGAGGAAGACAACTCGTACTATGGGCCTTGGTGCACTGTCCAAAGGAAGCCTAGGTGGTAGGCTACCCAGAGAGGAAAAGGAATTAGTGATTCTAATCGTACTGCGGCTGGGGTGAGGAAAGAACAAGTTCCTATAGTAACAAAGAAAGAAGGGGCAAAAAATCAGAGAGAAAGGAAACCATATCCGCAGGCCAACACTGCCCAGGGCAAGGAGAAGATTGCAGGCCAATATGGCAAAGATCATCAGCAGGCCAGCACCAGTAGGAGGACGGAGGACGGAGTAGGCATGGAAATGGACAGCCGACGTCGAACACATGCTCCCCATGCAAAGCAAGAATACGTAGAGAAGCTCAAGAAGGTGGCGGAGTCTAACCTAAGAGAGGAATCAGCAAAGAGGGAATCCTCGAACCTGAAGCCAATTAGGACAGGAGTGATAATAACAGACCGAGCTGCGGGGCCCGTGCAAAAGAGGCGAGCCAATGGAGAAAAATAGAAGGAAGTACGGATGGAGGAATGAGATGGCGACACAGAGGGAGATCATTTAATGCTGGACGAGATGGATCTGGATGGTGCAAATTACAACTCGACAGGTGTAGGGACGGTGCAAGGAAGAATTGCTGTTGTCCAAGGGATAACAGTGTTGCTGGGCACTGGAGACCAGCATGCTCAACGGTCGGCCTACGTCAAAACAAGTAGAAGCCACGGAGGAGCGCAATGGACCACTAGTGAATACCCGGCACACATTGTCCAAGATGGGATAGTCTCGGCTGGCTATGCACCTGCCTCAGTGCAACAGACAAATCCACCAGAAAAATACGGGGAAACGGCGGCTAGAGTTAAGCGGTGTTTACTTTTGGCTGACCGGGAGGAGGAAGACAAGGAAGGAGATGAGAGACAGTTACAGTTGGCCCTGGTGGCAAGCCAAGGAACTGAAGCTCCGAGTGAGGAGGCCATGGAGCTGGTGCATCCAAATGAAGATATCAATGGAGGAAGAAGGGACATACCCACCTCCAAGAGAGGACGGATTCACTGACAGACCGTCTGTTCGCCATACCAAAGGTTTTATCAATGTTAAAAACCTTAGTGTGGAATTGCAGAGGTGCCCGCAAGAAAGAGGCACTAGATCGTTGTAGAGTAATGATCCGGGACCACAAGCTGGACATGTTAGCCTTGCTAATACTAGCTGGTTTGAAGCGGAGCAGGTGGCAAAGAAGCTCGGAAGAGGATGGGCGTGGTTTGCCATCCCTGCGCAAGGCAGATCTGGAGGCATTCTGGTTCTCTGGAACAAGGAGATCGGGTGGATGCACGTGGCAGCTGTATCAAGATATGCCGTGCATCTCACCATCACCCTCACGTCGGGGCAAACATGGATTTGGACAATGGTCTATGCCAGCACTCTCATAGAAGCTCAGCAAGAACTATGGGAAGAACTGATGAACATGGCCACCATCAACACGCCGTGGGCGATTATAGGGGATTTCAATGCTTTCCTTTCCCCTCAGGAGAAGAGGTGCAGTGGAGAGGTATCTCTGGGGCCAAAGTGCAAAGCTTTTGCGAAGTTCGTGGACGATGCGGGGCTGTGCGACCTGGGATATGAAGGCATTCCCTACACTTGGTGCAACAACCAAAAAGGCAATCGACGCATGTGGATCCGACTTGATAGGGCCCTGGGTAACACGGAGTGGGTGAGCGAACACTCGACATGCAAAGTCCAGCATCTGGACCAGGGTGCCTCAGACCATGCGCCGATCCTCCTCAGTGTTCCGGTAGCAACAACAAAGGGTAGGAGACCTTTCCGGTTCGAACTCTACTGGATGGAATATGAGGAATGCCAAAGCATCGTGAAAGACACCTGGGTGCGGCATGCTGGAGGCAACCCAATGCATGCGTTCACCCACCAAGTAAGTGAACTTCGGAGGAGCCTGAACAGATGGAGCCGCGAGGCGGTAGGGTGTGTGGAACGTCATCTGAAGGACACCAACACCCAATTGGCAGACCTAGAAGAGCTGGACGCAAATGGCCAATTGGCGGAGGAGGGAGTGCAGAGGATGAGAAGCCTTTACAATCGCAAAGCTGCCCTTAATAGACAACTAAACATCAAGTGGCTGCAAAGGTCCCGCCTCAGGTGGACGGAGGAAGGAGACCGTAACACCAAATTCTTCCATATATCGGCTACCATGAGAAGACAACGGAATATGATATCAGGTATCATGGGTGAAGATGAAAGATGGGTGCAGGACCCAGACGAAGTGAGCCAAATTTTCACTTCCTTCTATCAAAGCCTCTGGGGTGACGTGGAAGATCAGGGCGATGGGAGTAACGAGTGGCCCTCTCTACTGAGCATCTCAGTCGAAGAAGCGATCGCACTTGAGAGGCCGGTCACGCCGGAGGAGATCAAAGAGGCGGTGTGGAGTCTCCCGCATAGCAAGGCTCTTGGCCCGGACGGGATGCAAGCGGAAGTCTATACCAAATACTGGGACACCATGGGTGGAAGCCTTTGCCAGGTAGTAGGCCACTTCTTCACCTGCACGGCAATGCCGAGAGCATGGGGGGAAACCTTCATAACCCTTATACCGAAGAAAGAGCACCCGACGAGGGTGGCGGACTACAGACTCATTGCGTTGTGCAACGTCATGTATAAGGTTATTGCAAAGGTCATGGTCAGTAGATTAAAGATGGTGCTGCCCAACCTCATTGGACCGGAGCAGGCGGCCTTCGTGACTGGCAGATGTATAGAAGACAACACGCTGGCGGCTCAGGAGGTGGCTCACTCTATGGCTGCAGATAAGGGAGGAAAGCCTATCATGATGATCAAGATGGATATAGAAAAGGCGTATGACCGGGTTAGCTGGCAGGCAGTGGTTGGATCGCTTCAACGGATGGGTTTCCCTTCGCTGTGGTGTAACTGGGTGTAGGCGTGCATCGCATCCCCACGTTTCGCATTGCTGATCAACGGGAGCCCGACAAACTGGATCACGCCACACAGTGGTCTGAGGCAAGGAGACCCACTCTCACCCTATCTCTTCATCATCGTCACGCAAGTTTTGATGAGGATCATCAACGAGAAGGTGGACCAAGGGCTACTGCGAGGGTATAGGGTTGGAGAAGTGCAGTTGTCTCACCTGTTATATGCAGATGATCTTATGCTTATGACGGAGGCATCTACTGATAGTGCTCAGAGTATCCTAGAATGCCTTAATCGTTATGAGAAAATCACCAACCAGAGAGTAAACTATAGTAAGTCGGAACTGTACTTGCCAAATAGGATCGGGGCGGAAGAGGGCAAACAACTCAGCGCTAAGCTCGGGTTGCAGGTGACAGGCATGCCTTTCAAATATCTCGGGGTGCTTATCTCGGGGAGGAGAGTGAAGGTGAAAGATCATCAGGTGCTGGTGGAGCGTATTGCCAAGAGGCTTGTCGGCTGGAAAAGGAAGCTCCTGTCTCAAGTCGGTAAACTAACCCTGATTAACGCAACCCTGTTGGCGATCCCGGCATACTAGCTGGGCAGCACGTGGGTGCCGGACGCGGTGCTGGAGGAGATGATTAAAAAAGCTCGGACTTTCCTTTGGAAAAACAATGAAGGCCACGGCTTACACCTGATGAACTGGGAACAGGTTACCACAGCCAAGCAGCAGGGTGGCCTTAGAGTCCGTCAACTCAGAGACGCAAGAACAGCTCACCTGTGTAAGCTGGTCTTCAAGTTGTTAAATAGGGAGTAGGCTCCATGGATCAAAATAATGCAGGCCAAGTACGAGTGCCTGCACCCGTGGGAGTCAAAGAAGAGCCAAAATACATCTTGGGTGTGGCGGGCTCTAACCCAAACAGCCAAGCAACTAAGGATGGGCTGTAGAGTGCCGATTGGGAATGGCAGAAGCACGAGAGCCGCCTACGACCCATGGATGCAGGAGGTCCTGTGGAGCAGACAGCGGAGGGAATTGGCGAGCGCTCTAATGGATGAAAACCTGAGAGTGGCAGACATCACCAACAACCAGCAATGGACCACCGCGAGGCTGTATAGGGAGGCGGGCTCGGATATGGCGTATGAGATATCAACCTTCCCCATGGGTACCGCCACCAGTGAGGATAGGTGGATCTGGTGGCCGCACCCAAAGGGAACCCCATCTATCAAAGCTATCTATCACTCCCTACAACCTCAGTGTGAGCACCATTGGGAAGGGTGGAGGACTCTCTGGAGGCTACCGGTAGCTCCGAGGATCAGAATATTTTGTTGGAAACTCATGTGGGGCAGGCTCCCAATGCGAGCTTATCTCCAATATATTCATATTGGATCAGAGGAAGGATGTGCAATGTGCGGGTTGTTCCGCGAGACGATCGACCATCTCATGTTTACGTGCAGATACAGCCGGGAGGTGTGGGAGATTCTGCGAACCAGAGAAGGGGTGGAGACCGCAATGATAGATCAAGAATGGATCGTGAGAGAGTGGAGTACAAACAAGGAGGAAGACTGCTGGATCAAAGCGTTGATAGCTTGCACATTGTGGTCCCTCTGGAAAAGTAGGAATGAAGCTGTTTTTGGTGAGAAGAAGACGCCGGAGATAGTAGTGGTGAGAAGAGCAGTAGCGCTGGCGGAGGAGTACCGGCATAAGAACAAAGGAAAGAAACCGAAAGAAGTGAGAAGTAGGAAGAGTTGGGAACCACCGCAGCCGGGGTGGATCAAAGTCAATATCGACGGCGTGCTCAGGGCCAGCGCCTACCAAGGAGGTGCAGCGGCCGTCTTTCGAGACGCAACCGGGGAGCTTGTCCAGGCGGTATGGGAGCCGTGTCCGGGAAGCTCGGCTTTACAAACAGAGCTATGGGCCATCAGACTGGGACTGAAGGCTGCCGGAAGAGACTGCAGGTTGGAGATCCAAACGGATTGCCTGGAGGCCATCAGATGCATGCAGCAGATAGAGCACAGCCCTTGGCGCGTTCGTAACCTGGTACAGGAGTGTGTTGAGCTCGCGAATGAATGTTTGGATGTAAGGCTTACTCACGTAGGTAGAGAAGCAAACAAAGTTGTTGACTGGGCAGCTGCTAAGGCCAGCGTGGCCTCTGGCTTCAGCTCTTTCGAGCGGCCAAGCAACGCACCCCCAGAACTTTGTAACCTTATCGCTGTCGACACGGCTACGTATTGACAGTCAATTAATCCATAGCTGGGTACAGCTCATTGACAATCCAAAAAAAAAAAAATTCAATAAAAACAAAACAACTATGATACCTAGAAAAAGTAATCATATCACTAACCAACTCTAATAACAGTGATAATTATTAAAAAGGTTATATCGTAGATTCTAATCTTAAATAATTATTATATAAAAAATTGTTTAATTATATTGATTGTATAATGACCCTAAATTACAGAGCACCATAGTAAAATATATTAGAGTGATATTTTAACAGTATTTAGATCGAAGTAATAATTTGACGGCGTACGCTAATTTAAAATCTAAATTAAATATTTAAATATATTAACTAAAATTTAGTAAAATTTAAATATCTCTATATCCAGCTTCAAGTTTTAAATACTAAAAGAACAATTATGTAACCCATATATATATATGATATATAGCATTCGGGATTGTTAAATTAGGCTTGGTTTTGCAATAAAGAGAAAAAGGGGGGAAAAAAAATCTTGTTCATACTTCTATGAAATTATTATTTTTAATATCTTTTCTTTCCCGCAAATATAATTATGGTATTATTTGTGCACTGTATATACGTTAATATATTGGCGTAAATTGGTGATATATTGTCGGGTTCGGATTGGATACTCACCGCCAATAATTCCCCAATTGAACTCATCCCGCTACGCTACGGCGGTACCCGACTCTATTCTTCCCCACCGGACTCCACCATGGTCGCAATACCCCTCCAAGCCCGAGGTCTCATTCCTCCGTCTCTCGCCGGAAGCGGCGTTTTCCGACGGGTGATGCCCCTGTCTCGAGAAGATTTCCTTGGCTTCTCCACCAAGAGCCTCGCCCCGGTCGCTCCTACTTCACTCTACAGAGAATCTCGCCGTGTTCATCGACCTCTAATGGCGACGGGAGGAGCTGATCAGGTATTCCTTGCGATTCCTGATCTCAAATGTGACCTAGCCCTTTGATTCGCTTGTTGCCTCAATTCGAGATGCTAAACGTAGCGTTTGTTGCGAAGTTGTGATGCGCTTGATAAGGAACTGTACGCTCATTTTGAGAAACTAGGAATCGTAAATGGGAATTCGTAGGTTTTGGTACTTGTTCAGTAACGCCTCTTGAAATTTGACAACAGAAATTTTATATGTTATTTGTTCAGTAAGGCTGAGCTTAGCTGTGATTTTGGAATTTTGAACTCAAAAGTCAAAACATTTGCAGGCTTTGCAGTGATTATATTTCTCGCATGTATATATATGTATTACAATATATTTTGATATATTTACTAGAATGGTAAATGTTAACATAGATTTTCTCATTTAGTCTTCAAATCTGTTATATAGAGGTTCGTCCAGTGTGCTTTATGTTAAAAGCTACTTCTTCCTTTTCAGGTAGATGATAGTGGAAAGAATCACTCTCAGGGTTCACAACCTACTGAGGTCTTCACGTGGCGAAAGCTACTGGTGGATTTTGCGGCAAACAATTTCCTTCCTCTAGGTAGAACTTTTCATCAGACTCAAGTTTTGTATCCCAAGTGGAAGCTGTAACTAATCTGGATACTTCACATGGGTAATTTTGCTGATTCTTACTATTTTTGTAAGACTATATCCTCTCGAAGAGGAACAATTTTAGATTCTTGACCGACTAAATTAAAGTCACCTTAACTTTCACGTATATGCATTGGCATGAAAGATCTTAATGCTACCATGGCTAGTGATATCTGCTTACGTGCTTTTTACATTCTTTTGGGTCCTTATGCACATGTTTTTCTAAGAAGCTCTTTTTTTTTCGTAAAAAAAAAAGACTCTGAGTTTGCTAATGGTTGTCTCGTTATTTGATAAATATATCAGACCTATTTGCATCTGACAAGCATTTTCTTTTTATGATTAAGCTCTTATCAGTGGAGTAGGTTTAGGACTTGCAAATCCAAGTCTTGGTTGTGTTGCTCACAGATATTCTCTTTCAAAGTTAAGTACGTTTGGGATTTTCTTTATCTCAGGTGTGATGTGAAACCTCTCAGTTCATCTTTGTTTTTCCACATTATACATTCTTCTCCTCTTTTATGTCCCTCTTTATTCCCCTACAAATGCCCTGATTACCTTGTTCACGATGTAGGGATGATGTTGCGAACAAGAGATCTTGGTGCAGCTATAGAATCCTGGCCTGCAGGACTTTTTGGGCTTGTATAATCTTGCAGTTCTTGTGCTTGTAGATGAAGTATCTTAAGTTTTTCTTTTTCTCTTTTCTTTATGGGGCTACGTCTAGATTAATACTTTGTTATATTAGTCATTTCATTTGTGAAGAAAAGAGATGTGCTGTAACGTACAAGTATACCTACCCTTGTCTGCCATAAGCAATATATGAGTTATACTAACATCTTGGTCTAGCATAGGAGTTTAATAATGCCATCAGTTTTTATTGTCCTTTTAATTTGCTATAGCATCAGCCTAAGGATTATCAATTAATACTAATTTTGCTATGCTCATCAGCAGTCATCTTTTTGTGGTAGCTTGTAATACATCTTTTGATCCGATTCATTTGCCGTTGTCTTGCAGGGTTCAATTCTTTTATTTACTCCCTTCCTCTCGAAGCTTATCCTGCAAATTCAATTGACACCTCATGAATTTGTCACTGGTATGTTGACATTAAGATTGATCTCTACTCTTTCAATTGAACTTGGAGATTCTCTTTCCTTTCCCACTTTATTGCATTATTCTCTTAGTACTTTGTTTTACTGCAAATTTATTGTCTCAAGCCTCTCGATATCCTAGTTGTATATAATAGGGGTAGCTATTTTTTGCTGTATGCCGACAACATTATCAAGTGGAGTTACATTAACACAGGTAAGTATTTCTCTTCTTCCAATCTGCTCTGTCTCTTCTGTTGCATAGAAGTCAATATTTATAACTAAACGAAAAATTATTACAACTAATGCAGCTTGCTGGGGGCAATTCAGCTCTTGCTCTTGCTATGACAGTTATATCTAACTTATTGGGGATTATGATTGTAAGTTAAGCTTTTCTCGTAGAATGACAACCCTTAAATTTTTTATGGCTAACAGTGTAATAATTTATCATCATGATAATTTTAAGAGAGGTTTATCAAACACACTTTAAGTTTTGCTTTTATTATTATTCCCACTCTACCATATGGATAATTAGCATTCGACCCTAACATTTTACTTTAAATACCTCGAGAACATCTTAGATTAAATTTAACCTAACAATAGTTGACAAAGTAGGGAATATATTCTGTTACTTTTGAAATAAAAAACTAAAATACCTTAAATACTCCTAATTTGACCTTAGATTTTGTTCCCCTTTATGTTTACCTTAACCTGTAAAAACTTACTCTAGGGTATTATGGTCTTTTTGCATCTATAGTTTTTTTTTTAATCTTGTCTATGAGGTAACCGGTTGTCCAAAAAACTACTAGCTGGGAATTTGTGGCATTAAAAGCAAGATGTAGAGATTGAATGATAAATATCTATGTGATAGGTTGCAAATGATAATAAAGGCAAAAGGTAGGGTGTTTTTGATAAATTTATCTAATTCTAAATTTATCACTATTGAGGCAAAATTCAATCAGATGGTTTATTTTATTTTCCCATTCGCCGAGGATTTGCTTGTATTCTTGACATCGACACTTGATATCATTTTAAGGACTTTTCTGCAAAATAGGTATGGTTTTCAAATGTATTGGAAAATAGGTGAGCTTTCAAACATTTGAAGTAACAGGTGAAGCTGCTTTCAGTGAAAATGATTTGCTCTCAAGGTGGTTGGTTTAATATGTGTAATTGCAAAACCGGTAACAACAAAATTGAGAAAATATCCAAGTGAAGAATAGCCAAATTTGATAGTAGATCGCTTTCACCGAAAACAATTTTACCTATTCATTTACAAATATGGAAATTCACCTATTTTTCCAATGATTTGGAAAAGAAACTTAATCTGCAAAAAGAGTTCAATTTTGGGTTCATGGATTCAAGTTGCAAAGAAGTATCGATACCCTAAATTATTCATAACAAGTCTACGAATTTTGGTTAGGACGAGTATCACAACTTAAATGATAATCTTCACAGTCGTGTGCATTTGAACTTAGTCATTATTTAAGCCTTCTGATGATATAATATCAATATTCTTTGTTGTATTATCAATATTCAAAAGGGGTCCGTAGCTTGTTGCTTATTTTGTGAGTAGCCGAATTTCCATCATCTAAGAAAAAACTTTTTTTTAACATTCTATACCTGCTTATGATTTTGCCCTCAACTATTTAACTAAATGTGATCATGCGTTCAGCTATAATCAGAAATGTTGATTCTTCTTATTTAGTTGCTATGGAGCGACAGTTGGTCCTTTGGACTTAGCTTAAATTTTCATTTCAGGTACCTCTGTCCCTCTCAAAATTTATAGGTGCAGGAGCTGGGGTGTCTGTGCCTACTACACAATTATTCAGTAGCCTCATTAACACTCTTTTGATCCCCCTCATCTTAGGAAAGGTATGATTATCCAGCCTTTCTTTCATGATATGTGATGTGTTTCCTTAACATATATAATATTATAATGATGCAATCAATATGACGGTAAGTAAGGCTATCAAAAAAACTCGTCGATTCACAATGCTTGTGAGCTCGACTTGAGCTCTAAATGAGCCTAGCCGAGCTAGTTTTTTAGGCTTAGAAGTTCAATATTCAATAATCCAAAGATGGTTATTTTTTCACATATTTGGAGGCTATTAATCATCCAAAAATCCTAAATAAATCGCAATATGAAACAACTTAATTTATGTGCGTTCGAACGCCCCTTGATCACGTTCAAACGGCTAAAAACACAGCTTTGGATATGCAATCGCGAATTAGGCATTCGAACGCACTTTCATCGTGTTTGAATGGCCAAAAATCATGCTTTGTATATACAGATGCTATCCAGACGTTCGAATGCCAAAAAACAGTGCTCCGAATGTGCGAACGCAAACTAGACGTTCGAATGCTACTGTCAGAAGTCATCTTATTTTCTTAAAATAAAGATAGAAAAATGATACAATTTGAAGTGGTTTGGTTATGTTTAATATGTATCTCAATCAAGAATACAACAAGCAAGTGGAAGAAAACCAAACAAAAGAAAGAAAACAGTATTATTCAGACGTTCGTACTCCAAAAAACAGTGCTCTGAATGTATGAGCGCGAATCAGGTGTTCGAACGCCCTCTACTTGCGTTCGAACACACCTATTAGAAGTCATTTTATTTTTTTAAAATAAAAGACAGAAAATGATATAATTTGAAGCAGTTTGGTCATGTTTAATTTGTACTTCAGTCAAGAATCGCAACAAGCGAGTGGAAAAAAAACCAAACAAAAGAAGAAAAAACTATAGTGCACCAAAGAAGAAGAAAAGAGAAGAAAAAGAGATAGAGAGTGAAAGAAATAAAAAGCAAATGAGGGAGAAATAAAGAAATATAATTAAAAAAATTACATACCAGAGTTTATCGGAGTTAGATTCGTGTCGTCGGGGTTTGTCAGAGCTAGATCTCTCAATAAGAAAAAACAATGGCTATATGATAAGGAGAGAAAAAGATAAAGAAAGAGTGAAAGAGAGAGAGAGAGAAAGAAAGATAGAGTGAGAAGAAAGAGTGAAAGAGTCCGAACCATGATTATATATATATATATATATATTATATATATATATATATATATATATATATATACCAAAATAAATGAATAAGTTTTATATAGCATAATCAAGGTTCGAAAAATCGGAATCGGGATCGGTCTTCCAAAAAAACGATATATATGGGCCAGATAGGCCGTATCGGTTGTTTGGATCGGATAGGACTTTTTAATTACATAAAATTCTAAATATTATTTAAAAATACAGAAAATTTTCTAAAAAATTAGGAAAAATGTTTACTAAAAATAAGAAAAGAAAAAAAAAAAAAAAACTATGGTGTAATAAAAATTGAAAAGAAGAAGAGATTAGAAAGAGTGAGTGGAAGGAAAAAAAACATGATGCAGCGAAGAAGAAGAAGAAGAAGAAGAAGAAGAAGAAGAAGAAGAAGAAGAAGAAAAAGAAGAGAAGAAAAAGGGAGAGTGTGGAAGAAATGAAAAAACTGAGAGAAATAAAAAAAATTAATTTAAAAGTTATATACCGGAGTTTGTCGGAGTTCACTGGAGCTAGATCTCTCTGTAAGAGACATCAATGATTATATGTAAGGAGAGAAAAAAAGAAAAAAAGAGTGAAAGAAAGAAAAAAAGTAAAAGAGAGTGAAAAGAAAGAGTGAAAGAGAGAAAGAGTTTGGATTGGGCCTAGATCGAGTTCAGTCGCTACGGCGAACTATGAGCATAAATTGCTAAAGCAACTCACTTTAAACTAGCCAACCTGGGTTTGAGTCCTATTCTACTCCGTTTAGTTGCTACTTTTTATGGGGAATCTTAGCTATTTAGTCTCATATTAAAAACTTAATAGTATACATATGCCCTTATAACTATCTTCCCTCTAGTTACATTAAATTGACTTTGCTGGATTAGCCTAATTGAGTAATAGGTTTTTAGATCGAACTGGTCGAGCTGATTCGAGTTGGCTCGATATTTCAGCGACCCGAGCTGAGCTTGCATTACTGAACTTGAAGTTATACTAATTTCGAGCTGAGCCGACCTAAGCCCAGCTCGCCCAAGCTCGACTCGTTTACACCCCGTAATTGTAAGGTCTTCTCTTTGAGCCATTGTGTGACAAAGCACATGTGCGTGCATTTTGAATTTTGGATAAAGGACCTTATTACCAATTTAATCTTTTGGAAACTTAGTTTTGGCAAAATTTTCTTTAATATATTGATGATGGTTTTGCAACCTATGCTAATCTATTGAAGTTGCCTCATTGCATGACCTACAGACTGATTCTTCATGCACATTTTATAAGTTCCTTGCACAAAAGCTGGGTTGAAGAGGCTTTTATTCCTTTTCTTTATTGTTATTATGATGCTTGGATCTGTGCCCACTGCAGGGCTGCATCACTGTGTTAGTTGTCTTAGAGACAGAATGAGTATACAACTATTCTGGTTTCACCATAGAAACTAATGAATATTTCTTTTCTTTTTTTCCTTTTCTTTTGCGTCAGATTGTCCGAGAAGCCTCAAAAGGTGAGTCCGCTTCTGTTTATCTCAAATTTTAAGGTCACTTGTATGGTAGTGAAAATCTGTTAGTATGTACTAGAATAAAGTAGAGCTTTTGTTGCTGATGCATTAATACGTGTTCTAGGTAGATATATGCACACGGACACATGTATATGTAGCTTGTTATTTCCTCATGCTAAGTAGTTATCCAATTTATTTGAGTCTTAGCCTTGAATGTGGCTAGCTAGACTCATTTTAGGTACCTTAAAGTAGTCTAAGAGTGTTGGGTGTACGAATGTATATTTTCTTTGATGTGACATGAAAAGGTGAAAAAATATTAGTTTTGAAGGAAAATTGATGATATGTTATCTTAATGGACCAAAATGTCCATTGACCCTTTGACTTTAAGTATGTTCTTACCAAAATACTGTTATCAAATTTTTATTTTTGAATGATAGCTTCTTCTTTTTTTAAGATATTATAATGATTGCCGGCTTAAGGCTTGTAAGCCCGCAAAACCATTAAAAAGTTGTTAAGTTATTTTTTTTTTTTTCAAGTTTTAAAGACTTACAAGCTTACAAGTCTTAAGTTTACATACTTGCAGACTTAGGGTTTGTAAGCCCGCAACTACTAAAGTTAGGGTTTTTTCTGTTGGTGTGGGCTTGCATGCCTTGCACAGCTGCAAGCCTGGATACTGTATGCAGGGTTAAGGTTCTTTTTTTGTGCGGTCTTGCATGCCTTGTGCAACTACAAGCTTGCATACTATGTGCAGGGCTACGATTTTTTTATTTATTCCTTTTATTTGGTGTGGGCTTGTGTGCCTTGCTTAACTATAAGGCACATGTTGCATGCAGGTTTATGTTTTCTTTAAGTCTTGGGGGCTTGTAAGCCTGCTTGTAAGATTATGTTCCTTTTTTTCTCAAGAATTCTCAATATTGCAAATTTCATTCAAAATAAAAGTTGAAGTAAGCTATTATGAATTTAGAAGCATGCAAACCAACAACCACCTTATGAGTTATTATGGATTTAGTAAGCTAAAAAAAAATTTTGAGAGAAAAATTGAGGATATATGAGAGAAGATTTGACATACTTAGATGTATAGATGGTCGTGTCGATCAGCACAGGGCGTGTCGGTTGGCACTTGCTGTGCCGGCGGCGTATTGGCACGTGGCACGAGGGGTGCCGCACGACACCCCTCCTAATAGCTTTGCCGCTCATCGTTGACCTCGTCGTCGAGTTACCCGTTGCCGACTACCGCTTGCTGCTCGTCGCCCACCGTCGCTTTGTCGGGTGCCCTAGCTCGCATGAGAGAGAAGAGAGATTGAGAGAGAGATTTGGCTCCGGATCCAAATCCGCAACTTAAGTTTTTAACCCTCTCTCTCTGTCTCGATCTCTCTTCTCTCTTCTCTCTCGGGCGGGCTAGGGCACCCGACGAAGCAACGGCGACAATGAGCAGTGGGCGGCGATCGGTTAGCGATGGCGACAGCGACTGCAAAAGCAAATGTGAGTATCTCTTACCTTTTTCTCTCGTTCTCTTACGGTACAACTGGTAAGTGCTGCGGCATTAGCCGTGCCGAACGTTGGTCGGCACGGTTCGTGCTTGTGGCACGACCATCGTTGCTTTGATGTGACATGAAAATATCAAAAATATTTATTTTTTAAAGAAAAATGAAAATGTCATATAAATAATATCAAAATATTATTGTACAATTTGTAAAACCTAAATACGAGTCATTTCATGGGTAAATTTGTAAATGGTTTAATTCAAATTTAGACACATTTTTTATTTTCTCTCTCTTTTGTTTGGAAGTGAACTTGGTTAGCATTAAATGGTATTTAGTTACGGAACATCATTAAGGGTCTCTACGCCAAGTCTAGGGACTATCGCTGGCCTCTAATCAAACATGGGATAATGTCTTTTCAGTTCTGAGGTTTCTCCAAATATTTCAAGGAGGAGATGTTTTGTTTTTGAAACTTGAGTTACTAACTGCTTTGGAGGATGGGTCAATATATATGATCACACTGTATGCGATAACAGATCCACATCTTGGCATTTAGCCTTAAATTACATTTGTAGCTATGTTAAAATGGCCTATTTAGCAAGCAGCTTGCTAAATAGGCCATTTTAGCATATTGTAGCCCCTTTATCTAATTTTAGTCTTTGCATTTGCAGGTGTCACAGAATTTGCTGATCAAAATCGGGGGACTTTTTCAATGATAAGCGCAATATTGCTTAGCTTAGTATGGTTTGACTCTTGTAATCAACTAGCCATTTTAGAATTGTAAACCATGCATGACAACTTATAGTCAGGCTAACCAGGCTAACCAGTGTAGAAGAATTGGACGGAACTGCACAGTTTCCACCAAATAGGCAGGATAACCTTGCAACCATAGTTTTAAATTTTAACTTATGATAAGAGGCAGTTTTTCCACCTATCTATTAAATTACTGTACTTGTGAGGATAATCCTATTCGCACATAGCAGCTCAGTGGCAGTTACTGATTAAGGTTCTAGATACTTTTCTAATCTTCTTTTTATTTTCTGTCATATTATTTATGTGTTATATTTATTGTATCATAGGTGCCATGGATGCAAGTAAGCAGATCAAGATCACTGCTCTTAACAGTTAAGCCAGAAGTTTTTGCTGTTGCTATTACTTTGGGAATGTATGTGTTTGCTACCCTAATCTTAATTTCTTATTCAAATACTATAAAGTTTTACATATATTTGTAGATTAAAAGCTTGTTGTATATCGTCGAAGCTAGTGCATTCTGATTTCCTAGTCAGAACAGATATCTTACTTCAACAAAGGTTTTATGTACTTCCTTTAAATTTGGTTGGATGATCTCTCTCTCTCTCTCTCTGAGAATTTTTTAAGATTTTCTTTTCAGAAGAATTTGCAGTTTTGTTAGATAAATATCACCAAACTTTCAGCGTTAATGCAAATGTGCTTATGCATCTGTTAAAGATATGCTTCTGCTGAGCATGCATTTATTTTTGTTCACATAAAAATAATAAGGTGCTTGGTCTTTTTTTGTATAGGAACAAGAAGAGGATAAGTAGTCTCTGCCATAGCAGATTCTTTCCCTTGAGCTGAAATGGCCTGACAAAGGGCCATATACGTTAGACATATTTTAGTTTTTCATGTCTTTTATCAAGTCAATGAGATATTAATATGAAGTGTTGAGTCTATTTTTCTTAAGATTGCTTTCTTTTTAAGTGGCCCCTGGTTATCTTTTTTTGTCTTGGCACTCTGCTTCGCCATGTTCTTTTGAGAATAACAGTTGACGGAACCTTCATTGTGTACTACTAACAGTCAACTACGTGATTTCTTTTGGCAGACTTCTACATCTCATTCTACTGTTACTCAACACTATCGCAGTGCGGAGCCTGTCACTAGTGGCTGGAGGTAATCAATCAGTGTTTGCGAAGAAAGAGAATGCACGTGCTGTCATATTAGTTGCCAGCCAGGTTGGTATTTAGGATTGTTTAAAGAACAATAGTAATCATGTTATAAAATTATAAATAATGATAAAGAGTGCCACAGATGTTACACCGTAATCATAGATGGAAGCAGTACGATAAAATAATCACTACTTCTAGTTCCGTATGTCTTGAAGTAAAATGGTCCTAGTAAAGCTGTCAAAGACATGTATTCGTTCATATCACCTGATTTTAAATATTTACTCTTCTTAGGAGATTCTTTCGGTTCTCTTTATATTTTGTTTTCATCCTTTTTTTTATTAAATTCTTTTTCCTGTCTTGAAGCACATCCTGCCTTATCACTGTTAGTCTGAGAACTGCCATTGCAGCAGCGCCTATCTTGCTCTTTTGACATTACCGTGCTTAGCATTCCTTTGTTTTTTCCTCTTTTGTTTAGTTGTGATGAGAAACTGCTAATCGTAAACTTGAAAGTTTTACTCTTAATCTACCCTGCCGCAGTATATACCTTTACACGATGCCATTTGGAGGACAGGCATCAAAAAAGTAAAAGGTTAATAATAATAATAATAATGACGAGGGTTACATTTTTCATGTCATGTAGAAAACTCTACCTGTAATGGTAGCTGTTGTCGAGCAGCTTGGAGGAGCTCTGGGTGAGTCTGGGTTGCTGGTCCTTCCAGCTGTTGCGTCACACATTAACCAGGTAAAATTCACCCTGACCTGGCATGCCATACGTAGTTAGTAACCTTTCCATTTTAATTTCCTTCTTATGATTAAATGAAAGTTATGGTGCAGATCATTATCGACTCTTTCATTGTGAACTGGTGGCGTCAAAAAGATCAGCAGCCTGATAAAACCAAGAAAGTTTAGAACCAGATTATATTCATTGGTAAGATAAACTCTGACAGAAGCATTTATATTTCTTTTGATCTTCTGAATCAATTCACTCACTCATTGTCAATTGCAAATTATGATGTGATTGCAGCTGTTCGATGGGAGGTCCCCAAAGCAGATACAAATATTGTAAGCGCGGCATGGATATATATATATATATATATATATATAGTTCATGTCCAAAACGCTTACAATAGCCAGTAAATTAAACGGATTTAGGAGCACACGAATTACCAGAGACTAAAACTCAAATCAATTGATCCAGTGTACTGGGTTGCTGCAGCATGTATTAAATCATCGAAAATAACTTACCATCGTTTGCTATGGTTTGATGATCTGCAATATTATATGATGAGGAGCGTATTATCTGTTGATAAGCTTAGCTATACCTGTGACATTAATAATGTAGAAAAGCAGGCCCATCAGTTTGTGTTTGAAACGTGGATCCCTGAATGCGATTACAACTCAAGCTCAACTTTCAGTTCATGGGATACGGTCGCAGGAAGGACAACCAACTTGCTGTTCACTTTCCACTTTCCACTGTTGGTTAGAAGTGAGCCGCACCCATGGGCCATGTCTGACCTCGGTCGGGTAAAGCAAGAGGAACTCTTCCCTAGAGGAAGAAAAGAACGGGAAAAAGACAAAAGAGGCACCATGGGTATCGTTCTACGATAAAGATGACCTGAGATCTCGATGCTTGTTGTTGGGACTGACCTAACTCTTCCGGGCTCCCGGGATTCGACACGCGGAGCGCTGTACATATCAACCCCCACCCACTCTAATAAATCTATCCTTATAGATGGGATATACTCTCAACCCTAGGAACACTCAAAATGACGTATTCCCTTCCACATCCTATGATTCTACTTAAATTACTCTTTTTTTTATTTTATTTGGTGGCTCAGACCTCATGCAACCCCCCTTGGTAGCCAGCCAGCCAGCCTTATAATTAAATTAAATCCAGTAGGAATTGATTAAGGTTATAATTTTTTTAAGAATATTTTAATAACGTAAACACGAGAGTATAATATCAAAATTATAGGAAAAAAAAAATATATCGAGTGTTATTTGAAAAAAATATATATAATAATTCTAAAAGGATCTCTTACTCCGCCAATTACACTAGAAACATAAGCTGATAAGACAGTAAGGAGTCAAAGTTTCTCTTCATGATCGTACGTGTGGATAGTGCATGCATTTGATTGCTGTGGGGTAATTAATTATATGTTGATGGAATCGTTGTGGGCACGACCTAATTCGATCAGATCAGAACAAACAAGATTCTAGGTGGATGGGGAAAAAGCTAGTAGAGAAGAAGACAAAAGAGTTCGGAAGATGTAATCATACGATAGCTAAGAGATTATACACACAAGAAAAGATAGCAAGAGGAAGGAATACGAGAAGAATATGAAGAGGAGGAGGAGGAGGAGGAAGAGGGCATCCCCCTCCCTGCTCTCCCTTTTCTAATCGACACGTCTCATTTCTGAAACACAGACAAGATTAATTCTTCAACTCACACACTCTTCTCATGTTTTACTACGTACCCCCATTGATTATTCAATAAAACTGGCTAGCTAGTAGTTAGCTTTAAAAATGAGAAACAACTTGGAGAGATGAGAGATACATAGAATGGGAGAGTGAAGTGATATGAGAGGAAGTAATCTTACATCGCACACTGTACTACTCGTATATATATGTACTGCATGCCTTTGGTCTTTGGCCTTTGGCCTTTGGCCTCTGGCCTTTGGGAAGAACAACAACACGTGCCTACTGCCCCAAGATTCTAAGTTTGCTAATAGTAACTAAAGTCATAAACAATGTAGTATATATTTCCGCTAGCGCTCGCTCGCTCGCTCGCTCGCCCGCCCGCCCTTCCGCACGCCCTTGTAAAAGAATCAAGCTTCGATCACCCATAGTTTTTCTAAAGATCGTACATGAGGATAGTGCATGCATTTTGATTCGTGTGGGCCGTGTAATTATATGTAGAAGGAACGGATGTGGGAATGACCTAATTCGATTAGATCAGAACAACCAAAGAGTCAAGGTGGACGGGGTGGGGGAAAAGGAAAAGGTAATGGAGAAGAAGAAGAAGAAGACAAAAGAGTTCGGAACAGTTAAAAGATTGTACACAAGGAGATCTAATCATATGATAGCTATGATAGATTGTACACAAGAAAAGGTAGCAAGCCCGGTCAAAACCATCGATCAGGAAAATATATAGTCAGTACAGAGAAGAGGAGGGCATGCATTGATCCATCCCTACTGCTCTCCCTTTTCTGTTAATCGACACGTCGATCCACCACCCACCACAGTACTACTAGCTGCTGCTCCCAGTCAAAACATTTTATCCCATCCATCTCATGTTTTACATTACTACGTACATACATCCTTTAAACCTCGCGCCGCGCCCACATTTAAAACGAGAAACCAACTTAGCAGATACATAGAATGGGGGGAGGGGAGGCGAGGAAGGTAGTTAATTAAGTAAACTTATTTGCATGCAAATTAATTATACACGATCGAGGTTGCAGTAGCATACATAGTGATCATCACAACTCGTTATAGAGTAAAGATAATTGTGAATTAACAGTGCATTCAACGCCTCCGGGCGGCGGTCTCTCTCTGGGCATTGAAGTAGACGGCGGCCACCGGCAGGCCGAGATCGTTGTCCTCAGCGAATCGACGTGTGTTGAAGTGATCCTTGGACAACGGCGGACTCACCGCCTGCCGCCGCTTCTGCTTGAATAGCACAAAGATGAACCTGTGAATCCCAATGTTGGGTCTTGGGCTCTCATAGTTCACCACCTCCCGTCCTATATACACACACAACAAATTCCACACCATCATTAATTAGCGTTAATCTAGCTAGCTAGCTAACTCCTTTTTAAGACGCAAGGTATATATATATATTATTATTAAATAAAAAATTACACATAATATTTGATAGTGGATACGATGACCCACCAAAAGAAGCATCAGTGGTGCCAGGAATATCAGTAACGATCCTGTGATAGAGTCAACGTAAAGTGGTTAGCCACACCGTAACCATTTTGTCTAAAGACCAATTATAGATGTGCATTTATGTCAATGCAACAATATATGTATGTGCGTGCATGTCTATTTAGACGAGTAACATCTTTATGTTCATGCCCTTTTGTTGCCTTTCCAATAATGAGGAGATTGATCAAGTAGCCAATCTGTATACAAGCTGTTTACCAGTGGAGATGCTCTCTAAGATATGGATCACTGGGTCCTGGCACATCTGGATCTGTCATGATCTGGAAGAGAAAAATTAGAATACAAGTTAGTGATATATATAAAATTAATGTTAACTTTATAGTTTCTTAATGGATACTTGTAACTGAAACATATTTTACCAGTGTGAAGAAGGACCTCATGTCTTCTCCTTGGACCTCAACCCTGGGTTTGGATGCCACTGCAGAGGGGTAGAACTCATGGCCATTGAAGACCAACTTGCCATTGTAGGTGACCATCATCTTCACACTTGGGTTGAAGGAGTCAAGGACTTCTCCTATCACCCTTCCAACTACCAGAGGCTCCAATAATCTAGACATACCTGAACGAGAAGAGTATCTAGGTTGAGAGAGAGAGAGAGAGAGAGAGAGAGAGAGAGAGAGAGAGAGAGAGAGAGAGAGATGCAAAGGCTTGTTATTGGGCAATGAAGTTGAAGTGTACAAACCTCTATTTATAGCAGATAAGAGCAATGCTTGTCCAGTTACAAACTCAAAAGAACATAGTACTATTAAGAATACGACGCTAAAAAGCCATAGGAGAGAATCTATCTCACTGTCCTACATTAGCTGAAACAAGCTAGTGTGATTTCCTACAATTAATTATTCCAACTCATATGCATACATATATAAATTTTATTTTTTTTTGTGCACAAAAACCTCTAAATTGTGATTCCACCAACCATGCAATATATGCAAGACTTATCAAATTAACATTTGTCAACAGAATGTTTATGTTCAGCTTTTCTCCGCATAGTATATATTTTAACACCTACCTGGCTATTGAGCTGCAAATTAAATATCTTAACACCTATTGCAGGTTCATTCTATTTTCCATTTTATTGCGCATATATGCGCCGCATAATTGTGCAGATTAATCTACTCCTTAAGTATTGTTCAGCAAATCATATATACGGAGCTAATTAATGTGAACATAGTTGTAAGATTGAAAAGCATACTAACGTATATAGCTCCCGAGTTTGAATCTTAATTAGTCCGTAGTTGTCTTAGTCGCTTTATTTAATTTGCTTTTTCCCAAGCAAAGGACGTAACAGTGTGACTCCCAGTGGATTTCTACTCCTAGGCGTCTTATTATATATCTTCTTTAATATAATAAAAGTCCATATAACCTTGGTTTTAGGGTATTCTTCTGTAGGGCAAATGTACTTGCCCTTAATTCCAGGTTGTATTAATAAAGTTATTCTGTTTGCCAGATTGTTAGGTTAACTCAAAGCTATGGTATAGAAACAACGACTAGTAAGACAAAAGTAAAAGTATAATATAAGAAAACTTTAAGATAATAATTTCTTTCTTTTTTTCTTTCTCAGAAAAGTAGGCGGTGCCACTTATACTTATTCATGAAATAATGTGAAATAGGAGGAAGGGGGAGAGGAGAGAGGGGAAAGAGAGAGCGAGAGAACAATAGAATTACAGAGCTAAGAATGACGTGAAATCATCAAAGGCCATCGAAGAACGATGTGAGAAGGGTAGATAGTGAATATTTACTATTTAATCTAAATATATCAGCTACATATATATATATATATATATATATATATATACACGTTACATGGAAATATCTAAGGTTTATAATTAATTAAATTCCTACAAGTAGGCAAGTGCCATAATAATTATTCTTAAAAGTCTTATAAAGTGGGGTTTACTTTATAGCTGGAGTTGCATGATAAGGTGATTGTGAAAGATGAGGAGCAGCCAAGTGGTTGCAAATCTTTTTCTCTTGCGGCAAAAAAAGAGAAAGGTGATCGACTGCATGCCTGAGTTGGGTGCAGCAAGAACCTTCTTAAACTGCATTGCACCCAAAGGAACTTGCCATTAGTGGTTATTATTCTGAGGCGGGGGAGAGAGCATAAAGGGGAGAGGATGTAGGAAGATAGACCTCCACCACCACTCCACAAAGTGCTCTTTTCCTTTAGTGCTCACACGTCACCTCAGAGTAAAAGAGATCCATGGAGGTTCTTAATTAGGCAAAGAATGGGATTAGTTTTCCTCATTTGAGGGATCCAAGTACATCTCTGTGCCACCCCACCTCCCACCACTTTGCACTGCCAGAGGTTAATTATTAATAATTATATAATTTTCCATGCATATTCTAGCTAAGGCCATGCTGATTTATAATAATTACAAAAGAAAATAAATAAATAAAAGGTTCAGATTTAAGACGATAATACAGCATGATTTTATCTCCTCTTTAGTGGTTCATGTTAATAAAGCTTTCACTTAGTTAGGTTTCCTCCATCATTATATATATAATTGTATAGTATGCAAGCACCCAGTATGTGGCCCAGAGTACTTGCTTGTTTACAAATTGCAAGTTCCAAAGTCAAATATTGTTTGCCATTAGGGAATAATTTGACTTTGGCGGAAAATCAAGGAACTTTAGTGTAGTAGAAGGAAATTAAATTAGTAGTTATCAAAAGTTCCAGATGTAATCGAATATCTTTTAAAATGCATGTATTTTATTTTATATGGACGTGAGAATAGAGAATGTAGCAAAAGTACTTGCACTATTGGTTCTAATAATTAGAGTAGTATCATGGATTCTAATCCTCGCAACTAGCAGAACTACGATGATCTTAGTTAAACCTGTCAATGAATAAAGTCATCTCTCCTTCCATTATTTTCTATTTAATTTCCTTCCATAGTCTTAGATCTTTGGCATTGCAAGTTATTCTCAAGGTGTAATCAAATCTAGCTAGTTGATATATAAATTATAAAAAACAAATATCATATCTTACAATATAGATATTTATCACTTAAGCATTGTATTTTGTTTAAATAATAAACGCTAAGTTACAATATAAATTAAATGAGTTCAAATAATTGTTGATGTCAAATGACATTAATACCTTTAAATAACTTCCTTTTTTTAGATTATGATAAAAATGAATAAAACAACTATAATTTAAAGCAACGATGGCCGAGTCGGTTGGCGTATCAGCATATGGCACAAGAGGTGCTGCACGACACCCCTCCAAAAAATTTCTAACTTAAGTTTTTATTTCACCTACCGGTCGCTTCTTCTTCCTCAGTCTAGGGCATTTCGTTGCGTGTGATTGACAATTGGGGGGGAGGGGGACGAGACAGCGGCAAACAACAATGATGAGGTTGGCGAGGAGCGGTTACCGCTGGTCTATGGTAAGTGACAAAGGGTGAAGGTGAGTAATCTCCATCAACTTTTTCTCTCTTTATCTTATGACACAGCCAGCACGATCGACAAGTGCCACGACATGTGTCGTGCCAGTCGGTAGTCGACACAGCATGTGCTTGTGACACGTCCACCCATGTTTTAAAATCAAATAAAGGGTACATTAGGTTTTTCTTATTTCTAAAAATAATAAATATTCTTTATGATATTAGTTTTTGTTTAGGATAAAAATAACTCAAAATATTATAAAGTATTAAAAATAAAATACACGGCTAGAATAATAAATATCAGGAGAACTGTTAAGACAATTATATGGCGAGACAAGAGAGAAGGAGAAGATTCTCTTTTAATCTAATAATTAGGTTCCAATAGATTCTTTTTTAATTTCACACGTGGTAGACCTGTAAATTTTTATTATAAACTATTCCCTACACTCAGAATAGAGCTCCAACTAGTGACTAAGCCTATAGAATTTCTTTATTAAACTTTTTCTTTTCTTTTTTTTTTCATTTCAAATCCTGCACTATTATATGTTCAATGTGATGTACATTTTTTTTTTAAAAAAAAAATAATTCAAAAATTTCCCCGAATTAAAGTGAAAAAAATAAATAAATAAAAGAAGAAAAAAAAAGATTATAAATTAGTGTTAAATAGTTTAAGTTAAGATTATATATCTAGCCGTCACTAGGAGGAGATAGATAGGCTAGCAGTAGCATCTCATCATACGAGACTTTGGAACTTGGAGGTCGGCACAAATTTGGGGGTGATGTTTGATAAAGCTCGAACTATGTCAGCTGGGATCCACATGGTTACACGTACGGATGTAACCCCCATTTATAGTTACATTGCCGCCTATTTCATCAACGACACAATCATCCATGAAATCTGACAGTTAGCGATCCTTAAGATCTTGATCTCCACTTGTCAGCCGCACCGCCTTTCCATGTCCGGGCCCCGTATCTTCTCCACTGTGTCTGTGTGACAAAACACACACCATCCCAACATTTGTTACTTTCTAGAGGAGGAAGCAGCAGCAGCCGCCGCCCGTGGGCTTATTTAGTAAATGGGCCTCCTTTTGGCCCAAAGGTTTTAGCCCCTTCACCGGTTTAGGGTTTATGACAGGCGGGAAGGTTTCAGAGAGGGCCGGGCCTTTTCTCAAATCTCACCTCTGACTCTGATTTTGTAGAGCAACTTAGGGTTTCAGGCTGCATAGCGTTCGCCATCTCCATGCGCTGCTCTCTTCGCCATGCGGGACGCGTCGGTACACGATTTCATCCTTGTCGTAAGTTTCTGAGCTCCTCCTATCTAAGCACCGTCCAAGCCCTTAGCTTGCCCCAAGAACTCTCCAGTTTTGAACCCGACTACCGGTTTTCACTTCAAAATCCGGAGGCTACCCTGTTGTGGCTTCGAAGATGGATGCAGGAATGCGCCAAAGGTGGGAACTTGGTGGAAGCTTTCAGCACTTTGAGGCTAATGGAGCCTTCTGTTCTAGACTACAACGCACTCCTACATTGTTATCTCAAATCAGGTCGCGCGTCGTTGGATGAGCTGGTGAGGATCTTTGAGGGGATGAAAAGATTTGGGCCGCATCCAAATGTGTGGACTTTCAATACGCTTTACAATGGATTGTGGAAAATGGGGTACTTGGAAGATGCTTGCTATATATTGGAGGAGATGTGCACTTATAAGCTTTCTCCTTCTTTTGCAGCACTAAATAGGCTGATGAAGAAGTCAGTGAGGCTATCTAGTTATGAACTTGCGTTTAAAGTATTGGAATTGATGTTGAAATTTGATTATCTCCCAAGCTTACCAGTTCTGAACACCTTGATTTGTGGTCTCATCAAAGGTGGCAAGATTTCTGAGGCTTATAACATTTATTCAGTGCTTATGAATAAGGGATTAGTTCCCAATGTATATACTTACAATGCAATTCTTTTTGGCTTGTGCAAGTCTGGTCAGAGCTACACTGCCTTATCTCTTTTCTGTGGACTGAGAAAGAAAGGATTTTGCCATAATGTATATTCGTATACATCATTGATTCTTGGGTTTTGTAAGGAAGGGCTCTGGGAAGAAGCTTACCGAGTTTTGGAGCAGATGCACTGTGAAGGATATATGCCATCTGTTGTCACATATACAATAATTATTAAGTTTCTTTGTAAGAATAAAAAGATTGACGATGCCTTGGGCCTCTTTAAGACGGTCGGTAAGGTGGGCTGCCATCCAGATCTCACCTTGTACAATGTCCTACTCCATGCACTTTGCTGTTGTAACCGAATGTCAGATGCCCGTGAATTGGTTCATACCATGCAGGATGAGGGTTTGCTTCCTGATCATTTTACCCATTCTGCTTTAGCTGCAGGTTTGTTGAAAGCTGGCTATATTAGGAGTTGCCAGAATCTCCTGCACAAAATCTTTTCTGGCAGTGATCTAGTAGATGTTGTCACTTGGAATATATACTTCCATAGCTTATGCTGTGCTGGCAAAGCAAGAGAGGCATTAACTATGATTAGCAACATGGTGGAGAAGGGGTTTATCCCATCTACTGTAACATATAACACCATATTAAAAGGATTTTGCCAGGAGGAGAACATAGATGAAGCATTAGAGATTTTAGATCATTTTCCTTGGGGTGAGACTGGACCTGACCTGATTTCCTTCAACACAGTGTTGTCTGCAGCTTGCAAGCAGAGAGATTCTTCTATCATCCGGAGGGTTCTCTACCGTATGGATTTTCAAGGAGTCAAGCTCGATGTTGTCGGCATGACTTGTTTGGTCTACTACTTTTGCAAGAGTGGGAAGTTTGTTGAATGCTTTAAACTCATAGAGCATATGATATCTGATGGGCATAAACCTTCTATAGTCACCTATAATGCAATTCTTGACAGCCTTTGCAAGAAAGGTCTTCTCACCGATGCATATAGATTATTCCAAGAATTTAAGAACATGGGAGTATCCCCAGATACTTCGTCCTATAATATCCTTATACATGCTTCAGTCAAGAAAGCCGACTATTTGTCTGTGAAGAGCTTATTTGTCGACATGTGCAAGCAAGGTCTGGTGCCTGATGCAATCACATTTTCATCTCTGACTTACGGCCTCTGCAAGGAATGCAATGTGAGCACTGCCCTGCATTTAGAGGAGCAGATGTTGGAACATGGAGTAATACCAAGTATCTCTTATTACAACACGACAATGGATGCTATGTTTAGAATGGGTAAACTGTGGGATGTCTTCCTAATTCTTCTCAAAATGGAAATAGAAGGAATTGAACCAAATGGGATTTCCTTCAAAATTTTTAACCGTGCATTGGCCAAAGGTGGAAAGAAGCAATATCCGAAGGCAATGAAGATCCTTGATATATTACTGAGCAAAGAAGGGGCTTCATTTGGCAGAGAGAAGGATTGAGAGACTATACTGCTGCACTTTTTCAGCTTTGCTCCAGCTATTTAGCTGCTAGCATGGTGCGCTAGCTTTTAGCTGTCTGTTCATATCTTCTGGGGTTGATAGTCTTCTAAATAGGGTATATATTATTATTATTATTATTATTATTATTATTATTATTATTTTTCAATTTGGTTCTTATTCATTTTTTCTAGGAGCCATAACTAATGTTTTCTTGGTATATAGGTTGCTATGTGAATTAGCTAACGATGTATCTGAACTGAAATTTGCTTGGTGATAAATCAGATCGAATTAGATTCTAATCAATAACAGTTCTTTGATCAAGGTCAGTTGAACCATGTCTAATTAACATAAATGTCAAGTTGTTGATTGACCATATAGTCATTGTTTTGTGTTATTGCACGTGTTTCACTCCTTTGTAGTTATCGTATATCACTTGTTAATTTATAAATTCATGCTATCTTCCTGCAATTAGATATGCACTCAGCATGCTGAGAGGAGCTATTGTTAGGTAGGGTTGAAAGATCATAGGTACTGTTTGAAATATGTACCTTTATGTAAGTTAACGTACTCTGCTTTTAATGAACTCACTAGCAAATTATTAAATCAGAATCTGTATGTATGAGAGGAATGAACAAAAACTATCACATAATAATTCTGAGCTGTGTATGTTTTTCGTTTGAACTAGTTAAAAACTCTTCTATTTTTGAATTGTAACTGGCTCATGTCAACTTGGTCCATACTCTAGCCAGTTTTCTAAACAGGTCGAGTTGGAGTTGCAAATCAAATACATAGGTCTTAGAAAGAAGCTTGTAGTTAAGAGTAATTATGATTAAGGTTCTGTGATTTCAGCTTATAAATGATTTGCAGGATGTCTTAATCATAGAAATCCTTGTAATGTTACTTCAGAGTTTCAGAAAATTGAGTGATTCTTTCATGTTGGTCTTTAGATTAAAATAAATTTTGATCAGAAAATTCTCTATCTTTACAGTATCCAACTCCAAGTTTGCATATCTTCTTTCTAGTTTACCTCTGCTTCAAAAGTTCAGCTGTCGCAGATCAGTTTATTTGCTGTTTTCTTTATCTATGTTTTGTGTTAAATCCTTTTGGTCTTTCATGGCACATTTGATGTGTAATAACTGCTTGCTTTGTTCATTCTTGATTCTTCAGTGATGGAAATTTATCGGCTTGCATTAGACAAGAAATCATCAGAGAAGCAAAGGTGCCAATTTATGCTCTAGTTAGCTACTTGGCCAGGTTGGTGACCAACTGAACCATTCAAATACTCTCTTTTACCTAGTGGCCTGCCTCTTATGCTGTAAACCATGCCGCAGTCCGAAGTAAGTTGAGGTCTTTGTTTTCCATCAAATTTCTCCCCAAACAGTAACAGTAAATAAGAACGGATTTAAATGTTATAGTAATGTATGCAGAAGATAACCCGACTTTTATTGGGTCAACACTTGAATCCAACAGCCGGGTATGAATAATATAGAAAAGAGGAGAGAGATCAGAGAACATATACTGGTTCTTATCTGGTTTGTCTAGTTGAGACTAAATTAAAAGAAGGTATCACTCGAGAGGAAGCAGACAATATGGTGATGAATTGCGATTGCTCCAAACCTGATAAAAGTGGCTTCCTGCGACCTGCTCAGAGGAAGTGAGAAAGGCTACTTGATTGCAAGAAAGAAGGCTGCTAAAGCAGTAAGATCCATTGTATATGATGTAAGAAAGCCATGTTGTAAGAGCTGTGGAGAAAACGGTTCTCACGTGTATACTCAGTATGTACCTAAAACTCTTTCAATGAAGCGGCCTTCTTTGTTCAGTTAGATCCGGTCGAGGTGAGTTTCATTTAGTAGCACGTAGATCGCCGTTCCTATGACCGAGTCTTTCTTGGCCTTGTGAACATATTTTCTTAAATGGAATTACAAAGTACGGACTTGTTTATCAGGTTAATAATTAGCATTTACAGGTCTTCTGATTGCTGCTAATTTGCTTTGCAGCTGGTGTTATAGAGGTTAAATGGCTTATATGTGGTTGTTGCAAAATGGTGATGGCCCGTTGCACGTCGGTGAATCTCCAATTGTTCAGTCTAATGGGCAACACACTTATTGCATCATCCATGACAACATAAAGTAGCATGACTCGGCGAATAACAGCACAGTTCATTCTTAATTGGGATACAATTTTACACACTTAGGCTGCGGTATGATCCAATTCTGATGTCTTTGGGTGGTCTACACCCCCATGTAATTTCCCACTGAGATAAATCATAAATTGAAGAAACCTTAGTTGACACAAATGTAGATGTGCTTTTCTGACTTTCCACTTGTACAAATAAATCTTAGATCAAGAAAGGGGGTTTAGCACTGAGTAGCAATTCTTTGAGTAAATGTTTTAACTTAAGGGAACTGCCAATGGAAAATGGTGCTTCTTTTATCCTAGATACATGTCAAAGACCTAAACCCCAGGTTACAGTAGCCCTTTTCCGCTCATATCAGCATGCCAAAAGTAGACTTAACGTTGGACTCTCTCTCTCTCTCTCTATCTATCTAGAATAGCTAGAATAGGTGAATGAATACTCGTGCCCAACACACTCAACAATAAAACAAGACATCTCAATGCCTTAGCATCATGCGATGAACAAAAGCTCCCAGAATTTATGCCGCTATTAGAGAAATCTAGAAAACACCAAAGCCTTTGCTATCTACTACACGATATATATATACTACAAGCTCACCATGCAGTCAGCCACCCCACATTCCTCTACATCTCTACTCTGTCGACTCTAAATGGGCAGAAGGCCAAACCTTCATCTTACCCCACTGCTCTTCTTACATTTGATCATTCTCACAATGCTATCCCAATTCTACATTAGACCTTCTCTAGCTCAACTGAACACGAACACTTTCAGGTGGACAGGAGAGAAAGATGACGAGGTTGACAAGATTCAGAGCCACCAATCGATGTCAACAGACTGCGACTTATCCGTTGGAGAGTGGGTGTTTGATGCCTCATATCCTCTCTACGAGGCAAATTGCCCTTATCTCAGCAAACAAGTAAGCTGTCGGCGGAATGGTAGACCGGACACCGACTACGAGAAGTGGCGGTGGAAGCCGCAAAGTTGCTTGCTTCCGAGGTATTTAATGGTGTATGTTACTTAAATTTTTGAGTCAATTGGTTGTCTAATATGAGATAATTACTTTGCTAGGTTCAATGCATTGGACTTCCTTGGAAGAATCAGGAGGAAAAGGATCATGTTAGTTGGTGATTCTATAATGAGGAACCAATGGGAGTCACTTGTTTGCTTACTAGAAGCAGTGATTCCAGATGAGAGGAAGATGGTTTCAACCCATGGTCCAGTCGTTGCATTCCATGCTATGGTAAGTGATCAGTGACCGTTAAACACGCATATCTAGACGCAGAGTAACAGCTGATTTGGATTGTAGGACTTTGAGGCATCCATCGAGTTCTCATGGGCTCCTCTTCTAGTGGAATTGAAGGATGAAGGGGAAAACAAAAGGGTACTATACTTGGATTCCATTGAAGAGAATGCGAAGTACTGGCGAGGAGTCGATGTTCTGGTCTTTGATTCTGCTCATTGGTGGACCCACTCCGGCAAATGGAGCTCGTAAGTTTCTTTTCTTCTTCTTTCTTCTTATTCTTCTTCAAATTGACACAGGAAAGATTGTTGGGTTTGGTTAGGTGGGACTTTTACAAAGAGGAAGGAAAGATGTTTACTGATATCAACCCTATGGTTGCGTATGAAAAGGGTCTAACAACTTGGGCCAAGTGGGTGGACTCGAACTTAGACCCATGGAGAACTAAACTCATCTTTCGAAGTGTCTCACCTCGGCATAACAGGCATGCATCAATTGTTCCAAGTAAAGTTTAATATAATGTGATCAATAATGGAGTACTGGTTACTAATTAATTTTTTGATCTTTTGCATGGTTGGACAGGGACAATGGATGGCAATGCTATAAAGAAAGGGAGCCAAAGGTGTTCCTGGGTCATAGTCCTCGCGTCCCGGCGCAGCTTGTGGTTCTAAAGGAAGTGGTGAAGAAGATGAGCTTTCCTGTATATCTTATGGACATCACAAGCATGTCGGCTCTTCGGCGAGATGGGCATCCTTCGATCTACGCAAGGGGTGAAGGTGCACAAGAGAGGAAAGATGACCAAGTCCGCAGTTCTGATTGTAGCCATTGGTGCTTGCCTGGAGTGCCAGATGCATGGAACCAGATACTGTATGCTCTTATATAGCCTTAGAACCAGAACCAGAACCAGAACCAGAGTTTGTTTTGTCTCAACAGCAAGGTTGTGTGTACGGACATATTTATTATATAGTGTCTGATCTAGTTCTTAAGCGAGGCTCCTTACGCTTATGGCAGTTTCTCTTTAGTTAGCTTCCACCTCTTCTTCATATTGCTCATCAGGTAAGAGATCA
Source organism: Typha angustifolia (assembly GCF_048772165.1). Taxonomy (NCBI): domain Eukaryota; kingdom Viridiplantae; phylum Streptophyta; class Magnoliopsida; order Poales; family Typhaceae; genus Typha; species Typha angustifolia. Next base: position 210,478 of record NC_133250.1, read on the forward strand.
AGAATATATCTTTTATTGCATTAGAATCTTCTCTCTTGGTGATAGCTCTAGAGTGCCGATGGTTTGGGACCAAAACAATAAATAGGATAGAAGAAAAAAACTTGAAGATTAGATCAGGATGATAAAAATTGTTAAAAATTGGCTCAAATTTAGTTTCAGCAAAAAATTCAGTATGTATCGGTATTTCTGTGCGGCGCGTTCGAACGCAGGCTCAGACAGAGAGCAGTCTGTGAAGCAGGCGTTCAAACGTCCCCAGCCGCGTTCAAACGAGAGCCAACCCAAGAGTAGACTTTCTACAGGGGTTCGAACAGTTCCAGCCGTGTTCGAACGTGAGCCAACCCGAGAGCAGCTGTTTCTGCAAGCGTTCGAACGGACCCCTCCTGCGTTCGAACGCCCCTTGAGTTTTGCTGTATTAACATTGGGCGCATTCGAACGCGCCCCGAGGGCGTTCGAACGCGACACTGAAAATCCCTAAATCTGAACTTGACTATAAATTCTAAAGTGGGTTTTTTAGGGTTGGTAGTTGGAAGAACATTAATGAGGGTTGAGCCACCATTGTATTGAGAGAGATTAGAGTTGTTAAACTCTTTGTAAGTGAGGAATTCGCATAGTAAAGAAGATTGCTCCGCCCGTGGACGTAGGCACATTGCCGAACCACGTAAATCTTCTCTCTCTCTCTTTCTATTGTCTCCATTGTTGTCTTTGTTGGTGTTTGCTTATATTAGGGTGTTAATCCGTGATTAGAACTTGCTTAGGGCTTTTCTATCATCATTAACATCCTTTTATTGGAGTTTTTAAGTTTTGCATTGTGTTCTCTTTCACTATTCCCATTTGAGATATTTGGGGGTGAAGGTCTTGCTTCCGCTTCCTTCACCCATTTGGTGGTTTACACAATAAATTGGTATCAGAGCCTTTGGTTTCAAACTTAGGCTATTGAATTTGGGAATAGTGAGGATTTGAAGAAATTTTAGCAAAATGGGGGAATCATCCAAATCGGGCAAACTTATCTCAAATGCTAAGTTTGAAGTTGAGAAGTTTGATGTCACCAACAACTTTAGAATGTGGCAATGTGAAGTTATGGATGTGTTGTTCCAACAAGAATTAGACATCACCTTGGAGGAGAAGTCTGAAGATATATCCGAAAAGGATTGGGAGAAAATGAACAGGCAAGCTTGCATTTCCATTCGGCTTTGTCTAGCAAAGGACCAAAAGTAATTTGTGATAAGGGAGAATTCGGCAAAAGGCTTGTGGAAGAAACTAGAGGACAAATATATGACCAAGAGCATTGAGAACCGGCTTTATTTGAAGAAGAAGTTTTTCAGATTTCAATACAAGATGGGAACGCCGATGGCGAAGTATTTGAATGCTTTCAACAAGTTACTTGCGGACTTGCAAAACTTGGATGTTGAAATTTCGGATGAGGACAAGGCATTGGTATTGTTGAATTCCTTGCCGTACACTTATGACCACCTCACTACTACCCTACTGTATGGAAAGGATTCAATCCATTATGAAGATGTTGCAAATGCATTGATTAACAATGAGTACCGAAAATTGGACAAGCAAAGTTACTCATGAGTCATTTTCAGATGCACTGATGGTGATGGATAGATCTGAAAACAGAAAATTTGGGAAGAGAGGCAAATCCTTCTCAAAGTCAAGGGGCGCATCCTCAGATAGGAAGTCAATTGCCAAAGACAAATGTTCCTATTGCCACAATAAAGGGCATTGGAAGAAGGATTGTCCTGTTTTGAAGAACAAGGACAAGAAACCCCAAAAGGCAAATGTGGCACATTCAGATTATGAGGACTCGGAAAGCGCCTTGGTAGGCTCGGCTCTTGCATGTAGCACGGATGAATGGATCTTGGACTCCGGTTGTACATACCATATGCGTCCAAACAGGAGTTAGTTCTCCACTTTTGAGAAGATCTCCGGTGGAGTTGTGTTTATGGGCAATGATAGCCCTTGTAGAGCTGAAGGCATTGGCACTATTCGTCTGAAGCTCCAAGATGGGTCCGTCAAAGAGCTAACGAAAGTTCAGTACATACCGGATTTGAAGAAGAACCTTATCTCCCTTAGGGTTTTAGAATCAAAGGGCTTCACCGTTACTTTAAGAGGTGGAGCATTGAAGGTGACTTTGGGAGCACTGGTGGTGATGAAGGGCATAAGGAGAAGTAATTTATACTTCTTACAAGGCTCTACGGATTTGGGAAGAGTAGCGGCCGCCTCAAGTAACACAGTTAGTGAGGCTGACTCTTCTAGACTATGGCACATGAGGTTGGGGCACCCATGACAGAAAGCTTTGCAAAGTCTATCAAGTCATGTTTTGCTAAAGGGTGTGAAGAGCCTCAAGTTGGAATTTTACAAACACTGTGTTTTGGGCAAACAAACTAGAGTTAAATTTGCCACTACGGTACACCGAACAAATGGGATCTTGGATTACATTCACACAGATGTTTGGGGGCCTACCCGGAAGGCCTTATTGGGAGAAAATCACTGGTTCGTTACCTTTGTTGATGACTATTCTATAAGGTTTTGGGTGTACACCATGCACCATAAGAATCAAGTGCTTGAAATCTTTCAGAATTGGAAGAAGATGATTGAGAATCAGATTGGCAAGAAGATCAAGAAGCTCAGATCAGATAACGGTGGAGAGTACACTTCAGATCCGTTCATGAGGTTATGCAAAGAAGAAGGGATTGAAAGGCATTTCACCGTTAGAAAGACACCTCAGCAAAATGGCATAACAGAAGGGCTAAATCGGACCTTATTGGAGAAGGTTCCGTGTATGTTGTTCAATGCTGGATTGGGCAAGGAGTTTTGGGCTAAGGCAGTCAACTATGCATGTCATCTCATCAACCGGCTATCTTCATCTACAAACAATGGGAAGAGCCCATTGGAGGTATGGTTTGGCAAACCCGTTTCAGATTATGATTTCTTACACATTTTTTGTTGTCCTACATACTATCATGTCAGGGAAAGCAAGTTGGATCCTAGAGCCAAGAAGGGCATCTTCTTGGCCTTTAGCACTGGAGTGAAGGGATTTCGGGTTTAGAGGCTAGAATTGAGGAAATTGGTAATCAGCAGGGATATTACACTTGATGAATCATCTATGCTGAAGCAAAGTCAAGCATCAGATAGCCCAGTTGATGACAGTGCTGAAGATGTTCCACGGCAGGTGGAGTTTGAGGCAGATTCAAGTCCACCACAAGACACACCTTCAGAAGGGGCAAATGAAGAGGAAGATTCTAATTTGCAAGAAGATGATAGTGTGGAGCCAGAAACTGATGATCAAGACTCCATAGCAGTTAGAAGGCCAAGGAGAGAAATCAGAAAACCGACACGCTATTCTGATATGTTGGCCTATGCTCTTTCGGTGATTGATGAAGACTTTCCCGCTTCCTTGAAAGAAGCTATGAAGAACACCGAAAGAGCAAATTGGAAAGGGGCAATGGATGATGAAATGAAGGCCCTTGAGAAAAATAAAACTTGGGATTTGGTGGAGCTCCCTAAGGGGAAGAAGGCTATTGGGTGCAAGTGGATATATGCTAAGAAGGATGATCCTCAATCAAAAGACGGAGTTAGATTCAAGGATAGATTAGTGGCAAAAGGGTATGCTCAAAAGGGAGGGATTGACTATAATGAAGTGTTTTCTCCGGTTGTGAAACACTCCTCTATTCGAATTTTGCTAGCCTTGGTAGCTCAGTTTGATCTTGAGCTAGCCCAGATGGATGTGAAGACCGCCTTCTTGCACGGTGATTTGGAGGAGAACATCTATATGACACAGCCGGAAGGATTCAAAATCAGTGGAAAAGAAGACTTGGTTTGCAAATTGAAGAAATCCTTGTATGGCCTGAAGCAATCTCCTAGGCAATGGTATAAACGGTTTGATCAGTTTATACGCAGGCACAAGTACAAGCGAAGCCACTATGATCATTGTGTGTACTTTAGGAAGCTTCAAGATGGATCATTTATCTATTTGCTCTTATATGTTGATGATATATTGATAGCATCTAAGAGCAAGGTGGAGATTGATAAATTGAAGCTCCAACTAAATAAGGAGTTTGAAATGAAGGATCTAGGGGAAGCAAGGAAAATACTTGGCATGGAGATTAGGAGAGACATGAAATTGGGGATAGTATGCTTAACTCAGGAGCAGTATTTGAAGAAGGTATTGCAGCGATTTGGAGTTGATAGCAAAACAAAATCAGTGAGTACACTGTTGGCACCTCATTTTAGGCTCAATGCAGCTATGTCACCCACTTCAGATGCCGAGAGAGAGAGAGTCTATGTCTAAGGTACCATATGCAAGTGCAGTTGGAAGCTTAATGTATGCTATGGTGTGCACTAGGCCAGATATTTCACAAGCTATTAGCATCGTTAGTAGATATATGCATGCTCTAGGAAAAGGGCATTGGCAGGCTGTGAAATGGATTCTGAGATATATTCATGGTACTGTGGGTGTTGGACTAAAATTTGTGAAAGATGATAGACTCGGTCTACATCTTACTAGATATGTGGATTTGGACTATGCAGGTGATTTGGATAAGCGTAGATCCACTACGGGATATGTTTTCACACTTGTTAGAGGGCCGATGAGTTGGAGGTCTACCTTACAGTTGACTGTTGCTTTATCTACCATAGAGGCTGAGTATATGACAGTGACAGAGGCTGTAAAGGAGGCTATTTGGTTGCTTGGTCTAACGGATGACTTGGGTGTATACCAGGAGAAGGTGGAGGTACATTGTGATAGCCAAAGTGCAATTTGTTTGGCTAAGAATCAAGTTCATCACACAAGGACAAAGCATATTGATGTCCGTTTCCACTTTGTGAGAGAAATTTTGGAAGAAAATGATATTTCACTTTGAAAGATTGGAACTGCTAATAATCCGGCTGATATGTTGACAAAAGTAATGACCAAAATCAAATTCCAACATTGTTTGGATTTGATTAATGTCACTCACTATTGACCAAGTTTGGTTTGGCGTCTTAGGACGCAAATTTGCAGGCTGAACACTTTTTGGATGATTAAGTCACTTTGGAATGGTGGAGAGTGATTTGCTGACGTTTTGAGTCCTTTGCCAAGGTGGAGAATTGTTAAAAATTGGCTCAAATTCAGTTTCAGCAAAAAATTCAGCATGTATCAACATTTCTGTGCCGCGCTCAGACAAAGAGCAGTCTGTGGAGCAGGCGTTCAAACGGCCCCAGTCGCGTTCGAACGAGAGCCAACCCGAGAGCAGACTTTCTGCAGGCGTTCGAACGGCCCCAGCCGCGTTCGAACGCGAGCCAACCCGAGAGCAGACTTTCTGCAGGCGTTCGAACGGTCCCAGCTGCGTTCGAACGCGAGTCAACTCGAGAGCAGCTGTTTCTACAAGCGTTCGAACGGAACCCACCTGCGTTCGAACGCCCCTTGAGTTTTGCTGTATTAACATTGGAACGCGCCCCGAGGGCGTTCGAACGCGACACTGAAAATCCCCAAATCTGAATCTGATTATAAATTCTAAAGTGGATTTTTTAGGGTTGATAGTTGGAAGAACATTAATGAGGGTTGAGCCACCATTGTATTGGGAGAAATTAAAGTTGTTAAACTCTTTGTAAATGGAAAATTTACATAGTAAAGAAGATTGCTCCGCCCGTGGACGTAGGCACATCGTCGAACCACGAAAATCTTGTCTCTCTCTCTCTCTCTATTGTCTCCATTTTTATCTTTGTTGGTATTTACTTATATTAGGGTGTTAATCCGTGAAACTTGCTTAGGGCTTTCCTATCACCAATAACATCCTTCTATAGCTTTGCATTGTATTCTCTTTCACTATTCCTATTTGAGATATTTGGGGGTGAAGGTCTTGCTTTCGCTTCCTTCACCCATTTGGTGGTTTGCACAACACAAACGATATTTAAACATATTCCTACCTAGACTTGACATGAAAATAGAATTTTTTTTAAATTTGCCTTCTCATTGTCGAAATGCTGGTTTACATAGCCTAAAATTAGCCTATCACGGTAAAAATGGACGTTGACCATTTTAACTTGGTCGACTACATGGCAAACTGCTTCGGGAGAGTTAACTAGTTTGCTATCAGCAAAACTTAAATTGGATAGCTACGCACCAAAAAATCAGAATCAGTTTACATGACGAGACAAGATTCCTCAAAATTTAATGGATGCCAGTCATATGATGTTGATAATTTTCTCCCACTTCTCCAGCAGAAGAATTGATCACATGCATTTCCTTCATGTTCAATAGTTTCAATGCTGTTTCCTAACAACAAAACATGCCCGCGGTATCCAGGCTCCAATGCACTATACCTTGAATTGAGATTCCAAATGGAGGTTAATTGCATTGAAGAACCATCACTTATCAACACTGAATTAGAACCAACAGTCTGGTATATCCATGTGCAACTGCAACAAAAGTCATCATAACTTCACTCTGAGATCAAGTTATGCTGCCCAGTAGTTGAGCTTTATGCACTACCCAAATCCGACAACCACCATGTACACAGTTTGATAATTCATATGCGAAGGGGTGTCATTGTCATGAACAATACTTACAGGAATTAGATGAAAGGATGAAAGATACAATGAAAAGGGTCTGCATCAATTGTTGGACCCGCATTGTCCTATTTATCGAATGAAGAATTAATAACTGTCTTCATCTGTTTCAGGCCTTCGGAGGTAGTAGCGGAGGCAATTAGTCAACACCTGCAAATGTCAGTCCCTTTTAATGGTCACTTCGTGAATCAAACTTATCCAATGTTCTGATCAAAATCCCCAGGATATATGACTGACAAGCATCTAACATAGTTCCGGGACTTAATTTTTGTATTAGTGATGTACTTAAACTTAAAACAAGAAATGTCACCTATCAGGCTAATTTTAATTGCGAAAAAATGTCTCAGTAAGTTATGTAAATACGACATGAAAGAAGTATATATACATTAAAACCTCACCTGAGACAAGGAACTATTCAGTGCCGCACCTCTGTAGCTCACATGGAATTTATCCTTTGCTACCAGACCCTGTAAGTTACTATCAGTAGAGATTTAAAAAGAATTTTTGGCAAAACATTCCTCAAAGGCAGAAAAAGATGCATACTTCAGTGTCAATCTCTGCCGATTCCACATCAATATTTGTGTCCGTTATGATCTTGATGATCTCCAGAAGTAATCCTGGTCGATCAGCTGTCTCAATGTAAAGCATGCTGATTGAAAAGGAAAAAAATATATGGTCAACTTCTGAGGGGGTAATAAGATGGAGAAAATAGAAAGAGTTTATCAAGCATGGATATTAGTGAGAAACTGCATAGGCTATTTTGGATGCTGATATGGCAGAGCTGGCATGACATAAGGCATGCCGAACATACTTGGTAGCACATACACACCAGATATCTGCCACACCCGGTGTCAGCACTTGATCGTTGTTCAAGTGTCTATGCTAGAAGGAAAATAGCTTTTACTCATAAAATATCAAGAAACTTAAGATACATGCCTTTCAGGTAATAAAAGAAATGAAGAAACAACTTGTTTGAGAACTGCTAAGCTCTTTAAGGTGGTTATTTTAGTATGGAAGGGAACATAAAATCTGTACCAAACAGAAAATTTCATTTCTATGATGAGCTGATAATTATGATGAATCGCATTAAAATGCCTTATTAGATATTAGCGCCATAAAAGAGTCAATCTTTGATAAATATGATTTAAGCACAAAGCCGGATAATGTACAACTCAGAACTGGCATGGCCAGAAAAGGATGAAAGATACCCTGATATTATCTGGAGTGACTATCTATGAGATATCCATGATGCAGGTGTTACACAAACAGACAGTTAAGGATTATAATTCCTGCCTGACACCAATAACTCAGATGACTAGGCAATATAAGGAGATCAAAATGGTATTAAAATGTTGACATAATTGTAGCTAAAATTAACTGCTCTCGGAGTCTTCTGGTATTAGCACGCTTACTTAACATTTCAAAAGCTGCATTTGAATCCACCACAGCAAATTTTGTGATTATAGACTCGACACTAAATACTACCAGCAGCTGAAGGAACAAACCTTCTTTTTGGTCCGTCATCTTGCAGAAGTACATGTGTTGCAACATCAACATCAAGCTGTCAATAATGAGATGAAAAATCAAGGCCCGTGCGTCAAATATCAAATAAAATGCAAGACCAAAAATCTACATTATAGGAGCAGTTTGATAGCTGACCACATTGTAAGGTGTTCCGCATAATTTGCATGTTTTCATGGCACAAATGGAAATGCTTTGAGCAGCACTAATGCATGTTAATCCATTTTACAAGAGTTTACTCAAACTAGATGTCAATACCACAACGATATATTAAATTTTAACATCAGATACAGAAAACTAACTACAAGGAATAAATCTTACTTTCCTAGAAATCTAGTTAAAATTAACAGGATATACTGCCGCACTGACCTATCAACACATCAGGTGGCTCATGTGGATGTACATCAGGAGAACTTTGGAAATGGTAAGACAACAATCAAACTCATTGGTGATTGGTGAACAGCAATCCCATCAAACTACGATGGGTTTTGCCAAGCCCTGAGGCCAACTACACTATCAAGTTTTAACTGTTACTTAGAACTCCTGATCTGATAAATTGAAGCCTAAAAGAGAAAAGGAACTCTCAAAATTAATAGGTGAATCTCGAATTGCAAGTATCCATTTCTAGAAGTAGACGCACTGCTCTTCTTGGTCCCAATTCTTTCCCTGTGAACACAACCTCCACGAAAAAGATCCCAAACCAGGCTGGTGGATGTTGCAGCGTAGAGTAAATGACAGTTTATGTTCAAGATATGCCTCGCTTCAGCCGCATGGAGAGTGTTTATGAAAATTTCGCTACTCTAGAGATAGAAATGTTTCAGCTACCATTAGTTTGTAATAGTTTTGCCTTTCTAGACCGTAATCAGATGATTCAAATATTAAGAATGAACCATCATTTACTTAGCACTGAAGGACAACCTGAGGTGCGACAAGATTCTAGAACATGAATTCAGAATGACAAAGGAAATAGCTTGTTTTCATCAGCATAGAAAGTGTAATACAAGATAGGAGCAAGAGGTGGTTACCTTCTTCTCTGGAGGTTTTATTCCAAAAAATTCCCCCATTGCTAACTTCTCACTAGATTCCTACAGATACATGCACATAGATAGTTAAATAAAAGACCATACATATTAATATTTTGTAGCACTACACAGACATTGGAAACATACTGGATGATACTTTAGAAGGTTGTTTATTATGGTAAGACGAATCCTTTCTAACATGTCAGGATTCTCAACCTTTCGCCCCCTGGAAGATTGACGAGCTCAGAATTAGTTTCTTAGTGTAAAACTATTACTTAATCCAACATTAACCAGAAAAAGATGCACAGCCATTCAGATACATATAATGAATAATATATCAGCCATTTAAATCCATAAGTTACTATCAGAAATTCAGATTGAGAGATAAAAATACTCTCAAGTTCATGTCTATGGTTGCATTTGTCGCCTATGTCTGAATAGAAAGGACAAATTACTCTTTAGTCTTTAACTTCACTAACAATTATTTTAGTGAAGCACTAGATATACATACATCAGATAAACGTGACATGAGACTTCATCTGGTTTTTTACTTATTCGGCATCACAAGCAATTACAATCATGCATTTGCAGTTATGAGGTTAGCGACAGTTCAGGTAACTAACTGCATATCAAGATAGTAAGGCATTAATTTGTCTGAGAAAAGGGAACCACAACCTCTAGTAGTTAGCTGGGAAATGAATCTCATGGAGGTTCTAGTGGATATCCGTGTGTCGTGACTCTTGACTAGATGACTTGCAAGAGCAGTTAAAATAGCAGGTCTATGAAAGTGAATACCAATTCTCTTCTCAAGTAAGGACAGTGGGTCCATTTTTGTCGAACTATGCAAAAGATCCACATTGTCATCCTATAAAGAGGCTAAGAAAATAGATCTACAAGAACTCACATGCGCATGATAAAGAACTTTGTTTGCAAGACAGATCCCTCAGTTGTCACGGTTCCCTTGTTCACATCAAGGCCTAGGTCTTTAAGTGCCTTCATCTGCAAACAAAGAAAATCAAGACATGGTAATTTCCTTAATTAATCTAGGTAATCAACAAGTTTTATTGAGTCAAATATACAAATACAACAGATCATAAAAATTAGATAGCCATCTAACGTATTTGCATAGGTATGTGGCATCAATATAAAATTAAGATGTCACAATTTGTAGTGGTCCTTCACCAATGATTCTAAGTCTTGAAATAATGCAAAAGAAACATATGATAGCTGCTCTTAAGTCTTAACTAATGCAAGGATGACTGAGAAAAATAGAATTATGAAGACTATGGGGTTGTTCATTCTGCCAGTTATTCATATGATCACAATGGTGACATTTAAGAACGAAGCACAAGTATAGGTTCTTCCAAAATATAATGGACGAGCAGTTCTTTCTTTAGTCCAGGATTAAAATTGAAATACAAATGACAAAGTGCCCGACTCACAGATTCATGTATGTTATCTTACAAGGCTCAAATAGGAAAGAACAAGATAAAGTAACTTCACCGTGTCAAGTAGTGCGCCAAGACGGTCCCCAAAACTAAGCTGAACGATTGTTGCATCAGAGTCTGAATCTTGATCTATCAAAACTATTGGCATTGGAATTTCATCAGACTCCTACGAGAAGACACATGACAAGATAGTGCACAATTAAAACTTAGAATAACATCATTTAGGGGTCCCAAATACAACTATCACAAGATATCAAAGTACAAAAAAGATGTCAAGACTGCAGCCACAATGAAGATAATCAAATTTTCTGTTTCCATGATGTTGAAAATTGATGAAATCTTCGCAATAGTACAAATGCAGTCTAAAATTGAAATTCAAAAGCTGATTTAGACAATGTCCATGAAAGTTATTTCATATTTCCATCTCAGATTAGAATTCTTTTAGAAGTATCATGAATGGCAATGTTGTGACTGTTTTTAATTAGTTCATTATATATGGGTAAAATTGATGTTTGATTAGGATATAATGATGTCCAATTGATGCATGGGAATGAAAACATTAGTATGAAAAGATAGTTGGTGTTTCAATTATTCCCCGATGGTTCTAGATCTTCTTTTGTGCTTAAGAACCTAGTTTGGTTGTAGAAGTAGCACACAAAACATTGCTGCAGAAACTATGGGAACAGCGAAGTTTCACTATTTCTCTATTTGCAGTAGATTACACTGCAGAGCTAATTAAAAATGTAGAGCAAAGAAATAAAATATAACAAAAAAGGACGCTGAGCGTTGATGTCACTTTAAGCCAGCAGTAGTAATTTCTCACTCCTTGTATGGACCAATCTCAACTTTGACTTGCACTTCAACAGCACTTGTGAAGTTAATATAAACTGAAGTATGTGAACTACACAACAACTGTGATAAAAAGTGTTGAAACAAACAGATAAAGTAATAGTGAGAAATTCATTGCGCACCGTGGAACAAGATGATCCCAATGTATCTGATGAATTGATAGAAGATTGGGAACCAATCCTGCAGCATATTCATAATAGAGTGAGGAATGCTAATTAACTGCCGGCACGCCACAGATGTGAAATTTGAAACCACAGTATGCAATTACTCACTGGAATATTTCGAAAAGAATCAAGATCAGGAGAAGGTAGATATAATTAGTTACTATGGAATAACCAATAACCTAGTCAGAGTAGTAGTGCAATATTCCTGATTTGTTAAGCTTTAACAAAGTATGTGTATGTGAACCGCATTATATCCTCTCTATAAAGATGAGGGATGAAATAAGCTCAAGGCAATATGATATGCATGGCGACAGCCAAAGCATAAATAAATTCAATTGTTTCAACAGAACTGGTGGACTAATCAACTTTTGATAAAAAATAAATAATAAATTGTCATTGAATAACATTATTGTCACGTATTTAGTTATTCTCAAATACAGAGATCTCAGGGTCCATATTCCAAATTATATGTGCTGTCAATAAATCAAATTATAACGATGTCCAAGCATTTTTTAGGAACAGAGGGAGACAAAGAAATCGTAAAAGGCAAATTCCAGAAACGATTACTGAGGAGCTGGTCATATCGCAGTTCCTTTCAAGAGAAAACAAAAGAGATCAACTACTAGCAACTATTAGCATCAAGAACAAAATTTAAAAAAGAAAATAGGAACTATTAGCAGCCGGTATTATCAGGTTCTATATGTCGATGATTATCAGTGTCTCCTTCTATAGCAACTCTCCATTTGACAAATTTTACTCCACAATCAAAAAGAGTTCGGATCGAACTTATTCTATACAATATTCCAATCACGAACTACTAATTCAGAAAACCAAGACGTGAATCCATCCGATCATCACGAACTCAAACCAAAAGAGACGAAAACGAGCAGCATCACATATTACCCTAGTAGATCTCACCAGAAACGAACCGATATGCCAGTAAACTAGAGAAAACAAGAATCAAGTAAAATCCGAGCTCACCCGCGAATCTTTCGGAAGAAACCGCCTCCAGGGGCGACGGATCCATGGAGGCAGGGCGAGAAATTGACGAGCTCGGCGCGATGGGACCGGTGAGGGAGGAACCCTAGCCCTAGGTCGGAAGCTTTGGAACTGTGGGAGAGAGAGGAGAGGGAATGAGAGAAGAGGAATGCACTGGCGAGAGCCATCGCCACTGGGGGCCGATCCCGTCGCTGTGAGTTGCCAAAAGAAAGAAAAAGAAAAGTTTAGAAGACAAGTGAATCCGGTGGGGAGGGTGGGTGGGGGCAGCCTTTTATAACGAGGGGATTGGCCTCGGGCTCTTGCCTGTCAAGTCTTGGCCCCTCCTCTCTCCTTCGGCCACCCTCGCAATTTGCGTATTATTTTTTTTCCCTGAAGCGGGCCCCGCTCCCGAGTTGGCTCGGAGTCAGCTGCACAAGTGTCGTCAGCTTTGAGATTCTTTTATTTTTTATTTATTTTTCCCTTTCCCTTTTTTCGAGTAGATATGTGGGTATTTTCTACTACGAGTAGCGATCAAGACCAAGTTGTGGTTCGGACGGTCTAACATCGCTTTCTTCAACGTTGCCTAAAAGAGACATCAAGACACAACACTCCGCCTTTAACGTACTCTCTCTCTCTCTCTCTCTCTCTCATGCATTCTAGATAGAAAAGTGTAATAATAATAGACCAAGATGGATTGCGAGAGAGCTACGGCAGCAGCTTCTAAAGTTTACTCTACGAGGTGATGAAAAGTCAATGGAGAAACTATCCCTTCGAGTAAAATAAGCAAACAATTTTTCTACAGTTAGATGAAAATTTAATTTTACTCTGATATTACAAGATTTTAAGAGTAAAAAAAAAATAAAAAGCAAAGCATTTGTTCCCCTATTTTTTAAACACTGTTAGTAGAATTTCTAGAGTTTTGAACTTATTATCCTAATAACTTAGTATTGCCAAACACTCCATGGTTTTTTACATTTCTTAAAGATCTCTCTCATCTTATAACTTTGAAACTTTTAGGTACCGACAGCTTTAGATTAGCTTAGTTATGCAACAAAGAAAGGACCCTCACAAAAGGTTACGTACTTGCATAAAATGTTGCTCTAAAATTTGAACCAATGGGACTGCACCTGATGTAAATGTGAAACATGGACGAAAGGAAAGGAGGACATTAATTGAAGAGTTTGGATAGCTTAGTTTTCCCCCAGCTGCCATCGTAAATGACCATTTAGTAGTAAGAAAGGAACACGAAGATGGTCAAAACTTGGTCAACTCCAAGAATGGCGGACTATTTGACTTCTCATGGGGGTAGTCAACCCTGAGTCACTCTACCTTATAACTTTTTTTTCTTTAATTTTAACACTATCTCGTAACTTACTGAACCGAAAAGTAGATTTGCAGATCTTACATGTTTTCGAAATCTGAAACAAATAAGACGAAACTTAGTATAATACTGAGTGTAACTATAATCGACGATTCATGAGAGGATAATAAGTGTCCAGTTTTAGTCATAATGTACGATTTCTAAATCCTAATCATTTGGGCGCCTTGAAGGTTTTATTTTATTTTATTTATTTTTTATTAAGTTTTCCCGTCTCTCGCCTCGTGTATCCGGATTCGTTATAGCAGGGATTGTAAGGTCTATTGCAATTGTGATACGTTTCAAACAACCATTGGCTAGAGAGGCAGCCCGTCGTAGTTGGAGAAAGTTTCTATAAACTTAACTGCAGGGCATCCGTGCCATCTCCTCGTCTCCATCTCTCTTCGGGTCTTTTTTTGTTTTTGTTTTGTTTTTTAGGACATTCGGCGACCCTCTTATATCGGAAGGTTTCCGCCCAAAGACGGCTGGTTTCGAGAGTCCAATGCTCGGCTTATTCCTTCACCACTCCCTTCGAATCTTTCCTTCCACCATCGAATTACGAAGCGATCCAGCCCAATTGTGGAATGCAGTTGATCTAATCGTCGGAGGAACCCTAGAATTCCGGAAGAGCTAGGGTTTGGTTCCTCTTTTAGATCGTCAGATTTGGGGGCCTAATTAGGGTTTTCCCTTCTGCCCTTCTCTTTTACTCCCTTCGCTACTCGTTTTGCTAAATTTGGTTGCTTTAGTTTCTGAGCCGAGTAGCCAGAGGTTGTTCTTCTTCCTCTCGTCTGCTTCGAGCTTAAGTTTGTGACTTGATGCTACTTCGGTTGCAATTTCAGTTAAACATTCTATTTTTTGTTTGTATTGTTCAATTGTTGTCCTACGTAAGTTGCCGAAGAGTTTTCACCTACTTATTTTGGATTAATGTTGTTTTATTTTGGAGTTTGGATTTACAGTTTAGTTTTTCTTCGTTCTTTTGCTGCTTCCAGTTGAAATTTTTGTTATTGGCTCGTTCTCTTGCTTTTGGAGGTCGTTATGTGAAATGTGATTCTTTAGCTGACTCTGTTTCTCTATGTGTGGACAACTGTTGGTCGTAGTAGTGCGTTATGTCTTATTATCGACAGTTTTCTCTGCTCATTGGGTGTCTGAGCCGTCATTTTAAGAGATCAAATGTTTCCTTCCCTTGTTCAGTAGTCTCTCACTTGTTTACCACTATCCGTACGTACTGTTGGGATGGCAGAAGAGTCCAGTTGTAGTGAAATGGAGCTTGACATATGTCGGAGCTCGATTTAGACTAGAAACTTAAGCTGGTAGGTTTAGTTTCCATATTACATCAATCCTTTTCATATGAGCTCAATATTCCATGTTGGATTATCTTACATGTGATTCTGAATCCTGAACACTGCAAATGGTTGAACCCCCAAGTACTATTATTTGTTGTCGTAGTCGTTGTCGTCATTCTCCAATTTTTGTTAAGTCAAGTGCATTGGAGTATTGCTGGAGAGAAAGAAGATTATTGCTTTATCTGCTTTTGCAATTTAACTATCAATTTTGCCTTGGCTGTAGTTAAAGTTAGTAACTTCTTGTTTTCCGCCTTTTCTTAGCCAATCCATGATGTGAGTCTGTCATTCATTGGGTGGTTATATGAAATTAATTAGTATTTGTGTAGATATGCCTGGGGTACTGGTGATGCAAATAAGAGGGGTTGAATGAGGACGTAACTTGCAATGACTAGTTAACAACGGCATGGCGGGAAGCACGAGAACAGAGTTGGCTTCGAATAGTCTAGAGAGCTCAAGTTTTGCAGCCACATATCCAAATGGGCAACGTGGAGCATACTCGGCTTCCAGTCTGGAGCGATCTGGAAGTTTCCGTGAGAACTTGGAGAACCGTGTTATGGTTTCCGGGCCAGGATCGTCCAGAAATACGACGACACCACTTGAAATACCATCACTACCACAATATCTAACACTTGAACCTTTTTCCATGGGTGAGCAAAAGTATCCTCGTTTAGGAGAGCTGCGAAGGATTCTTGGTGTCACTGTTGAAGATCATTCATTTGGTTCACAAGCTAAGCCCCTGCCTACTATATCATCAGAGGATCTTAAACGTTTCAGAGCAAGCCTGCTGGAATCTTCTACCAGGGCCAGGTACCTGGCTCTTAGCTAGTTTTTCAATCATGACGCTTTTTAGACCTGTTCACATGCATCTTTGCTGTTGCTACTGTGATATTGAAAATGCAGTACTTTATGTAGACTATCTATTATATGTTTCAATGTAAAATAGCTCAGAAGCTTCTGACTTCTGAGCTGATGGATATGTTTATATCCATCTCAAGCACCTAGAATGAGTGCTTCTTGATTGACTAACATGAGTTTGCACTTGAACTTACACATGCACTTGGAGATTTCAGTGCTAGCTGTGAGCTGAAGCAATATCATCTTTCTAAGCAGGGATAGAGCAAAGTCGCTGCATGAATCCATTCTGAAATTGGACAAGTATCGGAATATTCTATCAAGGAAACGACAGAAAAGTGATGTATCAACAGACAAGTTAGGTAGTTCAAGTTTGTTGAAGATGGGAAGTCAGGCTCATCAAAACCCTGCAGAACTGTCAAGTCAAAGACTGGAAGACAGGACAAAAAATATGGTTCCAAACAAGCGTGCACGCTCATCAATGGCGGATGTAAGGGTGTGTATTTTATTGTCAAGATATGATATTCCAAATGCCGGTCTGTTCTTTGTTGCTTCTCTCTCTTGAGACGATCTTATTTCCAGGGCGATTTTTATTGTTGTAGTTCAGCTTGTTTGATTTTTCCATTATAACTGCAGATTTTCTTAGTTATATTCCTTCTCCACACTACCTTAAATTAATTCTAAAATTGAAAGCTGAATGTTCTTTATTTTTTTGTTTCTATGAGTCAAGAAGTTATTAAATGTAATGTCCATTTAATCTTCTAGAGAAGTGTAATATGTAGATAACTTCCTGTCATCCACTATTTTTCTTGGTGAAATTAATACTGATTCTGTTCTTGCTTGATCAGTTTGTGCATTAAAATTGCTTTCTTCCCTAATATTCTTCAGTTAGAAGGACGCGGTAATGCACCTGCAAGACAAGGTCTGGCTGTTGATAAGGAGAAAAGTTTGCATTTTGATAAGGACAAAAACATGCTCAGAGCATGCAATGGGGCAACAGTGATGTCTGAAGACAAGATTCGTGGACTCCCTCCTGGAGGTGAAGGGTGGGAGAAAAAATTAAAACGCAAGCGTTCTGTTGGAACAGCGATAAGCAGACTTAGTGATGGTGACCGAGAGATCAAATTGGCGATGCAACAGAGGCCCAATAATGAATCCCGTCCACGATCTAATGATAACCATGGTTTAAGGTAATTTTTTTTTATTTCCTCTTTTTTCTATTATCTTTGATTTTCATCCCTCTGTGCTAGCGTTGACATTTTGATTGTGTAAAATCTTATTTTTACAAGTTTTAGAGGTTATGTTATTAGATCTCAGCTTCTCAATTGTTTGATGGTAATTCTCACTAAAATGATCTAATAATGGTCATAGGCCTCTACAAATGTTTATGTTGAAATTTATGAACTGCTATATACATACATACATATATATATGTTGATCCAAATATACATTTAATTTGTCAAATTTGTCAATTGGATATCAGATATCTAAACCTCATCTGTAAAATCTTATATTGGATGTTATTTTGATCACTGCAATTGTGTGGATAGGAGTTGAAACAGCCTGTAAGAGGGGCATTGGGTGAACACCAAGAAGGGACCCTATAAGGTGTAGATGTTACTGGAAAATAACCGGTGTTTCTGGCAGCTGGAAGATAATTGACTTGTATTTGACATAGCAAGGAATCTATTATGTGACACAATTTTAGAAGGATGACTTAATTGGAAGTACAATGCATGTCTCTGAATGTCTTTGCTTCCAAGTTTAGATTCTGTGACCCTTACAGTTTCATATAGTTACATAAGTATCGAGAATTCCTTTGAGTATTGAGGTTGCTCGAATAGTAAGGTGAATACTAGAATATTTGCCAAAGTTCTGGTAATTATGTGTATGTACAGAATTTAAAAACATTCCTAAAAATATATTACATTTATTTTATGTCATATAGATGTTATCATGCTGTAGGAACACTCTGTGGATTTCAAGAAGAGATGCATTATCTAAAAAAAGTAGCAGTCTCTTTCGACAGAGAAATATACAATAATAAGAGTGTTAGTGATGGCATATTATATGATTCCCTCAACTTTGAGAGTATTTTTTTTTTGTTTTACTTGTACAATCCTTTCAGAAGTGGTTATTAGTACTTATTGACATAAGATTTCCATTTGGGAAAGGGATAAGAAGAAAAATTTATGCATCAGGTATATCCTTTTCATTGCAATTAAGATGGAATGCTGAAGGAGTTAGAAAACATGGCAGCGCTGCATTTTAAATTTGATTTGATTGATTGGCTACCCCTGTTAAATAAGAGGGGCCTTAGAGCTATACAAGGTGGGCATAAATCTATACAAGGAAAGTATATCAGCATATATTTGACACCTGTCAATTTGCTAATATAGAACACAACATGCTTGATGCCACCCCCCTTAAATAGATGCTGGGAGATCAACTTGCCAAGTAGGAGCTGATTTTGCCATCTAATCAAGGATTTAGTAAGCACATTAACAATTTGGAGAGTAGTGGAGACATGGGGAAGTGAGATTCTACGTCGATTATAAGCCTCGCGAATAGAATGACAATTTATCTCAATGTGCTCGGTATGCTCATGGTAAACACGATTTGCAACAATTTGAATTGCACTCGTGTTATTCTACATGTAGAGGAGTAGATTCAACTGTTGAAAGCCAACTTCAACAAGGATACTGTGTCAATTTAACTAAATAATCTTTATGCTTTCTTCTTCCTCCTTTAAAAAAGACTTGCCTCTCATAATTACAACCTAAATTGTGGATCTTTCCAACTAAAGCACCTCCAAACAAGGGAGGTAATCTCTCCAAACAAGGAAGGTAATCACAATAGTTTCCTTCCCAAAGCTATACAACAAATATGTTAATATATACAACTAATTGATATCGATGGTTGTAGAGGAGTTGCTACCAGAAGGTTGAAATCCTAGAGAGATGAGTTGGCAGCGTGTAAATTGGCAGCCCACACGCCTATCACACTTATATCATGCTGCAAAATTGGTGAAGGAGGATGATTAATTAAATAAACCGCCATAGAAAAAGCTTCACCTAAAAAACATATAGAAATGGAAGATTCCAAGAGTAATGTATGAACGACATATAAAAAATGTATATATTTATGTTAGGCTATGCCATTCTGCTAAGGAGTATAGGAACAAGGCCTTTGAGAAATAATTCCCCTTGCACTGAAGAAACTCATTAGAGATGTATGCACCACCATTAACCTTAACAA
Source organism: Typha angustifolia (assembly GCF_048772165.1). Lineage (NCBI taxonomy): Eukaryota > Viridiplantae > Streptophyta > Magnoliopsida > Poales > Typhaceae > Typha > Typha angustifolia. Next base: position 229,825 of record NC_133250.1, read on the forward strand.
TAGTGGAGAAGTGATTTTGAATAAGGGCTAAGAATGTTTGGAAAGTGGCAAACACATTAGATTTGGATTTAAGGAGGTCAAGCCAAGTAAAACAATTGTAGTCATCAATAAACGCCACAAATTACTTGTAGTGTCCATGTATATGGGAGCAATACCCCACATATCACTGTGGATAATGTCAAAATATCTATTAGCAAATGGTGTTGCAATAGGGAATGGAAGGCCTTTAGTCCTTTACTTTTACCCAATTTACAATTTGGGCAATAAAAAGATATAGTAGGAAGAAAACCATCAATTTATTGTCAAGAAGTCTAAATTTTGACAAATCAAGTAAAACATGAGAATTTGGGTAGCCAATATGCTTAGTCACAACTGTCAAAGACCAGGACAACTAACAAGAAAGGAACATTGCATGGCAGGAGGAATGGTTGTGCATAGTGGAAAAAACTATCCATTTTAGGCCTCTTAGGAGTTACATGACTTGTGGCAACCGTGGTGAAAGATAGGGAGGTAGATGTAAGAGTTCCGACATCATTTGGCACAGTGGAAGCAATAGATATCAACATGATATGCCTCTTGTTGATGATTTTGTGGCTGAGTAGGTCACTCTTTGATGATATGTTTAGCCTTTTTGCAACGATAATAGAACTTCTAACAATTCATTGCAATATGCCCCATTCTCCTTGCAATTGTACACTGAACGGAATGCATATCTCGCCCTAATTCCCTTCCCTTGTGTAGCATAAACAATAATTAAGGGCCTACTGGAAGAATTTGGGTGATCCATCGCAATTTGAGTTTTGGTGTGTTGTTCCTCCGATAGGAGTTCACTTAAATAAACATCTAAAGATGGGGTATATTAGAATGAAGTTTAATTAACATTTTCATCATGGTTCGCTGGATTGGCCAATCTCGATTCGGATCGGGATCAGCCGAACTCGATCCCGATTCTGATCTAGACCCGATTCGAACTCTCTTTTTCTGTTTCGCTATTTCTTCTCTCTCTTTCTCTTTTACTCTTTTTTTCTCTTTCTCTTTCTCTTTCACTCTTTTTTTTTTCTCTTTTTCTCTCCTTATTATATAACCATTGTTTTTCTTACGGAGAGATTTAGCTTCGGCGAACTACGGCAAACTTTGGTATATAATTTTCTAATTTTATTTCTTTATTTTTCTTAGTTTTTTTTTCATTTCGTCCACTCTCTCCCTTCTCTTTTTCTCTTCACTGCACCATAGTTTTTCTTTCTTTTGTTTGGTTTTCTTTCACTCATTCTCATTCTAATTTCTTTTTCTTTTCAGTTTTCACTGCACCATAATTTTTCTTTCTTTATTTTCTTATTTTTTATTTTTTGGAAGTTTTTTGTATTTTTAAATAATATTTATAATTTTTCATAATTAAAAAGTACGATCCAATTTAGATGATCGATTTGGCCGATACGTATCATCTTTTTTTGGAAGGCCGATCAAAATCTCGATTGTTTGAACCTCGAGAATTGGTCATGCTTGCTAATCTCATGTATCACTTGTATAACAGCAAGTGATTTAGCTGGTACATTGCTGGTGATAATGTTTGAATATTGAGTCCAAAAATTTGGAGAACCAGAAGAATAATCTTGAATGGACGCATCTCCATGTGAGAACTCTTTAAGTTCAAATTCCAATTGAAAACGATGAGCAAAGTTATCTTGGTTACGAACCTTTTTCAGATAGTCCTATATGCCCTTAGCTCTCTTGTAGGGACGCAGACTAAGAACAGTATTAGTCTCCACAAAGCTCAGGATCTAAGTGACAACCCTAGCATCTTTGATCTCCCATGAAGCCTTGCTAGTCTCAGCTTCACCATTAGTGGAACCATCAAGGTGACCTTAAAGCTCCTCCTTTGACAAACATTTTGAAATGAAACTCCCAAGCAGAGTAATTTTTTGCAATAAATCAAACACAAGGAATCACCCATGTCAGGCGTGATAAGGAACACGAGATAATCAAGAAATACAAATCTGAGAATAATGAAAGAAGAACACAGACTTGAAAGCATCGATCTAAGAGCAAGACAACCATGACAGTAACCTATGAACAGAGTAGCATCACAAAGCCAAATATACCAGCACAGAGAAAAACCCTCCAAAGATCAATAATTGCGCAAGAGAAGTTGAAGAGATCAAGAAAGTTGTGATACCATGTTAGAAAACAGGGCAGCTTTGCATTCCAAGCTTGATTTCATTGATCGGCTAACCCTTGTTAAATAAGAGGTGCCCTAGGAGAATATATTTGACACCTGTCTATATAAGGAAAGTAGATTAACATATCTATATTTAAGGAGAATATATTTGACACCCATCTTTTTCCTAATGTAGAACAGAACACGCTCGATGCCAGGTGGATTCTCAGGTTGAACCTGGGACATATTGTTATTTCCTCTTTTTATAGGGTTTTTGCTTGTTGATCTGTTCTTTTGGTTATCGGCTTACATTTACAAACATGCTTGAGTTTTTAGTTATATTTTCTGTTAGATGAACTTCTCGAGCAGCTTTGTCAATGTTTTTCTAGTTGTTTTGTAGAAGGAATGAACTATGAAGAACAAAGCCTTACTCATGATTTTGCTTTTGTTTCTTATGAGTTTGTCATCTCAAGTAACTTTTTCCCATCGCTGATCCATATGAGAAGAAAGTATAAATTTCATTTAGTTAGGCCGGTTTCTATTTACTTGATATTTTCGCCTTTTGTTATAGTTGCATAGAGTGTTCATCATCTTTCTATGTTATTATTTATCTGTGAAATATAAAAATCAGTGTTTTTCTAATTTACATCTTGTAGACCTGGATTATCATGTGGAATAGTAGGAAGTAACAAGGCAGATGGAAGTTCCCAACAGAGTGGTGTTAGTTCTCGTGTCATACCCAAGACTGACATGGATAGTGCCCCTCTTCCAATTGACAGAAGAGAACGCACTTCTGGACTAAATAAAGGAAACAACAAGTATGTATTATAACATGGCATTTCTGTACTTACATCTGCTACTGTATTGCTTCTTGACTTCCATCTAGCCTGTTGTAAGTTTCTTATGTGCTTTTTCATGCCTCTCCACATTCCTATGTTACTTTACAAATTGGCTACTTAGTTTTTGGTTGCCTGATTGGCATGTGCAGCATTCTTGATCCTTGATCCTGACAGCTAGCAAACTTGGTATAAAGTGTACATAGTTCATACTTCATACATAAGGTTTCCCTCGGGCAATTATCTCATTAGATCGTTTGATAGATGATTTGCTGTTCATGTTTAAGCTTATATAGTTATATATTACATCAGGCACTTTTTCTCTCCTTTTGCTATGGAATTTTATTATTGTTACTTTATCATCTCGTTGAATGGCTTAGTCACCCTGATCTCCAGGCTTAATGTCCGTGAGGATGCACAAGGAGGAAGTCAAAGTCCTTTGCCTAAAGGAAAAGCTTCTAGGTCACCGCGGACTGCTTCAGGTGTTGTCACGAGTACGCCCTCTAATTTCCCTCGCTCATCTGGAGGAATTGATGGATGGGAGCAGGCACCTTGCTCAAACAAAGTCCAGCCTTTGTCAGGACCAACCAATCGTAAGCGCCCCATGCCTATTGGATCAACATCACCTCCTGTTGCTCAATGGGTGGGCCAACGGCCACAGAAGATCTCACGGACGAGAAGAGCAAATGTAGTATCTCCAGTCTCAAATTTGGATGATGCCCAGAATTTCTGTGAAGGATTCACACCTCCTGATATTGGATTGAGATGCACACCTGTGGAGTCTAGTGGTCTTTTGATCTCTGGGGGCATTGCGAATAACTCTCAGCAAGCAAAACTGAAATCTGACACTCTTTTTTCTCCATCTGGATTGTCAGAAAGTGAGGAATCAGGTGCCATTGAGAACAAGTTTAAGGAAAATGGAACTGATAATAGTGAAATTGAGGATAGGTCCATGAATGCAATCCCTAAAGCAACATCTTCAGTTTTGCCTACTAAAAAGAATAAGGTTCCTTTGAAAGAAGAGAATGGAGATGGAGTTCGGAGGCAGGGAAGAAGTGGTAGAGGTGGCCTACAGTATAAAGCATGCTTACCATTAACAAAGGAAAAGCTGGAAATAGGAGACACTACTAAGCCACTTAAAATTGGAAGGCCTGGTTCTGACAAGAATGAAAGGTGCTAGACTCTTTTCATTTGTCAACTAAATGATATATAATTTTCTATCTCCAGTTAATTCGCAGGTTCCATGCTTACATTAGATGCTAGTCTTTTGTGCAGTAGGATAGGTCGCCCTCTCTCAAGGAAGGCATCAGATCGCAAGGCTTACACTCGTCCTGGGCAAATTGCACCTAATGGTTCCTCAGACCTGACAGGTTAGCTTTTGTTTCATCAGACATGTTCTTCCTATATTTAGTTCTGTCATGCTCTCAAATACTTGTTATTTTAGGTGAATCAGATGATGACTGGGAAGAACTCTTACTGGCTGCAAATGCTGCTCGCACTGCTAGCTGTGTGCATTCAACCTTATCTATCTGTGTTCTGAGGAGCATAGTTTTGTGTTTGACTTATTAATTTCACCTTCCTTGCTGCTACTGCAGATGATGCATGCTTAGGTTCTTTCTGGAAGAAAGTGGAACAGTTTTTCACTTTTGTCACTTCAGAAGATATAAATTTCGTGAAGCATCAGGCTAGTTTTAATTTTATTTTAGACAATATTATTACTTCAATTTATTTATTTCACTGTTGCTCACAAACATTTATTGTTTGATCGACCATTCTACTAGATAAATTTTGTTGAGGAGCTGGACAGTAGTGTATTTGACATTATTGATGCTGATCGTAGGATAATGGTACGAACTTCTTCAGCATTAGAGCATTTCTTTTCCTCCTTTTAAATTACCGTCATGTTTAGTTTAGACTGTTTAGGTTTCACAATTGTCCTATTTATTTCTTTCACTTCCAGGTAACCATGCTTTTGGCTGGGCATAATAATATCTACCTGTACCAGATTAATAATTCTAGAAATAGTTACAAAATATGTTGGATTTCTGAGTTTTTCTACTTCAGTTATTTCTACGTGAACGCCATGGATATAAATCTGTTTCTCGTTTTCAGGATGAGCTTCCATCTCAATTATTGCCTTCAGTTCGCTCTTCTTTATCAATAGAACAAAGTAAGAGAAATGTGCTCGGACCAGACAAACCTGTTGCTGGGCTAGCTTCAGCTGATGACTCACAACTCATAAAAGTGGAATCTAGAAACATTGAAACAAACAAATGGTTTGAGAAAATGGTGCCGCTATCACAGAGACTTCTCTCGGCTTTCATTGCAGAAGATGAAAATGAATTCTTTGACCGGAGCATTCCACAAGGAGATATGTTTGTACAGTTTCCAACTGAATGTTTCCCTGCTATTAACCATGCCAAAAATGATCATGAGGCTCAAGTTATGAAACCCGATTTTCAGTTTGACTTGGATTTTGAAAATCTGAAAAATCATCCTGTAGATAAGGTACTCTGCAATGGATTTACAGCTTCTAGCAACTCTAGGAGTTCTCTTCAGCACTTCATAAATGGTGATGACCTTTCAGCGGAAAATAATTCTATTGTGCACTCAACTAGTGGGATTCTGCCAGAAACTTTTCCAGCAAATCCAAATCAGCTAGAAGCCTTGTGCACAAGTTTTTCTGGTACTTCTCCATATGAGTGTCAGTTTGATCATATATCTTTGGATGACAAGATCTTGATGGAGCTGCATAGTATAGGGCTATATCCGGATATTGTGGTATGCACACTACAAACTTACCTAATTTTGTTATTTTCAAGAAACTTCTCGATTGAAATGCCAGTGAAAGCACAAGGAAATATGACAAGCCACTAATATATTTTGCACCAACACTTTGCCTGCATGAAATATGCTGGATTGTATTGATTGTGATGCGTCACACTTAAATCATTGCTTTCAATATGACAATGGTTGCATTTGCTCGGCTTTCTGCCTAGCTATCACCTTTTTCTTAAGTACCAAACTTCTTTCTTGCACAATCTATTCATGAGTTTTTTTTTCTTATGTAGCAACCTTCTATCTTGCCAATTATTCAGGATCACCTCAAGCCCCTCATCTTGGCTATTTTCCTTGGAAGGGCACATACTACTATTTTCTTTTTGAACTGATTTTCTGTGTGTTTTCATGTCTAATCAATCTTTTTTGTTTAAAACTAATTCTCCTTTTCTTTCTCATGTCTAATTAATGCTTTTCCATTATGATATTTTTATTGCAGCCTGAGCTAGATGAGGGAGAAGATGGTGAGATTGATAAAGCCATATTACAGCTAAAGATGCGACTTTATCAGCAGGTTGATTGATATTCTCTCCTGTATCAAGAACATCTCTTTTGTTGATTCTGATCGTATTTAATCCTTGAGAAAATCTTGAACATGATTCAGTTTATATTTTAGAAATTTTCTTTCCTCTTTCTTCGCACAATAAATGCCATGCATCTTGTGATATGTTCTTCTAGAATTACACTTATTTTTATGCCCTATATATTCTAAGATCTACTTATTTGCTAGGTAGAATTTCTTTCCATCATATGGAAATGGACTTCTTAATATAGACTAGAAGTTCTAAATAAAGTTTTATGATGTTCTAAGCATCTGCTGAAGACCTGCTTGATACATCCCTATCTAATTGGGGTTATTAGCAGTTGAACACCTCTATCTTCTCTAGCGTGTTCTTTATCTATAGAAGTGACAACTGATTTTTTTTTTTTTTTTGTTTTGTTTTGTTATTTTAACAGTTGAAGCAAAAGAAAACTCAACTGCATAAGTTGGAACAAGCTATTCAAGATGCCAAACTAGTCGAGGAGAGGTATGAATAGTTAGCACTGTTAGTCGGGTTTGATCAGTTATGTGTTATTTATAATGTAGAATGACTCGTCACTTCTGTCATTCACTTGGCAGGAATCTCGAGCAGCTGGCAATAAACAAGCTTGTTGAGATGGCATATAGAAGGCTCCTGGTAATTATTGTCTCCTTATATGAGATTAAGCACTTTTAAATGTTCTCTATCTAGTGTTTTACTAATATCCATCTTTCCATAATATTAGTCACGATGAGTTTGGATGTTAGAACTCCCTTAATATTCTCCTGATTGTATTCTGGTAGCAAACATGCAGCTTAATCACATTGAGATAAATATTTTTGAATAACAGAAACAGTCTTAAAGCACTGTCCGTTAAATTTTCTAACAAAAGCTAACCTGCTCTAGCAAAATTCGTGCCTGTATTACCGTATATCATATTTCTTTTCAGAATCTGTTGTTAGAACCACAGTTTTTTGTTTGTGGACTGATATCATTCAGAATCATTTTGTTCATAGACAGACATAATTTTGTGTGCTACGTGTTTTTAAAAGCTGCACTTTGGACAGGGTGGTCGGAGTGGATCAAGTCATAAGAGTGGTGCTAGTAAGGTCTCAAAGATTCTTGCCTTGGCCTTCGCTAAGCGAACTCTAGCTAGATGCCAGAAGTTTGAGGAAACAGGTCGAAGTTGCTTTAGTGAACCTGCCCTACAGGATGTGATCTTCTCTGCATCTGTGCAGAGCAGTGATGCAAAATATGCAGATGGTGTTACCTCTGGTGTTACAGCTAATGTATCTGTGGAATCACATATTCCTCAGTTAGGCTCTCGAGTATCAGGTAGTCCACCTAAAGGTATTTATGAGTTTACATATATACCATCCTTATCTTTGCTCTTTATGCTTTTCTCTCAACATGGATATGTTATTCCTTCTACTAAATGGTTTTCTCTTTCTATTGCCACCTTATGGTTATTTAGAGGGAAAGTTTCTTTCTCTTTCAGTTTAAGTATGAAGGATCGTGTTGATTTATATTTGCATCTCCTGGTGTGTTGGCTTCAGGTACGACGACAGCTATCACTGATAGACATGGGATTGGACAGAAGTTGGACAGTGGTCTATTGCATCCATATCAAGGTCTCATTCAGATGACTGAGCAAACTTTAGTGGAAAATGACCCGATTTCAAATAGAGTGAAAAAGAGGGAGGTGCTACTTGATGATGTGGTTACAGCTGCTTCAAGAGGCACATCAACTCTCAGCCACACTCTTCCAGGTGGCGCAAAATGGAAAAGATTGGATAGGGACAGAGATCAAAGCAAAGATGTGGCAACAAGAAATTCAACTTCTAAGGCTGGGCGCCCATCATTAAGCAATGGAAGAGGTGAACGCAAAACAAAGGCAAAGCCAAAGCAAAAGATAGCCCAATTATCAACATCTGGGAATGGTCTTGGTAAGGTTTCAGAGGCAGCCAATTATATGACACCTTCAGCACGTGAGTCCTGTGAAACCACGAGTTCTTCTGGCATGAAAATTAATCAAGAAACTGAAATAGAGAGTGCACCTAATGTTCAGGATTCATCAAAAGATGTAGATAGCATTTTCACAAACTTGCCGTTGCCTGGAATAGACTCTATTGATGAAATAGATGTAGCTGAAGGTCTGGGTGGACAAGGTCAGGATATTGGTTCTTGGTTGAATGTTGATGAAGAAACACTACTAGACCATGACTTAGTGGGCCTGGAAATCCCAATGGATGACCTTTCAGATTTGAAATTCAGTTTCTAATGAGAGCCAATTATACTTCTGTGCATACTCGAGACTCTAGATCAGGGTGGGTTATTATAATCCAACTAACCTTCTAAATACCCCTTGCAGTTTAGAACTTGTAACTAGGCTATTCCATTCTTTTGTATACTTTTTCGAGTTGACAGATCCCAATTGTCTTCTGTCAGTTAGAAAATCAATTCTTGTACCATATTACAATCTCAATTGAACATTTAGTGCATTTGTATAAGTTTAAGGTAGTAACTTTGACTTTTCTTTTTCGTCCGGTTATCTGCTTCTCAGCTTTTCTATTTTGGGTGGAGATATTATCCAGAGAAATATATTGTATATTTGTGTGAAAAGGTGAGATTGTGCGACCTTTTCTGCTAATTTTGTGCTGCTCAACAAGCTGCCCCTTTCGAAGATGCACTTTGTGGTTTCTGATTTTGTTGTTCTGTAAGATATTCTTTCAAGGTTTATCAATTTCAGTAGAGTTTCCATGTATCGTCTAATTAAGCGGTACAATCTTTTTAGTTGCATTGGATGTATTGTAAGAACTCAGCTTGCTGTGGATATTCTTTAGATTTATATAATGTGTTAAAGTTCAACGAGATGGTGGACCTGTATAAAGGTTGTAGCAAATACGTAAGTTGTATTAATTTTTGACAGCAAAGTGAAGCATGAGCTTGTGAAAAGCAGACACCTGGCTTTAGTCATTGGAATTTTGGAATTTCTTGTTGCATATATGTATTAAGAGAACATGAGTACAGCTTTACTTGATTGAAACTTGATCTCTGTAGGAGAAATATTACTAAAGTTGCGCTATATTTTGCTCCAGCTTAGAGTGGTCTGTAACAGATATTATTCAGGATCAACAAGTTCATATTTCAGTAGCAGTATGGTAAATTATTCTGCTCACTAACTAACACTAGAAATTATATTTCAACTTCGAATTATTATTGTGCAGAGGTAATTACTAGCTATCCAAATTGCAGATTCGCATGTTGTGTTCAGAAAATTTACTCCATGGGGCAAAATCTCTTGGTGGGGGGAAGAAAAAAAGAAGAGAAAAGTGTGGTTCCATAAAAAGAACAGCCAAAAACAACTGCTCCATTTGGCTTTCAAATCAAACACCTTTCTATTCAACCCTGGGTCCCTTGCTGCACTTCAACAATACTCCCATTTACTATGACTAATTCCTTGACTTATAAGACTCGCATTTACGACTATCCTTTGGCTCAGTGACAACCACGGCAGTGGCAATGTAAGGCGTGCCCAGTGCCGACAGAGACTTGTCGTGCCAACCAAGTATCGACATCCGGCACGGATTCTGCCGGTAGCACAGCCCTGTGCTGGGGTTGTATTGACCCATGCCGGTCTGCACCGAATTTTCTTTTTCTTTTTTTTTTCTCGCACCTTAAAAACTAATTTGAGGTGTGAAATTGTATATGTAACTTAATTTTTCTGGATCTATTATTTGTAACAGTATTTCTATATAAAATTATTATTATTATTTTTTTAGTGCTAGATTCATAAAAGAGAATGTTCTTTAAAAATATTATGTCAATTCATTCAAATTAGTTACATTTGGTATAGGAATAGGTCGTTTATAATATTACCTAATAATAAGAGATTTTAATGCAGACTTTAATACATACATTTAAATTATACATGTATAAAGACATTTAAAATAAATATGAGTTAATCCTATTTTGACACCTCAACTATTGTCTTATATTACTTTCATCCCTCTTAAGAATATAATAGACATATACATCTCCTGAATTGAACTACATTTATCCCCTCTATTAATATTTTCTTAGAAATTCAATAGAAATAATTTTAGAAATTGACAACTTAATAGATTGACAAAAATACTCCTATCTTCCTTCTATATCCTTTCATCTTCACTTTAATAGTCTTTATGACAACCTTTTCAGATATTAAACTCTAAATTAATTTTCTCTAATTTCCCTCAAAATCCACTTCTAAAATAAGACATTTTTATCATCTAATTAGTTAGTTAATTTTTTTTAAAAAAAAATTCTAATTAAATCTCTAATCGAAGAAACTTAGACTTACTCATATAATTAAATAATTCAAGAGTATATATTAACTTCAAATATTAGAGACGTGCCAGTATTTCTCCGGCAAAGCAATCCTTGGGCAATGGTCCATTATCTTCTTAGAAAATGAGAAATAAATAGAAAGCAGTCGAGAGGAGTTGGTTGATTAAGCTTGTAGAGATATATAAACATATGAATTAAGTGTCGTCTTCGTAAAAGATTGGTAAATGCTAATGCTTATCTACAATGATTCAACCATTGCCAGTAAGTAATTCATATCATTGAAGAACAGGACCTACATCTTGTCCTTGCTGAGCCGCTTCGCCTCGTTTCTTCTTTTGTTCCCAATCTATCGCCTTTTGGCCTAATCATGGAGCGCATCCCAGTTGACATTTTTCTTTTTCTTTTTTAAATGGTAGTAAAAGCAATGTGGGTCAAGAGATCAATCATCATCTCTAACTTGATTCCCTTTGATAGGCTGGAAAATGGCTCTGCACTGGTTGATAAAATGTTTGTGGATGTGTTGTTGTACCACAAGCACTGTCATCAGCAGCTACTGTCCTTCTGCCAGTATAAACCGCATGAGTTAGATATCATTTTCTTTATCTTGCCAAGAAGATGAACTACTGAGATACAGCAATCTTGTAAAATGCTCTCTCTTTTTCAGAAAAGATATGGAGAATTGCTGCCTAGAAAGATGGAGGTGTAGATATAACATCAGTTAACCAGGAAAGATATTAACGATTTTCTGATCTGGCTATGGTCCACTGCTACAGGACTAGTTCATTCATGTCATGCATCTTTGATCATTGTCTTTAAGTGGGTGGTGGTCCTTCATTTCAGATTTTTTAGTAGGTCAAATAGATCTAACAGCATTGATGGTTGTCTTTTACGAATCCAGATTGGTTCCAATCATATGGATCCGCTTCCAATGATATGATAGATACAGCCATAATTTTCTTAGACAGTCATGAGGTAGTAGTATCTCTTTGAAAGCAAAATTATGGATTGAATGCTTACTCTCGAGGGTGAGAAGCCCAGAGGTAACTAAGAACACGCAGGCGGCTGTGGTACTCTCCGATCGCTATGAAACTTCGTGCTGCCTGTCTGACTGTTAGAATTCGGTGCAGCTGATGAAGTGTCTGCTGTCTCAGATTATCAGCCTACATGGATTACAAACTCGGATTAGTTTTGGAAGAACATTATCATAATAAATTTTGACAGAAAATAAATTCATTGTAATAGAAGGTCCCTTGATTATTTGACATACTGATTAAAAGAGAAGAGAAGGCAAAGAAGAATTCTGGAGTTCTTTAAGGTTGTTGGGTCCTTTTCTAAGTACTATATCTAGATGGAAACTTCCAAACCTTTCTGAGGACATACTCAAAACAAAGGAAAACAAGAGCAGGTCCTACTTCTTGATCTTACTATATATAATTGTGCAGCTGAACTAATTATTGCAACTCCTACCAACTTTGGAGAACATATTCTTCTTCTTTGTTAATGCTAAGCCCCACATAAAAGTAGGCAAGTATCCAAGTTAGATAGAGGTGCAAATTTAACCACCCAATAATAAGCTGATACCCGGGATAGAGTATTAATTGACATTAACATTGTCCTGTTACTAAATGACCACCAACTCTTTGATGAGCTTTAAAGAAATTTCTCCCCACTTGTAAACAGAACTACTTTCATATGTTATCTAGCTTATGTTACTCAGTAAGATGAGCGAGGAAGGACCTGTCTGACAAATCCTTCGACGTTGGAGAGCTTCCCTAATGCCATGGCCATCTGACCCATATAATTCCCAACATTCATATTTCCTTCACTGATAGAATCACTGGCTACTGTTTCAGCAAGAGACTGGTGCAGTTGCTCAAATCCCTGTGAGAGAGCCTCCTCTGCCTGCTGCGATGACTGCTGCAGGTTGCAGATCCCAACTACTTGTTGCTCTGTCAGGGGGTCTAATTGAGGCACTACAATCTGCATCAGATGCCAAGAACAATCTCATGTTAATATCCATTACTTCAATTAGAGGAAGAATTACTAATTGTTAAATAGACCTTGAGGAATTCAGAAGGTTTAAATCCACCCATCCAAAGGAAACATCTCTCAACTGGAGTAGTCCACATTCCAGTGATGAGGTGAAATATATCTGACTTAGCAGCGATGCCTTTGAGCCGGAAGATCTCGTCGTAATGAGTAAGATACTCATCTACTATGACTCTGAGGTCTCCATCTGGTAGGTGAGCTTGCAATCCACCTTGCAGCTCACTCATGTGCTTATGATTCTCGTCCAACCATCGAGCATATTCCATGTCGAAGATCGCCGCACCTATTATTCCAGTTTAGAGTAAAGATTACGTTCAACAGCTATAGTCAGACTGCTCTTGCAACTACAGATGTTGAATAGCATGGAGTATTTCCATTTGTCTTTTTATGCCTACTTCTTCTTTTTTTCTGAAGGTTTAATTGTTGAAAGGAATGAACTTATTACCAGAGCTTATATTTCCACCTGCACTGTCTCCACCTAAGATTAGATCCTGAAATCAACAGGCTTAAATGAAATAATTATGCAACAATTCTGGTAAGTTCAGAATAAAATGTTTCATTTTTCTCTCATTATAATTACCTGCGAACGCACTCTTTGAAGATCCTGTTCTATTTGAGCAAGTCTTACTCTACTTGACTCTAACTGCTGTACATAAGCCTAGCACAATAAAAATTGATGGAAAATTAATATACTTGAGAATCCATCATCTTCCTCATAAAATTAAATCAAGAAAGTTTCAAGAGTAAATGACCTTCTTTCTCAGTCGGCTTTTTCTTGCTGCCTCCCTATTCTGGGCTAAGCGTCTCAAGGTCTGCTCATAAAGAAAAAAGTTAGATTTTGGCCATTCTTCAATCATATATATATATGCTCATCTTTTTAATCAAATGACCCAAGTTCCCTTTACTTGACTATAAATTAACATGATGTAGCCATCCACATGGTTAATTAAGTAAATTAAGAAACATACACACACTCATATAGTGAGAGAGGGAGAGAGAGAGATGTGACCTTTGCATCTAGTGTCTTTCCTTCATTCTCTGCAGTAGAACCAGCAGCTCTCTTCTGCAAGATAAGATGAATGTGAGGGTGATTTTTAACAAAGTGAAATCAGAGAAAAACTTGGGGAAGGTCACTCATATGAAAGCTTAAAAGGAGAAATTTTCTTTTTTCCAAGAGACTGGAAGCTTGGAGAGTTTTAGCTAGTCACACCCACTTGAATTGTTGAACAAAATAGGAAAGCTCTGATGGACTTCAGAAATGCAGCAGCAAGAAATTTCAGTATTAATATCAGCTTTTAAATTGGTAATTAATTAAATTAAAATGCACCTATAACAACCAGAAAATAAGCCCCTGTTAAGGAGTACTTCTTAGATTAGTTGGTTATTTATCAGACACAAATAAAACTCATAGATTGGTTATAGTTAGTTAATCTTCTTGCATTTTGGGAACAGTAAAGATTCAAGCTAACAAGGCCAAGTATAGTAATAGAGAGTTTCTATAGTTAGATTCATATCTCATCTTGGGATGTGTGTTGACAATGCACTGCTCAATACACACATCCCAAGGCTTAACTAGTTATAGTCAAACTCGACAAATAGCAACAGAAGTGAGCTCTAGTTTGTACGTGGGATCTAAAGACTTTCAAGTTTTTTTTTCTCTCTCATTTGAGTATGTGGGTTTCTTGGAAGACGGGAAGATTAAATGTGCCCCCAGGTTCTTAATGGCTTATGGGGATTTGTTCTTGTGACAAGTGAGAGGAAGGAAACATTCAAACAGTACCTTCTCTTGGGTTCTGGGCTGATGATTTGGTGCTGCTCCTGTTCTAGGAACATGTCCTGCCATCATCATCCCTTGGAGCTGCTTCTGCTCCACCCCAGGCTGCTCTGAGAGAGCTTTTATGCTCACCGCTGAGTCTGAGTCCAACTGAGAGCTTGTGATCTGAGCTGAGCCTGATTCAGTGCTCTCTGCTGGTTGTGGTTCTGCACTCCCCTGTTAAACCAAAAAATAAAAAAACCAATTGAGGAACATAAGCCAAAAAAAACCCATCTCTTCTTGCTCTTTTTTCTGCAAGACTGCAATCCAATGTCCCAAGTCAAAATGGCAGGAGAAGAACCATACGTTGGGAGCTTGATGGCATCTCATTGGCCATGAGGGAAATATTTCAAGAGTTGGGGGTCCTAATGTGAAAAAAGCTGCAAGGGAGAATCAGAAGAAGATCAAATAAAGCTGAGCAAGAATCAGAAAGAAATTAAAAGGGCCCAGATGTCAATGCGTTCTCAAAGGAGATTATTCTTGTAGACTTTCTTAAGACCTTCTCTTAACACCTCCACTATTGTGATAAGAGTATGGAAGTAGTGCAACAGAGACAGAGAGACAGAGAGAGAGAGAGAGAGAGAGAGAGAGAGAGAGAGAGAGAGAGGGATTCCCACACTTCCTTTCTCCATTACTTCTAATGCCAGCAACTCCTTGCATGAGAGCCTCTTCCAGCTCTCCAAAGTAAGTGGCTCCTTCCTGATCACTGGCAAGAACCAAAGACAATTCTCAATAAGCACTGAATAATGGAGATATTGAAAGAAAAAGTATGCAGAACCATGAATGAATACAACCCATAGCAGGTTATGACATTGGTGGAAAGAGATTAATTCCATAACTGATTAAAGATGGTGTATATAACAAAACAATTGTAACAAATTAATTATATGAAGTGCAGAATGCAATGCAGGCTGATGATACTATCTCTTCTTTTGTCCATAAAAGTTGATATGATCAAAAGAAGGGAAAATTCTTGTGGACAGTTAACAACAAGAAGGAAGAGAAGAATGATACAAGAAATTTGCAGGAGAAGGTGTTAGGCCATTGATTCCATATGCCAGAAGCTGACTTGAAAGCTCAGTGTCCGAGAGACCTGTTTCGCCAACTCTGTGACTTGCCATCTCTACAAGAGGTTTCTCCTCTACTCACACCATTCTAAACGTTGTAGTTGTGAATCAATTCCAGCCCTTTAGTCAAGCTCTTCTCTTTCCTTCAGTTGTGGAAGAAACTGGAGGGAGAGAGAGAGAGAGAGAGAGAGAGAGAGAGAGAGAGAAGAAATATGACGAAGGTTTTTATAACTAGCTAGCCAGAAGTGACTAGAAGCAGAAGAAGAAGAAGAAGAAGAACTATATGATGCTCAATTTCAGCTTTTGTCGTAGGAGTCTCAGCTTGGCACAAGTATGGCCAAGGGATAGGAGTACTTTCTATGAGACTGATGTTGGACCTTGACCATTCATAAGTTCCTTCTCTCACTCTTCTGTTCAGAAACTTTGGGTTCTTGTCACCCTTTCTGGTAATAATTTCATCTCTGAAACCAATCCACAGTACAGAGAAGATCTTGTCCTTGTGGACTTGTCACAAGAAAGTGGGCTTCTCACATCTCAGAGAGAGAGAGAGAGAGAGAGAGAGAGAGAGAGAGAGAGAGAGAGAGAGAGAGAGAGAGATTAAAATGTGGGGTCTATGGCAAGAACGAAAGAATCATCGACTCCTATAATCCTATTCAAACTCTCTTTTATCTGACTGTGCTCCCTCTAATTAAACCTCAGTTTGGACTCTCAGAAGGAAATAGTAGTACTGAACACAAACAGAATCAACAAATGGACCATGAAAAGAAAAGGCTATGGAAGTTTCTTGTAGCCTTTAATGCCTAGATTTTTGAATCTATTATGCAAACTCAACTAGAACACTGCAGTAATAAAAAAAAAAAGCCCACAAGCTAATCCACTTCATATGAACATCTTACCCTTGACATGGAATTGTTTGGTATAATTATTATTCCCCTTGTTGATGGGTCAACAACCATCCCTTGTCAATAATACCTAAATCCATGCCACACCAAGATTCCTTTAGACAATCAGAAGCTCATACAAATGGCTGCAATGGCCTTTAGGAGGGTCATTGAATAGTTGTGTGCTCTTCTTATGATCATTTTGTTAACATTTTTTGTTTTAATCTAACAAATAAAAGCTTAACAACATTGCTATGTCCTTTCTTTTACTGAACCTTTAAGACATTCTGATAGGCTCATGAATCGAATTCAAATAGTTTTTTATATTTTCTAACACATCTTCAGGTGGTGATGGTCACCAATATCTCTCCCTAAGATTTCTCACTTCTATATTACGTATAGGTTGTGGATTTCATCATTCACTAATTGAGGCCTGTGCCTGTCACATTAGTACTCTAATGATCTGATTTCCTCCAAAGTGGAGAGGTCCTTTTCATTGCAGAGATGGAGATTGTAACTATCTGCTAACTTTAGTGTATGATATGCCTCCACCCATTATTCTTTTTTCTTTCTTTTAGTATCAATGATTGCTCAACAAATTTTTTTGTCATACAAAAGTGATATGGATAATGGATTAGGTGATCTATAGCTTCAATTATTATAGTCCTTGGAAAGAAGTACACCATCCTTATGGAATAGAAGCCAATTAAAATTTAAGGTCTACATATACTAATATGGTATTAGGCTAATAGTTTAAGGTAGAGGTCTGATGCTGTCCCTTAAAATCACAACGTCAAGTACTTATTAACAATCTTAATGACAATATTGTAGCATCAAACCAAGCATATATATATATATATATATATATATATATATATAATCTCTTGAATATGCTCTTCAATTGATCTCAAATCCTCAATTTATTAATGTTGTTAGAGCAGTCTTAGCATTTTTTTTCTCTAGTATTTGATTATCAAGAGTTTCATCCAGATTGAAATGTACAAACTAGCTAGCTCACATTCATGCAGATGATATTTTGTATATGAGCCGAAAGACATTATAATTGTCACTAAAATCGTTTGATTATTTTAAAAATATCATTTATGGTTATTTTTTTATTTATAGAATAATTTTCAAACATATCATTATTAAAGGTGACAAATAATGCAATGACGAAAATAATATATTTTTTCCCTACAGTTAGAGTTTCAAATACTAATCACCAACTTTTTATTGCAAAAAAAAGAAAAAAGAAAAAATTGTTCTTGTGGTATGATATTTGTTTATGTTAGATAGTTTTTTAAAAAATTATTTGAAGTATTTTATACAAGGGAATCTAAGTTCATTTTCAATTGTGATAGTTAGATTTTAGGAGGCATAATTTCATTTTTAAAATAGCTCAATGATTTATATGGTAATTATAATGTTTTTTTAAAAAATATAGTAATAATTATATGCTAGACAAATGGGGCTTAGCCATAATATGTAAGTTCAACAATTAGGTGTTCGATGTGGTTATTTCAGCTTGGCCCTATATGCAAAAGCTATGGGAACAAGGGAAACATTACTGTACTTGTCAAACAAAAATATTTTAAATCTGTGTAGAGAATCGGACTCACTTGTGTTGATCAATATGGTCGCAGGCATTACGAAGGTTTCTTAGATCGTGGAAAATATTGTTGATGACATTATTAAACTAACTCATAATTACCAAAATTGTAATGTTACTTGTGCCTATCAGGAATATGCTACTAATTGGCTAGCTAAATAAGGTAGGACGCAAAGGTGTCGGTGTACTTAGGATGGCTGTTTCCCAATTAAGTTGATTCTAATAGAGTTTTTTGTAACCGCGGTGGCTAAATTGATAAAGTAATTTTTATTTAAAAAATAATAATCAGGTCAATTTTCTAAAAAAATATATCATAATAAATTCAAACCATATGCATACAGCATTATGACATTTAGATTAGTAAAACCCAACTAATGAGTTATGAATGTAATTTTTAGTAACATTTATGTAAAAATCTAATATCTTTAAAAATATTTATGAGCAAGGCATAATAACACCTAGACTTTCTAAAATGTTATTCATCCATATAAGTCCCTTTAATTATTTTTCATGACACATTGACCCTCTTAATTAATTATTTAAAGCCTTTGTTATTTATCTATAACAGATCACTAGTAACTATTTTACCTTAGACCTTAGAGTCAAATGTTTTGGAGAGATGAATGTGAAAATTAGCAACAGTTGAGGAGTTTTTGTGTAATTATTTGTATCATTCATTAGGGACACAGAACTACTCAAACATGGGCCTGGCCCAGAATAATTTTGGGCTTTATGGGCTCTAGTAAAGAGGGGCCCAAATTAGCGAAATCCAGATCTTTCTAGACTTGGATTGAGTTCCAATTGGGCCTAATCTTAATCTGGACGGATCCAATTTCCAATTTGAACCATCTTAGTCTCGAAAAAGTGACCGAGCGAGTCCATTATTTTCTTTTCGCTTTCCTGGTCGTATCCGGTCTTTTATTTATTTATTTTTTTCTTTTCGGCGTTTTGCAAATCGCCGCTTATATTTTAGTATTATTACACGTCGCATCTTCTCTTTGAGATAGTATGAGGTAGTTTATTGCAAATATAATGACAATGAGGAGGTATTTCATAATCATGTAGGTGGCGATTTGTAAAACTGTGTTCATTTTTTCTTTTTTCTCGCTTTTCTCCTTTTTCTCCTTCTGGATCTGCTTCTGTAGGAGGTGGTTGTTGCGACTTGACTGGGGTTTAAGCAGCGAGCCAATCCCCTAAACCCAGCAATGATAAGGGCTGCTCTTCTCGTAGCTTCGCCTCTATCCTCCATTCCTCCTCCCCGATTCCTGAGGTGTTCTTCTTCCTCCTCTCATCTTAATCTTCGTCAGATGTCCTTTATCTTTGCTTTTTCCTGGTCTCCGTCTTTGGTTTCCCGTGGATTTTGGTTTTGATTGGTGGATTTTTTATTTTTTTTTGTTCTTTTAATTCTTGCGTGCTTCTCTTGGATGGTCTGTTGTAATTGCTGTTTCCCACGGATAGGATAGGATATTGGAAGAAGAATTGTGCTTTGGTTTATCCATTCTGCGGCCTTACCCGTGACAGATTGGCGATTTGGGGCTCGGGGTCTTGCTTAAATGTTGGTTCTTTTGGAAGATACGTATGCATGATTTGTACATTCTCGGGTACTGGTAGTTAGGTTCCGGTCGCTGGATTGTACTGACTGCTCTTATTTGATTTACTAGAGTATTTTCTTTTTCCTTTAATTTGTAGGTTTTAGTTTAAAAAAGAACAGGAATATTTGATGGGTCTTCAATCAATCGCACAGAAGGATCTGGGAATGTCTCAGCAGTGAAGCCAGTTCTATTCAGTTACTGAGATTTGGGTTTGCTCACCAAAATGGCAACACCGTTACAATGCTTCACACAATTTAATCATCGGTTTTCTGTTGCAACTTCACCCTTTCTAGGAGGGAGATCCATAAATGAGATCTTGGCTGCTGGTAGTAGTAGAAAAAGCTCACCTGAAATGCTCAATGGCTGTATTACCTTTTCATGCTATCCACGTCTTCAATGCTCCGCAAACTCTAAGAACAACTCATTTCACAGTAAAGATCCATTCTTGCATCTTCACCCAGAAGTGTCATTGCTCCGAGGTGAGCGGAATGATATGGTTATCGATCCAAGGAAGGATATGCCTGGAGGCAACGTCACTGAGAGCATAAAGGAGTCATCTGATATAACTGATTACAACGAGGCCAAGATAAAGGTCATTGGTGTAGGCGGTGGGGGTTCCAATGCCGTCAATAGGATGATTGAGAGCTCCATGAAGGGTGTGGAGTTTTGGATTGTGAATACGGATGTCCAGGCGATGAGGATGTCCCCTGTGTTTCCTGAGAACCGTCTGCAAATTGGTCGGGAGCTGACTAGAGGTCTTGGTGCTGGTGGGAATCCGGATGTTGGCATGAACGCCGCAAAGGAGAGCAAGGAATCAATAGAGGAGGCTGCTTATGGTGCTGACATGGTTTTTGTGACGGTAAACACATCATTTATGATTTGGCACATTAATAATTTAGAGCCCTTTTATATTATGTTGGCCTGTCTGGCACTTTAATTATGTCTTGAAAAACTTGAATGCATCCTTTCATGTATACTATGCTTTCCACAACATTTTCTTGATTTGGAAAGTATTCAAATCTTGAAAATCCTTGGTTAGAACAGTTGTTGAAAGCTCGGCAAGGTGCTTATATAGTCAGGACATGATTGAAATACTACCGAGATCTTAGATTCCTAATAGTCTATATTGCTTTGTAAAATCAACTGGAGATTGCTATTAACATGACAAACTCTTAAGTATCAACTTTGGCTGGGCTTCTGTAACATAAATTATACTAAATGCCATCTGCTAGCAAAGCACCTGCAGTTGCATGTCATGTTGAATTATCATAACCATGATTTATTAGTATGGTCTAATACTCTAATACTCCAGCTACTCGTACCCAGTACCAACAATCTCAGTCACCTTAGCTAGATTGTGCTTATCTCAAATTCTCATGATATTCATAATTTCATATAATTCCTTGCATACTTAATTGCTCGTAAAATATACATGACACTGCAACTACAGGCCGGAATGGGTGGTGGTACTGGAACGGGAGGTGCTCCTATAATTGCTGGAATTACCAAATCAATGGGTATACTGACTGTAGGAATTGTCACAACACCATTTTCTTTTGAGGGACGTAGGCGGGCAGTTCAGGCACAGGAAGGAATTGCAGCTCTTAGAGATAATGTGGACACACTTATTGTGATCCCAAATGACAAGTTGTTGACAGCTGTTTCTCCAAATACTCCTGTGACTGAGGCATTCAACTTGGCAGACGATATACTTCGACAAGGTGTTCGTGGCATCTCTGATATAATCACGGTATGGCATGTCTTACAAGTTATAATGTATAAAGACTGAACAAACTCTCCCAGTTATTTATGGATAAGAAAAAGGAGATATCTAAACTTTACGTTATTGCAGGTACCTGGTTTAGTTAATGTTGATTTTGCTGATGTGCGAGCTATCATGGAAAATGCAGGTTCATCTTTAATGGGTATAGGGACTGCAACAGGTATATTAAGGAAGAAGTCCCCATTACTTGATATTTTGGCAATTTTCTCTAACCTGACTGTGTCAACTCCAAAATATTTCAATTCCTGCTATAAAGCTATTCAATGTGATGAACATCCTGACATAGTCAAATAACCATAATTCTTTTCAGAACTGAAATGGTCTGACTAATATTTTGACGGTAGATATACTAGGTTACTTCTGATGTCTTTCTTTTGAATGGTAATGCCATTTGTTATGCTGCCCTGTTTGTGTGGTCATTTTGAGAGTGGGAGCAGTGGTTAGAGTGTAAGTAGGATTCCACTCAGGGCATTATTGTTAGCTATGGATCCCATCTTTCTGGTGAAATACTAGATCTCCAACTGCCTACAGTTTCTGGTGAGCTATATCTTTGTATTTTTGACCTTGGAAGATACAGTTGCTCCACTTTATTAGGCCTAAATTATGACTTCCTAGGCTATCGTTATTTTGTGATGTTCTGTCTTGGCTTGATGGAACCTGCTGAGGTGATGGCTGAGATAATCCAAAAGAAAAGATGGAAAAAAAGAAAGAGGAACTTCAATGTGCTGGAATCTATTAAGTAATGTTATGGCTTTAGGCGTTGAGACAATTTAATCACCACCACCAATGCTCCCCTCAACACCCTTCCCCCCTCTCTGCTGTTTTATCATTATGTAAGTAAATTTCTAACTGGCCCCCTCTTTCTGTCTACACAATTGTGCATCATTTTTCTTCTTAAGTATTATTAAGGTAGCTCAGAAGTTAAATTCATCTAACTGAACTACATTTTGCTAGTATTTGACTTAAGCAAAAGGAGCCAATCCTGCTGTCTCAACTTTTTGGTGTTGGCTGTTGGAATCCTTTTCCTCCAACCATCTCTACTTTAGTACAATGTTTGATTCTTCCGATGATTTATCTAGTGCTTTAACATAACTTGGCAGGCAAGGCTAGGGCAAGAGATGCTGCATTAAATGCCATTCAGTCACCTTTACTAGATATTGGAATTGAAAGAGCTACTGGAATTGTATGGAACATCACTGGTGGAAGTGACATGACTTTGTACGAGGTACACTGCATCTATTGCTAAACATTTCTTCGTAAGCCTTTTCTCTCATCCTTATTGGCAGATGCAAGAAAGTAGATCAATGGATGCATTACTTATATAATTTCTCGATTGACCCCTTTTAGTTATCCTGACTTTCATGTTTTCAGGTAAATGCTGCAGCAGAAGTAATCTATGACCTTGTTGATCCAAGTGCTAATTTAATATTTGGAGCTGTGATAGATCCATCACTCAGCGGTCAAGTAAGTGAAGAGATGTTTTAAAATACTACTCAATACTTTGGAAGGCATTTTATTGCTATAAGAAATGAAGTTAATCTTTTTCTTGCATTTCTATTGGCTACCATAAGGGCTTGGACTATATGGAGTAGTCTTTCTTGGCAATTATCGGAATTTAAAATTTCTGGTTGATGTATATGCTATTAACTGTTATAATTTTATGATATATGCATGAGATATCTCTATATTGCTAAAAGGGCTTGGATTATGTAGAATCTACTGCACAACAACAATTCAAATATTCATATTCTTGGTTAATGCATATTCTATTTTCTCCTATTAATATATGTTGCACGCACGAGATATTTGAAAATCTCAAGATAACTGGCTTATTATCTATAGAGAGAGAGAGAGAGAGAGAGAGAGAGAGATTTTTTAGAAGCTTTATTGTAGCAGTAACAAACTTGTGTGTCGCTGAAGCCATCTGAAAGAATAGCTGAGTAAACTGCCAGTTAACCTCAAAATAATGCAATGACAGTGATTAAGCTGTTTGTCTGCATGCAGTTGAACATTACGCTGATCGCTACTGGCTTCAAACGCCAAGATGAACCAGAAGGCCGAAATTCAAAGGTATGTATCTCATTACGTACTGTTCTTATAATATGACTTTTCCCCACTGATCTTGTTTAAAAAATATCTCATGTAAATAAAAGGGAGCCCAACCAACTCATGGAGATAACTTTGGGATAAATCGCCGGCCATCCTCTTCTTCCACCGAAGGCAACATGGTGCAAATTCCTGAGTTTCTTCGGAAGAAGGGTCCCTCTCGTTATCCGCGATTTTAACAGATCTATTCTTGTATTTATCTTTCTCCTTTTCTTGTTCTCTTCCAGCTTTTTTTACTTGAAACACATACGCTAGTCCCTTTAACAATAATGCTTGTTTCATGCCATTCTCTATAGTATAGTATGTCTCATACCCTCAATATAAAGCTTATCAAGGTTATGAGAGATTATTATTTCCTGTTTATGGTTTTTATTAGTTCATCTGGTTGAACAAACTTCTCAGTTCTCATATTGCGAAGTCAGAGATTTTATGCATGCCCACTTACCCAGTGATGATGACTTTGTCCACGTATTCTGAGATGTGATCAGGAGTCTGACAAATGGTATTTTTGGTTTTATCTGAGTCGTCCTGAAACCATTAAGTTAAAGATTTGGATTGTTTCTTCTCGTACATAGATGATCAGAACATTTATGTCCCTGAGAGAAGGTTTCCTTCAGGCATTTCGTCGAACAGACACCTACGATCACCAAAATGTTGGGATGCACATGTTTATTTGACTGGAGTGTAGATCAATGAAATTCCACGTTCCCTTATTGACTCGATCAACAACACGATTTTCAATGAACATACATATCCCCGTTCCCCAATTCTAGAAGAAATATTTTAGTTTTTAATACGAAGAAGAAAGTTAATACCGGTATATAAGCTAGTATATTATTTAATTAAATATTAATATAAGAAATATAATTATATTTGATATTAAAGTAACAAATAACAGTGAATTTGTGTTAAGATGTTATCTTATTTAGGGGCAAAATAATAATTTCACACTCATGAAGGTCAGGTCGATGGAACTAAAGCGGGACAAGTCCAATAAAGCTGCTATGGACCTACGGTGGATGATATTAGTAAGGGACAAATGGGTCTTTTCCCTACTTCTATTAAGGATGGCTGGCCTCATATCTGGGGAGGAGAGGGAGCCACCTTTTTGTGGCATTGGTGTTTCAGAAAATTGCCCTATAATTCACCATTAAAAAGGACTATTAGCTTAAAAGAGTAGACCCTAACATATCATTAGCAAATACTAATCATGATATTTCCATGTATATATAGTCAGAGTGATATGTTTATACTGAAAGATTAACTCAACTGTAATATATGTGGATAATAGGAGAAGATGGTAAACCTTGGAATTGAAGTAGCAAGACAAAAGGAATGCAACTGGAACTTTGAAAGCGTTGAAATAGACCAACTAGTTAATGCAGGCCTAATAAGTTGCATGTGGGACAGTACTGTCTAACCAAAATGAGGTGGGAGAGAAGGAAGCAGATGAAATGTCCAAATCATAGAAAAGGAAATGAATACATCTTTTTCCAGGAATTTAGTTTTATTCTTCTTTTATTGGAGGAAATTCCCTTGTCATCTATAGAACATGAACAAACTACGTGCTGCCTTTTCTGCAAATCTGAGTTGCAGTTTAAACACAGGAATGATAATAAGCCAATAGTTATATGATGATTAATAACTTCTTCCCTCTTCTCTATTATATATAAGCCTTGTAGTAAACTAAATGTACCATGTTCTCCTTATTGTTCATCCATTAATAAGTGCCAATACTATACTGTTAGATTGATATGAACAGTTATGTAAAGTAGAACTCTTATATATAGAGTTTGTGCTGATATATATAATTAACATGTTAACATGAAAAAGCTGCAACTAAACATCTCTTAAAAACGAAAAAGAAGGCATGCAAAAGAGTGCTCCAACAAATTACTTCAACCTCCAATGGATTCAGCTAGAAATGGTTCTTTATCCTCATCGAGCTCGAGTTTTTTCGCCGGCAATCCTTAACCAACGCTTCTCGCGCCGGCACCAACCCTTTGGGAAAAAGGCAGCTATCAAACGCAGAACAATCAATCCAATCCTTGAGCAAGCTCTCTTGCCCCCACATCTCTGGTATCCAAACACGTCCAGCCATCTCCATCCTGTGCTTCTTTAGCCTCTCTCTTGTGCATTCCTCTACTAGCTTTGTCTCTTTCATCTCCTTTGCAGCCATCACAACCGAGTCTTTAGCCAATTCTAGCACTTGGGTCGTTTCTGGAATAGTAGATGGAGATGGTTCCATGCAACAGCTTTGCTGAAGCATAGCTTGGATTGGAACACACACACAAAAAAATGGAGGCCAACTACGGAGATGTAGAAGTATAAGAGTTGGGAAGAGATGATCTTATGGGTGGGGAAGGAGAAGTACACGTTTGGGAGTTTTGATTCATATGGTGAGTGGAAGAGGAGCGTGGCCATGTGTGTGTGGCTAGCTTTGGATTCACAAAAGGGAAGACTAGTTGTGAGGTTGATGCTGGTTTAAGAGCTCTTGGGCCAATGAGATAAGACAAATTGGTTTGATATTTTTTTCTTCTTCTTCTTTTATGGACATTATTTTGAACGTTGGTTTACAGGGTTTCTCTATATGTTTGATGTTGACCAGTCAAATTTTTGGTAGGTAGTGAAGGGCATTTATTGGTTGAATAGTTCCAAGTTCCATGTATCTTTGAAACTAAAAAGCCCTCTTATTGCAGGAAACCTAGTTACCCAAGCTGCTACAGTGTGTGTGTGTGTGTGTGTGTGTGTGTGTGGGTGTGAAGAAGAAGCATTGAGGACTGCAAAAGATATGAATATATCTGACTCCCAATTTTTAGCCTAACAGCATCAAATACATGTTTACTTACAACAATGCTAAGATTATAGTTATAATTTTTTTGTAACAGTTACGGTTAACTAAATGAAATCTTTAACTTATTATTATTAATTTTTTTTTAATAAAAAAAACTATGAAGTATGTTTATATGAACTCATTCATCTCTACATGCTGACTGCTGTAGTTGTTTGTGGGATAAATGGGCTGGACTTAGCCAAATAACTGGGCGTTGTGGAAGGAAAGCCCATTAAGGCCCATGTCGTAAGATGGATTCAATTGGGACAATTTTCTATACAACACCCTGTATTCTCTGTTTATTATTTTTCATTTACAACTTACTGGTATAAAGAATAATTAATAAACTCGAAGGATAGGGTGCTATTTATAAATCTCTCCATTACATGTGGTGGGGGCCCTTCTGTCTCGTCACGGGTCTGCAACCCAAAAGGAGCCCCAGTTTCGGCCCACAGCAATCCCCCTCTCACGTGCGCTCTGGGTGGGAATCCGTGTGCGGTGTTTGGTACAAAACAGCGCACAGCTCCCTGCTTCGACGAACCGATCCGACCGACAACTGTGAGTTGTCTCATAAGCCCGAACCGATTCCGGGAACAAAGAAGAAGAGCTCACCAAGGTTTTTTCCTCCTCTCTCTCGAAATCCCATAGCTTTCCCGGGTGAGTTGTATTCTTTAATCTCTGAAGTCTTTGGATCCTCGGATTCCTTGTTTAGTTGCAATGAGTAGTGGTGTGGTGCGAATGATATGGTTGGTCTCTCTATGAAAAAGGATACTGTTACGGTGATTTCTGCCTCATCACTTGATGTAGAGATGTTTAAAGGTCTTATTTTTAGGGCTTGGTTGGGTATCTCTTGTAATTTTATAAGCTGTAATAGATTCTAGTATCAGCTGTGCAGTTTGTTAGGTTTCTCTTGACACACTATTGGTAGAGTTTGTGATAGGTGGGAGTAATTGAAGATTTTGGTAAGTGGCATTTGAGTGAGAAATTAAATTAGCTGCCATGGTGCCATGTTTGTTTCCAGCAAGAAGGAAGGTTTTCTTGGTCATTAGGACCTCCTGAGAAAATTTTGAGTATTTTTGGTGCGCAATGATTAGGTTATTCTATGTCAGAGATAGCAAACTTTAGATTTTTTTTTTTAATCCTTTCTGAGATAAAATGGGGACTAGACCCCCAATTATAGTTGGAAAATCTATTAAAGATTAACTCCAATGTTCAAAAGGGTAGGATCCGACCAATGGTGGCCTTGTTTGTAACGCATTGTTAGGCAAGGAATGGCAATGAATGTTAGAAGTACGACTGCTCAGATTTAACAATACTCTCTTCTTTCTTTATGTTTGAGAGTTTTTTCTTTCATCCATGTGCTGCCTTGCCTCTTCATCATATGATGGATAAATACTCATGTCAAAGTTATTCCTGCAAGCATCATTTTGTGCTGATTTTTCCTTTCCTGCAGTAGTTGGGAAGTGATCTTTCTCGATTGCTTACGCAATTGGTTTCACTCAATAATTTTAGTTGCTTACTTTGTTTATTCTCCTTTTGCCAACATAATTGGATGTAATTTACGTTCTAAGCTTTTCCTCGTCAAGGAGTAGAAAACCAATTAAGATCCCAATCTTTAAGTGCCTATGAGATTTATCAAGCAATTATTTATTTCAAAGTTCAGAATAAAATATTTAACTGAATCTCTTAGGATGATTCATTTGAGTGGAGACATGAATTAAATAGTGAAATCACTTGGATCAGGAGTTTGAGTGGCCACGATGGAAAATTTTAATTGGACAATACCCAAAAGAAAGGAAAGATTCGTTAGATATATTTTATTTTAGTGGACACCCACTTGGACTCCACATTTGTGTTCAAACTGGTTATTGTGTTTCAATATGAAAGTGCAGTATAATAGGCAGATTCTTTTTGTAAAAGGGTTAGGATTGAATGATTATGATAGTAATCACTATGATGTATAATGGAGAGGCAACACTGACTTTGGACATTCTGAAAGAAATTTATAACTATAGTTGCAAACTGATAATCTTAGAAAAAGTGGTGGAAGGCCGTTTAAGACTCAGAACTCAGAAGCCTTTCTAAGTAGCATCAGAATGGAAATACAAAGGTACAGTGGATGATCTATTATTTTCCCATTAATCCATCAGTTCTATGGAAATTGAGCTGTATGAATGAGATGGGTTTAGTGTCTAAACATCTGAAACTTAGGTCGAGGGTAAGTAAAACTCTTGGTCATTCTGTTAAGCTACATCCTCCATCAGTTCTATGGAAATTGAGCTGTATGAATGAGATGGGTTTAGTGTCTAAACATCTGAAACTTAGGTCAAGGGTAGTAAAACTCTTGGTCATTCTGTTAAGCTACATCCATGGAAATGACCTATTCCTCAGGAAGACATTAGATGGGACATGCTGTTAGATTTTACCTTGGAAGCCCCTTGGATAACCTACGTTGAATATCTTGTTAGCAATCTCGAAGACCGTATTGTTGAGTATATCATTACTATGTTCATTGTATTTTTCGCAGCTTCGCAATGTCGACTACTGTGCTCCCAGTTGCTTGCTCGTTCCAAAGGAACATTCAGAAGAGCCTGATCACTTGTTCAACTGTCAAGAGACCGTCATCCCTGAGTTCATTGAAGAGCATCTCAGGCACTTCCCGCTTCAAGTCTTCAAACTGTTTCAGGACATCTGCAATGGCTGTCTACAAAGTGAAGCTCATCGGACCGCAGGGAGAGGAGCATGAGTTTGACGCGCCAGATGATGCTTACATCCTCGACTCAGCTGAGGAAGCAGGCTTGGAGCTGCCATACTCATGCCGAGCTGGTGCATGTTCCACGTGTGCAGGTTTAATTGTGTCTGGTACAGTCGACCAGTCAGACGGATCATTCCTCGAAGAGGCGCAACTTGAAAAAGGATACATACTTACCTGTGTCTCTTATCCCACTTCAGACTCTGTTATCCATACTCATAAAGAAGCGGAGCTATATTGATTACACCTTATAACAGGGAAACGGCAGCATTTGTTTTTTCTTCTTCCTTGAGTAGCGTTAGAGAAATTGTCCTACCTGCATTTAGGACTTAATGAGTTATGACAATGTTTAGATGATATGTTTGTCTAGTTGCAAGCTTTATGTGCACCAAAATTCTAGTGAACTTATCTGATATCTCTGCTGATGTTAACTGAGAATAAAGTGAGAGGAGATATCTTAGTTTGTGGGTCCAATGCTGTATATTTTCAAGAATATTGCTAGATCACTAGACTATATCATTAAATAAAGCAGGATAGATGCATTTCTTCTGAGCTTTTCTGCAAGACCCAAGAGGACATGACCCTAGGATAGAGATTGAATGAAGTTTTAAGAAACTGATAACCCCTTTTAACTACCTTTTCAAGAATATTAATTTTATTTTCTGGAAAAAGCAATTGAATAAGATATCAAACTATTACTCGGAATAAAAAAAACAAGGACTTTTTTTTTCTTTTTGATAAATTAAGCCCAACGGCTGATACAACGTCTCAAAACAAAGCAAATAATTCTACAAGGAGCTGCCCTCTTGTTACAATATGTTATGATTAATTTAAAAGACACCCGTTCAACCAAGACCGTCAACAAAATAAAGCCTACAAACATTAGGAAATACAATAAGCAAGGCAGACGAAAGCGAAGTAGGAAAGAGAGTTTTGGATCACTCTTTCAGTATAGTCTTCTTCTTTCGATTCGATGAAAACCGAAGGCATGGCAATGATGTTCATGAACTCGGATGATATCTGCAGTGTCTCCCACTAGATTTCCTGTACAAGATGTCGATCCTCAGTACCATTCAAAGTATCATACACAATCCATGTGATCGCATGTTATTTGATTTGTTATTCCACAGCGTAACATTACCATGGAGATGGACATTATTTTATTTTTGCTCTTAAATAGGGGACGATCAGTTCAAAACCCAGCGATCACCAAAACTATCGTGCAACAAAACATTTTTACTGCTCATAATTGGCAACAGCTTAAACCACTTGAAATGCACCTATCAAACAACCTAGCGGTAAGTCATCAAACAGGAACGTAAATAATGTTATATACATGTTCAATAACAGCTCAAATCCATACAAAGTAACCACTATTGCATAATCTTATTTAACAAAATAACCGATGTGCAACTCCTATACATGTAAGTATATTTTGATGATTCAGAATCATAATATACATCATCTTCATGCTGTAGATATGAATGCCACCAAGGTTTACTGGTCAGTGTGTATGGAAAGCTATTTTTCGTAGCAAAAGTTGTCCCATATCTCAACATGCTAATTGCGCCTCCATGCCCCCAAGTAATGGGAAATATCATATCCTTGATCTCTTGCCTGCTTTATGCTTAAGTGGCATTACCAGCATAAGCACAGACCTTACATCACAGGGATCACCTGACAATGACATCAGATACAATAAAGGCGGCAAAAATTGTTCCTCTTGTTAGAGATGACAGAAATAATGACAATCAGGAAGACCAATGATAGCCATTGGAAGAATTGGGAAGACCATAGATTCCTTAGTCGGACTCGAGCTCCTTGATTCTCCTATCCCACTCTCTGCCCTCATAGTCTTGCTCCAAGATATCCTTCTGAGTACTGTAGACAATCTCCTCTGGCCTGATCACTTTCTGCCTTGCCATGTCTCGAGCACTTAACAACTGAAAATGCAAACAAGAGCATATGTGGAGGAAGAACACAAGTAGATGGTAGAAAGGCAGATGCTACTTAATCTAGTCAACATAATTTAAAAATGGTTCATAACAATTATAACCTCAATAAGAAACAAGAAGAGGAAAGTAGAACAAGATATCAAGAAACTCAATAAATGAAGTACAGAAACCCAGAACCTGCATCACAATAACAGCCTTGAAAATAGGCATTGCAATCAGTTAACATTGCATAGAGGCAATATGGTGCAGAAATTAGAGTAGCAGTAGCTTGTCCTATCTTGAAAAGGCCTACCAACTTTGTGAGACTCAGGCAAACACAGCAGCTAATGAGTTTTGATGAAAAATCTTTCTAAAAGTAAATATAGATCTTCTTTTCCCTTCCATCTTTTTACTTTTCATAGATTACTCTTAACACAGAAACTATATTAAGGAATATTTCATTGCACGTGAAGATCAGCAGAACTGCTGGATGACATATTTCAAGTCCAAAAAGTTGGAACAGAAGTATGCAATATCAAAGGCAGAACAATTATATGGAAGAGCTCTAAACTCGTGCCACATTTATACAGGATTTCATACTAAAATCCCACAACTGACTCAAGGGTGTTATATAAGTTCCTATAGTCATTTCAACCCTTTGCTATTCTCTGCTTTATGTCGCAGCCAGTATTTTAGTAGATCACTTTATCCTGGGAAAAAAATTCAATTAGTCCAGGCTGCACAGGTCCTGATGCTTTGTCTTGGTTAAGCAAGTAGATGAAATCAGCCACTTGATTTTCCAGGCCAGCCTAGAATGTAGACAGATTCCAAAGACTAATAAAATTTAGGCAGAAAGCACTAACTACTCAAGAATACATATATTTACGAAGATCAATTCTTTTAAAACAATGGTAGGCCATATCTTATTTGGTTGAGTTAAACAATTTAAGACCAAATTCTAAAGTTGCTGTTTGGATAGAACACCATATCAGACTGGTGGAGACCACCATTTGATGTGACCTTACTTTTACAATAATAAAATGATGCAGTTTAAAAGTGAGAATTGTAAGCAGCATGCACATTTTCTAATACCTTTCTTCTCAAAGATGGGTCTGGTAACTCAAGTGCTCGAGCTCGTTCTTGTCTTGCCTGATTCCTCTTCATAATATCCTGATTGGTCTTAAGGAGTAGGAACCACCTAAAGAGTGGTATAGCAAAAAAGGAAGCAGCATATATCTGCAATGGAACAATGGTCATCCTGTATTAGTGAAATGAAATAAGGACAATGTCAACTGAACATAGCAATGCAGATTGCATGTGTTTCAGGACTAAGACTTTTGTTCTGATGCATATACTGTTATACACCTAAAATGAACCTGGTCAATGAACCATTCGATACCAAAATAACAGGAATATCAGAGAAAAGCATGAGATAATCAAGGATGCTAATTATCATTAATAGTTAGCTAGAATCCATTAGCATGTTTTGTATATAATAGTAACTACACTAACTGATGATCTGGATGCATACCATCCAATCACATAAATGGCTTAACGATAATATTCTCAATCACCCCCAAAGCAACAAACATGAGAGCAATAGAAATTAGAAATAACAAAACTGCTAAGTAGAACCCATGCAATGATCAATAAGGACTTAAGGAGGGTTAGAACAACTTTTTTATAAATGTCAGTAAATACTGATATTAATGTGAGAGAAAGTGCCAATTTATAAATATGTAACTGATCAAGCCACCAAGTACCTGGAGTAGAGGAAATAGCTGAGAAACAAATGAGACAAAGCTGCCAGGTGTAACTGTAATTTCCCTTCATGCCACATTACATGTCAAAATTAGTAAAACAAATTGAACTACCAAAGAACACTAGTGATAAAAAAGCAGCACTTGTATTCATACTTCAACATGCTTCCTAGAATGACAACTCCAAAAAGATTGAGTGCTCCCAAACCAATGACCATTGCTCTCTCAGATGTACTTGCTTTACTGCAAAATCACAGGCTTTGAGCATAGAGGAATACAAAAAACCATGTTTGACTTGACAACTTGAGAAAACATGATCACAAACATAGATCACTAAAAGTCTAAAACAAAAAACCTATTCTGGGTGTGTTACATGCATTCTTTTCAACCATACAGCTGTATTTGTGCATGTCCAACAATCTAAGAGCAAGTAGATATGCACATTGTTACATGACCAAGTGAAGTTTAATATCCCAACTGCACTGCTCAAGAATTAGGAATCTAATTAACAAATAATGTCTTTACGCATTAGACTATTATGAAGAATTAGATTTTGCAGATAATAGAGAAGTACATGATTTAAGACCTTCAATTAGGTTTTAATGTTTGAATTTCATATCTTGCAAATTTTAGAAAACAATTTCATGGAATCAAAAGGAAAGAAGATGACATTATTGCTCCCTCATCAATAGCTAAGGACACAGATATGGTGTAGATTTTATAGAGGTTGACAAAACCTCTATGAACTAAAAGAGGTAGTATCAATCCACAAATACAGCTAAGCATTGTGTATCCAAAAAGAGTAAAGTGGAAGAAGATGCAAAGGAAGAGCATTCGTTCCACCCCAATGCATTTTTCATTGTGACTCCTTGTGCAGTTGAACTAGGGAAAGAAGGCAAGACACAACAGAAAGAAATCACAGAGCATTTGTAAGATAATCTGCAGTCTAACCATTTGAAACTTCTCAAGCAATCTTAAGCAGTTATTTTTTCTCATGTATATAGAAGTTGTCATACATATTCATGATCATCTAAACTCGGCAATGGACAAATTATCTTCTACATTAAGAACAACTATTAACCTTGTGGTGGTGCTTAAAAAACCACCAGTTCCAAGATGGAAAAGAAAGAGTATCTGAACACACCCTATTAGGTCTGTACGCCCAAAGTCTTTCTTAGAACAGGATGAAAACAAGGTGTATTGTATTACATTAAAGTAACCTTTTCCATCAATCATGTGAATAGAAACAAATTGATGTATGACAGGTGGATTAGATCATGAGAATGAGAAAACCAAATTTATATTATATATGCTATTTATCTTCCAACAGGATGGGATGACATTGTTAAAACAAAGACTTTGGAAGGTAAGGCAAGATAAAATAAATAACCTGAATTTCCATTTGTTCTCCTTAAAATACTTATTAAACCCATTAACCATCTCAGCCCACTTTGTACCAACATATTCTTTTTGACCAATCCTCTTATATGAAGCAGTTCGTTGTAGCGAAGGGAACCGATATAGAATGTTTCCCTGCATGAGTAGCAGAGACATTTGAAATTCAGAACTTTTGAAGATGTAAATGAGAGATACTGGAAAACTAGCTTTTATATCCACCTATAATAGGACATATAGATAACTCAGCAAGCATTGACAGTTATAGAAATTCATATTGGCATTTGAACTTCACATTTACACCAAAGAGGATCAGTACCTAAGCATGGACTTTAATCAACCATTCTGATTATGCCAATCTTTCTATAGAGCTTTACACATGAAATCCACAGAAAGTCAGCCAGATGCAACCTAAGTTACTCCAAATCCTTATGATGGATTGAGCTTTTAATTTTACCACTTAATTTAACAGCTAAAAATCATGCCGATGGAGTAACCTCCCAATATATATGGACCAATTTCAGATAGAAAGATTAATGAAGATGATACATTTTAATCTCCCAA
The DNA here is from genome assembly GCF_048772165.1 of Typha angustifolia. Lineage (NCBI taxonomy): Eukaryota > Viridiplantae > Streptophyta > Magnoliopsida > Poales > Typhaceae > Typha > Typha angustifolia. Next base: position 264,642 of record NC_133250.1, read on the forward strand.
TATATATGGACCAATTTCAGATAGAAAGATTAATGAACATGATACATTTTAACCTTCTTTAATTTCAGAAAGAAGGATTAAATTCTGAGAAGGTTTTGAGAAGTCAAAAGCAATAACAACAAAGAAGATAAAGAATACCGAATTGTACAGAAGCCAAAATTTCCATATATTTTAATCTGACTTTCAGATAAAAAGTTAAATCGTGTAGAAAAAGATGTAGCATAGACAAAGTATATCAGACGTTTAGATTAACAAGGTACCAAAACAGATGCAGAAAGAAGCCAACTTTTTAAGATGTTTTCCTCTTAAATCTAGCTCGAGGAAGAGGGAGGTCAAGCCAAGAAAATTGTGAAACCAAGCCTCGGTTTCTATGAATATATAGAATCTGGAATTGGTTGATAATGTTTTTTTTTACCATTTAAAATTATTTCACAAGAAGTAGCCAAAATTGGGGCACTGAATATTAAAAAAATGTTTGCTCATCGAATTGATGCAAAGTTCATCCAACATACAAAGTGTAAATAAAGGTTATTGGACTTCACTAATCACCAGTCAACCTCTAGTTCAAAGGTCAATAAAAGCAGCTAGCAGGGAAGGAGCAGATGCCAAACAATTAAAGTTGTGTGTTCTGATGTAGCAGTAGGAGGTATGACCAAAGAATACAAATGTTGACATATTTTGGATTCTGTAGGACTATAACCAGAAAAAATTTCAACAGGGCATAAATTATCCAAGCATAATTATCATGTGAATCACACAAACTAGCTGTGAATATGTAATATTAATGCATAGCATTACAAGAAGCAACAGACAACCAAAACCAAGAAATCAAATCACAGAAAGTTTGGAAAAGATCTAGACTCAGCATGGAACATATGAGATCATACTTGACAAAGGCAGGCAATGACTGGAAAAATTATAATTGCTAAGCTGCACAAAAAGGGTTGAGAACATCAAGGAAAAAAGTAATCTATACCAGTCTTTCAACAATTTGAGAGAAGATACTGAATAAGCATGTCATAAAGCTACAGAAAAATAAACTGAATGTGAAAAATATTCATGATTGTATCAATTAACACGTGACACTTGTTTATATATCTACAAAAGATATAACCAACAGATAATCATAACCTGCTCATCAACTTCAGGATTCCCTTGGAATTGTAAGAGAACTGGTAGAATAAATGACTCATCATCCTGCCACTCACAAGGAAAGAAATCAAGTTCACAGACTCTAGAAGCATTTCAGTAATGATTACGTAACAGCAAGTCAACAGCAGACCAATCCTGAACTGTAAGAACTAAAATTTCGTCAAGTATTCACGCCATCCAGTCTTCAAAATGTTTCTTTTGTGTATGTGTGTTTGTTTCAGTTATGTCATTCTCATAAAGACTTAGTAATTTAGAGAAGACTTTTAATGAGATGAAAAGAAAAAAGGCAAAAGCTAATGAATGGACCTTTGTTTGATCAGCAGGCAATACATCAAGATAAGGTGCTAGTTCTTCTGCAGTAACAACTCCACCATTGGAGGCAATATATTGCCCAATCTGTCAATACAATAGAATATACAGTAGCAATTAGATAATTCATACTCTGCCATGACATAAGAGAGTTCCATGAAACTTACAGCTTACGAGAATGACATAAGAATTATGCATACCCATTAGAGTAATGTAAGAGAATAGCACATACTTCAAAAAAAAATCATAAATCATAATCAACTTTCTCCAAAGGGTTACCAACTTGTTTTACAGAGATCAATCCAGAACAATCTCTTATGACATGGATATTGATGTATCGAAAAATAAACTGATTCAGGTGCCTAAGATACCAAGAGCTACAAGAGATAAACTTCATGACAGGCCATCCATGAGAAATCTAATACAATAGTGGTAGAGAAGAGGCAAATATATGAAACTCAAGGCATCTGCCAAAATACCCCCACAGTTGTTAAATATGAAACAGACTTTGCTCATTTAAATCAGAACATAAATCTGTTTAATGAAAGTATTTTCTTAAATTCCTCAAAAGTTGACATGACATACACACAATTATATTTAAGAATTTGGTTAGTTCTGTTACTAGGTTCTATATGTTCTGGCAGAATTAATAATGCACAAAAGTATGCCACTGTGACCTGCTGAACAACAAAGAATGCAAAAAAGTACCAGCTTCCACCTCTCTTCTTCAAGTCCCTGATTTGGATTTCCATCACCAAATACAAATGAAAAAACCTACAAAAGGATGTTATACTTGTGTTTTATTGTTGTCCACAAGAACCAATAACATAATGGAAATGAACAATAAGTCAAACCCTTTTGAATTACAGATTCAATGAAGTTCATTTGGTCATCTGTGCTCCTTTGCCGCCTTCTATAATAATTAGCATCCCAGTACCTACAAACAGCACCAATAATAATATGGCTAATTTGAATGAATACATAAAAAAGACCATTTATATAACCGTCCATGCATCAAATAAGAATATACAAGGCCAGCTTTTTGTAATATTAGCTAATTAGATATCAGAGTGGACAGTTTGTTTTAAGTTTTATTGAAATGAGGGCTTTGGCCTTTTTGTCAAAAAAAGAGTGGATAGTTTGTTAATTTCTAAATGTTAGAATATGAAACGGACAGTAAAAGTTTTTCTGGAAATGATAAAAATATAACAGAAGACAATTCCTTGGTTGATCAAATAGGACATTACCAAAATAAATCTGTAGGACTAAAGAAGACATTGACGCTAGAGCCATAGGATCTCCCCCTTCGTCTGCCACGATTATCTTCATCACTGCCATCATAAGAACCTTTATCAGTACAGGCAACAAAAAGTAATTGACAACATCTCAAAGAAAATAATTTGAAACAGATAAGTGCACAATAAACAAGGTGAAGACTTCACAGTGACTACTTAAATTCTTGCATGCTATCTAACTTTACACTAAAGAAAAGGTCTTCTGGGAAAAATCTAAACTTGATTCTTTATGAACAAGCAAGCAAGCAAACTCTATCTGAGTTGTGGAAGTTACTTCAGTAGACTAGCAACACTTGCATTACCTTGGGTAGTTACTCTAAGTGCATTGATAAACAATTTCTGAAATGTTGAGACCGAAGAATGGTAAAATAGGTATTGTAGGTGCGCAAATCATACCTCTGACTCGAAATAAGGACAATGATTGTTGTATATACAAGAACAATTGAGGCAATAAGTGCTGTCCCAAACGAAACCCTAATCAAATATGCAGCTGCTTCCTACAGGTGAAGTCGGAATTAATCGAAGATTGCTTGGTATCACTGCCAGTAATGTGAAAGAACAAGTTAACAAAACAGTAGTATGAGAGCCTTCATACCTTAACTTTGTCAAGAACAGGTTCAGCTCTGATCATAAAGGATTTGGCAGCGAGCTTCGAGCGATAATCCTTTGGGAATGCATAAAGCACATCACCTTCATCCGACACCTATCAGTGCAACCTTCCAAAAGATTAGCTTTCAAAGACTAGAGCTTTAGAATTATTCATCCTGTTGTAGCATAAAAAATATTAAGCGTAATATTCACTCGACAATTACATTAAATGGACTAAATTTTAGATTCAAAAACCTCCAAGAATCCACCAGTATCAGCAGCGAGAGCTTGGAGAGCTCTCTCGGCCTCAGCTAGCTTTAGCCCCGCCTTACTAGCGATATCCCCGGTGGTGACCCTACCGCCGTAGGAATCGACGGCGTCCATAGCGCGCTTCCGAACATCGGACGGCAGCTTGTCCGTCTCCACGGCACCCCCCGGCCGAATTCCGGCCGGGACCTGGAAGCTCGCCGTGACCACGGGGGCCACCGATACTTTAGCGTTTGCACGTCGCGGAGAGAGAGGAACTGGCAAGGAGTAAGGTCGGGGTAAAGAGAGGAAGCCATGGCAAGGGGCTCGGAGGCGGAGAAGCGCGCGGTTCGAGGAGGGAGGAGGTCGGAAGTAGAAATGACTGCCCCGCAAAGCCGAGGAGAGGGAAATGGATGTGGGAGCCATAGGGATAAATTAGTCGCAATTTCTAGGGTTTTCTAGGTATCAATTCATCGCCATTGGAGATTGGAGAAGAGAGAGGAGAAAGGAAGGAGACGGCAAGTGGCTAGAAATTTTTTTGTGTGGTCTTAGATTTTAATCTGTTCGATTGGAAATTTGGAACGCAGCACCACTGCAGGAGTTTTTGGTAATTGAGGAAACCAAAATCCGGTCAGGATCCGACCCGGACCTAGATCCGACCCATTATTATCTTTTAAAAATATATAATAATTACGGATATTCAATAAGTGACAACCTCTGTGCATTATTATCAACTTATGATATAAATAGAAAATGCTTTGATCTTAGGATATATATATATTTTTTTCATAGGCTAAGAAAAATTTTAACCTCGGTAATCTTATATTAATGCAGCCTATAGTCATTACTCATACAACTTAAAAGCTCTTTTAATCATGCATCTGAGGCACAACCATTTGCTAAACATGAAAGTATATATTATTTTGTCCTGTTTTGATGTCAAAAGCTTCATATATATATTTGTAGCATCTAAGTAGGAAAAGAATACATGTATGTTGTGAAAAAATATACTAGAAGTGAAACAAGCAAGCAAAAGATTACAGAAAGAGAGCAACTCATAAGAAATGTCATCATCAATAAGAAACTTCTCTGAATTCTTAAATATGATATCAATTAATTACTCTTCTGAGATAAGCCGTATCGTATCTACCATAGTATATCAGTCAGATCTTTCTCACACCAAGCAGATATATATTCTATAGAGTTATATGTATATCAATCAAACAAATCAAATGAAATGTGCACAATAAACACCAATTGTAGGGAAATTACTGAAGATATCCAACCTTTTTTTATGTTTTGTTTTAAAGTTATTATTTTGTATGATTAATGATCTTCTGCAAGACAACGGTCCTGGCTCTCCTAATATCCCTGCTGCATTGATCAACCTGCCTCCCCAAATCTTCGACGCTCTTGGTGAACACGCCAAGCTTGCGCTTGATCTCTTGGATTCCGAATCGGACTGCTTCCTCCTCTTGCAGCGAGAATTCAGTGATCCGCAGGAGAGAGGTGATCTGAAGCTCAAGCTGATCGACGAGAAGACGAATGTTTTCCAAGTCCTTGATTGCAATGTATGTGCCTACTTGCATTGAGTTGATCACGTCTTTCTTGCCATTTAACACGTCCTCGTACTTGTTCAACAGAGAGTCGAACCACTTCCCCATGGATCCTAGAGGTATGGCAGTCGCAGCAGCTAGAGCCGCCGCGACCGGAGGCGCCGCCATCGCCGCAGCCACGACCGAGCAAATCAGCACCGCAGCGAAAGCCGATGCGAAGATTACGCTGGAGATTTTCCGCCATGTCTTGATCGATTTCACCTTCTTGCTCAGCTCCTTCTTGCGGCGCAGTAGCTTCTCCAGCATCGACAGCTGCTGTTCGTGTAGCAAATGGAACACCTTGAAGAATTCCTCCGAGAACGGATCGCCCATCGCCTTGAAATGCTTCAATTCCTCCAACGTTCTCTTGTACTTGCTCATCTTACCATCTTCCACCTCCTCCTCCTCTTCTTCCTCCTCGTCGTACAGTTGAAGGGCGACCTGAACGATCAACTGGCTGTCTCGGGCCTTGTTTAGACACCTCTCCACCACGCCGCAGAAATCCAAGCTCTGGAGGCTGTTCTCGAAGTACTCCTCGACGAGGTCGAACAGCTCCTTGTTCTTCCATATATCCTTCTTGCACTCCAGGATGATCTTGACCACCTCCTGGTTCATCTCAAGAAGGCAGCCGGTGACCTCTTTGAGGGAGCCGAAGGAGAGGGATCGAACCTGGACGCCATGGGCCAGGGTGGAGAGAGCCCGGCTCGTCCTTTGCTGGAGAGTGGTGTCGAACAACTGGAGCTCGGGGTCTTGAAGACACGCGTCTTCGTATAAGCTCAGCGCTGTTGTGTACTGGATGGCATCGCCATTGCCTTCTTTGCGGGTGGGCAATGGAGCTCTCTTGCTTAACTGACCACCCATGGAGGATGCTACGTACAAAGAATTAATTATATGAAGCAAAGCTCATCAATTTATAGCTAGCTCGATCAGAACAGAGCAACGAGACCCAAATCAGAAATCCTACTGATTTATCCAAATTACCCCCAAATCTCAAAATCTTAGTCGCTTCCGGGATCACACGAGTTGATGCAATTAAACCACAATAATGAAGGGAGAAGAGTGCCCAACCTTAACACCAAGAAAGCTCGGATTTTGACGGTTCTAACAGCTGGAAAAAGATGGATCGCGAAATGGGAAAAGATGAGGATTAAGGGGAAAGAGAGGGGGTTCTCGGAAAACTTATACGTTTGAAAAAGAAAAGAGTTAACGAAGGAAGAGAGGCGGGGTTTGGGAAATCTTGTACGCATCAAGGAAAGGAGAGGAGAGAGAGAGAGAGAGAAGAGAGAAGAGTGGAGGAAACGAGGAGATAAATAAGCAAACGGGATATAATAAAGGTATGAAGTGTAGATTAGAGGAGAATGTTTACTTGTTTAGCGAAGAGCAAGAGGAAATCTAAAGCTTTTGTCCTTCCCCCTCAAATTCTGCGCTTAAATTCCGGAACTTCGACAAGATTCCTTGGATGGATTTTTATGCGGTTTTTAAGAATAATAAACGAGATTAATTCCAAATCCAATGAGGAACTTATCTGGAACCATTAAATACACTCAAATTACTTTATTTCTTTAACTTTATTTTCTATTATTGTTCATCATCTACAATGATAAATGAAGAAAATATTATAAACAAAACTTTCAAATTTTTCTTCTCTCTTTTCTTTTCATTAAAATTTAAAAGTTGTGTTAAGATGCTGCATATCGATCCATTTTAGCCCTCGTAAACGTCATTTTATGGGATTCTGTCATCTTTCTAAAATGGAAATCTAATTATTAATTAAGCCCATCAATTTACTATCCCATTCATTTAAATGTTGGCTAATCCAATTCTATTTGGTTTGGTCCAACATAGGCCCCTTCATATGACTTGGGCCTGGTAACCAGGCCACCATAGCCCAAGATGGGCTTAAATATATCCAGAAGGCCAACAAAAAGTTCTTCTAATCATGTATACTCCATGGATATAAATCATTAAATCTTGATCTAATACTCACAAATTATTCATACTATAAATTAATATTACATGCATAGATTTGAGCTTTATCAAGTAGACTTTTGTTTAATCTCGACTTATTATATTTCAAGCCAAGTTTAAGCCAAGCCTAAATCAAGCTCAACCGCTCAATTTTCTGCGCTGGTATCTCGAAAAATATATAAAGTCCTAAATGTATCCTTCTAGAAACCTTATAAAATCCAAGGTGCATCAAAACACCATTACTGTTGCATTAAAAAAGTTGTGATTAATTACCACAACATAGAAAATTGTATATCTATCTCATTCAGTCCTTTTCATGTTTTGCTCATCAGAGACAAGTTAGTATATTCATTCCTCCTGATCTTAATGCTTTGCAAGTATGTCTTTGTCCATTGCTTCTATACTACAGAGCTAAAATCTTTCTCCTTTTGATGCTAGCTAGGCTGAGCCTGAGATGATAAACTTGTCAAGATATCTTACTTGTGGATTGGATAACTCTAGAAGATATGATGTGATTAATATCTCACTCTTATCAATTATTCTGTCATTGTCAACACCATAGAATCAGATCTACTCACTTAGAGATGTAGATGATTCAAGTTGAACATTATTATTAGTAGCAGTAGAGTCACTTCAATTCCAAGAAAATAGAATAGAAAGCTGAGATCCGAGTCACTTCAATTCCAAGAAAATAGAATAGAAAACTGAGATCCTTCTTATTAAGTTTAATAAATTCATGTGTTCAAATATAAATTGCACACTCTTTTTATTTTTTGTTTTTGTTTATTATTTCACCTCCGTATAGTTCTAATATATTTTCTATTGTTGATAGATATTGTTTTTAATATAAAATAACTAAAATATCTTTCTTTCTTTCTTTTCTGTTTTACGTCAACTAATTAGGATAGTAATTTTTTTAATAAATTTTTTTTTTGGTCTTATGCTTCTTTTTCATTTCAACAAATATTTAAAAAATAATAATATATAAACAGTAGTCAAAAGGTTAACAATCTTATCAAAATTGGTGGTAGTAGGAGGAGAAGGACTCACTTGGATCCCAGGAAAATAAATTAGAAAACCTAGATTCTCAGGCTAAAATTTAGAGTTCCTCCTTGTAGTTTTATTTGTGTTACTTCGCATCCTTGAAGTTCTAACATATTTGTTATTATCTCAGAGATATTATTCTTAATATAAGATAGCTAAAATACTCTTATTATTCTACATCAACTAATTAGAAAAGAGAACAATCTTGATAGGAAATTACCTTCATCGTTAGTTTTGATGGAAAAACTACGAGTCGTTTAAATGACACAAATTAATGTAAGTATAGAATTTTGCTGATCTACCTTTGAGGAAATAAAATGAATATACTGTTGTCTCACATGCTTGTTAATTAAGCTTTACTTAGCCTTTCTAAGAATCTAATTGCTTGTGAAGCATAAATATGAACTACTAATTCTGCAGAGACTAAAGCTGTCTGTAACTTTGAGAACTTACAATAGCTACAAGGTTTTTGGACATATAGACCACACTACAAGAGATGAATGATACACTGCTAGTATTAACTACTTTACAATGTGGTTCGTGGGACCTCTTTGCCTTTTCTTGTTAAGCAGCAAGAGAAGATAAAGATAACCCACTTTTGGAGACATAGTTTATTTTTACATAAGAGACCTACTACTTCTTAGAAGATATTAATCATTAAATCCCTTCTGGTATGCTTTGGAGAGAAGGACTCCACCCCATGCATCTTTCTCTGCAACTCTCCCTTCTATTGCTTGAAGCATTGCGGAGAAGAGACGCAACATCATCAAGAGAGATCACTTCCTTGTTCAGCATCTGCTGCAGTTCTTGCTTACTGAGAAGCAGCCTCACCCTGACAACTCCAGAGCTTAACCCGGACTCCTTCAAGGGTGATTGGTGCTGAAGCCTTTTGCCATCTATCCTCATCACCTTTCTTTGCTGAACAAAGAAGCAGTTCCCCATGAAGTCTCAGTTGTCTTCTATCAACTAGAAATCTGAACTCTGAAGAGTAGTTTTGTGAGTATAGACCTCAAGGGGTGGAAGCTGGAAGGTGGAAGGTGGAAGATGGAAAGGAGGAGGAGGGAGGGCTAGTATTTAAAAGAAGAGGCCATGCATAATGCCCATCATCTTCATAGTATATTTCAAATATGCCTTTGGCAATAATCCTACTCAAATAATAAAGAGAAAAAAAATTACTAATAAGATTTTACATTTTGACTATATTATAAATAAAACATTCTGAGCTCTTTATTTATTTTAAAAATATTAAAAAAGCTCAGCCACACTTTACAGTTTTTGATAGATAGATAGATAGATAGATAGATAGATAGATAGATATAATTTAATCCGACCATCAAGTTAACTCAACTATACAACCAAATTAAATCTCTATAACAAGTTAGAAACATAGGAATAATATAGTTTAAGATCAACGGATCAATCTCAAAAGTACTATTAGAAAAGTGAGGTGGGAATAATTTAGATTTCTTTATAATGTAGTCATCAACATGTAGGATGTTATTTGCAACTTCCACAATAACTAATGATGTTATAACACTGTTAATAATTATTGAAGCACTAAAAATGGTGCTCTTCTTTGTTCTAGTGGAATAAAATGGATGGGCCAGAGAGAGACAGAGTACCACTGCAAGGATAATGGTTTGACCAACCACAGCTTTGACTGGTCATCCCATTGAGGTTGACTCCCAAGGATAGATCTCAAGCCGAGTCACTGGAATAAAATTCCCTATCCAGTGGTAGGAACTCTGACCCAGTTTGGTTCATATGTTACACCAATCTACGATTAACTCCAGTGGTGGTCCTAAGTGTCATTATATTAATGATTGCAGATACTTACCTCCTCTCTTCTTCTTGTGTTTTACTTACTATCTCTGATGGCAGAGTTGGAATTGAGAGAAGAGAAAGAAGAAGAAGAAGAAGAAGAAGAAGAGGAATAGTAGGGGAAGGATGGAGGTGGAATGAGATCATGAGGAGGTCATCAATGGAGGCCTACTCAGTCCTCGTTCATGGAGGAGGGGGAGGGGGAGGGGGGTTGTCAACAATCTCAAAGCGTAGTTGTCAACAATTCCCCACACGCATGCGTCTGAGAGGCTACTTCGTGGGGGACGGACAAGGATCTCTCCTTCCCTCACATACCACATATTAAACTTTAATAAATTTAAAAATTACAAATAGAGCCCGACTCTTTTTATTATCTGCAAATATATCCTCCGCCTCGTGTTCTTCGTAAATAATGACAATTGATGGATTTATTTTTAATTATTTCCGAAACGTTGAGGCATCCCCATCTTTGCTACGATCGTATCATTAAACATCCAAATTTAGACAAGATGATATTACGAAAGTTAATATCTGGTGTGTTAGATGATGATAGATTAGAGTCCACCTGAAGTGGGGCGTGCTTATGTATCTAATTCGAGTCATCGATTAAAGTAAAGAGATTGCAATTGCCAACTTGGTGGAGGGGAGTTGAGTAGCGTAAACAAGCTTCGACACGCTTTCTTATATGTCAATTACTTCTTGGGTTTAGATTTAATAACTGGTTTCTAATGTACCCACTTACCTATTAGTTATTCATGGTACTTCCAGAAGCCAGATGGTAAAAATTAGTAGGTAGTTATATATTAAGATAGACTACTCCGAGTTAATTCTTTATCAATCAATTTGATGAAGATTTAACGATTAAGATCTTTAAGGGTATAATAGGAATGAAAAATATTACCGGTTCAGTAGGTAATTTTTTTTAGATATATAATCTTGCACGTTATTTTTTGACAATTATATTATCTTAATATTTTATCAAGTAAAAAATATATATATCATTAACTTAGAGTAACGTATATATATCAAAATAAGGGTATTGATGTCTTTTATAATTAACTTGATGAAAATTTAATTACATTTTATCTTTTTGATTATTTTTTATTATTTACATATATCTCCTATTAGTTTAAGATTGATTTAAATTAAATTTTAATAGATAGAGATAGAGAATTATATTTAAATTAAATTTTATCTCCAAATAATCAAATTTAAATTATTTAATATTAAATGATATCTCTTGTAATTAATGTATAATTATATTTAAGAGAGAAATCTTAACGGAAAAAAAAAGTGTAGAGTGCTTCTTCGTACCGTAAAATTAATTATTTATCAATAAACAATCAGTTTGATGAAGATCTAATAGTTAAGATCTTCGAGGGTATAATAAGAAAATTGAGAAGTTAGGCACACGTAATTAAATCTTCTTAACTAATATACTCTTTTTCTTACGTAATGTGGTTTTGAAACCGGTACCGAATATGAAAACTGGCTATTATAGTCGTTGGATTAAGATTATAATTTTTAAATATGTATTAGGAAAAAAATTATTTTTTTTCTCCACCCTATCTTCTTATAAAAAACCTCTCAATGGTGGTGTTAGCAGAAAATATCAAATCATTATTTTTATCCTCAAATTTACTCTCTCTTTTTCTTTTTTCTCTAACATTAAAAAAAAATCATTTTTATGGGCGGCACGACCTCAAACTTAAAGACTTGGCAATGGAGTTGCATGCGGAGCCGTACTTTGAGACGAAGAATTCGGCTGTGATTGGGATCTACGTCGCCGAATTCGAGTCTAATGTTCTAGAGAAGTAGAGATGAGATCACCAGAAGCATATTGTCAACCGAGTCCTTTTATACCTATATATTTAGAGAAAAACACCTTCTTTTTTCACTATACACTATACAGGCCTGCTTTTATGTCTTTCTTATAAATCTACACCTCTTTTTATTATTATTTATTTCGATTCCAAAAAAGAAATATAGGAAGTCGAAGATATCTGGAGATGGGCCCAGTTAATCTTTCTAGTTTGGGCCAACATTTGGCCTAATTAAGGCCCATGGATGCAACTATTAGAACCTTGCCGTTTTCCTAGCATTGAAAATATCATTTGTCCTGAAAAAATATAAAAATTTTCCTCTTCAAATATTTTTTTTTTGAATAGCTGGCTATATTAGGCTGACCTATCCTATAACGGCCTCCTCTAAAACGAGGTCACATAATTCCAAGGGAAGTGGGTCTGTCGGCTCAAGTCTAATAGATCTCGCCAAATCGACCACTTTGTTCCTTTTTTATCTTACATGACTCAGACGACAATTTATAATGCGGCACACTCAGTAACTAATTCCCTAACTTCCCACGGACAGCTGACCATTTTCTGCATGATCCGAACTAACTCCAATGAGAGGCAAATATCTTACAAAATTTGACGAAGCTTTCATAATTGAAAAATTAATTGAGCTCTTAGACATATATATTTTTTACATTAGATACATTTTTTAAAGTGTGTACAAAAGCTCAATCTTGGAACCTATCTTCGGATGATACGAACTTAATACTCTGGACAAATAGAGAGAGAAATTAGAGATGAGTATTAAATTATTTATCCAGTACGAGCAAATTATTTATAGAATGATTATGAAAATTTAGGTGGAGGTAGCCTAGATAACCGGCTAAGTAACCAATCCCTGAATCGAATCTACACATGGATTATCTTATTTATTTAAAATTTAAAATAAAAAGATAAAACTAAGTAACTAATTTAACTAGACTCGATTTAATCCGTATGGTCTGATCGTAATGGAACACATATTCCAATCACTTCTATTGATGAACTTAATAAGTTTCTTTTTGAAGGTCACAGTGAGTCCAACATTAGTGGACTGCAAGAATAGTATATGCACAAAAAAATTGTACGTGGAGAAACTAGAAGCATTTATGCTGCTGGAGATTGGCAGATGGACATCTTAGAGTTGAATATTTTTCCCTCATGGCGTTCTCAGAGTTGAAGAATATTCTCCATGCATGGGTGTGGCCACTCTCTTCCATACCACTACTTTTATCCTTCCACATTCCACAATGCTTAGCTTTGTTTGGCTACCAGTAGCAACTCTAGCAAGTTCTAATGGAGATGGATCCCTTTTCGATCGCCTTTCCAAAAGTAAAGTCCCACACCGTCCAAACTTTTAGATAAGTCAAGAGCCTTGTGATAGATACCACACATTCCATTTTGTTTAGATTTCTCATTTAGTTTTCTCTCACTCCCTCTCAGTCTCATTCAAACCAACCTCTTAAACAAGATGAGAATTTTAAAGAGCATACCCAACATTGGAAATTATTAATCGTACGAGGCCTTTGGCGATAAGGTTAAGATATCTTCCCCTCAAGTTGATCATGCATCAAATCATTCAGCTCTTTTGCAGCTGATGGATGATGGCAAATTGTTTTTGGCAGGATGCATATAGCATGCAGAACCTTGGAATCTTTTCACTGGTCCTATTTACAGCGACAAACACCCGGTTTAGTCCTTAATCCTTCATGATAATCTTGTAATCTAGCTATCTTAACTCCAAACTAATGAAGTAACAACCACATTATACAAGGTAGTCTAGACTCTAGAGTCTATATATATTGCAGGGAAGCATTGCCACTAGCCACATCCTACAACATTTACTTTGTTTAGCTTGAGCTAAACCAACCCAATCTTTTCCTTTCCCTTCTAGCAATGGCTGGCCAGAGTACCATCTTTGTTCTATTGATGCTCTCCTTTCTTGTGCCATTTGCAAGAGCTCGTGGTAGGGATTCTGGTTCTCTCTCTCTCTCATTTGGTGAATGCATTCTTGTAGTGAATGGATTATAAGGCAGAAAGTAAATGGAAATTAGAGTACTTATGATTACTTAGTTGTTCCTTCCTCATTTCTCTTTATCTTCTCACTTGTAAAGATTTCCTTTCAATTGGACAGCTTTTGCGAGATTTGGATACAGTGGAGCAATTGGTCCTGACAAATGGGGAAGATTGAGCCCAGAGTTTGTGTTGTGCTCAAAAGGCACTCATCAGTCTCCAATCAACATTGCAAAGAATGATGATGTGGTTTATAACCCAAAGTTGGAACCTCTTGAGAGGGATTATGTCGCAGTCGATTCGAATGCAACCCTTGTCGATAATGGTTTCAACATTGCGGTATGTTTCTTTCTCTATTTGATACGTTCTTTCTCTCAAGATCAGTAGAACATTGGAGTAGATAAGAAAGCAACATCAAGTGGCATGTTTAATATTTATATTTTACGAGATATTGTATCTTCTGATCTTCTAAGTGACTTTATAAAAGTGGAATGCTGGACAAAGATGCTGCTACTCCTTTATAAAAGAAAAATCTGAGTATCTTCTGCTGTTAAGGCTTCTTTTCTGCATAATTGTGTACTATTATGATTACAAGGAAATATTTTTCTTCTTTAGTTCTTGGAATTGGGTAGCTGCAGTGCTGAGACACATGTGTTCTTCTTTTCCAGTTACAATACGATGCTTCTGTTGGAGCTCTGATGGTGAATGGAAAAAATTATACTCTGAAACAAATGCATTGGCACTCACCTTCTGAGCACACCATTAATGGTGAAAGGTATGCACTAACTTCTCCAAGAACATAAGATGCAAAAGATACAGTTGATCATACTTGACATAGTTCAAAAAGAAGAAGAAGAAGAAGAAGAAAACTTCTAAATTGATCATCCAGACGAAGCTTAGAATCGCATTTCAAAGCCTAAACTAGAAAAGCAAAATCTCATTATGGCAAAATCAACAGGTTCGCGGTGGAGCTCCATTTGGTTCACAAGAGCGACGACGGCAATATCTCTGTCGTCGCAATCCTCTACAAATATGGGCATCCTGATCCTTTACTTTACCAGGTAAGTAGTAGTTACCCTCTACTCTGTGTCAACAAACTACTTCTACTCATGATGACTGAATGAATTGGCGTGGCTTGGCTGTTAACATTGCAGATCAAGGACAAGGTAGCTGAATTGACTAAGGAAGTTGGCTCAGGAGATGAAGCAGCTCATGTTGCAATTGGAGCTATGCACATAAGTGCCTTACGACGCCGCGTTCACAAGTACTTCAGATATGTAGGATCCCTCACCACGCCTCCATGCACTGAGAACGTCATATGGAACGTAGTTGGCAAGGTTTATAACTCTAAAAACTTCATCACATTTATATCTATATCTTCTATATATATATATACTTGACACTGACAAAGTTTAATTGGTACAGGTGAGAGAGATGAGCAAGAAACAAGCAGAGGCTCTGAGAGCTCCTCTGCAGCAGGAGTACCGGAGAAATTCAAGGCCGATTCAGCCGTTGAATGGTAGGACAGTCGAGCTGTATGATGGATCCGGAAGTGTGGGAAATAATTCTGATTAACGTACGTACTATGAGTAGTAGCCAACTGGGTAGATTTCTGATTTGGATGGATTGTGTCTGAAACTTTCTACTACTATGCTTGCTATCAAGAAGTAGGGTCTTCTTCTTCTTCTTCAAGACAAGTTCACTTGAGCTCTGTAATCTTTCTGTCTCTCTGAGATCAGAATAGCATTGAAAGATCTATTCTCACTGCTATCTTATGTGTTTGTATCGTTCATGTTAGACTATCAGCAAGGAGTACTTAAAATGGCAAAAATCTAATTTGCAGAAAAGAAAGGAAAAAAAAGAAGATTAATAAGATAAGGGCCCAACCGGGTTCGAACCGGTGACCTCTTGATCTGCAGTCAAATGCTCTACCACTGAGCTATGGACCCTTGATGTATCGCACAATTTGTATTAAAAATTTAAACTCGTGTAACCCAATATCTCCCCCATTTCGGACCGTTGGGGAGAATTATTACAAAACGCAGTAGAAAGACACAAAAAGGACAGAACCCCCATGACCGTTACAGTTCAAAAGAACTTCCGCCCCTTCCACTGAGGAACGAAAAAAAGAGAAGAAGATTAAGGAAATCAAGAGAAGAAGCATCGATGGGTTGCATCTCCTCCAAACTCCACGCCACCACCGACCTCGACGGCGAGATCCGCCTCGACCATTTCAACCACGTCGTCTCTCTCACTTCCACCACCTACGGGGTCCTCAACCTCGATCCCCAGGGGAAGGAAGAAGAAGGGAAGGTTGTGGCTAAGGAGTGGAGACCAAGGCCTCCTCCAGTTCTAAATCTTCCACTATACAAGAAGAGGGTTGTGAAGGAGGAAGCCCCCGAGGTCATCGATGCGTGGAAACTGATGGAGGATCTCGAAGACGAGACACCCATCTGGTCTCCTTTGAAGAAACCCACGAAACCCCTTGTCTCGATCCATCTCTGGTCGCCGGCGAAGGCAATGGCGTCTCCCAGGAAGAAGAAGGCGAGGACTCCGGGAAAAGAGAACAGCCCACTTCAGCAAAGTACTAAAAGGTGCGATCTTGACCCGAATCGAGTCTTACGGCCGTTTAGTCCGACGGAGAATTCGAAATCTGGGATGCCCAATTCGAGGATGTCGAGGAAAAATAGCCCCTTGGGTGGTGCAAAAATTGAAAATTTGGGCGCGGATTCCGGAGTTTCTTCGTCGCGGAGGAGCCTGAGCCCGCTGTTCGACCCGGCTCTCCTCGCTTTGATCGAGAAGGAGCTCCACGAGGAAGGAGAGCAGGTCAAGAAGGTGGTGCTTGCATCAGAACCCAGAACCCGAAAGGCCCGCGATTGCGATCTATTACTCAAGACCTTCGAGGAGAAGTGTCCTCCCGGGGGGGAGAACTCTCTAGTTTTGTACACAACTACACTGAGAGGAATCAGGAAAACCTTCGAAGACTGCAATGCCGTCCGGTCGGCTATCGAAGCTTACGATGTCGAAATCGCGGAGAGGGACATCTCCATGGACTCTGGCTACAGGGAGGAACTGAGGTTGTTGATGGACAAGAAGCAAGTAAAAGTTCCTAGTGTGTTTGTGAAGGGAAGGTTGATAGGAGGAGCAGAGGAAATCTTAAAGTTGGAAGAGGAAGGCAAACTTGGGTTATTGTTGGAAGGGATTCCAAGGGCAAAGACATGGTGCGAGGGGTGTGGAGGAGTGAGATTTGTGATGTGCATGGATTGCAATGGAAGTTGCAAGGTGTTGAATGAGGAGGAGAAGAAGATGGTCAAGTGTGAAGTGTGCAATGAGAATGGCTTGATACACTGCCCTGTCTGTTGCTGAAAAGATTCACTTTGAGGTCTAATTAGATCACCAGACAGTCAAATTGGGTTGATCACTGTCCACCCTAATGTTTTGATATGCTGCTTGTATGTGGTTTATTAATTTCTTACTTTGCTGTTGTTCTTCTTACATGTTCCTGTGCTATTTGTTTGTTCCATGGTGTTGATTCAAAAGGAAAGCAGAACTTTTTCCTATATGTGCTGCTGCTTGGTTTAATAAGAAATCATCTCTTTTATGAAGCTATTCTTACATAGTTGTTGTTAATATATTACATTTTATCCTCTATTGATTGCAATGAAGTTGATGTAAGTTTTCTGGGAGCATGGAGCTCCTGTTGCAAATAATTTGCTTAAATAAGCACTCTATAAAACCTGTACAGCTTTCAAATTTTGATGCTCTCAGAGCTCACCCAGTAGAAGTATAATTAATAGCCTTCATGTCTTATATATCTTTTCAACGGAAAAGATCAGCTTGAGTTCTTATCAATTAGCAATCAGGTTTAGATATGGAGGAGAAAAGGAGACATTTATAACGATACCGCTTTAACCATTGCTGTCGCTCAGATTGGTTCATTCAGATTCATCGAGTCGACAAATTATGTTAAAATGGAAGCTTTGAGAAACCTTTCTTGCTACTCCAATCCAGAAAAGAACTGATGATGTAGCAATAAGTTCACTAAAAGAATATCACCATCCAACCAACTAGAATTGTGAGCACAATTTTGCAATTGTGGAAACCGTAAACCGATCACTAGGATTTCGATGAGAAAAGCCACCCATCCCAAAGAAAAGTATAGGCCATGTCAACATGCGGCTGTAGACATATTTTACATAAAAAGTCAGACAGGCACAGGCAGGAGGAAGCACTCTTTTTTCTCTTTTTCGGCAGAGTTAATCTAGACATATTAAAGAGGAAGGATCATTACAACTAGAGCAGAGACAATAGACAGAACATGCTATATTTCTGGTTCCAAGAAGGCATCAACTCATTTAGGATTCCGTAGGACAATTATAACGGAATCCCCATGGAGGAACATTTTACTGATGAACCTATCCTTGTTGACTGGAAGTGCTTTTTTCTTGCCTTTACCAGTCTTTGGTATCTGCATGGAGTGCCAACATATTAATCATTAGAATAAGAACAAATGTAGAAAAAATTGCTTGATGAGCTTGGGCATACCTCAGTCCACATCTCCCTGACATTTTCAAGAACCATGTTACAGTGACGATCAAAAGCCCTGACACGACCAAGTAACTTCTTGTTGTTCCGACAATTGATGAGCACCTAAGGAAGCAGGGAACAATCCGTAACATTAGAATAGTAAGAAATCTGCAAGGAAATAAGTAGCAGATGTAATGCTAGAAATATTTATGTCGGCATTCACCTAGAAGCTTCAGCAATCTTTCATATACACAAGTTAAAGAAAAGAAGATTGGGCTTACCTGTGTATTATTTTTGACGCTCATCATCAGAACTGATAAAGGACCTGTGCTAAATTCCTCTTCCTCTTTCTTCCCCTGTCACCAAATAAGATGTATTTTAGGAGATGAAGTTAGAAAACAAGAGACAAAATCATTCTAAATATTTTAAGCAATAATGTGCCTCATCCTATCATTAGAACTTACATATAAACCTCATCATACCACAGGATCCATGAATACGCTTAGAACGTAATCAACCTTCAGTGATACTTAAATTTTAAGATTTAAATTAAAAATTTCACAATTCCATTTTTAACAAATATTTCAAAATGATAAGATTGTCAGTTTTGTGAACTAGAGTCCGTTGATAAATTTATAAGAAAGTAAAGGACAAATAAAAGTAGATATTGATAATTTAGCATGTACAATATGAATTTTAATATATTACGTTCTAGTGAAACACTGGTCCAAATCCAAGGATGAAACCTAGATATCTTAGCATCACCTTGAAACGGATGACAAGACCTCGATTGTGAATCATAACTCTCAAAAAAGTAACTTATAGTAGCCAAATTAGTTGTTTACCTAAAAGAAGTACCTGCATTTCCTATATATAAATATGGAGGATATAATAATAATTGGAGTATGATGCAATGGTTGGTTACCTCAAAAATTTCTGCATTTTTGTATGTGAGAGATTGATTTCTAGTTATTTAATCTTGCAAATGATTAATTTGCAGCAAAATAAGTGGTCAAATAATAAATCTTTGGTTCTCAATCTCTTTTCTGTAAATAAAAAGATAAATGGGGAAAGATTCATGAATGTCGCACTTCATATAATTTCAATGAAACATGAAAAATGCTGCTAGTGATTGAACTTGTCACATAAGAAAGGACCAGAGAAGAAGACAATTTCCAACCAGTACATGATCTGAAGTCCATAAAACTTCCATTTGCTTTCTAAATGAGAAGTATTACTGTTACATCAAGCATCTTGTATGTTACTTTTAAACTATCTTTGGAGGTGCAAAGTGATATTCCTATCTAACAAAATTAAGTTAAAAGAACCTACATTTGCGTCCTCCTCCATTGACATCCTGCAAAGAAAAGAAATGGGACTACATTAGAAGATGCAGAACGCAAGTATATCTATAGTCTTGCAAATAGATGTAGTAATGTATGCAGAATCTCGCATTAATATACATCAAAGGACAATTAGCAAACTAAAACAATAAATAACACCATACAAGGCTACTATAATATATAATGTATTTCGACATGTAGGAGCATTTCTTCTCAAAAGGCAAACTATCACATTGTAAAAGATAGAACCTATTCCTAAGATGCTGAAACCATTGCTATAAAGTATTGGCGTGTTGCAAGGGTGAATGAACTCAGTAACACGAAATAATATAGTATCAGTGTAAAACAATCTTACAGACAATTATGTATACCAATACAAGGAAGCGTATGGAACAATTTCATACTAATAATCTCCCCAACTATATTTACGAATCTTTAATATTTAGGGTAAAAAGCATACAATTTCCCTAATTGAATCGTAGAAATGAACAGAAGGAGAGCAGATCATGAAACGAGCAATCATCCAACAGATTCAAAGGAGTAACAGAAGAAAACGAGGAGCAACTCACTTGAGAAGACTCTGGCTGACTAACGATCGATCGACGAGCAAAGAGGAAGATGCTATTGGCAAACGAGAAACCCTATGTGCGCTTGGGGTTTTGCCGTTTTCCTCGCAGACCTCAGATTTCCGGAAATACCCCTTAGGCTACTCCATCTCCATTAGGCTCTAAATGGGCCAGATGCGGCCCAACTTGATTGGGCTCGGGTCCTACGACTCTCGAGTTCAACTCTCAAGTTCAATTCGATCCTCTTCTCGATCGCCCCACCTCGCCTCTTACCAGAGCTCGGTCGCTTCCATGGCGGTGCGCCCGACCATCTCCCGCTTTCCGGTGGACTCGGAGCTGCAAGAATCGTGCGGGCTCCCATGGGGTGTCGTGGTCGCACCTTTCTCCTCCGCGGACGAGCTCGGGAACCGGCCGCTCCATGGCAAGGAAGGCCACCTTCTTCCCCGCTGCGAGAACTGCTACGGTTACTTCAATACGTACTGCGAGCTCGATCAATGGTCGTGGACTTGCGTTCTCTGTGGAGCCCTCAATGGCCTCTCCACCATCGCCATCGATCGCTACTCGCAAGCCCGATCTTGCCCCGAGATGTGTTCATCTTTCATCGATCTCGAGATTCCAGGTGAGATAGTCCCGTCTGTTGAAGAAATTTCTAGGCTTTCTTGCATCTTAATGTATAATTAGATGGTTCTTAGGATCTGTTTAATTTTAGAAAGGCCTGATGAGAGAATTGTGCTCTTCAGTGGAAGGATCTGAGAGGGAGGGGATGCTGGCTCGGCCTGTCTACGTCGCAGCAGTGGATTTGTCATGTAAGATCTTGGACTTAATTGGTTTTTTTTTTCAAAAAAAAATGTGTGCTTTTCTTGAATTGTTGTCTTTTAAATGGCAAGTTCATCAGTACGTAGACTGTTAATATTTTTGTTTTCTGTGATTGTGTCGGAATGATGTCAAAACTGGAGAATATTACAGAACTCTGAGAAGGAACCAGATTGATTTGTAACGCCTGCTTTGGTTCCTTACCTAATATCCTATTCTAGTAGAACATGCTTGGATTCTCTATTCGTTCCTCCTTCCATTGGAAACTACTGTGAAGTTTCCAGTTAAGATATTATACATCTCTTTTGGGTAGGTTTTATACCTACGATGAGGAATTTCCATCTTGATATATAAAGAAATCAAGGGATCATTATAATGATTAGCGTGCATGACTATGATAATTAGAGATCAGCATAAGTTCTTCGTTATCAAAAGATTGTGCTCGATAAGTTAATTCTTGCTGAAGTTATAGAATGTACCCTTATCAACAAACAATATTTCAGTTTCTCTCCTTAGAATTGTATTGGCAATGGCCGAATTGAAGACATGTCATTTTCCTGCAGAACCTCAAAAAGTGATATTTGTGTCCCATGTGGGATGAAATATTTACTTGGCTTTACAAGTTTATGATTTGTGATCAATGTGTTAGTCAAGTACTTTTGGAAAGCTCATTCCATTTCTCGGTAATTAGATTTGAGATGACCGTTGAACCAGTCTACATTCCATACATGAAGATTTTATTTTATTTTATTTGCTAGTCTATCTCACAAGAAGAGGCTACTGTAGTTTACTTGTGAGATATATTAATGATTATTGTGCTGGTTATCCGTCGGCATGGCATGTGCCACGACACTTGTCGTCCATGCTACACAAATTGAGGCTTCACCGCTGGCCCCATGTAAGAGAGAGAGAGAGAGACGACATACTGTGTCGCCCTTGTTTTTGGCCTTGTCTTCTTCATTCTTACCTAGGGCAAACAAGCTATGGAGAGGTGTGAAATTGAGGGCGACGACGAGGCTGACGGCGTTGCAATGACACTCATCGCCATAGAGAGGACCGCGACGATGATGATGCTCTCTGCACGAGATGAGGGGAGCCATGCCACATGTCAATACTGTGCCGGCATGACAATCATTGGATACATTTAATCATATACTACTTAAGGAGACATGTTTATCATATAATGGTGATAATTTTTGTCTGATCGAGTACATTTTAGATTTAGTATAGGCATATATTATATATATGAAATGTTTAATGCCTCCACTGACATGTTGTGTTCTGTTAATTATAGCTAAGAAGCTCCTCTGTTGAACAATGGTATTTTGTGTTTCTGATATTTATCTGTTCTTATGTATACCATCAACTTGTATGACTATCTCAGAGTATATGCAGTATTAATCATAATAAAAGATAGAATTAGGAAGAAGGAATGAATTGCTTTCATATACTACTATTTAGTTGCTGATATTCGCAATATTTTTGTATCTTATTGCAGCATCTGATGAGTTCTTAGAGCTCGTCAAAAGTTCTCTTCTAGCAGCTCTTGAAGGTGATGTGTCAAGAATGTGGCAAATCTGATTGTTTTCATAAGATGACTAATCTGGAACAGTCAGTTTTATTGGAACTAAATTCTATACTTCTGATTTCTTTATATCTGCAGCTTTGGCTCCAGGATCGTTGTTTGGGCTTGTTACATTCAGCCACAAGATAGGGTTATATGATGTTCAAGGACCTCTACCTGTAGTAAAAAATATCTTCATTCCTCCAGATTCAGATGGTCGGTTGACAATAGATCTTGAAGATGCCATGCCGCTGCTTTCGTTTTTGGCTCCTGTATGTTTATAAGCAATTCCAAGAATGATTTCTGTTTTAAATTGTCAACTAACTTTGCAAAGTCTATTGCATTTGCAAGTTATTTCAATATTTCAGAACTTCCCTTTATTATAATTTTCTATATTGGTCATCAGAAAATGATGATATTTCCTGTACTTCATGATGTTCAATTACTTGTAACAGGTTGAAAGTTGTAAGGATCGTATTGCTGCAGCACTTGAAACACTGAAACCCACCACTTCCTGGGAAAGAACCACAGCTGCTGGGCAAGCGCTAGATGGCATATTGCTCAGTGGCCGGGGCTTTGGAGTAGCAATGGATGCTCTTATTAATTACCTGAGTTCAGAATATGGAAATACCTTTGCATTGGGTACGATAAAGCCCAAATCACATATCACCATTTAATGCTAATTATGAATTTTTATAATCTGTTTGGCAAGTATGCATTATTTTATTTAGCTCCTGCACTGGCTTTTTTTGGTTTGTGGGACGTGGAACACTAAGAGTAATGCTTTATCATGATCAATTCTGGGAGCAGCTAGGATCTTTGCATTTTTATCTGGTGCACCTGATTATGGAGCTGGGCAATTAGACACAAGAAGATATGGAGATCAGTATGCTAGTAAAGGAGAAGATGCTGACCGTGCATTGCTTCCTGAGCAAACATCATTCTACAAAGATCTGGTCAGTCGTTGAGACTTTTTATCAAATATCTAGATGAAGTAAGTATTTTGTAAATATCATCTGACTGTCAAATCATTAGGCTGCAATTGCTGTTCAATCAGGTGTTTGTGTGGACATATTTGCTATTACAAATGAATATACAGATCTGGCTTCCCTAAAGTTTCTCAGTATTGAGAGTGGTGGATCTTTGTTTCTATATTCTGGTACAGATGATTCAACACTTCCTCAGGATATGTAAGTTCATTGAGGAGTTCAGTTTTGTTATGCATTCTGGATCCATGTAACTTTTTGTCGTGTCAAGTAACAGCTGTTTTAATCACTTGGCCTTCTAGCAGCTGTTTTACCTTTTTCTTACTTCACAAGTTATTACTGTAAGTGATAGATAATTAGATGGAGACATGGAGTCATTTCATGAGATTCACTTTCTACATTGTTTGCAGGAAACCATTTTGATTGGCGGTTTCCATTAGTGTATCTATGTAGAGAGATAATTATCCATGTAAGATCCACCATGAAAGTAAATCCTAGAATCATGGCCCATGTATATAATACTTTGTGGTTCTACAGGGCAAAAGAGTATCTTATGTTTCTCCAGCCTGGAACTAATGTCTTAATGCTAATGAGTATAAATGTTAGCATAGTATTATTCTTGTAAACCTTACAGGTCTTATTTGTGGTCATTTGAATTATAATGCATTAAGAGGGTATGTGATTCTTATTGGAACCTTTGAACAGATACCGGATGTTGAGCCGTCCATATGCTTTTGGCTGTGTACTGCGATTAAGAACATCTTCTGAGTTCAGACCTGCTTTTGCTGTATATACTCAAACTGGAAATTTTCTTCTGTAATTTTTTATTTTTCTGACTTGTACGTGCTATTGACATATATACATTTTTGTCTTTGGCAGTACGGTCATTTCTTTCCAGATCCTCAATATGAAAATGTACAACACGTCATATGCTGTGATTCTTTTGCTACTTATGCTTATGATTTTGAGTTTGTCGACAATGCTGGCTTTTCCAGGTAAATTAATATCAGTTTCAGGATAAAATCCATAAACGTGACTTGATATCCTTTCTTTAAGTTTTAACTTAATTTAGAGTTACTCAACAAGCACACTAGGTTTATGCTAGTATATATTGTTGAAGATGGATGCAAAAAGATTTAGCCTAAAACCAGTGAATTTGATGTGCATGTACTCTGGTCAGGAGAGTTAGTGGAATTTTGTGCAATAACCTCTAACTGGTGCAATTTAATGCTATAGTATACTTTGGTAAGGAGCGTTGAAAATTTGAAATTGTCAAATGTTGGAGAGACTTTCTTAGAGTGAGACAACTGTTTATAATAGATGTCATCCTGGATAATGTCTGAATAGACATAAATTTAGAGTATACTAGCATTGATATTCTCAAATGTTGTTGCAGAGATGCTCTTAGAGTGAGGTTGAACCATTTATTATAATCCTCATCCTGGATAATATTTTACTAGAGATAAATCTGATTAGTCCTATATATAGACAGATAACAAAAAAGAGCGAAGAAAGAAATAATCATAAATGGGGATCATGCAAGAAAGAATAAGTCAAAAGGTGAATATGTCATTTAGTATTCAAAAGGTCAATATAGGCCATGCTAGGTTTATTTCCCTTGCACAACAAAGAACAAACACAGAAGTTGTTAGCTATCGAAGTGAAAACAAAAAAATGGTAGGTATGATATAGGATGTGAGCAGGGAGTAATGTATCAAGGAAGTCTGAATCAGTATCTGTTACTTTAAAGGCTCCATTTTGATGGAAGTTGATATTTGTTTCCCCATTAAGTGAAGTTGTTAATTTTCTTGAACCATTCTAAGCTGATGAGGTTCAATTTTAAGCCCTGTTCCTTATTGAAGGAACTCCTGGACACTACCCATAGGCGAAACACTTGCGTTAAGATTGCATATGTAAAACATGAAATCAAGCTGTTATGGCTTCCATGTAACTTTTCTTCTTGGGTGAAATCAACTGCTAAATTGCTATGCACTATATCATAATGTTCAAAGTTCCTCCTTTTCTTTTGCTGCTTGCAGGCACTCAGAACCTCCTTTCCTCCAAGTTGCCTTTCAATATTCAATTATTGTGCCTTGTGAGGAAACCTCGACTGTTGGGCTGAATTCTGGTACCAGGTATGTATTAGCCAAATATCCAAGATAAGTCTTTAAGAGTACTGTCTGCATCTGATCAGACATTTCATTACAGTAATTGCTACCATAATTTAGATTATAGAGACACTCTAGCTATTTTATTGGCAATTTCCTGTCCTGACTACTTTGTCACGACTCCTGTTTTTGTTGTATCTAATATCTATGTTCCCTGGAGGGTCACTCAAGTTAATCTAAACTACAGGCACTGTGATAGGTAACGCTAGCTAGTGGCTAGCTTTGTAGGTTTCATGGAAAGCCCTTGGTTATCTTGGGTGAAAACTGTGTCCTTTCGTGTAGTCGCAACGAACTTGATACTCACAGAAGCCCATTGCTTCTTACAGGAGCCTTCTCAAATTTAAAATTGACTTTAGCAACCCCAGATTTTTAAGAGAAGGCTTGGAGGATTATATGAAATGTTTATTAAAAATGTGTCTGGGGGATTGCTAATAACTCTTTTAGTTGTGGATTTTTCAAATGCACTTTTCATGGGTTCATAGAATCTTTCTATGGAGATTTTAGTAACAGTTTTATGCAGATTAGTGACTCTGGAGCAGCTTTCTGGTTCTACTTTTCAGCATGCATGCTTTGTCCTTTTACTAACATTTAATCAATATTATAGATTGAATTGAACTATACATTTTGTGTTAAATCTTTTCAGAAAGGTTTAACATTGAGTGCACTTTTGGCATCCTGAAAAGTGAAAACCCAATTCCTAAACAGTTGAAAGCTTCTCTATCTTCAGCTTGCAATTAGATTAGTCTTTTTAGTTTTTACAATCCCAAAGCACAAGCAATTGCTCAAGTGGTGTTAAAACTTGTTCCAAGTTTGTAACATAGTCCAACTCTTATACATTTAACCATAAAATTTACTTAATATTATATACTTTTATCAGTTATCATAGATAAAAATTTTACCTTATATAGACACTTCCTATGCACAGATCTAGGTACTCCCTGCAGAGGCGGTTAAGGATTCGGACAATGCAGTACAGTGTAGCTGCAGCTCTTGTTGACCTTTACGAGAGTGTTGATGCTGAAGTAGTTTTGTCTATCCTTGTTCACAAGGTACACTATTGCCATGTTCTGTTTGTTAAAAGTTATTATTTTGTTTAGACAATTGAGAAATAACTAAGATGGCATCATATATGTTGTACTATTTTTTGAGGTAGAAACACTAAAAAAAATTGTGAAACTTTCTTCTCGCAGTGACCATTTTCCCTGCACCATAGTGAATCCTGTTGTATCACATTAATTTGGATTTTAGTTTATCATGATTACTCACAACATTTGAATATTGATGGGCTCTAAATTCATTATCCTAAAAAAGGAAATTTGTGGTAGTGAAGTACAATATTAACAATATACTTGTAGGTTTTGCATGTCCCATTTGACAATCTTTTCACTTTATTCCGCCACTTTCTGAGTTCAGGTTATTTTAGCTACCTTGGAGCAAGGAGTTAGAGAAGGAAAATTACTGCTCCATGATTGGTTGGTCATTCTCATAGCTCAGTACAATGATGCATACAAGATTGCCAAATTTGAAGAGGGAAACACACTCTCCCATGTTGATATCGCCTTCTCACGGTGCCCACAATTGCAGTCTTTACCTAGGCTTGTATATGCTCTTTTACGGAATCCACTTCTACGTCTTCATGAAGATGGTGTTCATCCAGATTATAGGATATATTTGCAATGTCTTTTCAGGTGACTGTTATTTTGAAATGTTTCAAATTCTGCATACTTTACTGCATTGTCTTATGCCCTTTTCCAGAAAAGAACGTAGAGCGGATTTCTCAAAAGAATAGATAATGTTATTAAGCACTACTTGTGGTACTATTGAGTATGTGTGGACAGTCGAAGGTTCTTTTCATATGACTTTTTCAACATTGTAGTATCTTACTCATTTATGTTCAGATTCTCCTAGGTCAGTAGAAGACATCTTATGTGGCAATAAAGTAATGAGTATTCAGCGACTGGGGCACACCCTACTAGTATGAACTGACTGTTGGTATTTCATCTTGATGTATTATTGGTTTCAAACATAATTTCCTTTTAGCATATATTATTTTATATATTTTCTGTTTTTTTTTTTGGATACATCCAGTTTTGAACTTTGAAGAATTGTAATGTGCCACTTTTTAAGAAACTTAAATGGCTGTTTATGCAGTGCTCTGGAGCCATCTTTACTTCAGCGAGCTATATATCCAGTACTAACTTCATATGCTTCCCCTGATAAGCAAGCATATCCACGTCACTCATTGAGTCGTGCTGCTTTAGTAACCAGCGGAAGTCCAATATTCTTTCTTGATGCATATACAGATATAATTGTATATTATTCGCCCACAGCTGATGCTTCGCTTCCATTTCCTCCTCCACATGATTGTAAGTTGGATTCTATATTTATTTTCTCTTCTAGTCTCTTATTATGGTACAACCGACCATCATACTCAAAAGTAATAATTTGTAGCATTAAATATATGAGTTGGAAGAATCTTAACTTGCAACTTGTGACTTGAGTAAACCATTGTAATGTTGTAGGCCTTCTTCGGACGACGATCAATAGATTAAAGCAAGAGAGGAATATCACGCCTAAGCTTGTATTTATCCATGGAGGACATGATGATGCAAGAGCATTTGAGAGTTATCTCATCGAAGAACAGGATGTTGATGGATCTGGACTTCCTGGTGCCACAGGTTTTATTTCATTTCTTGAAGAAGTTAACAGAAACGTAGCAGAGTACCTCAAAGAACTGCCTAATTCATAAACCTATCATGCATCAACCAGCAACCTGGGAATGTTAAGCTATTAACAAGTGCATAAGAGGATCTCCATATATTGCCTTTTGTCATCTCTTGTAATTTCATGTCTTATACCAGTGTTATCTATTGCCATTAAACAATGGTTAAGGACTTGTTGGTTTTAAGATTTTTTAGACTCTTCTTTTGATAGAAATTATCCCAATTGAACGCAAGAGTGAGGTTACGTCCATTCTTTGTGTCTCATTGTCTCTTTTGTTTCCCCTTCTGTAATTTTTATAGTTTTCTCACTGTCTATGGATGATAAATAATGAAAATGATCTTCCATTTAAATTTTGCTATAAAAGTTGTTGCTCACTTTGTGCATGCTGACTACTAATGTTTCAATGGTCTAGCAAGGTAGGTTTTTTTTTTCTTGAGATTCTTTAGGCCTTGTTTTGTTTGATTATAAATTTCAAGCTCGATTAATTAGTTTTATTTTTTAGTTTTAATTTTTTTTAAGAGTAAACTTGATTAAAAGTTTAAAAAAAAATTTGGTAACTGAATCAGTTTAGATGGAGCCTTAAATATAGGTTAAACTATGAAGAATAGAAACAGATGAAGTAATAACCCTACAAGCTGAGCTCAATTGGGTTTATGTTGCATGCGGGCGTCTGAATTCAAATTCTAGCGACATCACATCAGGATTTAGTGAGACGTTATAAAGAAATGAAAGTAAGTTTATAGGATGATGGTGCTAGTTAAGTGGTGTAAGAAGCATAGGGAGGGTTTACATTTCAACGTAGTCAGCAGCAGATAAAAGTAAAGTGAATCAATCAAAAGATTCGACAAAGCTAAGACGAATCCCACTTTTATTTTCAAAGATATAAGAATCGTGAGACCCGGGAAAAGTCCAAACACCTTGGTGTCGACAAAAAGGGAAGAATCACACACATCCCACGACGATGAGAAGCTCCACCCACCACGAAATCCAGTCCAAGTTTATTCATCACTAGAGAGAAAATCTATGTCTCAAATGCAAAGTTGGCCAACTTTTTATCGTCCACATCTACACAAAGTGCTGATAGCCTGATACTGAGGCCAGAAATCCTTATAAGCACTATAAATGGTAGCATTAGCTGCAAGTCCTTTTTAACACACAAAAAGTACAGCAGGAAAGGAGTGGCTGGTGCTCCAGTTGGGAGAATAAGGGACAAAACTGGAGCATTGCATTTTCTACTATCGAATAATAGTCTTTCTTTTCTTTTCCTCACTTTGTAAAAATATCAACGTTCACAAATTATATTCTTTGTTTTTAGGTTACTGTGTTCGATTTGGTAGTATAGAAAAGATCCTCTTTCAGGGCATTGACAAAGATCTAAAATTATCCCATGGGGGCAGAACAAAACCTAGTAGCAATCTGCTGAAATATATTGACGAATAGAGAGAGAAAGAGAGAGAGAGTGAGAAAAGATCTGAGCATCGTAATCACCTCTTTGTAAAGTTTGAAACAATCCTCACACCCACTACTACCGGTTTGACTTTATGTTCTCATAGGCTTTTCTTTTCTTTTCTTCTCTTTTTGTTTTCCCTTCTCTAAAGAAGGTCAGGACCTCTGGATTCTTGTGAATCTCTCACGTGACAATGGAAAAAAGAGTGACTGCCACCATGAGTGGCTAAGGACCCAAGTGTTAGGGAATCTTGGAACTTTGAAACGGATCTTTTGCTCCCTAGAATCTTATTCATTTGCATGATTAGTTCAAAGCTATCATGATGGCCGAAAAAATATCTGATCCTAGTTTCATTCTTCACTGCATTCAGATTAGTATAAATTTAGGCGATTGGAAAAGTACAATTCAATCTTTTTATCATCATATCATGAGATGACTATGAGAAAGTATAATTCAAATCAAACAATAAACTAGCATTATATTACAATTATTCCTCACAGGATGTTAACAGAAAACTGTAAAATTTCCCCTTGTCAAGTCTGCAGATAGAACTTCTCATATAAGATTAAACCTCAGATTATTTTGCATTTCTTCACTCAGGGCAATAATAGATTCATTTCTTCATTCTAATTCTTCTTAGAGAAGTCATTAAGAACCATCATAATTTCTTGCGATGCCTTGTTTGTCCATTTTTTTTTTATATAGAAAAAAAAAATCCTTCTTCTCCTCTCTCTTTGCACTTCTCTTTTGGCAAACTATGGAAGCAATCATAGATGCATAAGTTGCAATCAAACCTCTTCCTTGTCTTGCTCCTCCCCCTCTTCCTCTTGCTCTTCCTCTCCTTCAGCAATATCCTCATCTGGGTGCATAAAGTGCAGCTTGAGCCTCCCATCTTCCCTTGAAGCATGCAAGAATTCTTGGCTTGGGATCCTTATCTCCCTCAAAACAAACCGACCACCTTCCCTATAAGACTTGAAGCACACCCACGGCTTCCCACTCCGCCCTATCGACGATATAGGCGGCGGAAACCCTTCGCCTCTCTTCGCCCTCACGTCGTAGTACCCCCTCCAATTCCTTCCATTCTCTACCTTATCCTTCTTCCCCTTCTGATCGACCCAGTCGTCGTCGCTCTCCTTCATCATGTCGTCGACGTCGTCGGAGCTCTCGGACCCGAGCCCCTCGGTGCACATCATCAACGACTCCGCGCTCTTGTGAGTAACAGGCGTTCCACCAGTAGTAGCACTGCTCCTGTACTGCTCCTTCGGTGCGCCGAGGAGAGAATCCAACGAAGCGGTCTTGCTGTGTCGCGGTTTCATTTCCTCGAACATCTGGTCGGCGTCCGAGGGAGGCGTGTGTGAGCGCTCCTGGAAGTGGAGTTCACCGAAGAGCTCGGTGAAGGACGACGGATCCAAAGGCTTCTTGGGTTTGATTTGGTTCCATGCGGACAGAGATTCCATTAGAGTAGGGTTTTCCGGCAATGGAGTCTCAAACAAAGACGTCAAACTCCCACATGAAGCCATAGTAAGATTTGGAGATGGAGATGAGGAAGAAGAGTTAGAATAGCGAGAGGGAGAGGGAGAGGGAGAGGGAGAGGGAGAAAGAGAGAGTCTTTAGATTCTTCTAAGGATGTGGAATAATAAGAGGGGAATAAGGATAGATTGACATGTGGATATTAGAGTCAGGGCCTCCTTTTTGCATGGCTTCCTCCAGTCTTTATAACAACCTTTGCACAAGAGGAGGCAGGGTTAGGGTTAGGAGCCCTCCACTTGGATAACTTGGATGCACATCACATGGCTATCATGGATTCACAATGGACGGCTCTGATTATTTCCAATCTTACTAAATAAATAAATTGGGATATGGATAAGGCTAAGGCTAAGGCTAAGGCTGAGGCTGAGGCTGAGGTTCATGTTACATATGAAGAGTTATAATTTATGGATCTTGATAACTAGCTAGATTATAATTTGATAGACCTTTTGACAAAGATTTGACAAGACTATGAAAAGCTATAATGGAGATGTTGGATCCCCTTGGTGAGAGGCAACAACGACTAGATTGCAAATGATAGCCACCTAAATGTTTGTGCTCGTGATTTGCATGGATCAATCTGTCTGGACCTCATGCCCTCATTGGAAAGAAGGCTTTTGGGCCTCCCTTGCTGCATGCACCAATGCTATCTATCCCTGGATGAGAATTTGCAAGAGAAGAGAATATGCATGCCTGTACAAAGAATATGCTATCAACTATCAATCAAGCAGTAGCTTTATTAGCGGGTCTCTGTCGAGAATAACAAGCAGCTGTCATTGGAGGGATGGATATGAAGATAGAAAAGATGCAACGTCTGTCTTTCTGGATAAACTCTTTTGTTGCAGAATTATCTTCGAGAGACGTTGGTGTAGAAGGATAAAGAGTTGCAGACAGAAAGACCTAACTAAATCTTTGCTCTTCATTTCTGGGAAGGAAATTCCTTCCTTACAGCGTTAGAGGCTTCAACTCCTCTGGCTTTTGTTCAAATTTTTTGTCCACCTGATGCAAAAAAAAAAAAAAATTAATATCAAAGTAATGCAGTTCACATCTGGGCCACTATTGGGCTACAGAATAAGGCCCATATTAGACCTACAGGACACGCCGTTCGCCGGCCACAATCCCCAATTCTGAAAGCTTCCTCCTCTCATTGCAAATTTGCAATATAGAGATCGAATGGCGGGAAACTATCTAGGGTTTCTTCTGGTGTCGTTGGAGAAAGCGACGAGAGAGAGAATAATCGGAGGCGATGGGTTCTACTACGCTGCCGAAATGGGCTTCCGAGCCATGCATCATGGGTATTGACGAAGCTGGAAGAGGCCCTGTTCTAGGTCTCCTTTCGATTGCGCTAAATCTGCCTCCTTTTTTTTTTGGTTAACCTTTTGATCTATGGATGCTTTATTTTGATGGGTTTTCAGGTCCCATGGTGTATGGCTGCTTGTATTGTGCTCTCTCCTATCAGGAGACCCTCGCCTCCCTCAATTTTGCAGGTTTGATCTATTTGGAGGTGTCATTAATTCTTTCTCTTATGTTGATGCTGCTTATTTAGATGCTCATATCTGGGCGATCACATCTGATATAGATGTGGTTTGATTCATATAAGCTACGATTAGATTTGTTATCGACTTTAGGGTGTTTATTTATTGTCATTCTTGTGTGCTTCTTATCCTCAAACAAAATGTAGGTGAGATAAGAAGTCCACCTAGTGAGAAAATATATATATATATATATATATATATATGCAGCTCTTCTACAATAGTTTCTCACCTTAACATTCTAGATTTAGGTTTTCATGGCAGATAATGCTCGCCAAAGCATTAAATGTTATTATGTACTTACAAAATCTTTTTGGTTTTTTCCTTCAACCGCTGTAGGAGTTAACTTTTAGTTTCTCCCAAGACTGGATTGCAAAATTGACTTCTTTCAATTCCCGGTACCGAATGGGTAGTATGGATTTGATTGATATCTTTGTTTAAGCTGCACACCTCAAATTTATCTTGGAGGTTCTTGATATCTTTATTGATGTGATAATTAGTTGTTTATATAAGCAATATGCAAGAAAACTGCATAAAGATGGATTCTGAGCTACTTCAGCTTGTAGGCCCAATGTGACACATGCTAAAACTTTTTTTTTTTTTGCATGAAATTTGAATGAAAAACTGTTGATAAACAAGGAGTAATTTGAATAATGAAGAAAGTAGATTTCCAGTGAACAATTTTCCCAAGAAACTTTTTTGCACTTCATGCATTGCTCTTCAGGGTTTTTTTTTTTTTTTTCTGAAAATCAGGTAGAGTCTATGATTGCTGGCAGATGCATATTATACTACTCTCTTGATCTGTGGGTTTATACAGATTCAAAGACTTTGAAAGAGGAAAAGAGGGAGGAACTGTTTGAAAGTTTAAAAACTGATACTTCAATTGGATGGGAAGTTGATGTCATAGATCCAAGGGAACTGTCAGCAAAGATGCTAAAGAGGTAGATAATTAGCATCGTGATCTTGGTCAATCATTTAAAAGTTCTAGGATCTTATAATAAGATCTTTTTGTCACATAATGTCAGGACAAAAATAAATCTGAATGAAATATCTCACAACTCTGCTATGGGCCTTGTGAGCAGGGTTCTTGACATGGGAGTTCTGTTAACAGAGGTAAATCTTTTGCATCATTATATCCGTAAGTCATCCAATTGAGCTGTTCCACATCAATCCTATCATGTATGACTTATTTTGGCTTTTCCCTAGTGAAGGTCTATGTGGATACTGTTGGAGATGCAGACAAGTATAGAATGAAACTATCTGAAAGATTCCCTGGTGTTAAGTTCGTGGTTGCGAAAAAAGCTGATAGCATCTATCCAGTTGTCAGTGGAGCAAGCATAGTTGCTAAAGTAATTATTTGTTTGTGTTAGTAAATTTACAGATTTTCTTTGTGTTAGTAATTTTACATAGTTGCCAAACACAAAAGTCACAAAAGTTTTTTCTCCTAGTTTTCTCCATGTTGACCATTGCAAAAGCAGGTGACCAGAGACAGAGCCTTGCGTGATTGGATTCTTGACGAAACTGACGAGAACATTCATAGGAACTTTGGATCTGGTTATCCAGGGGGTGAGCATATTGTGAGCATTCTATTATTAGTTATTGTAGGTGAAAATGTCCACCTAATGAGTTTATAATTTGAACTACGAGCAGACCCAGAGACCAAAGCATGGTTAGATGATCACAAGCATCCAGTGTTTGGTTTCCCAACTCTAGTTCGCTTCAGCTGGGGAACCTGCACGCCCTACTTGAAAGATTTTGTTGAAGTTATCTGGCAAGTTTCTTGGGGATATCATCTATATTTCAATTTGTACAGCATTTTTCTTTTGTGCTGATCTACTTAAAAATGATTTTGTGGTTAGGGAATCTGATAAGGTTGATGAAGATGACTCCGGAAATGGCAACCGCAAGCGGCAATTGAAATTGTCCAATGTAGGCTTTACTGGATACAAAAGGAAAAGCGAGGACATTGAATCCAGTGGCAAAGGTCGTTGCAAGTTCTTTCAGTCCCGCAAACTTGAGCAAATCGCAAAGTTCTAGTAAATGCTTTATTATTAGCATCCTGTACTAATTATCGAGTTGAGTTGTACAAGCTATTTGACAAGAGTATAAAACTCACATCTCTCTACAATACCAGAGGAGGCAGTTAGCTCTTGCTTACATGAACTACTGGATAATTGCTCATCGATATCACAAATATGTTTTAATTTTGAAACAGAGCTTATATTCAACATGCAGGACATTTTGAGTTCATACTACTGGCTCGTGGATGGACAGCAATTATAAAAGACCCAGTAAATGATGTTTTGGGCAACTGCAAGATCGACGAGTAAATGATATTTTGGGCAACTGCAAGATCGACGAGTAAATGATGTTTTGAAATCCAGACTATGTTAGACCAGTAAACAAGCATAACATCTGAACGCTCAGCATTATAAACTTCGAACCGATGCTAGAGCTTGATGTATTTTTGTTAGACCTTCTCATTCTCACATAGTTGGAAAGCAAACACTACTTCAATCTAATAGGAGAACGTGACAGAACTATGTCAAACAAGGAACAAGTACTCAAATTAAAGCAGAGGTTTTGATCAATAAGCTAAAACCCATCAACCTGTATCAATGTTGACATCACTGATGATAACCTACATAATGGTTGCAACAACTGAAAAACTGCTCAATAGATATCAATGCACCAACATAACAGCAATAGAGAAGTTACAGCCTCCTTCCTCTTCTTCCACCCTTTCTGCGGGTACTGTCTGTAGGGATTGGAGTTACATCCTCTGCACAATAAGAAAATTAATAAGTCACCAAATCGCAACCAACTATGATAACAAGCTGTTAAAAATTATCAAAAAGCGAGTTTGCAAGCCATCAACAGAAACCTAATAAAGCTGTTCACAGTTAAGATTTGTGAAAGTAACAGAAGAAGAAGGCTTCAGTGACTGAGCACCTTACACTATATTTCTTAGACCTTAGTGGCGAGTCTTCATCAGCTGATATACATGGTAGTTTTGATAGATAGATAGATAGATAGATAGATAGATAGATAGATAGATAGATAATGAGTAAAAACTGTATAGGCACTCAATCTGTCATATATTAAGAAGTATGGATGTAAAGTGCAAAGTAAACATCCCAAAAGATCATGAACAAGAATATATCACATTGAATAAATTATGATGGAAACTAATAATTGACTCGCTACAGCATTTTATACATTGTAAGGTAAGGTAAGGTAAAATGATAATTAAGAAGGATCACATAACACAAGATTACTAGTAAAAGATGCATTAGCATGTAATGATGCAAATAAATAGTGTTAATATAAGCACATCCAGTAGAGCTTGCACAACAATGATCAGAATCCACGACGTGCTACTTTCTATAAGAACATGGATATATGGTGGCATCTTGTAGAAAAAAGTTAATTACACGTTCTAAGAAACTAGCAGAAATATGTAAGAAGCCAAGTGCACCCTTGAGAGCACAGATAGGTGTACTTTTATGCACGTCATGAAGTCAATACAACTACACAAATAAGAGAACTTATAGAGTAAGATGAAAGACAATTTTGAGAAAAAAAATGGCAGATCCTTGTATGACCCAATGGAAAGAAGAGAAATTACCTATGCGACCAATTCTCATTCCAGAACGAGCAAGTGCTCTCAGGGCAGATTGGGCACCGGGACCAGGTGTCTTGGTCTTATTCCCCCCAGTAGCTCGAAGCTTAATGTGCAGAGCAGTAATTCCAAGTTCCTGCAGAAAACAAGGAAAGGGTATTTACATATGGCATGAATACTGATGCCTCAGAAAGCTCTAAATGCAGCAGCCTACCTTGCATCGCTGTGCAACATCCTGTGCTGCAAGCATGGCTGCATAAGGAGAAGACTCATCCCTGTCAGCTTTGACCTTCATGCCACCTGTAACAACATTAAGATATATATAAAACTTATGATATGGGAAGAATTAAAATAAAAGACAACCACAGAAAAAAGCGGAACTACATTTGCATTTTGACTTTGACAGTTCACTAAAGTTATCTTAACATATTATTCAGAAATACTTTCAAACAAATTTGTACGATTTGATACTTGCGATACTATATGGTGTCAAGAAAAAAATACCAAGAAGGCTCAGAATCCAATCACAAGATAGTATAACCTTATATCTAAGTGATATATTACTCTTCCTCTCTTATACAAATGACCTATAGAATTAGAAGAATATAGGCTACATA
Organism: Typha angustifolia; assembly: GCF_048772165.1. Lineage (NCBI taxonomy): Eukaryota > Viridiplantae > Streptophyta > Magnoliopsida > Poales > Typhaceae > Typha > Typha angustifolia. The sequence goes on from NC_133250.1 coordinate 301,941, forward strand.
AGATACGAGGGCTCAGAATCTCACAAGTTATGTTGGGCTACATAAAATTAAAACTAGAAAAATACACATTGGGCTACAGCTATATACAGAGACTTTGTGTTAATGCCAATCAAAAAATCAGATAAAAATGACTTCAGGTGCAGTATGGCACTTCAGAAAAGAATGACAACACCAGGAAAGATATACAAAGCATGCTTATATTTGACTTAACAATAGGATAAGATGTGAAAGAAACACTTAATTGTGGAAAAACAGCTAAGAGAGTAAAATCAGAAGAACAACAAGACCCGCAATTCAATTTATAATAGAGCTCTCTCTTCATACATATAATATGTTTAACTTGTTCTCTGCAAAAAGAAATTTGGAGATCCTCTGTAGTATCAGATAACACAAATGCAAGTACAAAGGATGTAATATGACATTGTTTGGAAAAAAAGACCTTAGGTGGAGTGAGTAGACCAAAAACGAATTTGTCATGTCTTCCTCTCGCATGATCAAGACATTACACACTTGCAGCAAAATATTTCCAAGTGAAAACTAGAGGTAAGGAGCACAATCTTGCCCTTCACATTTGGTGTTCAAAACAAGAAATAAAAAGTGCCAGTGTAGTGATGGCCAAAATTAAACAAAGAGAGGAAAGGACCCAAAGAAGAACTCTTTAGTTCCTCAAAGTCAATATTGCAAGGCTATGACTCAAAACACTTCCATGTGACTAAGAAATACGATCTTAAGGGCCATGCTTAAGAGAAGAAAATTGATCATTTTCAAGACTGTTACTAAGAAAGAGAATCACAGACCACCTTAATATAAAAATAATTATTTTTATACCTAGAATTGGTACAGCCAGTTACCTGACTACACCCTCTCAAAACAAAAGACAGTATCGATTGGTATTGATGTATTTTTCACCAAAAAAAACTCTGAATAAGAGCATTTGTTAAATCAACATCAAACACCTTTCTAAGTTATTCTCTCTGAATCTGGCAGCCTTAAAAAGCATGTGTAGCCCTTATGCTATTTGAGGCTGAAGTTGAAAAAAGTTAACAAAGCAAAATTGGCACATTTATTCAATCGATAAAAAATCAAAACTCTGAAGCACGAAATTAGTTACACAGAAGAAGAATATACCGGTAATGCGAACAAGTGTTTCCCTCCCAGACAGATCAGTAACATGCTGCCGTCGAAAAAATACCCAGTCAACCATAACTACACCGTGGAACAACTACTTGTGGATTGATAGCGTAAAAAGTCAATATTTACTTACAATAAATGTATCATTGAACGACGCAAAGATATGGGCAACGCCGAAAACATTTTCTCCTTCACGTACAGTGGGACCAAGAGTCACATTCTCCTCTTTGGGCTCCCTCGTCTTCTTTCTTCCAGACTGCGAATCCAATTATTACATCAACTACAAAGCTCGCATCGCTACGCAAGTAATCATACAATTTTTCTTCTTCCAGACTTGAGTTTTGGAATTCCAAATCTCAAATTTTAGACCAAAAACATATCCAAAACCCTCGCTCGCAAGATTACAGGAGAAAAAAAATCAACTTGCCAGTGCCGAAAAGGAACGATCGAGAAACAAACTCTACCTAAGTTTGAAAAAAAGAATGAAATTCTTCGGAATCAAAAGGTAACCATTCTTAACGACAATGCGAGCAAAAATCTTGAACGGATAGAAGTATCCTAGATCGAGATGTCGAATCTCTTACCATGATGGAATTGGCACCGGAGTGGATAGCAGCGAGAAGACTAGGGTTTCGGCGGAGAGTAACGAGAAAGAAAACCAAACCCTGGTATTAGCTTTGGTCGCCCTAATCGGTTTTTATATAGGACGATTTAATGGGCCGAGCCCAATTTGTAATTAGTTAGGCGTAGGCCCAATTAAATGAAACAATAAAACCCAATAAATCAGTTTAAATTTTAAGTAGGTTTCTTTTTTCTTTTTAAATTTCTGGGGAAATACACAAAAAAATGTTGTAGTTTATTTCCTTTTAATTCAAATATTGTTGAAAAAAGGGACAAAAATGTAAAAAAGTTTCAACAATTAAAAAAGAAATTGACAGCTGTGGGATTTGAACCCACGCCCTTTCGGACCAGAGCCTAAATCTGGCGCCTTAGACCACTCGGCCAAACTGTCGACTTAAAAATACACGTCAAATATAGATCCAGACTTATGATTCTGTGTCCAACAGCCAGATTAATTCTAATAATAAATTTTGATAGTTAAACAGCTTGACATTCGGTACATATACACTCAACAAAACTCAATTCATACAATACTGTTATGGACTAAAAGAATCTAAACCTTATGCTCCTGACGACTTGAGCATCTTCACAAATCCAAAATTTGCAAGCATTAGCAGTGCCTCTTGGAAAAGCTCAGCTCGCTGCAACTGTTCGGATTACTCATTATTCAGCAAAAGGGAGGAAAATATAACACCAAGAAAGGATATTAATGGCAGTACACCCGATGTCAATAACATATAAGAATAACAACTTAGGAAGACCTCTTATCTTGCTTTAATCAAATGGTTCTATACGTGGATCATGTTCGCTTGCCATAGCCATTCCCGTGCACAGGCATGTTGGGCACATCACCTGAGTAAGAATACCACATTGTAAGAAGCAGCTTATGAAGCGATACAGTACTCCACAAACTACATATTTGTGTCAAATAACTAATCAGAGCATTTGCAAATGGTTAAGACGTGTATATCCATACAAATATGCAATAAAATGCTAAAGGTATTAGTATAAAATTTGTCACAAGAAAAACATCTTTATTTGTCTTAAACTAAATAGCTAAATTCGATGTTCACTTTCAAGCAGTCACCTAAGATCTCACAAGCTGTGCTCCCAATAAACATGTAGATCAGTGAAGATCATGAATCATGAACCCTCAATTTTCAGATGCAGAGTGCAAAATCTATCAGCATTCACTGGCATACAGCATATTATAGTCTGTAATCTTAATGCATACCTTTCCAGCCCCTGAGCAATTTGGACACCTTTGAGTTGTAGGAGGCAGCAGAGGATGATCAGAGCAACCAGAAATTGAAATTGGTTCAATGCTCAAAACCACGCCACTAGCAGAACATCGAGCACAGGCCAAATATCCTGCAATTATCAAAAATGTGGTTAGATCTCTACAAAGAAGGGCAAGAATTCTCACTGTGAACACTGGAAAAAAAAAATTGAGCTGAAGAATGTTGATGTTAATAAATAGTTCTGCTCTGTTGCTGATTTACTTTCTGTATGCTAATCGTGAGGGCTAAATGCTACATTAAGCAGAAGAGACGACATGATCAGATGATTCGCTAATGGGTAGCAATATAGCATGGTTTTCTAACCTGCACTTCTGGTCCATGAATATGAAAAGCTTTTCAACAAACAAAAAAAAAGGTACCTACCAGTACCATGGCAATATTTGCATCTTTTCTTTTCTTGCTGCTGAACATTGTTGACTTCAATCAACATTAAGGTTGATATAACACCAACGGCTCCACCAGAAAAGGAGGCCACAATGGGGTCAACCTGACTGAATCAAGGCCCAAGACAGTAAAATTTAGAACTCTTATTTTAAAACTTCTACTGCATAATTGTGTAGTACTTAAGGCCATGGATTCACAGAGATATTACCTTAATTGAAGAGGTAAGTGCATATTCCGGATGAAGTCACTGTAGGATGTACCACCCAATCCTAATTTGAGTTCAAGCTGTTTCAAAGAAGCTTTTACGATCTTTAGATACCATCTAGTGCCGCACAAATAGGTTGATAATAAGTTCAGTAAGAAAAACTATGCATTCTTCATCAATCGTGTGGATTGAACATCAAAATCCATTAGCCATATCATCAAAAGATCTGATTGAAGGCTAGATATCAGTTGTACACATGTCCTAACCAAAGAACGTCATGTTCAATGAGTTCTAAAAGCTGCTATGTCAAGTGGGACTTACTCAAATGATAGTGGTTTTTCCTTAACAAAGGAGGTCGTTACTGTCTTAAATCAAAGACGAAATAGTGAGCAAAAAGTGGATGTTGTAAGGAAAGCTTTAGAGGGCTTGAATTGACATGGGACATTTTAGATAATACTTGGTAGCTTTTATATACAAAACTAAATAGAAGGAAAGAATTCATAAAAACAACAATGAAGAAAATTACAAATAATTTATGAACTTTAGGCACAACAAATTACACCAGAAGAAGGTATTTTTGGTAAAATGACAAACTTGATAAGGATCTTAATTATTAAGTTATATCCTAATTCTTTGTGGAGAATAACTGAACTTCCAGGCAACTGATAGAACTGAGATTGATATAGACAGATTTCGGATCTAATCAATATTGATATACCGAGTATCTTATCTATTGATACGAAGTATTCTGGTGATCCCCACGATCCGAGTCTGAGCTGTTGGAATTGGAATAGGTTCGGCAATGGATCACGAAATCTTGGCTATCGTCTCTATCTAATGAATGAGTAGTACCTTTGGAAATCGTCCGCCCCGCACCCACCCCCGGAGTATGTGATTCAACAGGAATCACACAAGGGTAGATTGATAGAAACCTCTGGTAAAATACCCACCAGTACCAATAACCCAACAGATAAAGTATATTACATAGTGCGTTTTAGGGATTGGTGACTTACCCATTCAGTGACTTTGGCACTGGATGTTCCCAAAATGGGTACTATTGGGTCGGGTGAATTAGAGACAGAACTGAGATTGATATAGACAAGACATATTTGAAGATGCAGTGCTATCAGCAATATGCAGATTTTTTGCAGTAGATATTTCATGCATCCATATACAAAACTTTTTATACATGACACTACTATTTCTATTTCCTGGAATGCTGTAGAAAAATCAGTGAAGAGTTGAGCCTGAACCATATCTATTCACAGGATAATATAACCTTGTTCACTGGATTGAACTACAGTAATACTTCAGTGCCCATGTTAGTAAAAAAAGCACATGAAAAAGAAGAAGAAAGGAGAAGGATAAAATGTCAGCTTACTGTAGGAGAGAGTAGGCCTCCAAAGATAATTACTGCAGACACAAAGGAGAATGATGTAAGGTACAGTTGCTTCAGTGTTTTGGTTGTCTGGTTCATCAACAAACAAAATCAATTAGAACAAGAAGCGTATTCAAACTTAACAACACCATGTATTTTTTATAGTAGTTTCAACAATCACCACATGGGGGAGAAATGGAATAGTTGATGGAATATCAAGCAACTCATTTTCTTCACTGCTCTCCTCAGTACATTCTTCATTTCTAATGCGCTGTTGTATGCGTAGTCTCCTAACCTGTAAAAGATTAAGATACATGGCATTAACATAGTTTCTACTATCTGCCACTAGGAGTCATTCAAATGTAAAGTTATTCATGTTCAAACACATAATTCAACTAGCAATTTCCAAACAAAGCTATGTAAAAGCCACATTCAATATTTAATGCTCATCAATCACCTCTTCCATTAGAAGGAAAATCTTATTTCGACGGCTTCTGATGTTTTCTTGAATTTCTTGCAGCTGCATCTGAACAAAATCCTGGACTGTCTCCGGACCTTCTATGATGCAAAAGCTGTAAAGAGGAAGCAGTACATAAGCACATAGTTCAGTAATTTCCTTTTCCTAAAATTTCCATCAACAAACTTTCTGTGAAACATATATGCTGAAATATCCTTTGCTGAGTTTTTTTCTAGCATAAAAACTATTGTCAAGAATCCAATAAAATCTCCTTTTCTCATTCCTTATAGATGATAAACACATTTATTGCTGGTACGCCTTTGCCCCTAAGATGGTTTTCATTAAGCTCGATTGCATTAGTGGTCTGTGGTCACGAACTAATTCCACTTCTAGCATGCACCAAAGAGCAGTCTACTTGCCTACATATGGTCCTCGGTTGTCTGTGCGCAGAATTGAAGGCAATGTTGTTTGCATATGCAAAAGCTGTAATGATGGTGCAGTACAAGAGCACATAATTCACTAATTCAGTAGCTTTCTTTTTCTAAAAATTCCTACCGGTAAGTAAGTTTCTTGTGAAAAAGTGTCGAAATATCCTTCTCAGTAAGCTTCTAGCGGAACACTAATTTCAAACTCCAATAAAATCTCTTTTCTTTTCTTTCTATCTAGATGATAATAATATTTGTTGCTGGTAAGCAATTACCTATAGCGGAAGATTAATATAAAAAAAAACTTGAACTTTTCCCATCAGAATTCAATGAAATATGGCGTTGCTGGACAATAAGCCTCAGAATTGGAGAAGAAACGAAACCAAGCCAGCAAAAGGACATACTAAGCATCGAGAACAGTTACAAAACCTCGAGTTGTTGTTATCACCAGCAGGGTTCGAATCGTCTCGCATGGAACATCCCACGGGCCGCAAGCGAGAGCGAGAATGCCACGCAGCTCGCCATATTAGGGTTCTGTTGGTAGGAGAAAAAGACTTCGAAATGGGAACAACAGAAGCGAGGAACGCCGAAGAAGGAGAAGAAGCCATCGTCCTCAGTCCTCACGCATCTCCCACCGAACCGCTCTTAAGTGTCAAGGGGGCACGGGCCGTTACCGGATCCGGATGGAGAATCCGCAACCGGAGAAGCCGACACATTTCGGTCCTGAAAAGCATACCGGGTCAGCTAGTGGGGATCCGACCCGCATTCATTCAGTAGATGGGCCAATTATCGGGTCGGACTCTGGATTAATAATTTGACAAACTATGGGTCTTTTGTCCACCCATTATATTGGACGTCGTTGTTATTTGTCATTGTTAGTGTTATTAATATTAGTGACTATCTAAAATCACATTGATAATTTTCTATGAAATAACGCAATGATTTAAATTCCAAAATAAATCAGGTGAATCGACGTTGACGTGGCATATACCATCATTAGTGAGACTGTGACAGCGTGGAACCTCGACGACTAATAATAATAATAAAATCTTTACATAAAGATAACACGCCATTTAGAAATTGTTTGATAATCTCACCACCAAAGTTTTAGTTTTTATAAAAGTTAATTTTAATAATATTATTTCAGAGTAGATTAATTTTAATATCGTCGATCTTTACCTGTTAAACTAGATGAAGGAATACTTTAATTTATGTTTTATATCAAAATTTAAAGTGATGATAACACTTAATATTTCATTTCATTAAACTCATATATAAAATCGTTGGTAATAAAAGATTAGTGGGTATAGCGGTATTCGATTTTTACACTACAAGTTAAAATATATTAAAGAAAGTTATATATAACACCCTATTTTGTATATAATTATAATTTACACCTAATATTTACACTATTTATAAATTAAGTCATCTGACATAATCAGAATAATTTTTTAAGTAGAGATGTTTTACTTTTAAAATAACTAAAATATTTTTACTTTTTAAAATAACTAAATTTCTCTTAGTATGACTTAATTAAAGATATTTTTATAATTTTTTTAATTTAGTTAGTTTAATTTAAAATTTTATTAAGTTTAACTAACTGATCTGCGGAATAATTTTTACATATATTTACTAAATTATAAGACTCAATTTATAAATAGTAAAAATATATGATGTAAACTATAATTTCTTTTAAAGATGGAGAGTAATGTACAAATTTTTAAAAAAATATTAATGCTTCGATGCTATTTTTAGTTGATTAATTTGATTGGATAAATATATGATTTGCAAATGACGATTTTAACCCCCATAGCTTTAGCGCGGGCCCGCATGTCGTCCTGCGGCTCCGACTCCCCTCCTCTCCTCTTTATTTAATTCCCCCCCATTTCCTCAATACCGTCTCAATTCATCTCTTTCTCTCTCTAATGCTCGAGCTCCACCATATCACTGGACCTCCACCGCTCCCCTGAAACTACCTCCGCCTATGGAAACCCTCCGCCGCCGTAGCCTCCCCTTCTCCGACCGCCTCCTCGCCCTCTTCTCCCCACCTCAGCCCTCCACCGGAGTCGGCGACGAGCTCAACGAGGACGACGTCTTCTACGCGGGATTTGGGTCAATCTCGCCGAGAACCGACCCGATCATTCTCCCCTGCCTCCAAGGTCGCGCCTTCGGCATCCTCGCCGCCCTATCGGACGACGCCGGCAATGGCGACGCGAAAGCCACCGTCTTCGCCACCTCCTCCACACGCGCGATCCCGATGAGCATCTCGAAGCCGAAGCCGAAGCCGGCGGTGTACCAGAACTCGGTGCCTATCAGTATCCCGGCTTGGAGAAGGACAGCGAAAGTCAACGACGGCGCCAGCTACAAGGAGGAAGAGGAAGAAGAAGAGGAGGAGGAGGGGGAGATGGTGCCGCCTCATATGATGGTGGCGAGGGCTTCTTCCCCGACGACGGTTTCGTTCTCGGTGTTGGAAGGGGTCGGCAGGACTCTCAAAGGGAGGGATCTGAGAAGGGTTCGAAATGCGGTGTTGCAAAAGACGGGCTTCCTCGATTGATACTTTTGAGTGAAGTGGGTTTTGATTTGGTAAAAAATTTTGCCTTTCTATTTCTTCTTTTGTTATCTTATCTGTGAGTGTGTGTGTGAGAGAGAGAGAGAGAGATAACTAGATAAAAGAGTATCAGAGGATGTTTTGATGGTTTTATTAGCAATAAATTCATATATTATGCTTCAATCTTAATATTTTTATACCATTTAGATACATAATCTTTGTCAAAATAGTAGAAATCTTGGGAGTGAACAGTAATTATTTTAGAAGGTAGTTCTTTTGACGTTGTTTCTGTCTGTCTTAGATTCTTAATAAGGTAAGGAAGTTGAAAGTTTTGTTCTTTTCTCTCTTCTTTGGGATTCACAAAATCTTCTAAAAGATTCTTGCATCCGAATTCCACATCACTCTAATTAAGCATGCAGCTTTTGTCCTTAAGAGAAACACAAAGTTAGTGAACTAATATGCTGGAACACTTAAAAAAGCAAAGGTTTAAATCAAATTATGCTTGATGGGAGGAAGGAAGCAAATTTTTGTGTATGTATATATTTTATAAACCTTTTTCCAAAGTGATGAAGTATTTTGATTCTATGAACTCGTAGCAACCATTATCACTGCCTTCTTGTTGCAGAAGATGAAGACACTTCTCTTTCATGGGCAGCTAGGCTAACTTTATGTTCTTCAGCTTTCAGCTCCTAATTAGTTGCTTTCAGTCATGGTGGTCCACATCCTAAGTTTAATTTTATTGCAAGATGGTGGGTGGAATTTGATTCTCTAAAGTTGCTCTACCTTCTTTTGGTGTCTTGCTGACTTTTAAGGTAGATTATTGAGTTTGATGTTCCATTAATTCATATAAATGCAGAAGGGTGGTTGGAAATTATTAACTCTTGAGCATATTTTTAGTCTCTTGATAGCTGCTTAATTTGTTTAAGTGGGGCTCAAAATCTGGCCCTCCAAAGGTCATTATATTTGGTCCTCACTGTAGCCACAGTTGAGAATCATCATCTTATTTACATAGTCCCAAATAGAAAAGCCTTCATCAAAAGAAGAATGGGAGATTGTGCTCAGATAATTAAAATAATTTTATACTATTTGATTATTTCCGGGTTCAAATAATTATTAAGTTTTCAATTCTTAAAAGAAAAAATTAAGACAGTGGAACTATGACCTATAAAAAAAAATCATCTATATAATTATAAATTCAGCAAAATAACATGGATCAGAACCTCAACAGAGTCTGTCGAAGTTTTCACAAGAAACCACTATTGAAGTCCCTCAACTAATAATTGATTTGAACTGCTCTCTTTTTGTCATCTTTCCCGAAGGCTCATAATTTCTGCAACCCATGTCTGATTAATGTGGATCATCCTTAGCATATAGTACAAAGGTTGTACTATTGAAGCACTGGAGCCTGAATTGGGCACCTCTTGTCCTTCATAATTAAGCATTAAAAAGCCTCTCAAATTGGTCGATGTGTAAAGGCCACATACAATTCTCTCTAATTGCATCGTATGAAAGAGACACTCAAGAACTTTACTTTTTTTTTCTGTCACTCAGAATTGACAGTAAATCGAAGGAATCATTTCATAAGTTTGAAATGGCACTGCGTCATTAAAAAATGATTCAACTGGAAAGAAAAGAAAAACTAATCTCGTTAACAACTGTACACAATGTCACATTGGTTCACAGGTAACTCTATATCTCGATTCATTTTGGTCAATAGTCTTACAGCAGCTCTTCTACCAATCCTCATCAAGGCTAGCTCTGTGGAAACACAATATCGTGCAAACGAGGATAAAGAAAGATGTGAACTCTATATACATAGCACCACTCTCTATTAGGCCTGCGTGCCTCAAGATAGCAGGAATTGCCAGGCTCCCAATAGCAGATGCACCAGTCAGGAATTTCGCAGCATTTATCCATCTTAAACAAAAACAGGACAGTAATTAGTCCCCTAATAGTAACCTATACAGTTATGAAGAATCAACAGAATGAATTTGACGGTGTAGGATCAAATGTAGAGATGATTCCATAATAGACAATTATGTCTATTCAAAACATCACATTACATAGTAATAAACAGTTATAAGCAGTTTGTAAGTTGGGATTGTTTGTTAACACCAATACCCTAATTTCACAGTGATATCTGGGTTAGGTTAAGACTTAGAGGGTTAAATACTGTTAAAAGTCCACATCATGGCAAGTGGATCTATGCCGAATCTAATTCAGCCAGCTAGTGAGTCGAACTCTAATAACCCATTACTAACTTGTGTGCCAAAGAATCACGTTAGAGGCCAGCTTAATTGAAAATCGACACAAGATCTGTTCAATTTGCCAACACTACAAACTTCTCTAGTCACATTGTGCCAATTATGTTGAACATGAATCCATTAAATCAACATACAGTCAAAATTACATTTTCCATGAGTTGCAATAGCCATCACATGCCAAACATTAGTGTCTAGATATTTTAGTGTAATAGTATGTAACTGCAGATTAAAATTAAATGCTTATTCAATAATTAAGCATATAACAGGATAGAATTATATAATCAAGGCAAGTAGGAGGAGGTCTTCATATTATTGAAAGTACCTATCAATAATGTAAATATCTTAGCCAGAAAAACAAGGTGGTTACACAATGTCTGTTTCAATCCTCTTTAAATAAAACAATTAACCATAAAACTTAAAATTGCATATCAGCAATTTTCATGCGTTGAAGAAACAATTTAACTTCAAACTGAAAGGCTATTAAACTACCGGATGGGGAAAAATATTTAGAATCTGCAGTAAGAATAGGCATATCTAGAAACCATAGAAGATGATGTTGAGGAACACTAGTCAGTGTTACAATTCTCAAATCAACGAACAATACTGACAGTGATGTTACGACTACCTGGAGAAAATAGAGCTTGATTCATGCTTGCTTCCAAATATTCAGGAGATCGGATATAGAATCACGATATTTTGTGGATCACGAAGTACATAAATGCAACAGCAAAAGCAAATAGGATCTACTTTTTGCTACTTAATGGCAATTACAAACTAATGGAAGATTTAGTCACTTAAAAGAAAAGGAGGTGCATCAGCCTGTCATTTTTAAACCATAATATATACACACAAAAGAAGCAACTTACATTTGATGAACTAATTGCTTAAGTTTGCCACAGCTATTGAATATTAAAGGGAATGCAAAATAAAGAAGCATCCGGAGCACAACTGGAGAAAACTCACCCGCCACCCTCCCTGCTGGTCAAGAAATGCGTCGATCCACCTCCAAAGAACATACACGGCATAGGCACCAGCACATACATTAGGGCTGCAGACACAACTATATCAGCAAAGAAGGCAACAATAACCCACAGTTTGCTAGTCAAGCCATTATTCACCTGATAACATAGGCCACCAATTATTGTATAAAGCACACGCCTGCATCAACACAACAGCAATCAAGCAGTTATAAATGTCAACACGTGTGGTTTATTCATATTTAACCTGATGAAATTTCATCTATAAGCTAAAGTTGATGATGTCAATTTTCATAAAGAAAATTTTGTGAGAGAAAAGCAGAACAATAAAACCTTCTGATCTTAACTGTTTGCACTTTGCTACTTAACTCTTCATAACAAAAGTTCAGTTATATATGGTACAACATGTTGAACTTATACCTACTTCACCGAACTCCGCCTGAAAATTTAGGTAGCAAGGTCTACCAAACTACCAAAGGATACTGTTACAAAATCTTGTCATTGAAAGAAATGACTGCAGATGAATGTTGAGACTTTCCAAGACAGTTAGATGCATACTTGACAATCCTGTGAAGTTTTATTTATTATGCTATCCAAAAAGAAAAATATTCAAAAAAGTAGATTAAAGAGAAAAGCCAATTAATATGACTCAGTTATCATTTGTCTATTCCCTTGCTTGTGAAACTTTTCATTGCACGCAACAAACAATCATGAGAAACAAGATGAGATAGCTAGCAGCTAAACCAGATATATGTAACAAGTACAAATTTCATACCAGGATTTGCAATAGAATGCTAGCCGAGAACATAAAAGCAAGTCCAGCAAGCCTGTATATCAACAAGATTATGAGCAAACTAAATGTCCAAAAGCAACAGACAGACAAACATAGTCTGGAATCTTGAACTTACACTGTAAATGATGATCCGCATATAGTAGTTGACCAACATCACCATGCAAAGATCAAAAAACACATTCAGTTGTTCATATAAGTAATGTATAGAAAAGAGCACTGGGCACATTAAGTATTAAGCAGTTATCAACAGTTCAACACTTCTAAATTTTAATGTTCACAAGATAGAATTTCATATGACCATATTACTAGATTTTACATTTTCATTATATGCCAATGAATCATATTTTAACTTGTTAGCTATTTACACAGCAACAGATGTTGGATAAGGCATAGATACACGTTGAGTAATTACGTGTAAGTAAATCTCCACTAAACAAGCAAATCCGTATTATCAGATTCGTCATGCTAACTTTCTTCTCAACTAAAAGCCCTAGATTTAAGAGAAAGGGAACGACAGGTCCATAATTCACATATCCGCCAGCGATCCTAAACTTCCATCTACGATCCAAGATACTCACTCTAACCCTAGAATCCGACCCCCCAAAGAAGATTTCACAACCAAGAGGCAAAAATTAGTTGGGATTATAGCTATCCGTTGGATTAATTCAAGATAGATGAGCGATAAGAGTAATTACTCACCTTCGACCGTCATCGCCATTTCCGCACCTCCAGAAGACAAAGAGGAGAGACACGAATTATTCGGTCTTCGGACGAAAAGCATTTATTAAGTAAAGATTACACTAAACACCCTTAACTATTGCCTATTTCCATATGCACCCCTAACTATTGCCTATTTCCATATGCACCCCTCTATAATGTTTGAGATTAATTTTGGGATGTCTTCATTTCTGCAGAGACATTACCACTGAATAAAGAAATCATAGACGGACTACTCGTTCTTAAACATTATTTTATTCCTTTGTTTCATTAACACACAAGTCTTGTATCTTGATAAGACTACTAATATTATACCAAAAAAAAAAAAGACTTTTAAAAACAACAGCTTAGCTCAACTCTTCGTTGCTGAGAGGAGGTGAAGAAGAGTCTACTATGTTAATGTTTAAGTTCCATTACAATGATAAGATTTGTAACTCCATTTTAGTCTAATTAAGTATCACATTGTCCATATTGCTGCTGCTTGGCTCTTTAATCCTGTTTGTTTTACCATTTTTCACTATCCTTTGAGCAAGTATTTTCAAATGATAACAGAGGTCCTTCCTTATATGTATATAAACGCCGGTTTGTTAACCATAAAACATACAAACACCACTTTTTTGTAGGCAAAAAAGTATTTTTTGTTTATCAGCTTGAGCTCAATCTTCTTGTAAACCATACATACTGTAAGTAAGAGGACACACTCTTGACTCACTCACAACATTTGTATACGGGAGAGCTTTTTTCGTCTACAAAAAGATCAAGTCTGCGACAACCTTGCTTCAATTGTCTGAATTCTTTCCTTCTCTTCCTGGCTGCAGCTGATGATGGTGCTGCCGCATCAACTGACATCACATGGGAAGCTCCTTTTGACTCTACTTCTTTGCCTGGAACATCTGCGAGACAAGAAGATATTGGTAGTGCTTTATTTGGACAAGGCTGTACAATCCGCCTCTTGGAATTGCTTACTTGTTGAGATACTCTAGTGTTCAATGTCAGTGAACAAGAAATGGCCTCGTTATCAGAAGTTCTCTGCGAATCTCTTGAACTATGCTGTTCATCAATGGGTTCTTCGTTCGCGGTGCAAGATCCTGGTACGCTAGTAAGAGGAAAAATCCACGGACACGATGGTCCACCGTCGCCTTGCTCATAGTAAGTAGACCAGGATTGCCGAACGGAAGGCACCATGGCTGCTGGGGCGCTATATATCAACAAAGGGAGAGTGGCTGATGATGTCGTTGGCGCCTCCTCTTCGCTATTCTCATTGTCTGGCTTCGTCGCCCTCACCACCTACAATAGAAAATAAACCCTCTTAGAAACATACCCTTAATTTCTTCATGAAGACAAACAATCGTAGATGACTATTGAGGAAGATGAAGAAGTCTTCGACAAAAAGAGTTGAAGACCAACCTCCTCTTTTAGTTGCCTGTTTGTATCTCTCAATAAGAGATGCTCTTTTATGGCTCTTTCCTTCTCCTACACTCAGATGAAGGGATTTCCGCAAAAGAATTAGGTCCTTAAAGAAGGGATTTCCGCAAATCATCAAGAAGTAAACGCAATAACTACACTCACCATCTTCAGATTCTCATTTTCCAGAGATAAATCAGCAACTTTTCTCACCAGCTCCTCGCGAAGAGCCTGCTCAAACGTAGATAATAACCGTGCACACAGTTAACACTTGCAAGAGCAAGAGGATTTAAACTACAAATTAACAAGAATCTAAGAAAAAGTTGCAATCTTTTTACCTGCCTCCGCAGAATTGTTTGCCTTGCCGCCTCCCTGTTAGCCAACACCCTGCGCAATTTTTTCTCTTCTCTCGCAGCCTAAAACAATTTAGGATTCTATTACACAATTAAAAGAAGTATATATCTGAATCCACCAAACGCATGTACGTATATATAAATATATAAAGATACAAAAGTTGGTTACTTAGATATTGATAGTGATTGCTCTGAGAAAGAATACCGAGCACCAACCAAAGAAAAAGATAGCATTTTGACGATTAGAATACCGTGTCGTAATTTCCTAAGCTCTTGTCCGGAGAAGACTTATTGGGCGACTCCTTCTTGACCCGCTTCGTCGACCTCCGCTCCATACCCGCGAGATCCGCGAGGGCCATGGCAGCGTTAAGCTCCTCGTCCACTGTCGGATCCAATCCGCATTGCTCCATAGTGTCAGTACCCGATCCGCGAAAGCTAGGGTCTAGCACTTTATAGCCATCATCTTCCGGCCATGGCGCCGAGCAATAGTTGGGGGGTGTTGGGACGACGGGGCCCACTTAAATCAACCCGCCACGTTGGTCGCTTCGCAGCCGTCGGATCTGCCTCCGTTCACCACGTCGCGCACCGGATCCATCTTCCACGTTGGAAGTAGCTACACGTGGCGGCCGTATCGGGCTTTGGGGCCAAGTTCTGTGTCAACGTGGAGGGACGCGACTGGGCCCAACTCGCTGGTGGGACAAAGGTGACTCGTTGGTAATGATCTGAGAAATTTGTGGTGTTTAAGAGTGACAGCGAGGCAGAGAAGTCGAGTTTGACAAGTGTTAAACACCGAGGTGAGATCTTATACGGCGGCCGAGTCGGTAGTGACGTTTAACGGTTTGATTTGCCCTTGGATACGGCACGGAATTACGAGCGCGCCATCATCGGGTTCTGGGGTTTATCGGGTTTGTCACGTTGGTTAATCTCCACGTGCATGGTTCTGAGTAATTAGGAGGTAGAGAGACATATATGCCAAGTAGGATCATTATGGTCATAATTCCGAATCAAGAGGACTCAAAATATCGTAAGAAAAAAAGTCAACTTTCTGATTATGCTACTAAACAACGAAGGTCAACGAAAAGGATCAGAAAATATTAAACAAGAAAGAGGAGCAGGTCCACTTTCAATCACTTAAAACAGATGTGAGACTGCTTCTGGTCATGTTTTCAGTTCTAAATTCTAATGACTGTTAGCTTATTAGGTACTGTCATTTTCAAGGACTGGACTAGATCTTGTAAGAATCCAAATCATTTACAGATCAACAATGAAAGAAACTACCTTGTGGGATTTGCATACTGGAATCCTTCAATAAGAATACAAGTCTAATAAAGAGAGTTGTACCATGTAACTATCTGGATTCTGGGAGTGTCTTATATCTCTCTTCTTTGCACTAAAACCATAGCATTCCCCACTCTCTTCTCGTTCTAGTCTTCTTGTTCAAATACTAATTAAAATCAGAGAAATTGATCAAAATCCTTTTTTTGAACGGCTAATTTCGGTTCAGGTCGTGCAAACCGTCTTCCTATGATCAAAAGATGAGATTTCCTACCCCCCCTCCCACTACCCATGCTCAAATGATCAAAGAAAACAAAAACTAGAAAGTAGAGAGGGGAAGGGAGAGAGGCTTTCTCTTACGGAATCGTGGTATCGGCAGGAGCCGTCGACGTTGGTGTCCTCCGTGAACATGCCGTCGACGCACCCAATCTTCTGACATCGTACTGCGCCGCTTTGCTCCATTGCCATTGCTCTCTCTCGTCTCTCTATCTAAAGTCTCTTTTCTCCTATTCTTTCTCCTCCTCGATGTCTCCAGAGCGGGGCACCTAATGTTGCTAGGAAGCGCGAGCGAATAATTCCCGCGTAGTGATTTGCACAAAAATTCCAAAATTTATTCACACTACTTGCAAATAACGACTACTTTGTGTATACGGAGCTTTAAGTACCAAATACATATGTATTTATATTGACAAGGGGATTTTGTAATTTAATTATATTTGATATTTTAATTTAATATATAAAAGCTGCGTACATATATTTTTTTTTCATGTTCGATACATATTTTATTATTATAAAATATGCTTAATTTTCTTGTGCAAAGTATATAAAATCTATTATTATAAATTAAGAAATTAAATACGATTAATTTATAAAAGTTCTATTTCTAAATTGTTTTTTTTAATCTTTTTCTGTTTAGATTTGTCTGTCTTTCTGCTCCAATTTGTATTCATGCTAAAATTGAGGAGTAATATATAAATTATTATATATATTTATATAATTTAAAATATTATAAATAAATTATATAGGAGATTGGTATTTTTATAAAAAGTAAACTTAGTATATGTTTGGAAAATTTGTATAAGACACCTTGCATTTTAATAAAACTTATATTTTTACTATTTATAAATTAAATATTATAATTTAGTGAATATGTACATAAAATATCATACTGTTATATCTGTTAGTTAAACTTAACTATATATCTGTGTTAAATTAACTATACTAAAAAGATTAAGAAAATATCATTGGCCAAATTATACTTACTCAACTTAACGCCAATAAATCCAACCTAATTAAACGGAACTCAACTAATTTTAACCTATGGCATTTTGGTTATTTAGAAATAAAATTCATCTAATTAACAGAATATTTTCACAGTATTAATTTTTGAAAATGTAGTGTATAAGTCATAATTTCATTAAAAGATGATGTTATATACAAATATTTCTATATTTTATTGTTGAGTTTAAATTATTTATAAAAATAGCTTTTTCTCTCCAGATAGAAGAGAGGATTATAGTAAAAGCACTGAAAGTTTTAGTTATTTTTCTAGTATATCTATTAACTTATTTATAAAATTTTAGTATTTTTATGTGAAGTATATACTTGAAAGAAAACGTTAAAAAATTTAATATACTTAATTGAGACTCTCAGGAAACACTAAATTAAATATTCTTTCTTGTGGAGCAAGAAAAACCTAAATTTATAAATATTTTCGATCCACTATTAAAAGTGTAAATATTTTTTAAAAATAATAATAATATTACATCCGAAAAAGTAATATTTTCATCCCACTATTAAAAATAATATTACTTTTAATTTTTATTTTAGTGGTAAAACATGTAAATATCACTACAACACGCAATTCAAAAAAAAAACACCTCCATATTTTTAAAATTAATGTACATTTATTATAACATAGTGTACCCAATTTATTAATGTGATGTATATTTTGCAATTTAATTATACTTAATTTTTTAATTTATAATAAACTCTAAAATGTCTTGTAAATATAAATTATGTCTATTCTAATATAATAAAATATATATTGACTATAGAAAATATTATAGTCAGTTTTATATACTAAATTAAAAAATTAAAAAAATTAAAATATAATTAAATTGCAAAAGCGTCCGTATGCGAGCAAAACGACTATTTATTCGTCCTGGTCTGCATTTGCTAATACGATTATAAAGCGGAATTAACTTGCAAATGGTCCCCTCGAAGAAGCCGAAACCTATTTCATAAAGGGAAAAGAAAAGAAAAGAAAAAAAGAAAAAGAAAACCTGAGGAGAAGAGTCGAGACGTAGGAGGCAAGAGAAAGGAGTACAAATCGAAGAAATCTCAAACGAAGACCCCTCGATATCTGTCGAATTCCGTGCATTTACGAACTCCCACAGAGGAACTAAGCATCTGATAGAATTTGGAAACCCTAATTTGCACAGAGGAAAAGGAGGAGGAGAAGACGCGGAGGGAGGCAACCCTAATCCATGCTCTGTTTTTTATTCGAGGATTGATTCTAGTTGGCTTCGATCTCAGATGAGGCCCATAAGGCTTCCGGAGCCGCCTAGCGGCGCTTTTGGGATGCCGGAGATCTTTGATGGCGGCGTTAATGTCATTAGACGAGCGGTTGTGATCGGAAATGGATTCGCCGGTGCCGAGAACCAGAGCCTGGGATTGGTTCGTGCGCTGGGGCTCGCTGATAGGCAAACTATATACGTGAGTTATCTCCATCATATCTTTTTTTTTTTTCTTTTTGATTAGTATTCATCCTCTAATAATTAGTATGCTGTCTCATTGATGCATAATCTCATGGAAAGGATTAGTTTTAAGTTTTATAATTTTCAAGTTTGTGAATTGTTTAGTGTTATTTCCATGTCTAAAGTTCTATTGTATTGCTTTGAGAATTGATGGTACTGGTGGTTGCATTTGGGGCAATGCATTAGTTAGATATGAGCTATCATACGAGGAACAGTTTCAATATTTCTTTTTCCCCCTTCTATTTGCTTCTTTCTCCTTGGCCTATATGATATTGTGATTGTTTTAAATTTAGTTATACTGGGTAGTCATCCTTTTATGTTAGTTTAATGACTAGAAATTTGATAGACTAATTCTTCGTGAGGCTGCAGCGTGTCACTAGACCTAGAGGAGGGATTAATGAGTGGCTTCACTGGCTCCCTATCTCTTTCCACAAGATAATAGTCCACGTAATCAGACAGATGTTTGGCAATTCTAGATTTTCGGTGGTGTTCGAAAGGAAAAAAATGGTGCCATTTCCTGTCCATAATGGTGGAGGCCTTGGATTATTATCCGTCTTAGAAGCGGATTCCAGAAAGATTGCAGCCATTGCTCGTGACACTTTTGAGAAGTAAGGAGATTGTCTCCCTCTATGAATATTTCCTGATATCTTGCCTTTGTTAATCTTTTAGCTTTAATTTTTTTTTTCAGTTGAATGCAGAATTTTCACATGGAATGATTGTTTTCTTCTTTAAATCATGCTGATTGAAACGTTGAGTTTTGAATTAGGCATTCATGATTGTGTCTTGGAATTTGGATTTCTAGAAGTACTGATTGCAGATGTGCTTAAGCTATAATGATTAATGGATGATCTATTGAAGGACCTTAAGCCTTTACTCTGAGGTCAAATAAGAATAAGTGCATCACTCATGGATGAATTAAATTCCAATTTTCAAGTTCCAACATGATGATTACAGGCAACCAGAAAAAGGAGCTACTTTGCAAGATCAACATTAAAGCTTGCAGACCAGTAAACGTGTAGCTTTATCATATAAATTATGTAAAATCTTACTTTTCCAACTTAGCTAAGATTGTAGATGTGTAGCTTTAGCAAATACTTCGTCCCCTGGTATCTATAGTAAATTCCTTTGTATTTATTTTAATTTTTGTAGTAAACTCATCTAGATGGGCTGAATTTACTCTTCAATTTGATATTAGCAAGTACCTCAATGATGAACATGGATATTATGATCAAATGCCACCTTGTAATCTTCATCAATTGGCTTCTAACTGCATTAAGCTTTTGAAAAGCACCCCGGCAGTATGCGGATGGCTCTATTGCATAGCACCTAAGCGGTATGTAGGTGTATATGCGGGGCATATGCAGCCTAACAATTTTAATATATATATATATATATATAATTTTATTATTGGTAACAAACTAATTAATGCACAAATGTGGTAAACAAATAACACTTTAACAACCATATGTAATTAACTAATCACTATAAAACTATAATTATTAAACGAAACCATAATGATTAGTGCATGAACATTTTTTTCCTTAATTCTAATTACAATAAATAGCTATTTTGGATAAATTATAGTGGAAACGAATTCTTAGTAACTGGCCGCCTGACCTGCAATCCCACCAAGATGGCCCAAACACATATTCCCAGCCACCTTTACTGTTTGCAGGGCAGCCGGTGCACTGCCCCATCAAGGCAGCTCCTGCTTTTTCTGCTTTTCAATACACTTTTTTTTTCTTTTACAATCTAATGGATTTGGTTCCTGCTTTGCTTCCTCTATTGTTTAATGCTGTTGAGTAATGAATGAAATAATGATTTTCACTTCTTTCAGGGAAGGGCCTACCTTAGTAGTTGCTTGTGGTAGGGATACCATCTCATTAGTGAGTTCAGTAAGACGTTTAGCTCCTCAGAATGTCTTTGTTATTCAGGTACTTGAGTGGGATGATGTGATGTATCACGTTCTGAATAAATGTTACTTCTAATTTTTAATTTCATACCATCTTCACTGATATTTCAGATACAACATCCAAGATCGCACCTTGATAGGTTCGACTTGGTGGTGACTCCTCGTCATGATTACTATGCTCTAACTGCTAGTGGACAGCAAGAGATTCCTCGCATTTTCCGACGATGGGTAACTCCAAGAGAACCGCCTGGGAGTAATGTGGTATGTTCTCTTCTATAGGCAGAACAAGCCTTTACTAGACAAAATCTGTAGTGGAGAGGTTTTTGCGTTTTGAGTGATGCTGCTGAATAATAAATTCTCTCATTCATTCACATAGTCAAACTTCTAAACTGCAGGTCCTTACAGTAGGAGCGTTACATCAAGCTGATTCTACTGCACTTCGTATTGCTGCTACAGCCTGGCATGATGAGTTGGCCCCTCTTCCGAAGCCATTGCTTGTAATAAACATAGGAGGACCTACAAGTAATATTCTCTTTTGCAGTTCTTAGCTCAATTTTTTTACTTTCTGTATTTACTCTACTCTACTTAGATACGTTTTAACTTTCTCAATGAGCCAATTCTGAAGTTACTTTTATCAAAGCTACTATGCTTTGTGTCTGACAATAAGATAATTAATTTGTACAATGTGGTCCATAATAATGTAAGCACTCTTATGAAACTAGAAAGAGTTGGTAAGTAAGCCTTAAAGCATACGATAGCGTACTTCCCTATCTTGTATTAAGTTGCTTGTAGTCACTGATTGTTACTTGGTTAATGCAGTTGCTGCACAACTTGAAGGAGTGTCTCAGTAAATGACTTTCCTTCTTCCAATTTAAAAAGAGACAAACATGTGTGTGCACGTATGTCATTATGGTAGTACCTTTAGCGGGTCATTTGTTTTCCTTATATGGTGCAGGTCATAATTACTTAGATAATGTAAATGGATTCATTCAAAGGTACTAGGTAATGACATTCATCCTGTATTAAATCACCTACTTGTGTATATTATACTAGAACTTATAGATGTCTCACTTATGTGATTCATAAGAGATGATAAGAAGTAATTATTGTTAAAAACTTGAAATTTAATGGAAGGTTTTTTAGATGGAACTATGGTATCTTTTGTTATTTGGTTATTGGAATGAGCTTTCTTTTATGTTTTCATCATGTCTCACCTTTCTATTGGTACTGGTGACGCATCATTTTTTTCTACACAAAAATCTGGAACTCATCTTGAGGATGAAGTTCAGTTAATTTGTTACAAAGGAATAGATACATGACATCCATTAGTGGTATCTGGTGATATGCATCTCTCTGACACATTATCAATGTTTATTGTTTTTGGTATGAACTATAATTATTTAGTACAAGAAAGAATAGGCATATACTGCACTTTTACTGGCACTGATAGGAGGATTTTGGATCCTAAGGTAATCTAATGTGGCAAATTTGGAATTATTATGTTGTTTGGATCCTAAGGTAATCTAAGGTATGTGACGATTATTATGTTGTTTGGTGATTAGAAATCTTCCTTTATTCAGGCATAACTGTTATTATATGAAAGAGTGGGAAATGAGCTATACTTTAATTGAAAATTTTAGGAGGATTATTGATTGTAGAATTGATGATTAGGCAGTCTAACATGACCAGTCTGTTGGTTTCTAGTATGTCAATATATACACAGAAAGACATGGGAATGCTGGCTTTATCATCTTATTTTCTTAATTTAACGATCTGCTCATCTTGGAATTATGACTTGTTTTCTTATTCAGCACAAGGTTTTGGAGATTAGAAGTATTCAGTTCACATGGCTATTCTTAAGCACCTAATATTTGAGAGATGATTTGAACCCTTGTTTTTGCCTCAGGAAATTGTAGATATGGTGCGGACCTTGCAAAACAGTTGGTGAGTTCATTACATAATGTGCTAACAAGCTGTGGAAGTGTGAGAATTTCATTCTCTAGGAGGACTCCGAAAAAGGTTGGGAGAACACCGTGATTCACTAACTGCTTGTTTTATATGGCTATTATCTAACATTTGTGCATATATTACATTGACAGATATCTGATATTGTATCAAAAGAACTTGGTGGCCACCCAAAGATTTATATTTGGGATGGTGAAGGTAAATGCTTATAATGGTTGGAAATTTCTCAGAATTAGAAAAAAAAAAAAAATTTAAAATGGATCTTCATTGTTTTTGCAGATCCCAACCCTCATATGGGTCATCTTGCATGGGCTGATGCCTTCATTGTAACAGCAGATTCAATCAGTATGTTGAGCGAGTCTTGCAGCACAGGGTATGGTGGAAAGTTGCTTCTTTCAGAGAAATTGTAGGAATTGTATTTGGAGGTTGTCAAGATTAATCATCCATTTATTTATCTTGCAGGAAACCTGTTTATGTTATTGGAGCTGAGCATTGTAAATGGAAATTCTCGGCATTTCACAAGACTCTTCGTGAGCGAGGGGTGGTCCGGCCATTCACTGGATTGGAGGATGTAAGTCTCCTTTTCCCTTTTCATGAAAACTAAAATTCTCCAAGTTTTGATAATTGTTTGGAAGCCATGACCAAGTTTTGATCAGCAAATCAGATAATTTGGTAAGGTAAGATATTTAATGGCTGCATCAGTTTCACTAAGCTCAGTACGGGTAAACCCTCATGCTCATAATGTTACTGCACGAGGGGTGGCCTTCGCTAATCTGGTAATTAGGGGCCTATTTGGGATGCCATTCTCCAACAGGCTACATCCTGATGTGGCAGTGCTGGAACTGTAGACCGCTTTGTCATATTTACATTGTCTTGTTTTCTGCTGCATGAAATCCTACGTTAATCCTGATATCGGATTCCTTATAGTGCTACTTATTAGCATGCTCAATACTGGCTTGCTGGTGTATCAGTTCGAATTCTAAACAGCAGATAAAACCCAATTGACTTTGTGATTAAAGTTTTTCCTGGATTCCAGTTTGATTATCGAAATTGTTCAAATGCATCTATCCCCATGGTCTCTGGATTTTATTAAATCAATAATCGTTGGAGCAACTAAAATTTTGATGCCCTTTCCTTTTCATCATAGATTTCAAATATCTGGAGCTATCCTCCCCTGAACGATGCTGTTGAAGCAGCTGTGCGGGTTCGTGAAGTGCTTGCTGAACGAGGATGGACGGTGGGGCGTTAGAAGATGAAAACAGAAAAGAAAATAAAAAAAAAAACTGAGAGAGAGAGAATTCCTTTTTTTTCTTCTATTCTGGTAAGAATTGAAATCCATACCGAGTTACCAGCAACAACCTTCCAATTTGTATTCATCCTCTATTATTTCAGAGTTGCGAAATAATATTGGCAGCACCTGCGGCTTGTAAAGATGTAACAGTCTGTACCTATTGATCCAAATTTTGAATGACTATATGCCTTCCACTTGAAATTATAGGGTCATATCTTTCTATCCAGCTGTACATTTGAATGTTGAAATTATCCACCCTTCTTGCAGTGAGTATTCCTGCAAAAAAATGTCTCAAGTGGTAAAATGTACATGCGTAATGTATTTTAAGCTTGACTCCTCCAAGTTCTCATTTGTTTGTCCCTTTCCTAAAGTGTTAGGACATAACACCAAGGGTGAAATATATTCTCTCTTAGTACTCTTTGATGCATTTATAGCCCCTTATTTTGGAAGATAGCTTATCCCCAATTTCTCAATACCCAGTTTGGAAATCTCAAATTTAGGAAATGCAATTGATTTAGAACTCTATCAATTTAATATCTGATATAAATGGAATTCAATTAGCACAGTTACATTTAGCCATTTAGGGGATGTTTAGTTACTAAAAATTGGTAGTAGAAAATATGCACTCTTTAAGAACTTCAATATTATTTTATTTGTGGAGTTTGTGTGTAGTGTTTATAAGCATAGCACTACTCTTCCTTCATCTTCCAAACAAACAACGCCCAGAAAAGACTAACAATTAGGATATGTTTCACTTCATTTGCTAGATACGTCATTATTCATTTATTATACTCCAAGTCTTCCGTAATAATCCAAACATCTCAACGAAGCGGCCGGAAAAATTCCAAACTTTCGTAACAACCTCACGACTGCATCGCTCCAAATCAAATCCATGCAGCCGTTCGATCTCCCATCCGACGGTCCACAACTAGGGGAGAAAACGGGTCGGATTAACTCCGACCCGACCCGCTATCCGACCCGACTCGGATCGGATTCGGATAAAAAATTTCTATCCGATTCGGATACGGATAGAATTTTTGAAAAAAATTCAGATACGGATTTGGATACGAGTCGGATATATTTTTTGGATTCGGATACGACTATTACCCGCATATTTTTTTAAATGATTTACAGTTTTTAGTTTGCTTATTTAAATAGTAAATATTAATATTATTACTAATAATACGTTATATATTATTTATAGAGATTAATTTCTCTAATTTTATATATTTGACGTACAAAAAAATTATTTATTATAAAACTTTTAATAATTTTATATTAATTATATTTAAATAAAATATTATAATTATTTTAAATTCAATCAATATTCGTTTAAGATCCGATCCTTTATCTAAAAATTATCTGTATCAATTAGAAAATTGTTTTAAAATTTGCTATCCGTCAGATATCTGTATCCTCGGTATCCGAACTAAAAATACGAATCCAAATATGAGTTGAGCACTATCCGATCCGTTTCCACCCTTATCCTCAGCACCTCCAATTACCCTCATAAAAATTCTAGCCAACCACACCAACCTCTCTCCTTAAAGCCGTTGATCAACTCTCCACTCCCCCACCATCGCCATGGGCAGCTCTAAACTTGTCATCATCATCACCATCATCTTCTTCTTCTTCTCTCTATGTAACTCGGCAAAGATTGGAGCCTTGTCGAGCTTTCTTCGAGCGAGACGTAGTAACCCGCTGCCGAATTCACCAGGAGTGACGTTCCGGAAGGAGTACTTCACGCAGGAGTTGGACCACTTCAACTTCAACCCACAGAGTTTTGTGACATTCCAGCAGAAATATCTCGTCAACGATACGTATTGGGGCGGAAAGTCTGCGCCGATTTTTGTGTATACCGGAAATGAGGGCGACATCGAATTGTTTGCAGAGAACACCGGATTCATGTGGGAGATTGCTCCTCAATTTCAGGCCATGCTTGTCTTCATTGAGGTGAGCTCTCAGATAGTTTAAAATATTATATATATGATATCAAATTTTGTTAATAATAAAGTAAGTAATATATGTAGAACTATATCGTTTGTATGACAACACTGGTTATATAATTCACAAGAAATTATAATTGCTGTAATTGCAGCATAGATACTATGGGGAGTCAATTCCATTTGGTGGGAGAAATGAGGCTTATAGCAATGCAAGCACTCTTGGGTACTTAACCTCCACGCAAGCAATTGCTGACTATGCGACGCTCATCGTTGATTTGAAGAAGAATTTGAGCTCAGGAGGCCATGTTGTTGTCTTTGGAGGTTCTTATGGTGGAAGTAAGTATGTATATTCTATCTATATATAGACGAAGACTATGTTTTTAATTGAAAAACCCCTAGACATACGTATGTATCTAACCTCTAGGCAATGATATCGCTCGTTCGCTTAAGTAAAAGTTGGAAGAAATATTAAAAACGAAAGTAGAGATTAACGCCAAGATTTTAACGTGGAAAAACCCAATCGAAAAAACCACGGATCCAAACTCGGATCAAAACCAATCACTATAATAGTAGCAGTTACAAAACTGACTCACAAGATAAACCGTCGATCCTCTCAACTTTGTTCTTCTCAGTCTTGTTCGCTAGAACCCACGATTCACTACTTCTCGTGATTGATATCCAACCTCAGTAGCCCTCGAGATTGAACTTTCGTCTAGATAACCCTTAATACGAAAGATTAAGCCTTTAGAAAAGTCGGACGATGTAAGTTAAAGAACCGATGTAGCCTCAAGAAGTCTCTTTCAATAATGCTTCTTCAACCACCCTTTAGTTAGGGCATCACAATACTTATATATGATCTCCAAGATAGAGCCAAATCAAAGTCTTATCCGAATTCACAAAAGTCCAAGATTTTCGAACTTTGTTGGTGCGTTCGAACGCGGCCCCGGGTGCGTTCGAACGGCCTGACTTGATCTCAGGTGCGTTCGAACACGACAGCTTGAATTTTTCAGATTGCGTTCGAACGCGTTTGTGAATGCAGCTCTCGGTCTGTGTGAACGCAACACCCGCGTTCGAACGCGTTTGTGAACGCAGCTCTTGGTCTGTGTGAACGCAGTACCCGCGTTCGAACGCGGTGTGAACTCATCAACTTTGCTCCAATAACTTTGCAATTCTTCAAACCAGAGATTTTCTAGACTTGTATAAAACTCATATACATGTAAAAATACACTTAGAATATTCTGTACATAATTGTCAACAATTAAAAAACCTAACAGAAATGTATATTAAAAAATCTACAGTGCTGGCTGCTTGGTTTAGGCTCAAGTATCCACATATAGCCGTTGGAGCCTTGGCATCATCTGCTCCAATCCTTGGATTTGATGACATTGCTTCTCCAAACTTCTTCTACGACATAGTGTCAAATGACTACAAGGTTTCAGACATACATGCAGACTTATTCTTTGTAATTAATATTGTTGCAAGCACCTAACATTGCAAGAATTGTATGATTTATTGAATGTAACAGAGCGAAAGCGAGAATTGTTACGAAGTGATCAAGAATTCATGGGAGAAGATGGAGAAGGCCTTGTATGAAAAAGGCGGTCCAGAGAAGCTCGAGAAAGAATTCAAGATGTGCGCGTAAGGGACACTGATCTGAGCCACACCTCTAGACAAATAATTCAAGCTATATGCCTAAATTTCTTCTTCTTTTTTTGGTGTTCTTTCTACAGAGACGACGAATATGGTGTAGAAGGTATGGTCGAAAACGCGCTAGTCTATGCTGCCATGACCGACTATCCAACAGTTTCAAACTTTCTTACTCCTCTTCCAGCAAATCCTGTAAAAAAGGTACAGAACATTCATAGATAAAATTTAGGGGTTAATTAGATGCAATAGTTAAGTGTCAATAATCTTTATTATTATTTTTTTAATGATTGAAGATGTGTGAGGCCATCGACAATCCAACGACCGGAACTGATACATTTGCTAGATTATATGGCGCAATGAACATCTACTACAACTATACTGGAGATCTCAAGTGCCTCACTGCATACGCGAACGATACTTATGGAATGAGTGAAGGATGGAATTGGCAGGTTTATATCATATGATCATTACCTATTCAATATTCACTCTCTTTTGCACTGACAGTCAGGGCCCAATATTTGTCTATCAAATTAGCATCCTAAACTGAACTCTACTGTTGTATTGCCATAGACCTGAACCCTGAATGTATTATTTCATCTCTGTAACTGATGATCATCTTTTTTTTTTTGTTTTTTTGAAATTGATTTAGGCATGCACAGAAATATTACTTTCAGATGGAATCAGCAATCACAGCATGTTTCCTTCATACCCATACAATGCTACAGATAGAGCCTTGTCTTGCCAGCATGCTTATGGTGTGCCACCGCGGCGGCATTGGATGAGCACAGAATTTGGTGGCCTTGTGAGTCTACCTGGATGAATGAATCATGCCAGTGCACATTAACAAATTAATTCTCTTTGTTCTACTTCTCATTGTGAATCCTCTCGACGAACAGGACATAAAGCGCGCGTTGAAGCATTTTGCGAGTAACATCATCTTCTTCAATGGTCTAAGGGATCCATGGAGTGGTGGAGGGTAACAATTGATTCAATTTAATATATGGTGGATTTTCGATAGAATTACTCCTTGTCATCAACTTTTTCTTGTATATGTTTGTGTTGACAGGGTATTGAAGTCTCTTTCCAAGAGTTTGATTGCCATAGTTGCACCTAAAGGTTAATTAACCTCCATTTCTTTCTGAAGAAGCTACTGCATGGATTATTATCTCATTCACTTGCCTTCTTTCAAATTTAATGCAGGGGCTCACCATGTAGATCTAAGATTCTCAACAAAGGAGGACCCTCAATGGCTTAAAGAAGTGAGGGAAAGAGAGATTCAAATCATATCAAAGTGGCTTAGAGAGTAGTATTTCGATGATCTTGCATGAGGACATATCTTAGCTATATCCAAGTTTAATCTTCTTTATTTCATTGGCGGAGCTGCCATTACTAATCCTTTTTCTGATATATTTTGAATATATTTTCTCACTTTCTATGGAAATTGTAGTAGTTCTTCAATTTGATCAAATCAACAAGCAGGAGGGCTTCATAATTTGGCTGATCCAAATAAAAAGACCAAGTTCATTCAGCAGCATTTATCAAAACATGAATCAAAACCTTTATAATTTAATAATCTTAAGCTGTTCGATGAAATGCCCCATTGAGATGTCATATCGCTATAGCATTATTTAACAATGCAATTTCTTGTAATCTATGTACTATCTATGTTGATATGGTCTAAACTTAGATATGGAATGTAGTGATGTAATATAATTGCATCTCCTTCCGGACCTCCTCTATCTTCTTCACCTTTGCCTACGCACCAGTACCCTGTGAGGTCATTTGCAAATTGACTTTTAGCAATGTCAGGCTTGGGTCATACGTCTCAAATGGCCAAGGACAGGTAGTAATGTCCAGATACAGAGCATGCGACCTGACAAATTACTCTCACATGTTCCACTGCTAGTATCATCTGGTGATGTAACACTCAGCCTCAAACATTGGCGAGAGTAAAATAATTTATCTTTCTATTCCCAAGTATGTTGTGTGATTTTTATTATTTAATTGTAAAATTTAAAATGACCAAGGACTTCCAACTGGTCCTCACTATAACCAAGTAGTCTAAAATAAAATGCAAAGATATGGAATTCTGTGCCACAATGTAGTACAGGACACTTGTCTTCCAGTTCTCCATCAGTGTGGGCAATGAGAGTACTAGAAAAAAAACATAGTGAATACATCAAGGATGTGCTCCAGTTCATGCATCTAAAACCTCTCTATCTATCTCAGAGGATTCTAAGAAACTCCTCAAAAGAAGACAAAGGGATGCCTCATACTTGTATGAATGCCTCTGGAGATACGTGGACAATCTTAATTAAAAACCATGAGATACTCAAAAGTTTCAGAATATACCATTCAAGTGGTATGCACACAGGGGGATCTACAGGTGTTGTATAACTATATATCACATGGATTGACAAAATCAAAAGGAAGGGGAGGAGGTGGTGGGATGCATGATGATGAGTTATGAGGGGGGGAAAGGAATTGGACAAATCTTATCTTATCAAGAAGCCCTGTTGGAAAATGGTGAGGTGGTAGAGGATCTCTGCAGGCCCAATCTAATCCCATCTTCTCTTCTTCTTCTTCTTCTTCTTCAATCTTCTTTAAAATACTTGATTACTTTGGAACTTGGGCAGTCTACAACCCTGTCCAATAAATATATCTAACAATGGAGTTGATTGACCATGACTTGTCTAAACATTGAAATCAGAGAAGGATATCTAGTACAACCACTAGATAAGAGTCTGCAAATAGATTTCTAAGATGCATAACTGAGACCTGAGAGAGAGAGAGAGAGAGAGAGGAAGAACCTGACACTAGTTGTGAGTCAGATTTGTACCAATGGGCAGGAGATTGACAAGCCCCAACAACCCACATGAAGTGTCAATTAGATGCCCAGACCTCTCCTCCAATGGGTGGCTCTGATATGGCCACAGTGGCACTCCTCACTAAAATAGACTAAGTTTAGGAACTTTAAACTCGCCCCCTTCTTTGATTCTTTCTGTCCAACTTTTAAAGCATATCTACATCGACTGAGTTAATTATTTTGCAATATTTTTTTATTGGCTGCTCTCATGGACTTATAAATTAATGCCATAGCAAGCAATAATGTGTACATACTTCTCAACCTCTCCACCTTTCTCCCTTTTCTCTTTCCCAAGCCTTCTTTACTACCATGACAACAAACTCAATGCCACAAGCTTGGCCTTGGGAGCCAGTAGCTATGAATTCTTACCACCGTTACTTGCAGTACCATGAAGAGGTCTCCCATGGATACGAGAGGGAGCGCATGTTTGAGAAGCCATTGACGCCAAGTGACGTAGGGAAGCTTAACAGGCTTGTGATACCAAAGCAGCACGCGGAGAAGCACTTCCCGCTTGAGAGGGATTCAAGTGAGAAGGGTCTCCTCCTGAGCTTTGAGGATGAGTCTGGTAAGCCATGGCGGTTTCGGTACTCCTACTGGACGAGCAGCCAAAGCTATGTTCTTACCAAGGGGTGGAGCCGCTACGTCAAGGAGAAGAGACTTGATGCAGGTGACGTCGTGCTCTTCGAGCGCGTTCGCGTCGGCGGCGGCCGCCTCTTCATCGGGTGCCGCCGTCGAGGCGCCAATGATAACGTGCCGATTGCGGCGGGCCCATGGGGTACTTCCCTCTTGGGTCTCAACTCACGGCGACAAGATGATCTTCTTCGTTCAGGTACATTCTCATTCGTGCCTAACCCTTAAATGATTGATAAAATATTCATTTACAGTACATTATGACACCAACTTTATCTCATTCCAACACAAAGCAAGAATGCACAAGTTGCGTGCATCCGAAGGCTATGATCATCTCCTAATACGAATACAAGGGGGTATTTTGTTTTGTTAGAAATTTTGGCATATATCTTCTGAGATAGTATCAAGAATTTATGAACTATGTGAATTTCTTGTATATAGGAGATCAGAAGGATGAATCGGCAGAGAGCACGACGACAGCCCCGGCGCCGGCGAGCTCGAAGAGGCTGAGGTTGTTTGGTGTGAATGTGGACTTGGAGGAGCCATGTCCACCATTGCCTTCACTCGCAAATTATTGGTCAGTAAATGGAATACAGAGTCTCTTTTATTACTTAATAGTAGTCATCGTTAATTCTTCTACTTGTATTGTTACAGGAGGAGCTCTTAGAGAGTAGTAGTTGGTGGTGGAGGAGTTAAAAGGCAAAGGAGATCTGAGGGACCTTATTCCCAGATCTCATATCCTACCAACCAGTCTTGTCCATTCCCATCTCACAGTTCTGGTTGACTATCGTAAGCAACTAATACTAGAAAAAGGAAAAACAAAAAAAACAAAACCTTTAAAAAAGAAAAACAGAAGAGATATCTATTATAATCTTGTGTGCAAATTTCCTCAATGTCCTTTGAAATTTCCACTGCAAGGACTCTGTGTCAGAATTGGGATATGGGCTACTCTGATGGATGGATGGATGGGTGAGCGAGTGTTTCAGGAACCCTCAGGTTGATTGAAAAGGAGTTGATATGGTGGGACCCAACTTATGTAAATCTTTCCAAGCAACAGTTTTTTCTCTTCTCCTTAGTCCTTATTGCCATTCTCTCTGTCTCTCTGTGTCTCTTCTGATGAGTGGTTGAGTGAGTACAGTGGAGGGACCAATGACATGCAAGAATTATTATGGTAGGAATGAATGAAATGACCACCTGGGGATTTCCATCTCCTTTGCTTTTACTTGCTGTGTATTTATGGTTGGCCTCAATCCCTTTTGTTCTTTTGGAAACAGAGGTCCCTAATTTAATTAGCATCAACTGTTTTGATAAAGCTTAAATAGGATATAAGCATAGGTTATTGAGGGTAATTGTTTTGGAGGCAGTGCCTAGATTCCCACTAGTTCAGAGGCAAAGCTTTTTAGAGACACACCTGTCTGCTATCTTATTGCTCTTAACACTCAAACAAAAGCATTCAATTAACACTCTACTGATATTATTATAGTATCTTGCTATTACCACTACAAAAATTTGAATACCCATTAGTATAGATATAATTTGAAACTCAAAGTATAAGAAAACCAGAGAAAGAAAGAAAGAATTGAAACAGAAGCATGAGCTACTGAAATGCCTACCTAGATTTTAAAGCTTGCTCAGCCTGATGTGTAAAGTGACAGAGACTAGTGGCAATAAAGGAACGGTTAATAATACAATTAAGCCATGCACCTAAGAAGAGCATATCATTACTCCTAAGCTATGTGAAAACTATACTTGCAGTGAGGATTAGTGAGCACATCAAGAGAAAGATCTCCTGTCTGCTAACAAGACAATGAATCATGTGAAGGGGATCTTTTTCCCAATCAGATCATCCATCATGCTGAAGAATTCCTCCTCTATCGTATATGATAATGATATGATCGCAAAATTTTGCACGCAACTCTTGTATGGTTCTTATTTTTTTTGCGTGGATGTTTTTTATTATTTTTACTCGGTAGTAATAAAAAAATTTATTTATTTATTGAGTAAAGGCCGTAATCTTATATTTAGTATACCTTTTTACCATTAATGATTCATAAGTTGAGTAGAAACTAAGGTTTCAAAGGTGGAATGCATCAAGAAACAATTAAGAGTAATACACAGATTAAAACAAGTTTAACACATACATAAGTACATAAAATACTTTTAATTGAAAGGAATATATGCAAATAAGAATACAAGTATATCTATCTTTCCATAATTGAATGTTGTTGGTATTTTAACAGCTAATAAATTTTAAGATGTATCTATGTTAAAAGCAAGTGTTTTACTGGATATACATGCAAATATCAAATTTTACTTGGGTCGGATTCGAGCTGTGCCGAAAATTTTAGGCTCAAATCTAGGTCCAAACCCAATTCATACTTAGGTCTAGCTCTTAACAAGATTAAAAGTCCAATCCAAGAAGAGAGTTGGACTATATTTAAATAACCCCAAATATCCAAACTATTATAATTATGTCATGAGTCAATCATGGAAATTCCTGTAGATAGGCCTACACGGGATATACACATTAATCCAAGATACATATATATTGGCACGTTTGGGATTACAAGTGGGAAAAGGATTTGAATACCTACTTGTTTGTATTGAATGCATTGCATAACTTAAACGAGTGAAGCTTTCAATCCAAGATCAACCAATAAATATATCCATGTCAAGATATTATTGATAGAAATTAACTTAAACGGTTCATAATATATGCGTATTTTTCGATTCAAATCCCCGCATTAGTATCGATTTAATCAGAGTCAGACACCCTCAAAATCTAAAACCAACAAGCTGGAAAAAGAGGGACACTAAGAGGATCTTGTCCTAGTCAAAGAAGAAGAGAGAGATATATATACACATCATGTGTTCTTATCTTTTTGGGCCTTAATCTGGCAGATGGCTTGGTCCTCTGTACATCTAACCACTGAAAGAGACTAGCTAACTATCCAAGATCATCATGCAATTTTTAATATTAATTACAAACTTATTGGCACCAACTGGCGAAGTTGACATGCATCCGGCTACCTTATATTAATTTATGTGGTCAAAATCCATAATTAAAGTCCATTTGAGGAGAAGAAAGCTAGATTTATATATATGACTCATATGCATACACTTCACTCGTTTATGTATACATATATGACTTCGGGTATGACCCCTAATAATTAAGTTCTAGAATTAGGGTAGTAAAGGACAATTTGTGGGCCAGTATTATTGTCTTTATCCTATGATTAAAAGAAAAAGAAATCTGACAGACCTTCTTTTCTTCTAATATGACGAATCTCATTCCCAGTGCATCCAAGATTCAAATCCGATATCGAACCCCATAGAGATTGAGACTGAGAAATGGCATAATGGGACCAAAGATAAAAGTTGAAATAATAAAGGCGAGGCTGTACTTCCATTTGGTCAATCTTAGCTCTGTGCATTAATGGCTATGCAGCATTCCAT
Source organism: Typha angustifolia (assembly GCF_048772165.1). Lineage (NCBI taxonomy): Eukaryota > Viridiplantae > Streptophyta > Magnoliopsida > Poales > Typhaceae > Typha > Typha angustifolia. Next base: position 336,646 of record NC_133250.1, read on the forward strand.
TCCCTACTCGATACAACGTTTTGAGCTCAAACATCCTGTTGGGGCTTGCTACCTTCCTTTAAATTTCTACGGCAACTATTCCACTAGCTGGTTTCTCTCGTACCAAATTTGACCAAATGTCCAAACTACTGCTGAGATTTGACCAAATGTCCAAATCCAAATCAATCTCCGGCTAATTCCGGCGCATATCGGCACGTACTAAACGTTCGTAATCATATCCCATCTAATCTAATCTAGGTGCAGTGGCATTTTCAGTAAATAAAACCCATAGAGGTGGCCGTTAATGTAAACTCCAAACGTTCTATAAAGTCCCACCTTTACCCCTCTCTTCTCCTCTCACCGTTCGAAAATTTTCTTCCTATCCTAGCCTAGCCTAGCCTAGCCTTTCCCAGAGCTCCGATGGCGCACGGCTGCGGCGCCGCCACTTCATCGATGAGCACCACCATAGAGGACATCCACCCCGACGTTTTGAGGCGTGCTCTGAGGCTACTGGACGGGCCGGCCCTCGCGGCTGCCGGCTGCGCCACTTCCCACCTCCGGTCGCTGGCCACCAACCCCGCCCTTTGGCGCGAAATATGCCTGTCCACGTGGCCCTCTCTTGACCATCCACGTCTCCTCTCCCTCTCCCTCTCCCACCGCGCCCTCTTCGCCGACGCGCACCCCTTCCCCCAATCCGAGTCCTCCACGTTGGACTCCGGGGTCCCGGTCCCCCTCCAGCTCATCTCCGCGGTCGACCTCTACCAAGGGGGCAAGCCCGTCTTCTCCCGCGTCGTCGAGACCGACGCCTCCTCGCCGTGGTTCCTCGGCTCCCCCTTCCGGGTCGACGCCCTCGACCGGAAGGATCCGCCGCCGGCGCCAGTGACCTCCCCGGCGGAGCTGAGCCTGAGCTGGATCGTGATCGACCCCGCGCGGCGGCGCGCAGTCAACGTCTCGAGCCGGAGCCCGGTCGCCGTGGAGCGGCACTGGTACACGGGCGAGACGCTGGTCCGGTTCGCGACGGCGGTCTCGGGATTCGCGTTCGAGGCGGTGGTAACGTGCGGGGAGGAGGCGGGGCACGTGAGCGAGATCAGCCTGGGGGTGGAGGACGCCGACGGGATTACGGCGAGCGGGAGCGACAGTTTGGTCATCTTAGCGGAGGCGATGGAAGGCCGGAGGCGAAGGAGGGGGGAAGAAGAGGAGGTGAAAAGGGAGTACGAAGAGTTCGTAAAGGGGAAGAGGTGGAGGAGGGAGAAGAAGGCGAGGGGGGAGTTTTTGGTGGACTTTTGCTGCACGGCGGTCGGCGCCGCCGCATTCGTGGCCTTCGTACTGATGCTGGCGTTCAGGTGACATCTTTGGACCGGGAGGAGGGGTAAAGTTGAAAATAATGGCTAACTACTACTACAGGGCAATATGGTAATTTACTGCGGAAAGGCTTTCTAATTGGATGTATTGCTGACAAACCTGCAATGACCTTTTTTTTCTTTTCTTTTCCTTTTCATTATATCTATAAATGCATATCTTAATAAATTTTCATAAAACAATATTTGTAATTAGATGAATGAATGAAATATAATTTACACCCTTGGTGGGCCAAAATTTTGTCTGTGTCCCCTGATCTCTTTATAATAGTTCTAACATATATATATATATATATAAGTACTTAACAAACATTAATTGTAATACAAATTAACTAGAATATCTTTTTATTTTACATCAATTAATTTAAAAGGTAAATTTAAATGATTTTCTTTTCTGTCTTTTGTTTCTTTTATCTTCATTTTCTCACTTTCATATTTTTCGATATTGCACAGAAACTATTAGTTTTGACGGAAAAATTACAACGGTAAATGACATAAATAAAAATTAAGGAAAACACTTTAGAATTTGGTTTAACTACATAGAGTAAAATGTATTTTACCCCTAAATAAATACATATTCTATCATGCTCTTTCTTATTCTCTCTCTCTATAGATATATTTATATGTTTAAAAGTCACATAGAAGTGATTATAATATCTATAAATGAAAGTAGTGGAAAGAATGTTTGAATATGAAGAATTCAAAGAGTTAGAATTGTTAGCACCTACAACCCTACATGCACAACCAAAAAGCAAGAAAGAAAATTCTTCCATGCTAGCTAATAGTATAGAATATAGATACAACTGCCACCCACTGTAAGGGGGTTCAGCAAAGCCATTAAGAAGACCACTGACTGAGTCAGCTTGTATTGTCTCCTACCTCTGTGACTGCTGACCAGCCAATCTGTTTCAGCTGAATCTGCCTGAGAGTGTTGAATACTTCAACCATTTCATGTCAGCGCACATCATTTACTATCACTCGTTGTCGTTTATGCAGCGAGTTGAGAGCCGTGTAGAAAATACTCCACTTAAAAAAATCATCATCTATACCTAACTTTGCTTTCTAGTGTTTGAAAATGTTAAGCTGATAGGGGAATCCTACTACAGTTCAAGAGGAAAAAAGAAAGAGCACATTTTTAATAGCATAGAGCATGTTTGAAAGAGAAATCCTAGCAAATGAAGGTATAAAACACACATAAAAAAAGAGAGAGGAGGTACTAGTTACGATTATGTGCAGAAGCAGACACTGCTAATTGCTTCAGTAAGCTCACATGTACTTGTCATTGATCACGACGGTGAACTACACAGACGAACAAATATAGCCTGACACCGACAACCTCTTCATTCTAGGATCACAAAAGCAAATGCAGTAATTTTCTTTAACAAAGAGCAGCAGCATGCAAGACTTGCATATATGAGGGGTAACTTTGAATTACATCAACTGAGAGAGATAAAAAGGCGGTCATTTATAATTCTGGAACATCAAAGTTTAGAAAGGAATTTTGGACTAAAAGTATGCTATGGAAAGTTTTTGACTTTTTTTTACCTAGTTCTAAGTAGGCTTAGTTCTTGGATTATACAGGAAAATAGTATCAACAGAAGTATCAGTTACCATCAGCTGGCTCGGGCGGCCCTCTAGCAATTGGACGAGAATCATCGAAACGTGGTTTGGCTTTTGCATTATCAACATATACTACTCTTCCATTTAAGATCTGCAGAGAAAAAATTAAATTAGATAGGCCTATTTAAAGCTCGATTAGAGGACAAATCGAACCAATCCAAAGATGGGACACAATCTAACATCCAACGGTTACTTCTTCTTACCTTGCCATTCATTTCCGTGAGGGCTTTGTGGGCTTCATCTTCTGAGGCAAATGTTACAAATCCAAATCCTTTTGATCTAACAGAGACTTTATCCATGATAATTTTCGCTGAAGATAAATCATGCTTGTATAAGTAACTTTTATCCAACAACAGGAAGGAATAACGATCACTTTTTGGAACAAAGATGAATACCTTCAATCACTTGGCCAAACTGTGAGAAGGCTTCAGATAAGGCCTCCTCTGTTGTGTAGAATGAAAGCCCTGCATTTGGTTTGACATAGAGAAGATATAAACCAAGGTGCTAACTATCTAGCTTCCAAAACAAAAGTAGGTATATGGCTAGTAAAAGCCTCTTGGACAATCCTCTTCATGCATTCTAGTTCCAATGAGAAAAAACACAACGATGTTCTATGTTGTGCTTCAAAATTCAAATGCATTGAGCTTCATAAGTTCTCAAGGAATTCTACTATAAGAAAGCTTATAAATATTAGAAAGTCCATAATAAAAATAACACATGGCATGTCACTTGCTTATCCATTGATTAGTATGTGTCGAAGACAAGAAACCTCAAACATAAAGGATTACATTTGTGTGATCAAAGCATTGCATCTCAACAGAGGGGAGGCAATTGGAGAGGAAAACTGAGAGATAAATTATCTAAATAGTGGATTTAAGTCTAACTAGAAGTCGTTTTCCTCTTCTGTGGTTGCTCAGTGTAAGGGATTTCATCTGAAAGTTTCAAGGATTGACAGAAGACATAATAGTATCTAATTTAATAAATATAATGAATACGAGAAAAAGATCCAAATAACCGACCAAAGTAGTTGGCACTAGCATTTGTTGCTGTTTTATGCCCAACAAGTTAGTCATTACCTAAAGCCACGTTGAGAGATATAGATTTATTTCCAATTTCCAATTTCTATCAAACCAATCATATTTCGGACTTTAGTTAACATCAGCAAACTGTCGAACACCACGACTGCACCATTTCAATCCAAAACCAACAAATTCATCAGAACCAAAAGGAGAGTTTTTACTCCATTTCTTCGATAGATTGAAGTGAATAAGACAATCAAATACATAATTACCACTCCAAACACCAAATAGTACGATAAGAAGAAAACAACCAGAAGAGCGTTTGCTTGCACCTCCGACGAAGAGCTTGTGCGCGACGCCTCTGGAGGAGACGAGCTGAGAGGGAAGAAGAAACCTAGGGTTCGATGGAGGTCGTGGGAGAAGGGAGAAGTGGTTGCTTCTTTCAGTGAAGAAGCGCGACACTACTCGGAGAACCGCCATTGTTAAGCTCTCGACTATGCTCTGTAGACTGTAGTGATCTCGATTAAATTTTTTGAAGTGATTTTGTCATTTCACAACCTACATTAAATCCTTATTGCGTTTTACTCCCTATCATTTATTAATTTTTAATTCAAACCCTGAAATTTTAGTAAAATAGCAAAACCCAAACTGGGCACATCTGCTGCTCCCGCCAATGCCTTTTCCCTCCTCTCCGCCCTTCTATGACCCACCTCCTTCGCCGTCAGTCCTCTCCCTCCGTCGCCGGTCTCCTCGCTTCCTGCCGCAGCCTTCGCGATCTGACCCAGATCCACGCCGTCATCATCCGCAAGGGTCTCGACCAACATCATCACCTCCTCGCCCGCTTCGTCTCCCTCTGCGATTCCTTCTCCTCCCCCTCCTACGCTGCCGCCGCCTTCGCTGTCGTATCCTCCCCATCCCTCATTCTCTTCAACGCCGTCCTCTCCGCCCTCTCCCGCCACTCCACTCTCTTCTCTGTCGTCGCCCACTTCAACCTCCTTCGGCGCAGCTCTCCTCTGCCTCCGGACGCCTTTTCCTTCCCTTCCCTCCTCTCTGCTTGCTCTAAAGCTTCCGCCTTTGGCACCGGTGCGTCCGCCCATGCCGTTGCCCTCTGCTGCGGCCTCGATAATGATCTGTTCGTCCGCACCGCCCTTGTCGACTTCTACTCCAAGTGCGGAAAAATATCTGCTGCCCGGGCTCTCTTTGACTCGATGGAGGTCAGAAATGAGGTGACTTGGACTGCGATTATAAGTGGGTACTTGACCTTTGGCGATTTGGCGTCTGCAAAGTACCTGTTTGATGAAATGCCAACCAAAAATGCGGTAACTTGGAACGTTATGATCGCTGGTTATGTGAAATTTAGGGATTTGATAAGTGCTCGGAGATTGTTTGCTGAAATGCCTAACAGGGATGAGGTTTCATTTACGACGTTGATTGATGGGTTTGTAAAGGCTGGAGACATGGTGTCTGCAAGATCGTTGTTTAAGGAATTGGTGGAGAGAGATTTGTTCATTTGGTCGGTGATGATCTCAGGTTATGTGCAGAATGGTCGACCTGGTGAGGCCTTGAGGATGTTCTTTGAGTTATATGAGCAGGGTATACAACCTGATGAGTATATTGTGGTGGGATTGATGTCGGCTTCCTCGCAGTTGGGTAGTCTTGAAATGGCTAAATGGGTTGATTCTTATGTTGCCCAGAGTTTGATTGATGTGAAGAATGCCCGCATTTTGGCTGGTCTTATAGATATGAATGCAAAGTGTGGCAACATTGAAAGGGCTGCAATTTTGTTTGAGTCGATGCCAGATAAGGATGTCATTTCATACTGTTCTATGATGCAAGGATATTGTCTTCATGGGTTGGGAGCTAAGGCCGTTGACCTTTTCTCGCGGATGCTGCAAGATGGGCTTTCACCCGATAATGTTGCATTCACAGTGGTTCTCACAGCATGTAGCCATGCTGGCCTAGTTGAAGAAGGGAAGAAGTACTTTGATTTGATGAGGAATGAGTATTTAATTGTTCCATCTGCAGACCATTATGCATGCATGGTGGATCTTCTTGGTCGGTCAGGGAGGTTAAATGAGGCATATGAGCTTGTAAAGTTAATGCCTGTTGAGCCTCATGCTGGAGCTTGGGGTGCATTATTAGGTGCATGCAGGCTGTATTGTGACATTGATCTTGGAAATGTTGTAGCGAATAAGCTCTTCCAAATAGAACCACAGAATGCAGGTAACTATGTCTCTTTATCAAATATTTATGCAGTTGCCAATAGATGGGCAGCTGTGTCAGAGCTGAGGACTATGATGAGAGAAAGTGGAGTCAGGAAGATACCTGGTTGTACTCGGATTTTGCCTTAAAAAAAGAGTATTCTTGGTATGATCCAGATAGACATGAAGAGCAGCTTCCTTAGAACCTTTCGATTGCTCAAATTTGAAAGTGTTAGATATGTAAATTTCAAAGAAAGAAAGAGGTTTACCATCCGTATCTGATGTTGGAGCAGAAGGTGCAAAATTTGCTTCGGTGCTTCCATGTTTCATAAGCTCAAATAGTAACTAAACGACCTATATTTCCATGGAAATGAACATACTCTGATGGTCCAGTAGTTAACTATATTGCTTGCAACATCCTGCCACGTTCTCGATTTCATCGTTTGATAAGCACATAAAATCAAGATTTATGCTCAGGTACCTTTTATTAATGCCTTATCACTTATCAGTATTTTGTGACAGAATTTTATTTCTTGTCTTACTGTAAGATTCTCCAACTTTTAGATGCTTGCTTACAAGAACTTCTAACAACTAGCAGGCAAAAGAATATTAGTCATCTCATGTTTGTGGGAACGCCATTGGGAATATGATCAATCTGAGTGCTTCAACGTTCTTGTTTTAGTTTCCGTTCCAACTAATACATTCTTATTTCTTAATTTAGATTTCCTTGCTTTTCTTTCAAATAGTTGTCAAATCTTGGAAGAGCAAATAAATCAATATTTCCAGAATATCTAAAGCCCACTAATCTGGCCCCTTACATTTCTGATATTATTCCAATTGTCATGAAAGGATCAGAGCCCAAATTCTAACAATCTTTTTTTTTTCCAGGATAAATATTTTCTGACAATACAATGATCAACCTTTCAAGATTAATTATAGCGAAATTTCTTCTGCAAAACAAGAGGAAATAATGAGGTAGTATTTTTCTTTTTACAGAACATGTGATTAAAATCCTCTTGATTTAAGACCTGCAAAAAATATAATTTTTTATTAAGAAAAGTGGGTTGAGTGCAGTTATATTCCGCAAAAATTATAAGTTGTTATAGCTTTCAGTTCATTCATGTTTGGATCTCAATATTTGTTGGTATAACTTTCAGGCCATGAAAAAACTATAAAAGCTGCAAACGTGTGCAGTAAGTTTCTTGGTATCACTCCCTTTCTGTAGTTTAAGGCTAAGAATTGAAGCACATGCTTTTGTATACTATACTTCTATTGCTGTTAATGAATTTTCGATCTATTCAAGGTCACCATATTTGATTTTCAAATTCTCTCTCTCTGCAAATCCATGTGCATAAGGTGCATTGCATGTGCATGTATTCTCTCATTTTGTGGATAACTTGCATGGTGTCTACTTGTCTGGTCATTTGAGGGATGCAGCATTTGATACTAGAAATAATGCTTGTCAGCCTTGTCTGATGTTAAACCCACTCTGGAGGTCTAGGCTGTGGAAATGGTAATAATGACACTATCACATGTGTTGTAAAACTCTACAGAATCTCTATGTTGTTTCTGCTGGAAAAGAGAAGTTTCTTTGCCATATACCTATTAAGGAATCTTTACAGCTTATCTAATCTATAAAAGTATGATCTATCTGCTTTCACATATTTTCTTTTGAATAATGTAACTGTGGTAGGTTGCTTGCTTGCTTCTTTTTTTCCGTCTTTTCTGTGGAAAGCAGACCATATTATCATCTCAAATGGTTTAAAAGGAAACATGATAGGCAGTGGATTAAATGAAGTTGATAACATCTGTCCATGGCAACTAATACATTTTGTAGATTAAAGATTAACACTACCCAGATATCGGTGAAATACCAAGCACACAAACAACCAAAAGAACAAGAGGAAAAGCAAACAAAAGTTATCTGCTTATGTTTCTTTAATGTATTCTAACAGTGTCAACATGAAGATCACACTTTTTTGGGTCAGTTTGGCTGTACTTTCTTTTGAAATGATAATACTTACCTTGTATTTCCAGCTAGATAGTAACTGTGGGAGTTACAGTTGAAATTTTATTTGCAGTCCATTAGAACTCTGTTTGAGGTGAGACTTTTATTGGTGCTTGATTATTACATTCTGTGGTTGCTCTTGGAGTTGCTAGATTTTTTTTTCTTGTCTTAAAATTATTGGATAGAATAGTTGTGAACCTTGTTAAATCCAGTAACCTAGTTTTCTAAAGCTTTATCACTGCATCATAAGGCCTGATGTAATAGCTGAACAATCAGATTTCTACCATTATTTATTTATTTGCATTTATTAGTACTTTTATCCATCTTCACATTGTTCTTTTCATAACAGAAGAGAGCGTCTGGACTCATTTATGCACCTCTGGAATTTTCCATTCAACTGGAAATTATGCTAACTGGATAGGCATCATGTACATATCGAATACATGGATAGCTGACTCATTTGTTTTGCCTCCTGGATTTCCAGTCAACAGGAAATACACTCATTTGATAGGCAGCATGTACCTTTAAATTTCAAATGACTGGCTTCATGGTTAGTTGATTGATTTGTTTTGAGATGAGTTTTCTTCTTCACATGGAACTGATTAGCCAAAATCTATAATAGTTAGTGAATGTCAATGTTATAGATCTCTCTCAACTTGTAGTCTTCACCCTCTGTACCTTTCCATCGTGTTCTAACTCTGTATGCAAAGACTGCATCAGCTGCTGTTGTTTTATCTGGGCAGTCTCCAAGTAATAACTTGCTTGTCCGCAGTCATACTTAGAATGTGTGCAAGGTAAACTTGCAATAACAAAAACAAGCTGTTATCCCAACTAATTTAGTGGCTTACACCAGGTGAACATGATGTAATCAAAATTCTTTATGTTGTACTCCAAAGGGGAACCTGAATAAAAGGGAATGATGTTTTTGTGCAATGATTGTTTTTCAATTTTTTGCAGAAATTAAGCATGGTTGTGCCAGCATGTTCTTTCCTTGTTGATTTCCTTTATGGTCTCAATATTTTTATTCTTTTCCAGGACAAAGTTTGCTGGATAATTCAGCTTTGCAATAGTTACTCAAGTCTCTCCAGAAATTGTGCTTTATTTGTAGCCTTTTGGTATGATGGCCTTAGAGTTTGGCTTCCTTTCAAGAAATTGAATAGTAAGTGACAAAATCAATTTCACTGCATATAAAGGTTCTTGTGTTCTTAACCAGGCGCAATCTGTTTCTTCCCGTCTGTCTCAATTTCGACTTTATACATGCCTTGAAAGCTCTGAGCCTTACAAGAGTAGCCCATGACAGCATGATTCAGCCAGAGATGGCAACTGAAGTGTTTAGATTCTTCTAAAGAAACTACTGTGCCAATACTGGGAAGTGTTCTGTTTCTTTTTTTTTCTTCTTTTTATTATATGTAGAACAGCAAGAATGCATATTGTGTGCATTGCATTGTACTGTGAGTCAATAAAATTAATACAGTAAATGTTCTTTATTTCCTTCTCAGCTGGCACCTCTTCAAGCTAAATGTTATCATATTCGTTTGTAGTCTCCTTTCAACGCAAGGATTTTGTTTTTATTCTATGATGAATTGAATAGTGATGCAGATTGGGATTGGAAGCACACCTAGAAGGTTTGACGATGTTTGCATATCTCCATTTCATCTGCATTAAGGTTATCCAAACAGGTCAGATACTACTTTATTCAGACTGTTGAGAGAGAAAAAGTGGTGATAACTTTCTCCATACCATGCTCAAAGGTATTCTGTAATCTGACAGCTTCTTAATGCCTAATTCTAGATGATTAAACTATTTGCAGGAACAATTGAAAAAAAAATAAGGTGAGACAATCTTTACTGTCATTAATTAGAGAGGGCTTGGGGTTGACAATAATTAAGACTACTTAATTAGTGAGCTGCTCCTTGGCTTCTGTGCCAAGTAGTCATGCACACACGTGCATGTTGCATGCCCCTCCATGTCTTTAACCTAAAACTTAATGTAGCACGAACCAATTCATTTATATAATACCTTCTCCCATGAAAGGAAATTAATTATATAATGTTTCAAGCATCACTCTGTCATGTCCTGCTACTTGTTGATGAAAAAAGAAAAAGTCTTTGCTAATCCCGTACTCTAAATCTTTTATTAGTGCTCTAATTGCAGCTCTAATTAAACCATACCACTGTAATCTACTGCCTATGCCTATGGTACGTGTGACACACACCCCCTCAAAAAAAATGAAAAAGAATAAGCAAAAAAATTCAAGGTAGAATTAACACCTACAAAAGAAAGAAAGATGAAGAGTTTTGAAGTACACATATTGGACTCTTAAGACCCTTTGACTCTATGAGTTTATCTTAATGTTTCCACCATGAATCCACTACCTATAATAGCAGAAGAAACCAACATAAGGTATCTGATTTCTATGCATATGCTACCACTACAGGGTGGTTTTACTTCTGTTTAGAATATCCCATCTCTTTCTATGTCAATATTTACTAGTCGTTACCTAAACGCAAGGACAAACTTTGGCAGTTATAAAGTAATAAATTAGCATGCAAAGTGTTCATTAATATTTCATAAGAATAAGTCCTTTTCTTTTCATTTTTTCAATAGAATTAGGTCAGTGACTAATCGAACTAATGAGTTCTGTCATCGATTAACCTAATACACAAACTTTTCATTTTCCGATTTAAAGCCAGCAATATACGCGTGTGTGTGTGTGTAGCACTCTAATGACCCAACATCTACACAAGAAAATCAAACCAATTAGCTATGCCATAAAATAATAGTAGGATATAGTAACTAGACTACAACCATTAACCTAACATACAAACTTTTATTATTAGCAAATTATTCTAATCAATGCCATTAACCTTTCTTTCAAATCACTTTCTTCTTTTTTAAAAAAAATATTAAATTAATCTCCCAAGATCTCTCCATTAGCCTGCCAAAACATAAAGATTGGTCACATGGGCATGGCTCCCAATACCAACTAATTACAATTATAAATAGTCCACTATTTAACCATATCCTGCAATTAAGTTTACCTAGTGCTTAAGTAATGAGGGCAGCTAGTCCAGAGTCAAATGTACTTGTATATGTAGCCGAGCTCAAGCCTTGATCCATGTCTGCATGTAATGTTATATATAAGGGATCATGGTGGATGATGGAAGAAATTAATTTCTTTTTTTTAAAAGTAGGTAAACCATCTAGGCCTCTAGTGCAATAACATTGACTCAGGAATCCTTATAGCTTCCATTATATAAGGGGGGTTATTAATGCCCCCCTTAAATGTAACCAAAATGGTACTCCATTCTTAAATGACAACACTGGCCTCTGCTTTTCTTGTTAATTTATTTATCCACTATCTCTGATATACGAAGAAAAAGTTATGACTGTATAACACCCTATTTTTTTTTGAGTATATTAGAGATAAAGTAATCTCTTTTTAATATTTACATTTTTGTTTTTTGATGTTGAGATTGCAATCAAACAAGTGGCATTGATGTATGGTTATGGCTTACATTAAAGAGCCATTTTACTTGAAGTAATGAATCTTTTAAGAGCCGTTCATTAAGATAAGCCAGAGCTACTACTACATTCAATTCCATTTACTTTGTTAGCTACGATGCCTTTGAAGCTACTGTAACAATAACTTCCATTGAAGGGAGGAACATTAAAAGTGGTGAAATTAATTGAGAAGTGGTCAAATAATGGACTGTATCAAAAGGCACATATAAGAAGATAATGCCAAGTTACTGCACGCTTCTCTCAATTTTCCCTTCAAGATAATTGGATTAATAATCTCTAAAGGTCTTAATTAGCACTCCTCTTCCACCCATAAGCAACTCTCTCCCTTCTTCTACTTCTACTACTACTATAAGCCAAAATTTGAAGATAAGAATAGCAAAATATGACAGAGAGAAGAGAGAGAAGAATTTAAAGTAATTGTTGTGTTGTATTAAAGAAAACTTATTGACCTCTTTTTCTCTCTCCAATACTCTCTATATATAATAGCATTGGAGCTTCACCATCTCATCACCCACCAGCAATAGCTACATGCATGTTTGCATTGCAAAACTAGCACTTTTATTACAATTTGTTTTCTTTTGTTGGAGCTGAGCATCTGTGGCTACCCTGAATGTTCTAAAGCTTTAGCTTTTCCTTCTCCATCTTCATCTCCACCTCCTCAAGGTAATTCATCTTCTCTTCAATTCAGATGTGTGTGTATATATATATATCAAAGCATTTGATATGTTGCTCATTTGAGTAGTAATTTTGTTCCAAAAGAATATTAAGGTAGCAGAATGAGCCGCAACAACAGAAGATTCCCGAAGCTGGACCTCAGGCTCAACCTCTCTCCGCCGACGAGGGGAGACTCAACAAGAAGGATGTTTTACGGCGACGATTCATCCCCGACTGGGTCTTTTTCATCGTCACCGAGCTCATGCTTGTCGTCGGAGAATGAGCACGGTCTACGGTGCTCCAACAGCCCTGAGGCGACGTCGATGGTCCTTGCCGGCTGCCCGCGATGCCTCATGTATGTCATGCTCCCTGAGGAGGATCCCAGATGCCCCAAGTGCAAGAGCACCGTCCTCCTCGACTTCCTTCATAACAACAACAACAACAACGGCAGCAAGAAGAACAGGAAGAGCTAGAATTACATATATATATATATATAGTTTGCCTGCTAGTGTCAGCACTCACCTGCTTCCTTTTCAAATCATAGGATAATTAGTAGTTCTAGTTTCAATCGATTCAAGGTTTTGATCTCTTTTCTTTTCTTTTCTTCTACTTTGTAGCTTGTTTTCCCTTCTCTCTCTCTCTCTCTCTAGCTCTTCAGTTGTAGCTCCGGCTCTTTTTTCCTCAAGGCAATGGAAATATTCAACCCTGAGCTGTTTCTCACCATCATGATCAAGCTCTGAAATTTTGGTTTCAGAATAGATGTCGTAAGATAAAGAGTAATAATATTTATATCAAAATTCCAAGAAGTCAACTCTAGTTTAACATTCAAGAGCTAAGCATTCCTCCAATGATCATGGTGAAGGGCATCCTTTTCAGTTCAAGAAATGAAAGAAACATCATGCATAATTCTGATAAGGGTTTCTATTATACTTCCTTGTAGGGGAGCATGATAGATAGATGTAGGGCAGGAAAATTAAGTTAGGGATATTGAGAGAGGGAATGACTAGTAGAACTAAAGTAGAAATAAACAAATCAATTCAATGCGTGAGTAATTGAGACAGTTGAGAATAATGGCAGCATTGCGTCACATGATAAATACCCATTTATTGACCTCTCTGTACTTTGCCTTCGAGATCATATGATGCAACAATAATGAGATTACTTCTTGCCAGGCCTTTCAATACCGCCATTGCTTCATTTAAGCTTTTCATTAAATAGCCTCTATCTCACTTTACATCAAAGTCTTTATCAGTATAGGTTGTCAAATAAATGTTAGGACTCAGAATGTTACAACTCAGGGCCCCATTAGTAGTACTATTAGTGCAGTAAGCATTTGGAAATGCCAACAATAATATATATAAATATGCAAGTTAATAAGAGCTTTTTCTGTTGTACCTCATGCTCTAAGATTATGGCATGTTGCTCTGTCTTTGGGGCATCATTGGTCCCCAATCATCCAAGTTCTCTGACCACTCCTCAGCTTCCTCTGCCAATTTCACTATCCACTTTGTTTCAGTACTTGTTTGCTTACCAAACAAAGAGCATACGAATCTATTGAGCAATACATAGATTGAAAGTTTACAGAATACAGGTGTAACAGAAGAACTACTTACCCAAGGGTGAGTAATGAAAGTTGAAAGAGCTTCCTATATATTACTCTTTTCCTCAGATATATTGAATGATGAGCAAATTAAATGGCAAATGTTTCAGATAAGACCATAAAAAGAAGATGATGCATGACAGCAGAAGATCACAACAATTGTCTCAACAGAATTTAGAGTGTGTTTTAAGCATTCAATAAACAGAAACACCAAATAGACTATGTTCCAAATACGTGCACTTTGAGGTCATCTTTTTGAATTTCTCGACGTCTTATCCACAACAAATTGGAAGTTATTTGACATGCACAGATCTTGATAAACTAGTTACGACGATAATAAGAATTAAAATATGATATCTTGAAAAGTGTAGCTGATCAAGCTCATCAGTCCTCAAAAGTCATCACAAAAAGCCTCGACATGACATGTCAATCAGCAAGCAATCTCAAGGTGCCTATCTATTGACAGAAGATACAGCTAAAATATCCCCGTGGCCGTTCTAAACCTAGTAGAGCAAGAAGGTATAAGGAAAAAATCTTCATAATTTTGATGAGACATACATGATAATTATCAAATTTTGCGCCTACAAACATGGGCACATCGTTAATCACCTAAACTTAGTCCCATAGTATGTTAAAGATTAAAGCCCATAACATAAATCAAAGGAGCTCCTTGCAGGGGAAAATGCAAAATATTGTTTGCAGTTGTACAGCATATAACATGAATCACCAGCATCTAATTGGCTAATCATAAAAACATGCAATATGAATAAGCTTTACAAAAGCTTACATCACTGAAAGTGGGAAAAAATTATTTCATCATCATATATGAATTTTCTTTTCAGTTTTCATTCTATAAGTTGTACCTTCTTGTCTCAAGCATGTCATTCGTTTAACAATGCCACAACATACTTACAGCAATTACACATGATAGCCTTTCGTCTCACAAAGCTACTTGAAATACTACTTATGCTGCTCTATACATACATGACCTTATCATTTTTAGCTAAGGTGTCAGCATCTATTAGCCAGGATAATATAGTATATTTTGCTTCTAATGATATATCTTTGTGGTGGCCAATTTTCTCTCTCTGATGGACAATGTGCATCCATGTTTTCTTTTTTTTTTCTTCTTTTCTTTATTTAAAACTCTACAACCAGCTTGCTTCCATTTAGTTGTTAACGGAATTTTTCAGCAACAGACTTTTCCATGTCAGCAGCATTTTCTCCTATAGAGGACAATTCAGATCTTGGGTTCTTATTCATTTGGCTTTTCTCAACATATTCACTTGCTGGCTGTTTATGTGCATTCAATTTTTGGCACTTTTATTGCTTAGTGCTAATTTCTGCTTATCCTTCATTATCATCCTACTTCTTGCATGTTCAATAGATCTAGAGTGTCATCATCAGTCACCATTTCCAAAACTAATTCATCATCTATAGGATTGTGCTTTCCATCTATTTGCGTCGGTCTCATGAATACAGTATTGCATTGCATTCTGTACAGCACTCTGCCTCCCATTCATTCGCAACGGCCTCCTTTCTTCAGAAAAACTCTGATAATGTTTTGTGCCACTTGAAGGTTGGCCTTTGTCTGTAATCAAACTGCTGCTTGAAACCATCTGCCTCGTTTTTGCTTTTGTAACCATGTTCAATGGTGCGACAGCTTGATTCGTCCCTGGCTCTGACACTTCGCCTGCCTTCTGCAACAACTGCTCCCCCATTAATGTTATCCTGCTTTGTTTTATGAGATTTTCCAAGTGGCGGAGAAGGTCACGCAATCTCTGCCACTGCAGAAGTTCTTATCATGGCGACATCTACATTATTTCTTCTGCTGATGGGGTTCTCTTGGTTAGAACTAACAGTAACAACCTTAAATTCTGGCAATTCAGATACAATCCAGGGACTTCCGTTGTGCTTGGAGGTATCATGTAGAAAGGTCTCAAATGCTCTCGGAAGTGAGTAGTCAGCAACACCAACAGGAGATACATGGACATGATCATGAGACCCAGGTTGAATATCCACCTTCCAACCAAATAGATTCAAAAGTCTCACTAGATACTGCGGTGGGTGTCGCAAAGAAAATGGAGCTACACCGCAGTAGATAGTAGTTGCTGACGGCGAAGAATAATCGTTGCTAATTGGTGCCCCTGCCTTCGATTTTTCTGCTTTGCCTGTCAAATTACCACTCTTCCTCACCTTCTTTTTTGGCATCCAATCTGGATCATCCGATTCCTTCAGTAACCTTTTACTCATCCTACTTCCCGAATTCGAGACATTGACGGGATCTCAATTCGTCTATTATGAGAAAATTCTGAAGGCATCACAAGGGTGCAAGGATTACCCACCCCAACCGTATTATCCCGCAAGTTTAGAACCCAGAAAGAATCATTCTTACGATCATTATCCGATTCCAGAGGAGCCATAGTCAAATCTTCAATTAACACTGCCAAGAAAAGAAGAAATAAAACCTCTTCTTCCCGATACCGGATTCAATTACGTGATAAACAAATAAAAAAATTCGATCTAAAACATGAAATCTTACGATAAACAACGCAAGAACGAGCCAATCTTTCGATTCAAGACCCTAGGAGAATCAGATTACCTGAGACGACGAGACCGATTCGTGAGAGGAGAGAAGAACATTGGTTTCCACTCTCTTCTTTTCATTATTATTATTATTATTTATTTATTTTAATCTCCAATCGGGTTTCGCTCTTAAAGGCAAGCGCCATCCTGCATGCAGCTCATCGGCATTTATACTGGTAGCTTGTTCCGCGGATAAGAACAAACTTAACCGGTTCTTTCCTTTCATCTATTCATATAGAATTCAAATCCGAATCCGATAAGCAGTGCTAACATCGCAAAGCTCCTCAGACTTTGCGTTCTTCTGCTTCAAGTCCCCGCTCAAACTCTTGTCGCCGTCATCCCTCTTGCCGGCCCTGAGGAACGTCGAAGAAGAGGAACCGGCAACCTCAATGACCCCGGACTTGAGGATGATCTTGAGGCGGTCGAGGCGGGGGGCTTCATCCTCCCCGGAGAGGGTGGCGAGCTGCTTGAGAAGGGGAACCGGCGGATGGCCTCGTGCCGGGTTTGGACGAGGTCATCGATGTCTGCTCGTCGGAGAGGATCTCAGGGGGTTTCTTCGAGGTCGGGGTTATTAGGGTTAGAGAGGTTAGTATTTGGATTCGAGGAGGAGGAGGGAGGTGGAGGAGAAGGGGAGGGCTGGTGGAGGAGTCGGATTTGGAGAGTTCGCGGCGGTGCTCTTCAAAATACAAACAAGTAGCCACTTTTAAGTCAAGACTACTGTTTAAAGATTAAAAAACTGAGAAAAAGTAGGATTAAGATTGGTGAGCTGAACTATAAATATAAACGAGAGCGTCCCTACAAATAAAGAGATATTTAATTACTCAATAGAATTAGAGAGATAGAATGAGGACCGCCTTCTCGTCTTACTGTCGACGAACGCTACGCTCTTATTAAGAAGAACGTAGACGCGCTAGCTTCAGCTCATCCAAGTCGGCATCGCCCTCTCCGACGTGAATGGCAACCTTCCGGGCCTTGGGACAGGTGGTGCCATGCACTACGTCTGGGAGGTCAACCTCCGCTAGTTCGATATTCGCTGCCAACCCCATTAAACCCGACATTCGTATCTATTGGCGTCGCAAGGCATCAACAACTCCATTACTACGGAATCTACCCGCGACACTTCGCTTTGTTACTCATGGAGTCGCGCGTTCTTTGCAACGACGCAATTCGCTGGATCACCTTGCATAGCGTTTATGACTTTGCCTACATCATCAAAGTATTTGGACAACGGCAAACTTCCTGATAAATTCGTAGAACTTCATGCAGTTGGTCTTCTTCTTCGGCTATCGGATTTACGATGTGAAGGATATTATTCAATATTGCGATGGAATCCACGGTGGATTAGTACATCTTGAGAGGATTGTAGGGAGGTCTCATCACGTACCGCCCGGCTCCGGTACCATACCCACAACCCGGAGCCGATCGGGCTGTTGCGGTCCTAAGTGATCGATTTTGAGCTGCGGCTAGATGAACTCGGTAAAGTTCGGCCAGATGTTGATGAAGTCGGGGCTGCTCTGCAACACCTCTGTCAAATGAGTGACCTTCCACAGCACCTACGACTTCGCCTATCTCATCAAGATTTTGATCGGAGGGCACGGGTATCTCCCCGACGACATCGGAAGTTTCATGAACCACGTCGACTTCTACTTCGGAGCGCAGGACATCTACGACATGAAGCACATGATGAGGCGCTGCGACGGGTTGCACGGGGGGCTCCAGAAGATGGCGAGCTTTTATTAGACGTCCGACGGGCGGCCAGACTGTCTCACCAGGCGGGTTCCGACGCCTCCTCTCCAATCAGGTGTTCACAAAGCTGAGGTCGATGTACTTCGCCATTGGAGGTGTTGACACGCATGCTGGTGTAATCTTTGGTTTACAAGTCAACTAGTTCGCCGTGATCCAATCCAATCCATTTTTGCTTGTATTCAATCTGTAGATTGTCGCCTGCTATTTTTTGTCTTAAATCAATGAAATCTTGGTGATTAGCTGTTCATCGTTTTCCATCTATATTTATCTCTTCTCGAGTACGTTGTGCAGAGGTGTTAATGTTCTTTTATCTGGTCTAGTTTTACCTCAGAATTAACAGTCAACAGTAATACCAATTTATCTGGGTTATTAAAGTAGAGAAAGTCAAAGACTAACTGGTCGGTTCCTACTAAATCTAATTTAATTAACTGAATGGTGTTTGTTAAAATGCTTAGCAGACTAAGGAGCAAATCTTGCATTCTGAAATATGATTTCTAATCTTAGGTCCGGCGTCAGCAACTAAAATAACTTAGTCTAAAGTTTTAAAGAGGTTAGTTGATGTAAAGAGCAAATGTATTACCGACCCGAGTTGTTAGGTAATGACCAAAGAGGTTATCGGTTCGATTTCAATTCTAAATAATATTATAGAAAAATTATTTGACAGTTTTAGTGGTTTGGCTTAATTCGATTGATAACTCTGCAGTACGGTTAGTTTGGAGGACATAATCTCAGACTCCAACCCTAAATAATATTATGGAGAAATTATTTGGTAGTTTTAGTGATTTCGCTTGATTCAATTGATGACTCGATAGTACGGTTAGTTTGGAAGAGCAAACGGTTTAGAACAAGTTTCAGCTGCGTTTAATTCTGAGCAATTGTTTGATGATTTGAAGCCTAGACTAGTCAGCTAAAAAATTTAGTGAGACTTAAGTAACTCTGTATTTAGGAAGAGTTATTTTCTTGTTAAGTTCGTATCTAACATCGAAACTCATAAAAAGAATTAAAAAAAAAGAAAAAGAAAAAGAGCCGATGGATTTAATTCTCTCCATTATTTTATTTCTGTCTAAATTTGTTTATCTTTTCAAGTTCCGGGATCTACACGCTATATGAATTATGATTTATGATCGATCGATCGATCGATCGCATTCACTGCGCCGAGTCACAGGTCAGGTTATCGCACTATCCCGTACCCAAAATACTCTTCGCAGATCAAATACGTCGCCTCAAACAGCAAACTACACAAAGAAACCAACCGTAAGGCGAAACGTCATCGATCACATCGGGGAACTATGAACCGTACGAAACAGCTGATCCCTAATCACCCTGCAGACTAGCTAGCTGTCAGCCTGTCTCTCCAAAGTTGAAAGAGAAGCAAGAGGTACCAAGAAAACTACCCAACAAAGTTAAATATTCTTTTCCTTTTATTCAAGCTTTTGGATACAAAATCACATAAAGATTATTTAATGTTTTTATCATATATTAGTTTTTTTAAATAATTTAAGAGTCTATAAGCTAAATAGATAGATTATTTCAGAATAATTAAATTAAACGACTAAGGATAAGCACTAGTCTTAATATATTTAACCCAATATTTATGTGAGAGTTCGAAATCTAAATAGACAACTAGGCATCTCTAATTTTTTTTTTATTTGAAATAATTTTATCTGAAAATAGCTAGTATTACTTGGGTAGTTGTTTGGTAAGTAACTTGGTGTCTACATGTCGATAACTCACCAACAAAATCCACACGCTACGGACATGTGAACCGTAAACTGTGTACATTTTAACTCTCTCTCTCTCTCTCTCTCTCCTCCGTTACCACTCTGAAGTCTGAACTCCACCTCCAAGCCCATCAATGGCGCTACCAAAGTTCTCCTCTCTCCTTCTTCTCCTACTCCTCCTCTTCCTCCTCTCTTCCACCCACAATGTAGCAGAAGAAACCACCTTCGAGCTAATCCCCAACTCCATGGAGCAATGGCCCACCACCTCTGCCATCTACTCTTACCCATTCGCTCCCGAATCCGACGGAGAAGACGAGATTGATGACTATGGTCTTGGAGACGAGGCGAAGAGCGGCAGAAGGTCCCTCTTTTGGCGACGGGTTCACTACTACATCTCCTACAGCGCCCTCTCGGCTAATCGAATCCCTTGTCCTCCTCGTTCGGGTCGGTCGTACTATACCCACAATTGCTACAGAGCCAGAGGACCAGTTCATCCTTATTCGAGAGGTTGCTCTTCTATTACTCGTTGCCGGAGGTGATTCAATGGTACTCGGATTCTGGTTCTGTGTCTCTTTCTGTTGTTATTGAGAGTTTAAGGGGTCAAAAGCTTTCGTTTGCTATGGATTATATATATATATATATGTGTGTGTGTGTGTTGGTGTGTGTTGTTTCTAGAATTATTAGGCTTTATTATTGGTGCTCTGTATTATAATTTCAATCAAAGATCGCACTTTTGACTCCTAGTCTATGTCAACTTCTAAATAATTAATCTTTGGTACTTTAAAGTAGTAATCCATGATCTGGATATATTTTAGCCTTGACTGTCTGCTTGTTGGTAGAATGGTCGGTCATGTGGATTAGAGAATGAAAAGTATGCAGTTTAATTCTCGGTCACAGTTTCCTTTTTCTGATGTTTTCTTATTGATGTTGTCTTTTTTTTTTTAATATGTTTTTGTTTAATTATTTATCCTTTATGTTGAATTGGAGTGCTCTTTTTAATTGTGTTTGAAAGTGCTTTCATTGTTTAATCTGATATAAATGAATTGTTAGGATGATGAGCTCTTATTAAGGCGCCCAATGCAGGGAAGAATGCTACAATCTGCCACTTTATAGCTAGCCTATGATTAGGAGTAGCTAATATTCCATTCATGTTGTATATCTTGATTGACGAAAGACTTTGAAATTGTCGTTGGCATAGATCAACCCTTCAAGGTATACTTTTGCAGTAGATCTGCGTATATCATGTTCATCACTAGGAATATTATGAGTATTGATTGAAATATGCAAGAATGGCATGATCCATAGTGGCCCAGTGTCTTATGGTAGTGGATTGGGCTACTTGATACATGACAATGGGAACATGACTCTTGTTTGGAATCTTGATTTTTTTTAGTGGGCCTGCAGTAGAAATCGATATGCTCTTGGAAAAGGAAAGATTTGCAAGATCTACCTTTAAAGAAAAGTAGATAAATGGTATCCAGGGTAAAGTAAAAAAAGTATGGGGCTTTTCTTTAGTCAACCAAAGTCTGGTACTGCTTCATTTCATCATTCATGCCAAGAGGTATGCTAATTGATTTCTAGCTATACCTTCTCTGATCACTTTGCCAGATAAACTTAAATGGGTATCCAATCAGCTAATGACTGCACTCAGGGCATCCAAATAAATTGGTGATTGGATACAAAAAGTATAGTGTTCTCACTTGGATGGTTAAATTTGTGGTATAAGGTTATTGTTTCTTATTTCTCCATGTAGAGAGAAAAGTTTTTCTTGTGTATACATTGGAGCCTCGTGTTTCATTCTGCATAGAGCTTTTGTGAGAGAAACTGTTTTGCTTTGTCTCCTACGGCATAACTCTCTACCATTCACTTATGATTACTTACCTTAAGTAGAGAAATGTGAACTGCATAATATTCACATTTTAAACTTATACCTTGTATGTAATTCTATGCTAGTTATTAAAGAGATATTTTTCACATAGAGAGGGCTCAAAGACATGATAGTCTAGTGTTTCATGGGTGTTCTCTCCTGGCCTCGGCCAGAGATAAGATGTGCTCATGGACCTAAGGATGAAAGACTTACAGCTATTACAATTTCTTGCTGGTTTAGTTCACAGTATTTGATCTGCTATAGGATCAAGATAAGGGGCCCTCATTGTCATAGTAAATATATGCTAGGTGATGCACTTAAGATTTGTTCAGATCTTGAGCTAAATATGCAGAGACTATTGGACTTCTTACCACATGCTTGCCTCCATCCTCATACCACCTTAGAAACCCATAATTGCCAATGTAATCACCATGCACCCTGGCCTTTCCTTCTAGGTTGATTTCAACTGTTACTGAGAACTCTTGTTTGCTGTACTTGTTTTCAAAAGACAACATCTGAGGTATCACCGCCACCTTCATCCCCGAGGGTGCATCCACGACTGCACGATAGCTAGTCGGAGAATCACCGACGTTTGTCAAAATCCTCTTAAATGTTTGAGTGGCTGTCTCAGTGTTATTGAGGATTACTATGAAGGATGGGTAGTTGAGGTCAAGGTTAGCCCTGGAAGAACAGGTAATTTTATGGTTCCTAGTGATGAGGCTTATTTGATAGTTTGTGTAGTTGAGACCACATAGGAAATCAATGTAGTCTTCTACCACTATATCATACACCAGGCCTGGATCCATGGCCTGGTTGGGGTTTACATGCCCGCCTCCAAAATCCAGAGGACTTGCAGCTAAGCTTGAAACCATATCTATGATGACCTTACCAGAATTGTCGATGAGGTCAGCGGTTGTCATCATGGCAGACCGGATGGCTGCCGGAGTCCAATCTTTGTGCAGTGCACGCAGCAAGGCAGCTACACCAACAACATGCGGTGAGGACATGGAGGTACCCGAGAGTAGCATGTAGTCTGTGGAGAAAGTATCGTTGTCGATCTGTAGGACTGGGTTGTTTGGCACCCAGGCAGCCAAGACGTTGACACCAGGAGCAAGTATGTCCGGCTTCAGAATTCCAGGGCTTAATGAGCTTGGCCCTCGTGAGGAGAAATCAGCCACAAGAGGTGCAGGTTTTAGCCCCAACTCTGTTGATATGAATTGGATACTAACAGTTGGTTTATTGGCAGCTGTTATGTGCTTTTTAATTACTTCTCCATCTTGCAGACTTACTATCACAAATGGCATGTAGAAGTCTTGTGGATCAAGGTAGTGGTATTTTATCTTGGTTGCAAAGATTGCTCCGAGAGCTCTGCTTCTGTACACTTCACTCATTTGGGTCATTATATCACCGGAGGCAGAGCAGAATACAATCTTTCCAGCCACAGCTTTGCGTTTGAGAGCATGGTAGGTGCAAGACTCCTTGTCCTTGTCATGATAGCTATAGTAGAGCAAAGCATCAGAGATCAATTTGCTCTGTAAGTAGAGTGATCTACCTTGAATGCTTTTTGAGCCATTTCCAAGAATTATTGTTGCAGGGTAGTCTCTGTCTATAGTCCCTGCACCAACTGTTGTGATCCAGGGAGCACCATTTGAGACTGTGTACCCATCAGAGCCTCTGTTTCCTGCCGAGCATGCCACGAAGATCCCCTTCTCCATGGCTGCAAAGGCCCCGAGCGCAATCACATTGGAATAGTAATCAGTTTCAGGAAATCCAAGTGATAAGGACATGACGTCAACGCCATCGGCGATTGCCTGATCCATGGCAGCCAATACATCGGTGGCAGCAGTCTTTTCAATGTCACCGGAGAATATAGCCTTGTACATGGCCACCCATGCCCTCGGCGCAATCCCGGTTGCAGTACCCCCAGCATAGCCGAAGTAACTTGCGTTCGGTGCACGGCTGCCGGCTGCAGTGGATGACGTGTGAGACCCATGGCCATAGTAGTCCCTTGGTGAATCATAGTCATAAGTGCTTGATATATTGAGGCCAGCGTGCTTCAGGGCCCTGCTAAAAGACCGAGCTCCGATGAGCTTTTGGTTACAGAGGGAGGAGTTGAAGCTACTGCTGTTCTCGCACTTCCCGTTCCATCTTTCAGGCGCAGGCGGCATGCCCTCGTCACGAAAGCTATCACTCTCTGGCCAGATGCCAGTGTCGATGATCCCTATGATCACTCCTTCGCCGAAATTTGATGCGGGCCAGAGGCCACCACCGCGACTGCTTAGCCTGAGGAACACCGGGGTGTGCGTTGTGTGGAGCTCGGCATATGCGTCGGGGAATGCTGCAAGGTGACCAGTTATTTGCTGCAGCTGCTGGAGCTGCAATTGTGATAGAATTGCACTAAACCCATGCATTACATGAGTGTATGTGTACAGGTGAGTTGGTTGATAATCGGCAGACAGGGAGGAGAGAATTGCCGAGTACCAACTGCCATGAGTAGCAAAGGGAGCTGGCATAGCCGACACATCCATGTGGATGATGTACGGTCGGCGACCTTCATCAGATTCCGATGAATTGATCTGCTTGGATGAGAGGAGGAAGACTAGGACTAGCAGGCTAAGAGTAAAGGTACGATTCATGCTTAATGTCGCAGTGAAGTATTGAGATTTGAGGGACTATATGTAACTAAGTGTTTGTGGTCTCTGCAGTTAAACAATGACTAAGACCACTTTTCTAGTCAATTTGCGTGGACTCAACTGGTGTAGTATCATTGTCGGCAGCTGATCATCTGCAAACACCCAGTACACAACGAGCCAACCACTGATTGGCAAATAAAATGGGTAGGAGTTTCATTGGCTTGGAGCAGGGATATTGGATTCCAATGAGGTTGAAGAAAAGAAGAGAGGCATCTCATAATTCATAAAAGAGTAAGGAATAGCCTTGTGGGTGTCACCATCTGCGGAAAAGAAACAATGTTTAATTGGGGAGAGGAACTTAGTTGTGCAACCTGAAAGTCATAGTCATTTAATTCTGTTTGAATTCAGTGGCCGCTACTTTTGTAAAATTCTTACAGGCAAATGATTGCGTTTGTGGAAGAAGAAGCGTGTGCATGTCAGGCATCTTCTTCTGAAACATTGCAAGCTGAAATGAAGCATGGAATGCTTAGGATAATTGGATGCATCTGATATTTCTCTGAGTAGGAAAGAAGGCTAAATGAGGATACATCTTGAAGCATTACCAGTGAAACATGACAACTCAACAGTTAGAAGTGACAAACTTAAATCCAAGTTGTGAAAGGTTTGCCTCAGATTGTGAGATATGCCCACCTAGGATAGGGACCTTGATGAGAAATTTTAGGTGGGCTTGCATGTAGTTTTGCCTTTAAATAATGTTACTTAAATAGGTTTTAGAAACATGTAGTATTTAATTATAAAATGCTTCAGTTGTGTTATGATTATTTTTTATATGACATTGAAAAATTTGTTGAAATTCTTTTTTATAGTTGAATGGACGAGGAGAGGAAGAGTGAGAATGATTGAAATAATAGGTGTTATTTTCTAATTAAATGTTATTGGTAAATATAAAATATTAGATAGAAGAGAAGAACAATCTTAAACTCATTTCGCCTTCAATTGATATCTCAATAATAAACTAATTTAGTGCTCACTAAGCTGGTTTAAGAATAAATCTAAACCACAAAGCAGACATTTAGTTCTTTTGATCATGAGAAGGGAGATGCAAACATGTGGAAGTGCATTATCATCATTGGCACATCAATGAACTGCAGGGTCCCGGATTGTTTTGGTATCTTTTGTCACTTTCATATCTTTCCATGAGCAAAGTTGAGCATGATTTATTCCTTGGGCTGCAAACAGAGGAATCTGGAGCAATCAGTGGATTTAGGGGGACAAAAGGAGATACGTGATCTAGGATAGAGTTTGAAGAATGATTTCTTATGAGATCATCAAATATAATAGATGTTAAAGGCAAACATTTTTCTTATATTAGCCTTTGGAAAAAGTATTTCATAAGATTCATAAGCTAAAAGCTAATTTTCTTATTACTCTTTGTATGTACAGATGTAATTTTTCCAAATGGATGTCAGCCTCGCATAGCTTTCTAGGACCGATTGAACAATGCATCTAATCTCTCACTGTAGTTGTATCACAATTCATTCTATTTCAAGATGGACCAGCAAATGATACAGAAGTGGCTCCTTAAACTTGTACATAAATAACAACGAGAATAAAAAAATTGAGAAGAAAAGAGAAAAAAAAGTAATGCTCTTCTTACTTACATCGAATGTCGGTGTATCGTGCTGCAAGTCCAACAGCTTTAAAGATAAATCCACGTACCAAGTGCACTACAATGGCTCATACGTTGAAAATGCCATGGGGAGATTCTGGCGAGTTGCTCTCAAGCAAAACACTTCGACTGCAATAAGATCTTGATGTGCTTGAAGATGATTGAAGGCATCTTGCATCACCACTGAAAGGGATGACCTCGCTCTGCTGCACCTTCCTTTTACTTGTCCTTTGCCCACCACAATAGCCTTCTTCATCCTCGATTGCCTGTGCAAAGCAACTGTGTGTTGGGTCCAATCTCTCATAGAGCATCCTAAGTACTTGCTTCATTGATGGCCTTGTTCTGCCTTCCTTCTGAGTGCACCAATGTATGACATCAACCAACACCTGCAGCTCTTCCAAATTGAATGACTCTGTAATTGCTGGGTCAACCAAGTCTTCTAGTGTAGATTCAGTTGCTATGAGATCCTGAGACCACTCAACTAGAGTTTTTCCCTCATATATTGCAGGCTTTCCTGTCAGAAGTTCTAACAACAATATACCATAGCTGTATACATCGCTTTTTGCAGTCAGTTCCTGAGTTGCCACATATTCAGGGTCGATATAACCTGTAAGCGCTAATGCTAAGTGACCAAAAGTTTTTGGAAATCTGTTCCAATACATAACCTTTAAGTCCTAACTTATGTTTCCAAAAGATGTTGGAAATCCTTTCCAAAAGCCTAATCCCTTTCTCATTGTTTACGGACATTCTAAATCTTTTCTCAGCACATTGATAATGAATAACTTTTTTTACTGTTAAATACCTTCAATACCTTATGGTAATTCTAGTTTCATACATACTACAATGAGTAATGCTATTTCAGAACTTAACCTAGCCCTCAGTTGTAGGATACATCACATTGATCACAACCATCCAAGTGTTACTTCAAGTATGAAAGACCTCACCTGGAGTTCCCTGGATCTTTGTATCCACTGGAAGCAAGTGGATATTACCACTTCTTGAAAAACGTGCAAGACCAAAATCAGCAACCTATAAGAGCAAATTCAATTAAACTGAGGAACATCATAAATTTAACATAACAACTTCTCCAATCACATACCTTTGCGAGGAAATTCTTGTCCAAAAGAATATTGCTGGGCTTTATGTCTCCATGAAAAATAGATGGATCACAGTAAAAATGAAGGTACTCCTGCATGCGAAGTTGATTGGAGTTCAACGAATGAGGACAATTAGTTCAAAAGCTAGAATCATTTCGTGTTGTCACTCTCAGTCGGCAATTGCAGGTTATTGCTCTGTTCTAGAAATAAAAAAGTGCAGGAAGTAAAGTTATTGAAAAGTTGAAGCTGGAGGGGATGTAAAGTTAATGAAAATTTGAAGCTGGAGGGGAAGCAAAGTTGTTGAAAATTTGAAGCTGGAGGGGAATGTAATTCTCAAACTTTGGGCAATGTTGCTCCAAGATTCAAATCTAGTAGTTATTGTTCAACATACCAGAGCATTTGCGACATCAATGGCAATATGGATTCTCGTCTTCCATGTCAATGGAGGTCTGTCAGATGCTACAAAGAAGGAAACAGGAAATTTCTCCCTAATTATTAACCGAGTGAGACTGATACACAAGAAGGAAGAAGAGAGGACAGTAAGCATTACAGTGAAGATGATCCTTTAGGCTTCCATTTTCCATGTATTCATATACCAGGAACCTGAAAAGTATGGGAGAATTATGGGAGAACTAAGGACCCATAGAAATGCAGCAAGGAGTGGAATCCTTTTAAATAGAAATTTTACCTCTCATATTTTGTAAAACAAAAGCCTCTCAGTGCAACAAGATGGCGATGATGCAGCCTTCCAAGAAACTCCATCTCTTGGCAAAAATCTCCCTTCCCTTGTTTCAGTAAGTTGTCTATGCGTTTTACAGCAACAATGGAACCGTCATCAAACTGACCTTTGTATATGATACTATTCCCACCTCTTCCTAAGATAGTGCTAAAGTTGCCTGTGGCCTTCTTCATTTCCTTGAAACTGAACCTGTTAAAGAAGGCAGTCTTACCTGCAAAACTTTTATGTTAGACTGGAGCCACAAATTACAAATCCTAAGGGAGTCTTGAAGGTAGTTTAAACTTCCCTGAAGTAATTCTAAATCAAGCATTCAGATTACTTGAGCCAAATTCTGTAGGAAGTATTAGTGCATACAAGTAATAATATTAGCCCTAAGGCCACTAACTATCACAAGAAATATTTAGATTTAGCATCCAACTATTCTACTAATTGATATCTATGCTCTGAACAGATCCCTCAGAGAATGAATCACAGAAAGAAAGTCACTATTTCAACTTTGCTACTGTCCATGCATTTCATCGATCAAAGAAGCCTGGACAGAAGGTAATTAAGTTGACAGTCTTTAGACATCACCAGAAAAGAGGGATGTAATAGAATGTTCTTCCATTTTGAGCGGATCAGAAACATCTTCACCCAATATTCTTATAGCATACTGAGTAGGTATATACTGTATACATGTGACTTATACATTTCCTTAAAGAATCAAGGTCTTTGAGTGATCAACTAAGCATGCATTACTAAATTCGTAAGGTTCCAATATAAATGAATGGGGAAAAACACAATTACCTTCCTGACCTTCCTGGTAATGCAAAGAAGAGGAGGTATTCCATGAGTCCTCAGCATGGGTTCCTTTTGTCTCTAGTTCTCTATTTTTTCTACGGATAAGTAGCATCAAGATTATCAGAAGTAGAACTGCTAGTCCAGTAACCATAATTCCAATTCCTGGAATCAATGTCAATCGGTAGCTATGGTGACCCTTCAGGGGTATCGCAGTTAGGTTCTCTGCAGGAGCTTGTACAAAATATGGACTTGGAGAACTTGCTGGAGCAAGGTGAAAGGAAGATGGCTCTGAAGAATTGACTGAAATGCAGACTTCATTACTATCTTGTAGAGACAACATCGAGAAAACTTTTATAGTGCAGCAAACAACATAATGAAAATATCAAGCTACATTATAAAGTTTTATATTGAAGACAAAAGTTAAGATGCACACTTACACAGAAGTATATTCTGGATAGAAAAAAAAAATCAATCTCAAAGAAGATCAAATCTATGGATGCTAAAAACGAAATAGAATAACTAATAGATATATCTAGTTAGATAATATGGAAGTAAGGCTGTAAAGCTTACATTCAGAAAAGCTCACAGCATAAGCATCCACTTTCAGTGAATGTGCCAAGGCTCTGCTTCAGCATAAGAATTGTAGGTGTTATCAGGCAGGCTTGCAGATATTATCCTACTATGTCCTTGGTCTAAATTTTCTTTCGTTGGTTTTTCATCCCAGTTTCAACTTTTGCCTCGTTTGTTAATACATTTTAGCTTTTATTTATTATTTTCTGAGCCACCATGATTTTTGAGCATCTGCATAGGCATTTACTAGTACTAGATATTATCCCCTATATGCCACCTACAATATCCGTTCAGAACAACTTTTCAAGATCCCATGACTTAAGTCCTATTCAACTATAAATTGTAGCCAACATTTGAATCAAGGATATTTTGTGAAATCAAAGAATGTCATCCTCTAAACAAGCTACATAAGCACATTATTCTATACTTATACAGTGCATCAAGAAAATGATTGATCATATAGATCCACTAGAATTTCCACCAACAACAACTTGATGACTGCATTTTCATTTAACTTATGAACTCATGAACAGAACTCTGAGATTGGAATGCACCACAAAATTGGTTTCATGAGAATATTTTTCTTTGTATCTATAAGGAAAGTCATCATCTTACATGTCTACAAATAAGTATGCGACTATATAAACCTCTTTGTATGCATGTATTTATGTATGTATATGAACATACCAGAAGAAAGATATCATTACATTTACAAAAGACTTTGCATGGGACAGTAGTGTTGCAGTGGTGAAGTGGGTTTTGAGGTAAATATGTTCTTCCAACATGTAAACAATGAAAGGGGAAAAAGACATACAGATCTTCCATTGGTACAGTGGTGGCCCTACAAATACCAATGTTGGGAGTATTTGAGAACCAAGTAAATCTTATGTAGATCACAGATGATATTCACAAGTAAATTTCAGGCATCATAATTATCTATGATATATGATTAATAAAGCATCAAAGAGTAATTATGAATAAGTATAGGAGGCATATATTGCATAAGTTATGCATGTTAAAAGAAATATAAAACCAGTGCTTGATCATGCCACTATCTTACGATTTGTCTAGATGATAACTAATTAATTTTTGTCAATAATCAAACCTTTGAGAATGCTAAGCCCTTGGACGCTAAAGAAACAACTTGCAAGGTCAACAGCTGATAAGTTATTCCCTTGGTTGGCAAGTGCAACAAAAGCTGCATCCCTGCAGGTATTTAACGTGATATTGTCTTGTGCTCCTATAAGATGACGAAGGTATGATAGTCCAGAGTTTAAACATTTCTTGCAACTACTGGCGATTGAAAGTGGCAAGTTGCAGCTTCTAGTGACATCGTCAAAGTTAGGAGACTGCAACATTTCCAGGACAGTATTTCTCCCCTCACATTGGTAGAAAACTTGAACTTTTACTCCCAGTCCACAAGACGCAATGGCATTAGAAGGTATCCCATTTGATATTAAGGTGTCCGAGACATTACTAAGACAGGCATCAGAGAATTCTGGCGGAACCCCAAGCATGCTGGTCGTATTTGCATACTCAGAAACTGAAACTGCAACAAGGGCATTGATATATCGGCAACACTTTGCTCGTTCATTTTGATCTGAACATGCAGAAGCTACCAGAGTATAATTCAACCAACTCAAATCAAGCGGACAGTCTGCATAATAATTAATTTCCTTAATCACAAAAGTATAACATTATTGTAAGATTTTCATGTTAAGGAAGACCAAACAATGGAACCAATAGAAAATTACCCATGAAGGGTATGACAGGTTTATAAAAATTTCTATTCTCACTACTCACTAATAACAGTACAAATACTGGAAGAGAATAAATAAACTGAATGAAGAAAAAAAAATGTTACAAGATATACTCCGGGCAGTACTGGAATGGTATATTTGGAAGGAAAATGTTTCTACCTGAATACCTAGCGTCTTCTACCTCGTTACTAGTTTATAAATTTACTTCCTTCAGAGAAAAATTATGTTATTTGGAGACATACAAATAGCTAAATCAACAGCATTTACAATAGAATAGGGAGTCACTATCCAAAATCCAAGTCAGGCAAGTCCACACGAGCAGCTGAAACCCTCAAATATCGCCTCTTTACATCCTTCTCGCAACTATCACCATCACCTCCCTAATAATTATCCGTCAAACGGGATGACAACAATTCAGTTCGTCGCTTAAGGTAGAAGCTTCCTGCTTCCGACCAAAACCACATCCCAAAATCCCGACATCCAGATATAAATCTACTCAACTAAACAAACCATACGCCAAGGCAAGTACCAAAGAGATCTCCCGATTGCTTGCGAAATGAGCAAGAAACCAACCAACCTCCTGCCATCACCGAGAGAATAGACGATTCCAGTAACCCCGCCACCGCCACCACCACGAAACCCAAAACGGCCCCCAGCATTAGAGTGAAAGAGAGAGAGAGAGATGTGGGAGGAAGGGAAGTGGGATGCTCGAGAGCAATGTGGGGCGATGAGAGAGACAGAGAGAAAGAGAGAGAGAGAGAGAGAAGTGGAGGGCGGTAAAGTCACCGCCAGCTTTAATTTTTAATTGAGTTACTTTTGTTCCTTCTCAGAAGAAACGGCTCCGTTCACGTTCCGTCAAGTTCCGCCCCGTTCCTTCGGGAGTAGTGGGCTGGGCCCCGCTTATCGTGATTCGTAGGTGGAGATAATTTAAGAACGAAATTTGACGTGCGTTAAGGCCACGTGGGACACGGACCCATGCATAGACGTGCCCATAAATCTTCTTATTCCTACCTTTTTAAATCCGAATTTAAATTATTTCATTCAAATAAATATTCATATTTCTTCTGCCGGAGAATTTAGTAAAGGTGAATTTTAGAGAGTATTATTTTTATTATTATTACAAATAAATAAAGAATTAATTTCCACGTCATTAGTGATGATATTAATAATTTTCAATTCGGTTTCCCTCCAGATGAGCAAAAGGTTGAGCATCAAGACAGTTCACATTCTGGAGCACAGTACAGTCTGTGCACTTTTGTCATCACGTGAGAAGGCTTAGTAGTACAGAGAACGAGGAGTTGTGTTCCTTTTTCCCAATGCAAACGTACTCAAATGTTTTTAGGAACATTGATGTGGATAGTTTTTACCCAAACTAGCCCTTTTTATTTCTTTTTTACACTTCTACTTCTACTGTGTTATTTTTAGGGGTGAAAACGGGTCGGATTAACTCCGACTCGACCCGCTATCCGATCCGACTCAGATTGGATTTGGATAAAAAATTTCTATCCGACTCGGATTCGGATTCGGATTCGGATACGGATAGAATTTTAAAAAAAAATTCAGATACGGATTCGGATACGGGTCGGATAAATTTTTCGGATTCGGATACGGGTCGGATAAATTTTTCGGATTCGGATACGGATATCGGATATCCGTTTACCCGTATATTTTTTTAAATGATTTACAGTTTTTAGTTTACTTATTTAGATAGTAAGTATTAATATTATTACTAATAATATATTATATATTATTTATTGAGATTAATTTCTCTAATTTTATATATTTGACATACAAAAAAATTATTTGTTGTAAAACTCTTAATAATTTTGTGTTAATTATATTTAAAGAAAATATTATAATTATTTTAAATTTAATCAATATCCGTTTAAGATCCGATCTTTTATCCGAAAATATCCATTTAGTTAGGATATGATTTTAAATTTTGCTATCCGTCTAATATCCGTATCCGAACTAAAAATACAGAT
Source organism: Typha angustifolia (assembly GCF_048772165.1). Lineage (NCBI taxonomy): Eukaryota > Viridiplantae > Streptophyta > Magnoliopsida > Poales > Typhaceae > Typha > Typha angustifolia. Next base: position 369,763 of record NC_133250.1, read on the forward strand.
CCGGATATAGACAGTAGATTAAAAAAAAAATACTCTCAATTTTGTCCAGAATAAATTAGCAAATCTATATTAAGTTTATATGATTTACATCTATAGTTCGGATCCTCATAATTTATAAATGGACCTTTTTCAGAGTTTATAGTTAATTATTTTTCTTATTCTAAGATACAATTTATTTTTTGCTGAATTTAGAATAACTTAGTATCTATCTAAGTCCCATTTTTAACTTAAAAGACTATGAACATATTAAATGTTAAAAATAATCACAATAACATTTCATCTCATTTATGATTAATAATACTCGAATTGATAAGCATTTCAGATTTAGGATTGGTAGGGGTGCGCCAGGCCTTTGCAGTAGTGCAACGCTAAGGCGACGCTCGAGGGCCCCAGTAGCAAGCTACTGTTGAGCGGACCCTCCCCCACAAGAAATTAATTTAATATCGTGGTGGGCCGATGGCCCACGTATCAGATATTAAACTGATAAGAACAGATACTACACTTGATCTTAGCCAAAAGGCCGAGAAAGGTATGAGTTCTCCATTCGAAGCGCTTCTTTATTTATAACAGAGTCTTCGCTGCCACTATTTCTCGCTGGCCGATGTGGGACTAAACCACGCATTTCGGGTGTTGCTTTTATGCTATACATAGATATATTTCTAGTTACTTTTAAGTAAAGTCTAAATAATTTACTAGAAAATTGAATAATTAACAAAAATGCTTGAAATTTTGAACCGTTAGTTAATTTCAAGAGTAAATCATTTAAAAAATAAAAAAAATTTAAGATATACACGAAAAGATTATATATGTGTTTTAAAAGGTATATATATAAATATTAATTTTATATAGGAGTAATTTATATATGTGCAAAACAAAAACTTTCTTATGTTACCTGTCTCTAGGGGTGAAAACGAGTCGGAGTTATCGACCCACTATCCGATCCGACTCGGATCGGATTCGGATAAAAAATTCGGATAAAAAATTTCTATCCGACTCGGATTCGGATAGAATTTTTGAAAATAATTCGGATACGAATTCGGATACGGGTCGAATAAATTTTTTGGATTCGGATACGGATATCGGATATCCGTTTACCCGCATATTTTTTTAAATGATTTACAGTTTTTAGTTTACTTATTTAAATAGTAAGTATTAATATTATTACTAATAATATATTATATATTATTTATAGAGATTAATTTTTCTAATTTTATATATTTGACATACAAAAAAATTATTTGTTATAAAACTCTTAATAATTATCCGATCCGTTTTCACCGCTACCTGTCTCCCATTATCTAACACACTTTAGTTAGTTGAACAACAGGATTTTTAAAATAATAAAATTTAAAATTATTTCTCGACAATGAACATATGACATTAAAATTTATTTAACTTAGTTTAGTAAAAGGAACAAAAAGAGGTTGATATTTCTATTAACACCTTAATAAGGTGAAAGACGTTAGATAATTAAAACTACCCGTAATGTATAATGTCACAAAAACTAGTAGAACCAAGTTATAGTTAAGCGAATTTAGGTATAATTTTTTCTTGTTCTTTGGCATGCCAAAGTTCCTATACATCAATACATCATCAGCCAGACATCCATCAGCTAACAAAGTTCGAGGAAAGTAAACTCATCCCAAGTATTATAGTACCTAGATCGAATCAATTAAATCCAACTCCAAAAATAAATAAATAAATAAATTGGTCTAATATGTGATAACTCCAATAGTGTTCCATCTTGTATACCATGAAAAGTTTGGCCTAAATTTTTGCCAAGTTTATTTTCCCTCCACATCGTTCAAAAGTAATTGTAGATAACTGCTTACTCAGTTCCCACATATTCATTTATGAACTCCACTAAGATATAAGTACCAAATTGTCAGGTCATTTCCATAATTGTAAAATTGCATACATCCTCCTGTCCAGATAATAACTAGTCCTTGAAAACAAAAGCTCATCAAATAAAAAACTTCAACTACAAAATTTCTGCAAAGTTTTCATTAGCATATGGAGCAGCAGGGAAGCAGTATTTACTCCATAGAGGATGTTGGACCTGCCCCAAAACCACTACCGCCGCCGCGCCCGAAGCCAGGCCTACCACCAGTACCCTGCAAGATTCCAGAGATGAGATGAGCAACTCATCAAAATAAAACTATACCACTCCCTACCTCACTAGGTTGATCATGGGCTAGCATTCATTAATGATATCACAGTAATCATGATAAAGATGATCACAGCATGGTGTTTGTAAATTTGCAGTAGAAGACATTTGACCAGAGATATATGGAGGTAAATTTTCTTTTTTCTTTTTTTTTTTGTTTAGGGAGAAGAAATGGGGATCAGACCCCAATTCAAATAATATATGGCAGTAATATTGATATGTTAAATTATATATTTGGTGAAGGATTAGTATAGTAAGCTAAAAAATTTTATTGCAATCTTAAAACAAAACAAATGCAAAAGTAAATGATGTGAAAGCATATCAATGTAGAGCAAGAATAAACAAGAAAAAGAAAAATGAAACTATAGCCAAGTTGGCAAACATCAACCAATAATACAGTGTTCCAAGAAATGCAAACACAACAAAACAGGGTGCCACCGGAATCCCAACCATGTTTAGTACAAACAGTACATCAATGGTGCACAGCCAGATTTTGCACCACGGGACAAATTGCAATAATGAGCTGTCCATTGGAATCCAAGAAAATAAGATTAGGCATTTTAAGACCCAAAACACTACAACATATTTATGGGAATATTGGTTATTTGTTGTCAAACATCAACCAATATACAGTGGTCCTAGGGAAGCAAACAAAACAAAACAGGGTACCACTGGATTCCCAACCATGTTTATACAAACAGTACATCAATGGTGCACAGGCAGATTTTGCACCATGAGCTGCTCATCGGGATCCAAGAAAATCAGACAAGGCATTTAAAATGCAAAACACTACTACATAGTTATGGGAACTAAGGAAGTTCCATTGTCTTCACTAGTCGGCTAATGAATAAACAATTCTATCTAGACAAGATGGTCCAATATAGTCATTCAAATAGGACTCATCTGCTGCATACCTAGATTAATGCACGATTAAATTCCAAGAACAGGCTCTTCATTAGACTTATCTTTATACAAAATATTAGGCATTATTCACTCATGGAATAAGGCCTATTTTAGAATAAGTATTCTAATTTATAATACCAGAAAAATATAGCTAATACCAGTCTAAGCTATTGTGATGCTTACTTTAATACTAGTATGAGGAATAATAATTATATAGTTAATATTAAAATATTAAAAAATAATAAATTCGTATTATAAATTGATATTTTGTACCAAATAACAAAAATACCCTTAATTAGATGTAAGGTAGTATTAATAATATTTATGTAAATTATAATATCTATTATTACAATTATGCACTTAAAATACTTGATATATTCGCACTACGAGAATAATCATGCACTGCGAGATAATTTTATACTAGTGCAGAGTTATAACCCTACACTACGTGGTTATAAGTCCACACTATAGGATAATATCCCCTCACTGTAATAATATTTTTAAACATTACAAAAAAATAACCATGCAATGCAAGGTAATTTTAAATTGGTGCAAGATTATAAGCCTGTATCGTGGAAAAATAACTAACATTGTAAAATAACCATGCACTATAAGGTAATTTTAGACAAGGTTCCGAAAAAAGGTATCGGGATCGAGATCGACTGTCTGAAAAAAACGATACGTATCGACCGTATCGACCACCTGTATCGGATCAGACTATTTTAATTAAATAAATTCTAAATATTATTTAAAAATATTGAGAAATTTTTAAAAATTTAAAAAAAATTATAAGAAAATAAGAAATAATAATTACTCACATATAAAACCTAAAAAATAAAAATCTCTCTTCCTCCTTCTCTTCTTTCCTATCCCTCTAATTGTTAGCCTGAAGTATCAATTCTCTCTCACCCTCTTTTTTTTTATCTTTCTCTTTTTTTTTTTTATTTTTCCCTCTCCCTCACTCTCTCTTCCTCTTTCCCTCTCTCTCTAGCTACAGCTACAACAGGTGCTGATAGCTACCAGCAGCAGGAAGCTGTCTGCTGCTATAGGGCCGAAACCAGCCACAGATCAGGATCGACCGAAACTGAAAACTATGATTTTAGATTAGTATAGGAAACCCTGCACAACGTTGTTATAAGACCACACTACAAAAAATAACCCAACACTGCAATAATATTTTTGAACATTATAGAAAAATAACCATGCACTACGAGATTTTTAGACCAATGTGAGGTTATAAGCATACACTGTGGAAAAATAACCTCTTACTGCGATAACATTTCTAAATATTATGAGAAAATAATTATACAATGTAGAGTTATTTTGAAAGAGTGCGGGCTTAGATATTTTTTATTTTATAAAATATTCTAGCCTAAGATAAAAGAGATGGAATCTCAACTGTAGGTGAGATGGTAAATATTTTAGAAAAAAAAAGGAGAGAAAACCTCAATTTAGCTGAGATGACCGATATTTAAAAGAAAAGATTATTATTTTGTTCTAAGATTAGACAACACTTAATTACACATCATCTCAGCTACAGTTAAGATTTCATCTCTTCTTAAAAGATCAAGAAGAGAGAAAATCTCAACTATAGCTGAGGCGATGTGTAATTAAGCGTTATCTAATCTAAGAGAAAAATAATGATTGCGAATTATTATTAAATTATTTTTTTAATTGTATAAAATAAGATGAGAAAAGATGATGAATTACTATACCAAAATAAAGTAAATTATTGTTTAGTTACTACACTGGAATAAGAATACTTATTATAGAATAAGACTATTCCTATTCTAGAAGTGAATGGAGGCTTAGAGAATAATGAGGGTCAAAAGTGATGAAATATGTGGATTGACACAGCTGTTGAAGCATGTTTTTCCAACAGCTGGTAAGATGATTCAAAATTTAATTAAACCAACTTGTCAAATTAGAAATGTTAAACATTATCCATTGACAGCCTTATATGTCTCAAATTAAGCAACTTTCAAGAACAGAAATTCAGCAAGTTTTACAGTTTTACTTTCACTTATACGACTCATAGGTGTTTGATAACGTGGGAACATCATCTACATTTTAATTAAGCCAGTTCAAAAACTTACGAGAACAATTATAAATACACACACCGGTATTAAAAAAAAAGGAAATTCATAAACACAACGATATGGGAAGAAAATCACAAGTGTTGCACTACAGGGAGTGGCATAGACAGTCATTTTGTTCTTTCTGAAATACTTTTATGATATTAATATAATGAATTGATGATAATACTAATACAAATCTCAAACATTAAGCAAAAAATTTTATAAAGAATATTGAGTAAGTTGCTGCCAAGTGTGTTTCTTTTGTAGATTTAGTAGGACATAGCCACTTGTCGAGTAAAGAGTAAAAAAATTCTTATGCAAGAAAATAGAAATAGGAAATGTGTTAGTGTAATGGAGAAAAGGAACAGTGCAACAAATTATAGTCAACAGAATAAGAATAGAACAATACTAAGAATAATACGATGTCATCTAAATACAGGTCTGTCATTACAAAGTAGAACGATTAGTCAACATCTAAATGGCTATTAATTTGTAAATTGGCAATTCAAAACAACAATCTCTAACAACAAAAAGTTCTACTAAAAATATTGACTACATGTAAAGAACAAGATTAATTACCCGAAATGATGGCTGAAATTCAGCAGGAGCACCACTCTTGTCACCACCAAAATCACCCGGGGCCCCCCGAGGACCTCCACGATAGCCATCCCTATCTCCGAACCTTGGCCTATCCCCTTCAAAGCGAGGAGGACCCCTGCACAAATTTCAAATGATTCATCAAATTCACAACCAAAAATAATCAACACAACCATAAAACAACAAACAGAGAAATAAGAAACGTGCCATTTTGCACCTGCATTATTTACTTACTACATACATAGATAAAACGCCTCCTCTACATTATACCTAAATCAACAAACAAAATTTATACTGAAATAAAAGATGAATTGTTACCGTAGGCCAAACATACCCTCAGTACAACTCGATCAGAATTAAAACTGACTTCTATCAAATGAATATCGAAACCAACCCTTCATCAGTTATTTGACAAAAAATCGCCACTTGCGAGACGTAAACATGCTCAACTTGAATGTTCCAAAAATTTACAATTAAAAAAAATATAGAAAAAACCCAAAGGACAAATCGATACACCAGAAATGAAGGAACCAAAAGAAGGAAAAAAAATGCTACCTTGGGCGATCGCCAGGCGGACCAGACCCAAAAGGCCGAGACGGCGGCTTTGCAGACTTCTTGAGTGTTGCAGGAACGATCTCAGACGGGAGGTTAAGGTAAGTGCGGAGGTGCTCGATCCCATCATTGGTGAGATACCAGTAGTAGTACTGCCACGCGAACGTCTCCCTCACGTACTCCTTCGACTTGAAGCTCTGCATGAGCTTTATCACCTGGAGATTCGGCACATCGATCTGAGGATGCTTTGCGAGGTTGTAGTCCTTCTTCGCGTAGAGTACCCCCTCTGCAATCACAGCAATAGATCAGAAAACCTATCCCTATACCTTTAGGAGGTGGAGGGGAAGAAAACGGACCTTGGAAGAGGTACTTGCAGATCTCATGGCGATTCTTCTTCGGAATGATCTGAAAGAGAGAGGAAGAAAGAGATGAGAATGGGAATTGGAGTGAATTGAGATGGTGAATCCCTATATTTGCACTTACCATGGTTAGAGAACGGATAACCGCCGCCGCCGCCGGAGGAGGAGATCGAGAGAGATGACAAAGAGGAGGGAAGAGATAGAAACCCTAACTCTAGAATTGGGGTCGTTACGTATGAGATTTTATATATGCGATTTCGGATACGGTGACGACTCTTGGGCTCTTGGGCTATTGGGCCTCCAGTGATCTAATATAGCCCAAATAGAGTAAGGATTCTTCTTACGAGTTCAGAGCCTTTAGACAGCTTTGGCTTATTTAAATATAGCTCTTCCAGCTCTATCAGAGCTATCATTTAATACACACCAACGCATATATATATATATATTAATTTAATTAATAAATAATATAATTTTAAAATATTATTATATATATTTTTTAATTAAATATGTATTTAGGATTAGGATTATAGTTCATCCTCTATGTGATCCAAGCAGTTGGCAGAGCAGTGCCACTATCCATAGTGGATGTCTCTCTATAAAGTGTACAATTCTGCAACTAATATTTGGATTTAGTTGAATTTAATGTCGATTAATTGATTGGTGTCCCAATCCCATCCACTGGGGTTGGCTTAGAATTATTGTACTTCTTGTTATTGTACATCAGCAGTGTAAAAGTCTTACAGCATGCACTTGAGCTAGGGATAATCTTCCATTAGTCTAGGAAGCTTTAATTAAACAAATTTATTTCATTCTCTTTGTATTGAGATAGAAAGGAAAGGATAGCCCATTATTACACAGGCAACAAAAGGAATTTTTGACCAGACTAGCCCTTCTCAAACTTAACATCCCTACTAATAAGACACTGCACTTATCAGCATTTTATTTAGAGATAAATTATTAATAAGTTTAGCATTGTTTATTATATATTAAATTGCTAATCTTATCATAATATTTATTATGATAAATCAACACATCTCAAAAAAAAAAAAAAACTCCAAGACACAGATTTAGCATACTGTCAAGAGTATACACTAAATTTGAATCAATTTAGTGTTTTACTGTCAAGTTGATGACATAAATGCTGCTGAGATGATAAAAATAAGCCCTTTTCAATATTAAATTTGTTATTATGTGACTCATTTTGTTAGAAAAAAAAAGGTTTTCTGGTGCTAGTTTGGTCAAAAACTCACCAAAGAAGAGTGGCTTGTTTGATAAGATTTTTGATTCTTGAATAGGGGGCTAAATCAAGGATATTAAGTAATCTATTAAAAGTAATTGCCCCTCATCCACTTTAAAAGGTTCTAACAATAACCTTGATGAGAAGTAGTTGCAAGAATTAGCCCCACAAGTGCTTTGACACAGAACTGAAAGATTAAGAAAGTAAACATGGGCTATAATTTTTTGGCCATTAAGAAATAGAGATGATCTTTTCTTTCTCATAGAGATTTTTTTTTAATGAAAAAAAAAATGTTAACAATCAAAACAAGTAGCAAATATAAATACAATAATTATTTCAAATAATATTAGTACAAAAATATCTCTTACACAAAGATGAAGCAGGAAGATAATAAATATATCAGAGTCGAACTCGAAAAAAAAAGAACTTTACAATACGGTAACATAGAATTACATTTGCAAACAAGGATTGTTCTCTGCAGAGGCAAGTTTTGGAGGGATGGAGGATATGAGAAAGAGAAAATGGATTTCCGATTACTTTGATAGCGAAGTTCTGGCGATCAGACCTCTGAAAGCTCATCGGGATGAATCTTCATCTGTAGCTGTGCCGCTTGTCGTGAGCTAGAGGACTCGCCTGTGCACTGCCCTCGTTCCCACTGCTATCACCTTGTTCACCTACTGGCTTTTCCGGCAATCTTGCTTGTCCTGGAACTCGACCAACTCGACGATCCTGATGTTACATATTACATAGAATTTATCAGAGAACAATAAGATTTGTAAGTGAATATGTTCACAGGTAGATTCTAACACTTGCCAATAAACAAAAGAGACCAGAATAATTCCTCAGAATGATGTTGATGCATTAATATTTTTGCGTAATTGCTAAAAGAACTTTAATAAGAATTAAAATCACGGATGTCAAACAGAATAGTTCAATAAGAGCACAAGAAAGTACTTTTAGCGACAACATCTAACTCAAAATTTGGCGAAAGAAGGTAATCATTTTACTGCTCTTTGCTTTTGTTAAAATCATCAGCAGTCAATATAAACTGCACCAATCTCTAGGTATCACAATCTAACCCAAGAAAAGATAATTTTATCAGTGCAGAGGAAAATAACAAATATCAAATGGAATCTCGGTGTCGGTAGATGTTGAACTGATAAGACATTTCTAAAGAAAAGTGTATGCAATACCTGCCTCAGGCCCTCTTTTAAGTTTTAGTAGCAGAAATCTTACATCCGATCAGAGGAAAATAGACATAATAGTAGATTCATAAACATATAAACAAATCTACACATTTAGAGAGCTTCTTATTTGTCTTGCAATGGAAAAAACGCAACCATCACATGATATAAACAATGATGATATGCTCTTCAACTTACATCTCGGTAGGGAAAATCCTCAACTTCAAGCATGTGAATCACATTTCCAATCTTTGGCCTCTTTCTTGAGTCTGGATCCACACATCGTAGAGCCACTAATAGAGTTTTCTTCAATGCCCTTGAAGAAGGTTTCTCAGACATTTTTGGATCCAAAACACCTTCGGAATTTCGATTACTGACCATTATTTTTAGCCAGTCAATCAAATTAACCTGCAAAACCCTATGCAGATTTGATATACCACAATAAACTCAAAGACTACAAACCAATATAGGCAAATGCTTCTATTAATTACCTCTCCTGGAGGTCTGTTATAGTCAACGGGTATCCGACCAGATATTATCTCCATAATAAGAATTCCAAAACTGTAGATATCACTTGTTTCATTGAGCATACCAGTGCCCGCATATTCTGGTGCAACATATCTATCAAAAGAATGAATTTATAATTATCATTTGGGTCTGTTACTGCAATATTTTCTACAGTATTAACAACTTAATAAAGAACAACATATGAAGACAAACCCGAAGGTTCCCATCACACGTGTCGTGACATAGCTCCTCTCTGGTCCCAAAAGCTTAGCGAGTCCAAAATCTGAAAGCTTAGGATTCCAATGCCTATCAAGCAAGATGTTGCTGGACTTAACATCACGGTGAACCACCTTTGGTTCAAGTCCCTCATGTAAGTACATCAACCTACATCATAAGTTCATCAAGCTAAGGCATTTGAAGGAGTACAAAACTCAAGCATCCTATGATAAGCAGTGCATGAAGTCTTGAACCATACCCTTTCGCCGTCCCGAGTATAATATTCATTCGGATATCCCATGTAAGAGGACTGCAGGGTCCTACATCCCCATGAAGCCATTGTTCCAAGTTCCCATTATCAACATACTCATAGACAAGCATCCTAAGAAGTACGGCATTATGGATTAGATGAACAATGTTTCGAGTGTACAAGCTCGGCATTAATTATAGTTAACTTTATCCAGTAAAAGTTTAGTACCTCTGATTACCCTCAGCACAATATCCTAGCAATCTGACTAAGTTCTTGTGCCGAACTCGGCCAATAGCTTCCACTTCAACTTTGAATTCCTTCTCTGCTTGTCCTCTATAAAAGGAACCTCATTTACCATATGATTAACACATAAAAGATACTGTTTCAATCTGCAGTAGTATTACTAAATAATATTGTAACCAATTATAGATCTACCAGAAAAGTAAGCAAATGGAGTAGATTAGTACCTGTTGTTCAATAAATTCTTCACAGCAATCTGAGTCTTATCTTCGAGAATGCCATGATATACGATACCGTACCCGCCTTCGCCGATCACATTCTCGTCCGAGAACATATTTGTAGCCACCTCAAGCTCCTTAAGAGTGAACCAATGCCCCCACCCCAAGTGGGACACCTCCGGCACCGTCGCCAGAGCATTGTCCACCGACCGGCTCTCACCGCTACCATGCGATGACCCACCTCCTCCCCCGCCGCTCCGGTACTCCGGATAGGTAATCCGGTGCTCCTTGCCGGTGTCAACCTGAATCCTTTGCAACCCAATTGGGCTCTCCTCCTGCAATGGAAGGATTGGTTGCCCCTGGTCCTTTGCGGTCAGAGCAGAGCGGCCGGATTCGGACTGCGGGTATTGTAGGATATGGGCGAGCGGCTTCGCGTCGGAGGAGAGGGAAGGATCTACGCGTAGTTGTTGGATGTCTTTGGGGGATTTGGGCGAATTGGGTTTCCGAGAAGGCTTCGGGAGTTGGTGGACGGGGGTGGTGGAGTTGCGCTTGGAGGTGAACCAGAGGGAGAAGAGGAAGAGGAGGAGGACGAAGGCGGCGCCGACGCAGATGCCGACGACGACCCAGAGGCGGAGGCCAAAGATTACCGTGCGCTTGGAGAGGTCGTAATCCGACATTAGAGCTTGATCTCTCCGGAGGGGTGACGTGATAAAAATGGGATCTTGGGCTGGATTTTCGCAAGAAAAGCGAGTGGTGGGTGATTGAGTAATATTATAATACTCGGATTATTGTGGTAAGAGATGGAATATTGCGTACTTTCTTGAAGGAGATGTGGGTGCTAAGGAAAAATAAATTAAAAAAAAAAAGGATCTTGGATTGAATTTGGCAAAAGAAATGACGGTGGTGGCGACTGGTGAGGTTGGGGACTATGACACTCGGGTAGTTGAGGTTAAAAGATCAAGCGTTTTGTGTCTGAGAGAGAGAGAGAGAGAGAGAGAGAGAGAGAGAGAGAGAGTTAACTACTGTAATAAAAAATGGGATCTTGGTCTGGATTTTGGCAAGCAATTCGGTGGTGAAGGTGGCCGGTGAGTTTCTCTTACTTGGATTCTTGAACTAAAATGGAATGTTTTGTAACAGAGAGAGAGGGAGAGAGACACCTAGGGGAGAGTTGGCTATTGCAATAAATATTGGATCTTCGATTGGATTTTGGCAAGAAATTTAGTGGTGCTGGTGGCTGTGTGCTTCTCTTACTTGCACTCTTGAACTAAGATGGAAAGTTTTGTGTAATAGAGATCTTAGTGTTTGTATTGCAGGAGAAAGGAATAACAGAGGAGGTGGGAGGTAGAAAGAAGAGAGGTGGCCAATCTTGAGGAGGTGGGGGAGAAGTAATTTGTCTCAGTGAGTGGGGCCTCTCAAGGGCTGGTGATGAAGTGAAGAAGGGTAGTAATGGAGACCCCCCCTTCCAGAAAGAGAAGACTACAATAGTTGGTGAAGAAGTCTGTCATATTTTTGAGATAGAATCAAGTTCACTTGGAAGGGGGCAAACAGTGGCATAGAGTCAGAAGTTTGAAAGAGGTAAAAGATGAGAGAGATGAAGAGGTTGCAGCTGTCATGATAGGACCTGCTTGATAATTAGAAGCTTAATAATCCTTAATGGAGGTTTAGTTGCACCCTGGATTAGTTTTATTAATGTAGCCTAGTACAATTATTTGGATCTTTTCAAAGTGTTCTCAAATATGAACTACTACCAAATACCACCCAATGGCTTCTAAAAAATTAAAAAGGGGGTTCATAGAGGCAATTCAACAAACAGTTGGCAACAAGACAAAGAATACTTGGCCTTTTGCATTAAATTGAGCTCTCTTAGCCTCAAGTTTTACTTCTTTTTCTTCCCCATGCTGCAATTGCTTTTGTGGGCACTTGCCTGAGTGGGAGTTCAGCCTTTTGACCAGCTTTTTTGTGTATAACCATGTGGCCAGGACAAGATATTTACCAAGGAATACAGTATGGCTGGCAAGTTTATATGCACTTCTTTGCAAGCAAAATCTCATAGATTAAAGGCATACATTGTCTATATTCTATAGCATAGAAGAAGTGGATGAATAAATGCCAAGCTGTGTGAAATTTTTTGCAGCATATGATAGAATTTAAGATGGTTACAAATTTTGACCTTTTACTTTTAAATAGCTGCACATGATCTGACCACTTAATCAAGGACTCTGAAGTGCATTACTGCAAACAACTTATGCAGTCCTTTTTTACTTTCTCTCTTTTTTTTTACTAAAGCAATTTATGCATTCTAATGCAAAGAATCCATCCCCTAAATCCAATAAATATTTAAAAATGTCTATTTTATGTTGGTCCTGGTATATTTAAGTTACGACGGTATCGATATCGATATCAGTTTAATTAAATACCATAAAGTTTTTACTCTTATCTCTAAAGACTTTACATTTAAAGGGATTTTTTATCGCCCTTATATGTGCCTTCAGATATTTGAAAAAAAAGAAGAAGCTAATGTATGATGTTTTTCTATAATTTAATAGTAAAAATCTAATGAAAAATAGGAGAGTAAAACCTAAATAACCACATATAATATAAGGTACATGAAATGAAAAAAGAAGAAAAAAAAAAAGGGCCCAAACTTTTACCCAGACAAAGACAATGACACCATGCAAAGGTTTAAAAAGTGCAGCTGTAGAAATGAAAGTATGAACAGAAGTTGGCTGTTGAAATGGCTCCATCACCTTTCCTCCTCTCTCTTAAATGTATGGTGCTGAGTCCACTCTCAAAATTAAATTAACCTTTGAAGTTGGTAGCCCTACTACTACTGCCTTCTTCCTCACTCCTCATGTAGAATCAAAACTAGGGCTACAATTTTTTTTTTTTTTTTTTTTTTTTTGAGGGGCCTTGGTAGTGAAAGATGAACAACCATGGAGATTTGGAGGACTAATCAAAGAAGATCCAAATGTAGAGATTTTTTTTTCCTTTCTTTTCTTTTCCTTTTTGAATGGAATGGTGGGGGGGTTGTGGGCACCCATTAGCTTATATTTGGTGTCCTCTCTCCAATGGTCATTGTCAAAGAGTATAGGGGAAGATCACTTCTAATCTGGGCAAATGTCTCCTTCTTGGAGGAGGCTGGCACAAAGAACAATGCAAGTCTTCATTTCATACCCCCAACTTAAGCACAAACTTCTATTTAACTCTCAATTGATTATAATAAGGATAAGGGAGAAGGAGTATATAAGCAATGTGTTGGAATACACTAGTTAGTTCTAGATAAAAGCTTTTAAATGAGTGAAATATAGCATCTATGTCAAAGCATATTAACTTTTCTTCTTCTTTTTTGTACATCATCATGATTAATTATAGACTAAATACTTTGATATATAGATTAAAAAACAACCCTTCTAATTGATAAGCCATGACAATATAAACTATATATATATATACCATTCAACAGTTATAATTTATTTTTAATGTCTCAAAAATATCGTTTGATGAAATATAAAATATTCTGATACTTTGAATATAAAAAAACTAAAATATCTAAAATACCCATTATTTTATCTTGAAAAACTTACTCAATAGTGCTAATACCATTCCATATTTATAGTTAATTTAACTCATCTATAATATATATATATATATATATATATATATATATATATATATATATATATAGTAGATGGTGAATGATAGTAAAACAAAATTAAAAATTAGGTTTTTTTTTATAAGCTTTTTTTTATTTTAGTATCATATATTCAAATATAACAAGGTATCCAAATATAGCTTCCAAGATCTTCTATAAGCTATCGACTCCTGAGCTCTCTTCCTTAGATAAATAATAGTACCCCTTAGATACCCAAATGTTTTATATGGATAAATATTTAATGTCCTTCTAGTGTCAGTATTAACAATCATCTGAAACACATTGGAAGAACATATGGATAAATTAGACATTATGAAATATTCTAATGATTGATATTGATATTGATATTGTTAAACCTAATATAAATACACTGCATGATCTCAGATGATTGTCCCCATACCACATTAAAACTTTCTCTGTAACAGCTATTTGCCTTTCACTTTTATTAAATCTCCTGCAACTAATCCTTGCATAGTTGCATTTCATACAAATTCTCCTCTTAAGATTTTACTATATATATATTAATAAAAATTTATAAATAACGCCCTTTATTTTGACTATATTATAAATAAAACTCTCTCTCTCTCTCTCTCTCTCTCTCTCTCTCTCTCTCTCTCTCTCTCTCTCTTTATTACTTACAGGAGCCTTCTATTTGGTTAAAAAATATATCAACTTAATTATAAAACAAGAACAAACCTTTGAAATAACTTGGAGACAAAAATAAAATGCTGATTTCTTTCTAACAAAATTATGATCAAATTAAACTTCTAAAATACTAAGGTAATATTAGAGGAGGGAGATAAGAATAACACGTACCAAAATATCATTTTGCAATGGAAGATATATTCTAGTTTTTATTCCTACCATTTGATAAATCGATATAATTTAATTCGATCATCAGCTTAACCCAATAATAGAACTAGATTAAACCCTAAAATAAATTATAGATAAATCAAGACACTTATTTCTAGACAAAATATGATCAAATCAAACTTCTAAATTACGAAACTCACCTTAGAGAAGTGAGATAAGAAGAATAACTTGGAAAATATCAAAATATTTTATTTTTTATTCCGTTTCAAAAGCCCCGTTTACTTTGCTTGTTAAATTAAACTTAACTCAAGATGTTACTCAATGTTCTTAAGCAAATAAAAGGCATTATTTATAAATAATAAGTAGAGAGGGCTTTATTTATAATATAGTAAAAAATATATTAGGTGTTATCTGCATTTTCTCTATTCTAATTGCCAAATTGTTCACCAAATCTTATCCAACCAAAAGAGGGTAAGTTTTTATAATGCTGTTTGGAATCTATCGAATGAGTTAATCATTAGTTAAGACATTCTAAATAAAATATAAGTTTTATTCCTCTCAACTTCCATCATATAATTATTAATTGGAATTATTAGTTTAGAACAAGCATATAATACCTGAAACCCAGCTCATAGTCACACAGCATAAGGCAGTGGTTAGCAAAATGGACCAGGCTCACCAACCGCCACTCTAAGTTGCACCCCAATAGAAGCACAACTTAATTGGTTTAAAAGGTTTTGTGCCTATATGCACTTCTAAGGGTACAAATATGGATGAATAAATATTAGAGCATATACAATATACACTAATACACCCACTAAGGCACGTTAACTGCTATTCTTCTACGTTGACTGCTAGGCGGCATGTGAAGATCTTAAATTACGATGGGAAAGAATAGGAAAAGAAGTCGATGTACAGGTAGAGTAAAGATGAAACTTTTGATTCCTCGACTGCTAAGATTACGCTCCCTCGTTTTTTTGAGATCATCGCATTCCCATTTGCTGAAATAACTATCATATTCAATGATTCACTGCAGCTCACCCACGGGTGCCTCGTTGAGCCAAAGGAAATGGATGAAGTCATACAACTTGGCACTCACGCTAACCTGGTTAGTATTAAAGCATGGGTTAATCAGCTTTGGATGAATGGATGGTGCATACATTATGTCGAGAAAAGAGAAGAAAAGGTCGATCAACCTTGTAAGGCGTGGGGTTTAATCGCCTCATATGATCAGGTCGCATCTGTTCCAGCTGCTGCACGCAACGAGTTCTGATCTTCTTGAGTGAAGGCAGCTCTTCTCTTGGTTTATCTGCAGCAAACCAGAAGAAAGGGAAAAAGAAATGAACTGGAAGAACTATTTATGGATAGTTTTCCAAAAAAAGTTGTGCCTCTATTATCGTTAGATTTTGATCTGAGTTCCGTGATGCTAAAATCTAAAAGGTCGAAGGTGCATCGTATCAACAGGTACTAGTGACGAACTTCTAGATAAATTTTCCAAATTAAGATTTTGCATCATTATCTAATGGGGTTTCCGAATCTAAAAGCTATACTTTATTAGATAGAGCAATTTGCATGTCCTCCAATGGGAGGTATTGACTTGTTCCTTACGAGGAACAGAAAAACATAATATCTTTCTTGACACTCTTGTGTGCCTTAAAAGTATTTTCATATTGTAACTTTTATATAAATGATTTAAATGAATGAACCAAGAGCCATAAAAGCATGAAGAAAAGCAGTTAGCACTCTGTAGCTAGGCCTGTCAACAAAGAAAATGAATATTTGAAGGTACTTACGGGATCCTCCAGACCAGTAACACTTCAGAAGCTCCTCCACACGCTGTGGAACAACATATGCTCTCTTAGATTCATTGAAAGGATGGCGGCAAAGGATGCGCTCTCCTGCCTATAATGTTAAGAGAGAAGTGAGTGGTTGATGTACATATTTGGATTTTAAACCTGGAAATATAGATTACTCACTGCAGCTAAAAGGTAATAAGTACTGAACTTGATCTAGAAATTTTATAATGTCGCTTCTAACACTACGCAAGCTTAGTAGTATATCAAACTGTTTTTAAGTGAACTTTGATTCCGCTTCAATTAATTTGTTATAAATTATAATTGAAAATGATTAGTAACTGAGTTTCAAATGATAGCTTTAAGACCTAGATAGCATAACATCATCATTTACCTTGGGGGGTGGTTCACTTTCCCCACAAATTATATCTACCAACGGGTAACCTTCTCTACCAAACAATCTGAAGCATCGCTTTTTACATGGTATAGATACCTGGAACATGAAGGTAATGTATGTAATTCTTCCAGAGTAACAGAAATATAGTTGCATGTTACCTTCAGATATGATACTGACCTTTGTTACATCCTCAGAAAGTTTTATGCGAGGTTGGTTATTTATCTCAACTAGCTTAAATACACAACCAAGAGCTGCCTGAGCATAACATGTCACGAGATAAGTACCAATCCCAAAGGCATCTACCTCATGTCCCTGCAGAAAAATTAGATTATCATCAAACATTCAATTCACAGAAATTGAAAGAGTTCTGCTCAAGTTTAAGCATACAAAGGTTTTAGTGCCAAATCTACTATCTACATGATTCTTTACGATAATTTTTATCCTATGGTCATTATGCCACATACCATCAATCAGTTACCTTTTTTATACTGAATCTTCAATCTTCGTGAAAAGTGCACTGGCATGGGAAACAGTCAATACCAAGAGATAGAACACTTCAACTGCTTTAACTAGTCATTTAAGTAGCCCAAATTTTTATTTCATGATACTCAATGTCATAATATTAGAATAGTCTAAAATTTGGCTAATTCTTGATCATGACTGCTTAATATACAGAATAATAAAATTATCAGATCAGAAATTCATTTATTTGTCCAAAAAAGATACCAAGTTTCCAACTTTTGTGGTTTAGTAGCAAATAAATTCATGTGAAAAGAAACTAATAATATGCACAGGGAAGACCTGGGTAGAAATTGTTGAGAAAGTTCATATCATTTGGTACATGAAAAATGTAGCAACTAATATTAGCAAACACTCTAGGTTCAATCAATTTAATCAAAGAATATTTCTTTTATGGAATTGGTGACGTAGATTTCAACCAAGTTGAAATCTAAACAAAAATGTGCACGCACTTACACATAGCTACAATGACCTTAGAATGTAGAATTTGGATGTTAATATTTTCTTCTTGGTAGAAGAAAAGATGAACACAAGCAAAGATATGGCTTTCTAATAGGGATTGAAAAAGACCATCTTAATGGTTACCACCATTTGTCTAGAAGATGTACCTTTTCGCTCTAGCATAAATTTATCACTACATAAAATTCTTAATTGCATCAATTGCTTATAGCAACTGATTATTCAATTCAAAATATTCTAGAGAACATCAAATGATATATGGTTCAACTGACTTAAATTACCTGCTTGTTCAAAGCATCAATAGTTTCCTCATTCAGGTCATTACTAGCTGCGATCGCGGTGTTACCAAAATCAGATATGCCAAATTCTTGTTCTATTACATGAAAGAACTTTCGAGCTTCAATAGATAAATATGCTAGATCACCAGAATCCAACCTAATTCCAGATGCTTTATATCTGCATCAAGATATTCAAAATTCAGGTCAACAAAACAAAGAAATTTAAGATCCAGAAGACTAAAGTAGAAAAGAAATATGCAAATAGATGACCAATAGGAGTATGAAATCCTAAAGCATAAAATATTTGCATATAAGAACCACATCAACCTTCACAATAGTAAAACAGAGGGACATTATTTTCCCTTTGGTGCTAGAAGTGAATTGCTACAGAAGCAATTGTAAAGTCACTAAGTTATAAAAGTTTCAAGGAGTCCTCTCCTTAACCGAGCCATGAATGTAATAGAAACGTAGGTGGATTTGCAAAGCTTCAAGTTCACCATACTGGCTAAGTGAACCATGAACATGGACTGCAAAGAATCACGTGCCATTAAGATCCGAAAAACATATTGTAATCATTGTTTCAATAGTTGTTAAATGTTAACTTCTTCCTTTTTGGTAAGGGAGGTTCTACACTTCTTGCAAGAACAACTGATGTATAAGACTGATGTATAAGTCCTGATCATGATACTATTCTTTTACTATAATACATTGGTTATTCATATTTCTTTCATCTAAATATAAACCAAGGATTGCCATGCCAATACCTTGTCAGCACAACCCACTCTAGTTGTGCATGCCCCAATGTGCACTAGCATGTCTCTAATAAATTTTTTAGATTTTTCTACATATTTTAAGTTCTAATATAGGTATTAAAGCCTACATTGGAGTCTTTTATCTCTGTAAATGATCTATTTTACTAGAGATATAGCAACAGTCAAGTAAAAATATGATTCAACATATAATATAATTTAACACATTCATTAATTTGACAATTTTTCAGTAATTCAGGGAAAAGTAATATAATCAAATAATTTCTAATTGTGCTAAAATTTAAGCTCAAAGTTGTAAAATTTGGAACAAACACATATGGAGTTAACCTAACATGCTTCTACATCTATTTTCACCTAATTTAAATGAATTTGAGATTTTAATTTTGGATTTCTTAAAATTTGGGGCAAAATATGAGGGAATTCAAATTTCCTCTTTCATTCCTACATTTAAAAGAATATTTTTGATAAATCTAGCACCAAAATACTAGATTAATGTAGGATCACACTTACAAATAATAGATTTAGCAAAATTAAGCTATATCATTTTGAGTATGTTGCTTAATTTAATAGTTAATAAGTATCCGGTGCCACATAATGAGTGTCATCCGATACTATACCCGTATTGGAGGATACTAGCTTGGCACGGGCTATGCCATTGGCACAATTCATTCTGGTTGCCGCTAGGTCACTAGCATGAAATCCTTATCATAAACTTGATAACTTCATAAATAATGTATAACATTAAAAAAAGGACAATTATCTATTATAGATTTCCCAAGACATATCGATCTTCGTCTTCTTCATTTGTGCTTCTATTTGTATCAATTTCTAAAACCTTTCAAGAGGATTTTTACAAAAATTAGTATACTCATGGTCAGATACTACCTAATGACAGAAGTCCAGGACCTTCATATTAAATCAATATAAATGAAATCTTGGCGGTGTTTTGAGTCACCAGTTGAATCAGTCTTAGATACAATAGGTACATAATTAAAGAAACCTCAAAATTATTCAGGAGCAAAAACTTACCCTAAACTATCAAGTGCTAGAGCTACTGCACAGAAGTTAGGAATTCCACTTCGCATAACCTGGTGAATAAAGAATTTGTAAAAGGATGCTGAACCATCAATACAACAACGATTATCTACTCAGATGATGAAATCATGCAGTCCGAAGTCTATCCATAGAACAATATTACATACAATAAGTTAATGACTCGTTCAGCTAAATATTGTCATATCTTAAAGCATGAATAAACAGAATGATGAGCTGAAACTACCTTTACAGGCATTAGCCAAACAATGCTCATGAAACTAAGTCACACGGAATTACTCTACATGCATTAATCAAAATAATGCTTGTAGAACAATTAAAAGGAAAGGTAACATGGAATACACAACATTAAGTTACTCCATTGCTTGATATTAGACTGAGAGGAAAGATAAGGATAATGCAACGAAAGGAAGGGAAAAGCATTACATTAACATATTCATGTTAGGTAAAGTAATTAACACTTTTTAGACAAAGGTCTGCCTCAATCTGAAAAATCCTTACCCTGAGATGAGAAGTGCTAATCTTTTAACAAAGATTTAACTAAAACTTCCCAGAAAGCTATATTAATATTTAAATATTGCATGTAAATGTCAGCTAGGTGTATTGCATGTATGCATGTAATTACATCTACAATTGCTTGGAATTTATTTGGCGAATAAAATAAGAAATTATAAGGATAAAGATAATCAAGAAATGATAACTCACATCATAGGTATCTACAAGTGCTAGAAAGTTATTTGGGAACGCCAAAGCATATGACGTGAAGGCTGCAAGCTCGCTTTGATTTGTTTCACCAAAAACGCCACGCAATGCATCTGCTAGCTTAAGATGCACAAAAATTGACCATGAGATTAGTGTCTAAAATAAGTTGTACATTACATTGGCCATAAGGCCCATGACAGCATGACACGATTACTTAACAGGCTGCGATATATAATATTCTTTTCAACTGAGAGATGATTACAATATTTTTCAAATAGAAGTAAACTCAAACAAGTGAAAAGAGTATGAAATTCTAAGTTTTAAAAAATAAAAGATAACTGTGAAAGGAAAAGCTACAAAATTTTAGAGCACAGAAATTAGTACCTGAATTTTCCTGAGCCAGGTCTGCACAAGACTAACAAAGTCCTCGCAAGTTCTTGAGCCATCTTGACTCTTAAGTGCTTTGTCTATGATATCATCAGGGCTCTGGAAAACAATTTGATAAGAATATCAGAAGATAAGTTATACTTATACCCCAGTGTGCAGAAACAAATAAATAACAGAATTTTTAACATGTACGATCTGCTAATATCTGCTGGAAAATGCCCAGTACAATTTCCAGTTTGCAACTAAAAGTTCTAAGCAAAGGTTATATACAGTGTATATGCAAGTAAAATGATTGGGAAAAACACTCCTATCAACAAAACTCTGTCCAACAACATATACCTACCAATTAAAATGTATGCAAAGTTATGACCTAACTCATGCAGATGAAAGGGATGCAGCTACTTTATGCAATCAAACAGTGGGTTGGAATTATCTCCTGGTGCAGAAATTCCAGAAAATTAAGTATGGTCAAAGGAAATGAGATTATAAAATGAGATTATTGGGATAAAATGTGAAGATCTGTGCCATCATATCTACATTTCAAAATTGAGACAAAATAAAAGTACAGCTCATAACAAGAAGCGAATTTACCAACCATAAATGAGCTAACAAAGGCATGAGAATGTGTTCCTCGAAGTGGTATGCCAAACAAATTTCCAGCCGCTACATTGCTGTATATGGTGTGAGAAAACATCAGTTATGAACAATGCAAAATCAATACAATGTAAATCTGCACAATGAGGTTTCAATTGTAGAAGGACAAGATCGACAACAACTAGGGGCATAGATTATTTAAGAAATATTAGCTAAAATAAATTATTATATTTTTCCAGAAGAATAACCTAGATATCGAGATATAACGTGTGTATATACAAATTATAGTGAGCGGAGCCTGAGAGAATGGCTTTTGCCCAAGCTCAGTTCGAAATTCATTTTGAGCCTAGAATTTTGTCCAGGTTCCGCTCGAATGAGCTTGCATAATAACTTATCACATAAAGTTGTTGCATAACTTATAGAGCGACTCATGGTTGGAGAAGACAATGAGTCCCACCTCCACATCACATTGCAGAGTTCGTACAGATTCCTCTGCTTCGCAAACATCATCCGTTGATTTATCTTGATCTCAATCTGCTTCAACCCCACTCTTTATCTCCCCTCTCTCTTCTCTCTTTTCTCAACAAGAAACAAGTAATGGTAGTAGAAGAGATCAAGAAGACCATAGGGCCTCGTGTAAAGGTGAGGAGTGGGAATTTTGTTGATTGCCTACTTAGGCTCGACTCATTTACATTGAAGTTGACCAGAGCCCGAGCTGCTCATTTATTTTGACAGCTCTACATGTATGTAAATAAATATGGTCTCTACAAGTAGACACATAATAAAATACTGGCTCAGTGAGTTGGAGAACATGACATTCTAAATTTTCAATGCCTCCTCCCTACGGTTTTAGTGGCAGCTATTTTATCCAACAGCCATCTTATAAATATAACTTAAAAATATGTCGCATTCATAACAAACTTCATTATGCATTTTCTTAGTATTCTGGCAGAATTTGCATTACAAGTATAACACCCATTCCGTCCAGAACAGTCAGAATATAGAACCACTAGAAAGCAATACCAATAAAACATAACAGACCTTGTTGCATCAAAACCTCCAACATAACAATATTTTGAAGCACTTATTCCACCATCAGGCCCCTACAACCAACTTGCAAAATTAGAACTTCCTCATAAGAAGACAATATCTCAGAAAAAATGAGAAAGGAGGTAAATGAAGATCACCTGCGCTCGTCTAAGTCCAAATTCAAGTAGAACTTTTGACTTTCCTGCAACAAATCGGTGTCGTGCAGCATTTGTAGTCACCAATGAGGCATAATTAACTAGATTTACAAATGGGGTCTCAAGAAGTTGAACCACCTAGTGAGCATATATTAAAAAACATTCATGAAATGGTAAGAACTATAATAACAAGGCAGACTAGGTATCAGGTGAACAAAGTTAATAAAGGGAAGAAATATAAGAATTTAAGAACCAAAGGTTCTTGTCAAAGATTTCACAGAACACGGCAACTAAAGAATTTCTGTTTATACTCACAGCAACTGGTCCTTCAACTCTTATCAGGGGCACCTTTGGAAAAACAACAGAACCCTCAGAAATGGCATAAACCTCCACATCAGAACAGTCAATTTCTCTGAGATAGTCAAAGAATCCATCCTAGATGGACAGGAAAAAGAGGACAGCAAACAGGGAAAAAGAAAATATCTGAGCCACATTAGTTTATAAAAACCAAACAAGATGCCGTACTTAGAAGCTTCCACAACAAAGGTCATTAATTAATTAATTAATTAATAATGCATAAAAAAAAAGCTGTCGAACTGTGTTTATCCATGTAACAATTTCAAAGAAAACCATAAATCAACAAAGAAGCATAATCTGACGAGAACAGAAACAGTGCCATATGACACAGTAACTAATTTACCAAAACATCATGACTAACAACATATGCCAAATAGCAAAATAAGACAAAGAAGCTTTTATTTTAAGGTTATCCAGATTATAAGAAAAGAAGAAGTCAACTAAGCTCACTTATAATTTAAGACATAATGATGACTGAGTAAGGCGAGACAATTATATATAGATACAAGAAAAGGACAAATATTAAGTACATCAGAACCTCTCTTTTCTTATTTATACATCGGAGAAGTACCTTGTGCTGAGACCAATGTTTTAAGAAGACAAGATCAATCCGAAGGTCATCAAAACTATATCTTGATGAATAAGACAAAAAAAAAAAGAAACAGTGCTTTCCAAATAACCATCTAATAAGTATTAACCTTGTTACAAAAGACTACTTATTTTTATGTTCTTACAAATCGAGTCATCTATCAGTATAATTGCAAGAAAACTATCCTTTTAGCTCATTAGGGATATACTGTCTTTCTGGAAAAGAACTGCAACCGAACAACAAAAAGCAAAGGTAACAATGATAGAACTTACACCTATTTTAACATAACTCACAACCAAGTTAGAGGCACAAGGGTAACAAAAGTAAGAACCATGAGATGGTCGATAATAACCCATCAATTGAGTTGGGAGATGCATAAAATTAATTTCGAGAGTGCAAGGCACGAACTTTATCAAAATAAGAACCACAAATCCAGCAAGTAGAGAAGGAGAAAGAAAAAAAGATTAAGGACATGGCTGCATGACTAACACAATGTACCTCACATGTTGGCATTGCTGACTGCAGAAAAGAAATATCTTCCTCGTTGAATCTAAAATTGGCAATAAAACGAATGCATTCTTCAAGGCCTGCAAAAACAGTGTATTCACCACCAAAGGGGTTCTTTCTGAAGTACAGATCAAACCTGCAAAAGGCTAAAGTTTAGGATAAAAAGCAATTTCAGGAGACAGAGTGCTTAACTCCAAAGTTAAAATAATGCCCAGAACATTAAACTCAAATGTGTTTCCACAGATAAAAATAGATAAGTTTGAGAATCTTGCAGACGTAAATTGAACCACATAAGAAGTATTGAAAAATTAAAAATTATGATGTTCTTGTAAGTTTAGTTCTTACATGTATATGCTGCATTGTAACATCGTAACCAGAATAATAGATGGAATTTAGCAGATATTTATCCAATGGAAGCCAATTAAATTTTGTAAGCTACACCCATTCATCTACAATGTTAAAACAGCAACTTCTGGTGAGCTGGTTGATTAAATAATGTCTAAAATATCCATGGGAATGCATCTTTGTCCACACCATTTTGCAATTGGCTTTATAATAGCAAAGCTTATTTGAATTAATTAAATCCAAAAAATAAATCATTAACTTTTCTATCAGAAATTTTCCTCACAATATATACTACGACAAAAGAAGAAATTAAACTTGATCTGTCACATTATTAAAGAAACTTTGATTCCCATTAGACTCCTTAGCATATTCTTACTCTTCAAGAGTTAAATACCGACATAGTTTCCAAGGCTCAATCTCCATCCGTCACAAAGAAGGGCACAAATGTCTAATGCAATTCATCGCTACACTTTTCTCTATGAAATTTTATTTTAACTCACAATTTGACCAGCTGGCTTCAATCACCTATTACACGACATCAAATTGCAGAACAACATTAAGATATTTCACCCCCTCTGTCTTCATACCCTGAACCCACATAAACAGCATCACAATACAAAGACTTATTGGTCCTAAAAAAATAGTCTATATATCTCTAAAATAAAAAATCCATAGGATATCTGACATCTTTTGTCCCATCTATTTGTTTGTATCAGGATTTAAAATTATACAAACACCTGCAACATCCAACTCGCACAAAAACGAAACGAAAAACAAGCCATAAACTCTATCTTTCAACGCAAAATGAGAAAAGAAAATTCCAATGCAAAATAAATCTAGGACCAATTCATCAACAGGGAAAGGCAATTAAGAACCGATCCTAGCCCGTAGTGGAAGGAAAGAGGAGAAACCAATAGAGATCTCACTCACACGGCTCGATCGAGATGCTTCCCGGCCTTCCAGTACGCGTAGGCCATCGTGAACTGATACAAATCCGTCAGCAACGGCGTCACCATCGGATTCGTCGGCCCTCCGATCTCCTTCTCCACCATCGCAGATCCATTCCCCGTCGCCGCCGCGGCCGCCATAGATCTACTCTTCTTCTCCTTCTCGCTTCCTCAGGGTTTCGATCGAGAGCTAGAGGAGGAGGAGAGATGGAAACCCTCCTCGCGAATTGGAAGCGACGAAACGAGAAGTGGACGAGAGGCCGTTGGAATTTTATAGGTCCGGTTCCTCCTTTATATCGCATTTGTTCTTACTTTGGATTTGTACACGCGGCACCGATTGGTTGGAACACAGTAGTAGAGAGAGGGGGGTGATTCGTGTCTCGAGATCAAACTGAATCACCTGAGGTGCCGGGTCAAGAAAGGTAAGTCTTAGGGAATCGGATCGTCTACAGGCTCGACTGCTCAAATTTTATACAACCAGCAAGCAACTCATTGATATTAGAGGGGGGAATCGACTCCTACTCCAAATTGGATTAGAGCATGTCTTAGTCAAAATAAATAATTTTATTAATTTACTTAATGTCAGTTAGTTAAAATAATTTCAAGATGATAAATAAATTATATAGGGAAAAAATAAAGTCCAAAATTATAAAATCATCAAACGAAACGAAGTATGAATCACAAAATAAGTAAAATTTAAAATATGATTTATAAAATTTTATAAAAAACTTAATATCCCTAAACCAAACTTTCTCTTTAAATATATATTTTTTAAATCAAAAACGATGCAATTTAAGTCAATTTGTCCCATTTTTTAATTGACTTTTTCTATCTGTAATTTAGTTAAAAAATGCAGAGAGACATGGCAATATAAAATGAAAGTTTTTGAGGATACAATATTAAAATAGTTGTGGTTCAAAGTGTATAGTAATAAAATGCATTTAATACTACTTTCCAGTGGAAAGGTTTGGACAATGATATCTCTATGGTCTACTTGTGATGGCCGAGGCACAATTTGGACTTCAACGCTTCCTAAAGTTGCAATTATTTATACAAGATAGTTTTGGTCCCTGCTCCCTCCTTCCTATTAACTTTGATCGCCTCCATCCCTTTTGGCTGTACTGTATTGGGAGGTCCATATCCTGCTCATTTTGTTGGGAATCGAACTCTGACCCTCTTCCTAGTTCATGAACCTGGGAATTGCTAATAATATTTAGAGTTGGGAGTAATGGCTACTCACTGAGAAATTATCCAAACTATTTCTTCTAGGAGGCCAAGAAATCGTAATGCTTGTCGCTGTCCTGGTCTGCTATTCTCAGTCTTAGGACTTAGTTCAGGAAAAACATTATATGGAAGGTGGGAAACGGAGACTCTATTCATGTTGCGACCCATGACTCCCTCTCCCTCTCTGTCAGCTCCACCCCTCTATCCAAGCTAGTCTCACTATTAAGGATCTGATCTTCGATGGTGAGTAGAATTTGGACCTTTTTAACTCTCTTCTCGCTGACGAAAGTTACCCTTATTCGTAGGATCACTCCTAATTGTACCACTTTGGACAAGCAAGACCGTCTCATTTTTTGGAAGCCTCTAAAAAAAAAATTAACTTTACCTCTAAATCAACGTATTGCTCCCTCTCGAATGGTGATTGGCTGAGCTCCTCCTCATCAACTCAAGCCATCAGTCCATGGAATCTTATGTGGACAAACAAAGCTTCCACTCCGACAGTCAGGTTGTTCATCTAGAAATGCTCAGTGGGAGCTCTCTCAATATGAACTGTTCTCCACATACGAAGGATTGAAATAGATTCTTCCTGCCCATTTTGTTCCAATGAGTCGTAATCCATCGATCATGTTCTTTTTCAATGCTCCTTTGCAAGAGCAGTGTGGTTTGCTAGTATATTAGGGTTACAAGCAAACCCAACCACTACAAAGTTTAATAACAGGCTTGTCTCTACTACTTCAGCTTTAAAGGATTAAAAAGAAACAATCTATTGCTTTATCGTCCGTTGGAGTATCTAGAAGGCGAGAAACAATTCCATATTCAATAGGGAGAAACCTTGCCCACAAAACTTATTGCAATGCTGAGATTCAACCTTATGTCTCTAACAATGCTAAGATTCAACCTGGTGATACTATGGGATGGTCAGATGCAGTGTGGAAAGGGAGCAGTGAAGGTGGTGTCAGGTTTATTCTTTCAGAGTTCCCTTAAATATCTACCAAGGAAAAGCTATCTTCTTACAGACCTATCACAATGCTTTGCATAATGAAGTGCAAGCACTAAATATCTGATTGTTTAGCGATTGCCTTAACTTAGTAAACATGCTCAATGGTAGTGGGAAGCTTCAACAGGATAGGGCAATAGCCCCTATTACCAAAGATTGTCTTAAATGGATATCAGACTCCACTTCTATCAATATCTACTACACTAGCAGACAAATCAATTGTGTGGCTAACAACCTAGCCAAGTTCGCTTTAGCAAACCTTGTTTGTAAGGAGTGGCTTCACCCTCCTCCTAAATTCCAATGTAACCTTTGGGTTTTCTTTGATGATAAATGGTGGACCATTGGGTTGCTTTCATGAGAACCACCAAACTAATAGGAGCAGCTCCAGATTGGTTGCTCACATAAAATAATAGAGCAACTTGTAGCCCAGCTGGGCTTAGGCTTGATTCAATCTCCGCTTAAAATTACTCAACTTGAGCACAGAGAGCCAGCTCGCTCAGGCTTAACTTGGTAGGGCTCCTATTGAATTCTTAGGATTGGTTTAATTTATTATTTTGATCCTAATCATCTTAAACAATTAAAGCATAAAAGCTCGAGTCCAAGCTTGAATTAAGATTGAATTGACTTTTTAAAAGCTTGAGTTCGAATTAGGACCTCAAAATTTACCTAAATATTATAGAAATGGGTGGTAATATTGAATTTCTTTTTATTATTTTTATCCCTATTTATTTCACATATGATCAAATGCAAACCGTTTCCAGGCGCATTTGTATAAAAATATCTTTTAATTATTAAAATAATAAAAATAAGTTCTCATCTGTATATTTTGTATATAAATTAATTATATTTTGTTATAAAAAAAAATATGCACCTCTACTTAGTTTCAAAAGCTCAAACTTACTATTACCAAAATTTAAATTTTTTTTTACACAAATAGCTTCCATTTCTATAATTAAATACTTCTTAACTAATATTTTAACAATAAGCATTGTTAGTACTAGGAAAAGGAATCCATGTATATTTATCAAAAATATATAGTATTTTATTTTTATTATCAATCTGTCTCATGTTTAATGTCTCAAAAATACCTAATGTTAGGATTATTTTTTTATCATAGCTACTGCATAGATGAATTAAATTGATTATAGATGCAAAATAACCTCCAGGAAATGTTTTAAGATTAAGGTGAAAATAAAAGTGGAGTAGAATTTTAAGGCTCAATTAATTCGAAGGCCGAACATGAGCATTTTGCAGCATCAAATAATCTCGAACAAGTTAATAAAATAGTGCTCGGTTGGTTAAAGGGGCTCATAATAGATGAGTACTCTTAAGTTAAACTCTTATCAACATCGGCTTAATTGTAACGCCACTAAGTTTTCACTTCTCTTAAAATAAAAATTCCCTAAATTTTTTGTACGAATTATCTAGTCATGGGCCTCCATGATGAGATCTCTTAAGCCCAAGCCTAAATTTTTAAGCCGATACAATCCCATTCTCTTTGGCAAATTTTGCACAGGAAACTACTATTACATTGCTGCTTAATTCACCTCATCATAGGGATACAATATTCTTTGAAAATATAGAGAAATTTTCGAGTGACACCCTATTATTATTTTTTAATTAATGCCTCTGTGTTTGATGATTTTGTTGCTCGATATCTTTTCTTTTTTTTCTATAATCTTTATATAATATACTGAGTTAAATAAACTCAACCGTTTTGAAATAGAACGGTATTAATTAAGGAATATAGTGATTAAATTAAGGAAGAAATTTTTGATTTGATGAGGTGGACTAGGATGAGATAAGAATAGTGGGTCAATATTAGGAATTTTTAAGGGTATTTTAGTAGAGGGTTAAGAGAGAAAAGTTCATTTTAACGGTAATTACTTTTTCCCGTCCTTTAGGTCAAAAACTGGCCATAATTTATTATAGAAGAAATTACAATTTATTTTCCGGTGGTGTGACTCAATTGTAATTCGGTCACGTGTATTTTTAATTTAAGCACTTAATCCCGCCTAAGTTATAAAAAATTTTGTCGGTGGTTAATTACGACACAAAAGGACTTAATTATCTCATCAAAATAAAGTCTAATTGCTATTTATTCATGGTGAGAAATATTGATGCACATAAAACACTATTAGTTTTGAAAGAAAAATATAACCGTTACAATTTAATTTGGACCACAACAGAATTAAATGCTTTAAATTAGAGAAATTTGCGTATAACACATTGTCGTTTAGCGAAATTATGATTTATATCCTATATTTTTATTATTTACAAATTGAGCTGTATAATTTAATGAATATATATAGAAAATACCATATTGTTAGATCTATTAGTTAAACTTAACAAAATTTCTAGGTTAAGCTAACTATACTAAAAGAATTACGAAAATATTCTTAACTAAGTCAAACTAAGGGCATTTTAGCTATTTTAGAAAATATATATTTTAGTCATTAAAATTTTTTTTACTTAACTAAATATTCTTACGGTATCTGTTCAAATTTAATCCAAAATATTTTCTGCACATATTCGCTAAATTATAGAGTTCGATTTATAAATAATAAAAATATAGGATGTAAATTATAATTTAATTATAAAAAAGGGTGTTATATGCAAATTTCTCTTAAATTTAAAATAAAAAAGTAAACTAAAATTGAGCTAAACCAGGTAAAACTGTAAATTATCCTTAATTTGAATCCATTATGAAGGGAGGTGGAGGTGGAGGTGGAGGTGGAGGTGGAGGTGGAGGTGGAGGTGGAGGTGGAGGTGGGGGTGGAGGTGGAGGTGGAGGTGGGGTTCTCCATCAAAATCACACTAAATCACTGGATAAGAGCCATTCTAAGCGGGCCTCTAATGTTCAAATGATCCATTGACATACTAATGATGAGTCTTGTAAAGCAAGCACACAATGTGGAGATAGTGAATAGTGATAATAGACCAAATCTTGACCAATCTCTCTCTCTCTCTCTCTCTCTCTCTCTCTCTCTCTCTCTCTCTCTCTCTCTCTCTCTCTCTCTCTCTCTCTCTCTCTCTCTCTCTATATATATATATATATATATATGCACAAAGTCTTAGATGTAAATTAATATGATACTAGTATACTATGTAATGTTTATCATTTTTGACTTAAAATTACTTATTGATCCACTTGTTTAGGCTCAAACTTAAAATTAACTCAAAATTAAATAATCAATTCAAACTTGATCATATATATATATGCTTAAAAATAATTTCAATTCAAAATTGATCAAAACTCAGCTTATTTATCCGCTCTAATTTCATCTGAGAACTGTTGAATGTATGTGATTAATGTATTGGTCAAGCAGAATAATAACCTAGTTGGCTAGTTGCGAGTAGAAGTCTTCTATATCCTCTATAATAGACCCATAGGTATGATGATAGCTAGGTTATCCATGGCATTGTTGCTTCCTCTTAAATTTCACCAGAGACACACACAAGAGAATCCTACCAAAATTTTTAGATCATGCAAGTAAATAAAAAGAGGTTTTAATCTTTTTAACAGGCAAGTACAAGGGCTTTGTGAGGAACCTTCCTCTCTGAGAACAAATATACAACAAACATTACCCACCTCCGCCTCACGTGCACCGAGGAGTAACCAGAGATCAGACCACCGCCCAGCCGTCGGATCGACCGGCTCCCAAGAAAAAGATCGAACAGTAGGGGGGGGGCATTTCAGTCATTTGGCTACGTGGGAATTCCGTACCCTGGAGCGGTCCAAAGGGTCGGGCAGCGCGCGACAGCTGTGAAACACGTGCGGGCGAGGGGAGCGGGAGGCCCGCCCCGGGCCCGACCCGTCGTTCTTGTCGGGTTGACTGGGGACAGGGTAGGACCCGGATCCGTGTGGTCCCCAAACCCCTTTCCCCGATAATAAAACCATTAACCCGCACGCGTGTGCCAGCCTACACCACGAGCGGCATATACGTGTTACACGTCACTTCGTGGCTCGTGGAATAGATATTAAGAGTTTGTTAAATGCGGGTTACGTGTCGAGAGCTTATTGTTTGGATTGGCTGTAATGTTGTGATGGGTGGGTTAGCAAAAGGCGGTCCAAAGTCGCGGTTGGAGTTAGGGGGAGTGGCGTGGTCTTCACAGAATTTTTGTACCCGAGGCCCCAGGGGCCAGGGGGGGGGCCAGGGTGAAGCGGATCCCTTCACTGCGCCCGAATAAAGGGGCCCAATTGGCTGCCATGGGCCCCACCATCCTAATCCGCTAACCCGGATGCGTTTGACTGGCCACCTCCCGATTCCCTCGTTGACCCGCCAATCTTGACCGTCCGAGGCCCCGAGATGCGTGCGTCTGCGGTAGCCCGACGGTTCAGATGCGGTCGAGCTGCCGACATCTGAACGCACCCCGCAGCTGCACGAAATCGCACGCCGGCATTAACGTATGGTCCTCGGAAATCGCGTTAGATAACTTGAGAGGGCGTTAAAAGTTAAAACGCAGAAAAATAAAATGTGAGGGTCTTCTATGTAAAAGAGAACTTATACGAACGAGCAATGTACGGGCACAAAACCAAAATTCGGAAACCCGGTAGAAAACAAGGGGCATGTGATCCGAGTCCTCAGCGTATAAACGAGGGTAGTTTCGGAATTCTACGTTCCTTTACCCGCACGTGTGAGGGCTCTCATAAGTCCAGTGCCCAGCACTCTTCTTCTTTCCTCGTTCGACATCCAAAACGTCGAGTCGAAGGATTCTTCGAGAGAGAGAGAGAGAGAAGAAGAGATTGATTCGAAGAAGAAGAGATTGATTCGAGGAAGAAGAGAGGGATGCCGGGGAGCGTGGCGCCTTTGGATATGACGGGAGTACAGATCCCGTACCACTTCCGGTGCCCGATCTCGCTCGAGCTGATGCGGGATCCGGTGACGGTGTGCACGGGGCAGACTTACGACCGGCCGAGCATTGAATCCTGGGTGGCGACGGGGCACACAACGTGCCCGGTGACACGAGCGCCGCTCGCCGACTTCACCCTCATCCCCAACCACACCCTCCGCCGCCTCATCCAGGAATGGTGCGTCGCCCACCGCTCGCTCGGCGTCGAGCGGATCCCCACCCCGAAGCAGCCCGCCGACCCCACACTCCTCCGCCTCCTTATCTCCCAGGCGGCCGCGCCGCGCTCCTCCTCTGCCGCCAGGCTCGCAGCGGTCCGACGTCTACGGGCGCTTGCCAAAGAGTCCGACAAGAACCGAGCGCTGATGGCGACGAGGGAGACGAGGGAAGCGATGGTGGGGATCGCGCTGGCAGATGCAGATCCGGATCTGGCAGCGGAGGCGATGGCGGTGCTGGCAATGATCGGGATGGGGGAGGCGGAGGCGGCGGATCTGGCGGAGAGGCCGGACCGGATCTGCCGGCTGGGTACCGCGGTGTCCACGTGGCAGACGCTTGAGGCGCGGATCAGCGCCGGCGCGGTGATCGAGGCCGCGGCGGCAGTCGGGGCGAGGACGGCGGTGGGCGCGGCGGATGGGGTGGTCGACGGGGTGGTGAGGCTAATCGCCGAGAAGGGAAACGCACGTGCCGCGCGCGTGGGCATTAGGGCGCTGTTCGCCCTGTGCCTAGCGAAGGAGAACCGACATCTGGCGGTTGCCGCCGGGGCGGCGGCGGCGGTGGTGGAGAGGGTGAGGGAGGGCACCGGCGAGTCGGAGCGGGCAATGGCGACGGTGGAGCTACTATGCCGAAGCGAGGAGGGGAGGGAGGCGGTGATGGCGGCCGCCGCCGGGGACGCCGGCGGCGCGGCAGCCGTGGTGGCAGCTCTGGTGAGGGGTATGGCCGGAAAGGCGGCGGAGCACGCCGCCGGAGCCCTCGTCGCCATGGTCGGCGCATCGGAGACTCTCCAAAAAGAAGCCGTCAAAGCCGGAGCCATGAACCAATTGCTTCTCATGGTGCAGGGCGGCTGCTCGGATCGAGCCAAGCGCAAGGCCCAACTCCTCCTCAAGATTCTTCGTTCTGCTTGGCCGCAGCACGACGACATCATCAACTCCGTTGACTTCCTCCGGCCATTCTAATCCAGTAAACCCCTCCCCACCACTCTTTCTTCTAATCTTCGAAATATAGATATATCAAAAAAAAAAAACTAAAAAAAAAGACCTCTCTTTAGCATCTCATTCCTTTGGATCAATGGGAGGACCCGAGGGATGAGATTAAAGTTAAAGACAGATGAAGATGGCATGCTTGGATGGTGGTAATGGTAGTTTTTTTGGCGAGTTGTATGTATGGGGATTTTGTATGTATCCATTTGATTTTCGAAAAACAAAAAAGATGGACAGATAACACCAAAAATGACTTCAACTGCGTTCTTTTCTTCTCTATTTGAGCAATTCTTCTTAATCGGAGAAAACAAAAGAATTAAACATCTTTCTCTTCGGTTTGGAAATTTGGGTTATTTTAAGAGTTCTGAGTATATGCATGAGCAGAAAGCTGATCGACTTTGCCTGGGTTGTACTGCTAAATAGAATGTTATCTTTCCTCTAGATTTGAAAGAGAGAGTTATGAATGTTTCTGAAATTGACTGCCATTTTGACCTCTGACTTTGCCAGTGCTTAGTGAGACCAATAACTGAGTTTCTAACTCTGCTCTGTAGCACAAATAAATAAAATAAAATACAATAGACTTCATTAAAAAAAAAAAAAAAGATCTTTTATTTACTCATATGCCCATCTAAAAATTCCTATTTGCATATTTATCCTGCAAAATATAGTATTTATATAGATACTTACTTCATAGAAAATAGATAAAATAATATTTAAATGGTACATATATATATATATATAACTATCAAATATATATAAGTAAATATGCACACAAAAAATAAAACACCAAATAATCTATGGCATCTTTTTTCTTTATTTCTTTGATGAAAAAAAAAAATCATCAGTTTGACCAACTAATTTGTTATTTATACTTATGGCAACTCATAGCTCTTGAAAACAGAGATCTCTCCTTCCCAGATGATATACCCACAGGCAATTTATAAACATTCTATGAACAAACGCTATCAATAGATACGAATAATACTGTGTCAAAAATATTTGTAGAATATTTAGGGGCATATCAGAGCTGTCGAAGTTCAAAAAGAAAAGGACGATAATTTTAGGTCGGAGCCAGATATAGGCCTCTCCTTTTCAGCTCAAAAAATTTCCTAAATCTTAGGGCATCTTAGAAAACAGAGCAATTAGCTAATTGACGAGTCTATCTAATTAGATAGGAGGAATATTTAACCTGAACCATGAGTCCTATCAGGACTTTAGTAGGTTATTCCAATAATAATGCATGAAGAAAAAGGAGGATGCTCCCAGTTTCATAGGTGTTAATTAGTGGGTTAGATTGGTCCTCCTGCATTCTTGCTTCTCCACTTCTACCCCCCCCCCCCCCCCCTCTTTGAATGCAATATTGTTCTTGGGCAAGTGTCCAAATCCCACTTAGGAATGATAGCTTGGATTGCTACCAATGCAGGTGGCAAAAAGAGGGGGATGGAAAGGGAAAGGAGTGACCAGATGCTGCTGTTCATGACTCATGGATGTTGGTGGTCATCACATGAGGGGGGGGGGGGGCGAAGGAGGGAATGGATATGTGAGTGAGTGAGCCCATGGGGAATGGGATTCACATGGATGGATCAAAGTGGGCATCACATGAATTGAATTGAGAGACAGCCAGCCAGCCAGCCACCTTTGTCCTCTTAAACCTTATCTTTTATTCCTACTCTAGTATGAATAAAAAAGTTTTGATGTCAACTTTGCCACTAAAGATGGTCCTAATGCTCTATTTAAATGAGGTCACTTCATGGTCCCATTGACCAATTCAGTCATCGTCGTCCCATCATCCCATGGATATTTTTATTTTAAGATGACTAATATTATTATATGCACCCATGATATATATTAAAATCCCAATTAAAATTACATTGGGTAAAATTACTGATATACTCAAACAAAGTATCTATATTCTATAATATGGATAGATATATTATCACAAAATTAAACCTATTTTCACATTCAGAGCCAAGGTAAGGCCGGTCCGGGCCTGAAATATTTGGGTTAGAGCAGGGCTATTTCTGTAATTGTATAAGTTGGGCCTGGGCCTTGGGACCAGGCCCAATTTTATTCTTCGTTTATAGTGTTGTCGAAGCCCCATCCCCAAGAATTCCAATAAACCAAAACCCCAGAGGGGAAGAAGGAAGGGGGAGATGAAGCTTCGTCACGCGATGGTGTGCTCATCGAACCAGAACCGGAGCATGGAGTCGCACTCCCTTCTCAAGCGCCATGGCTTCGACGTCGCCTCCTATGGCACGGGGGCCCACGTCAAGCTCCCTGGCCCATCTCTCAGGGAGCCCAACGTATACGACTTCGGCACGCCTTACAAGTTCATGTTCGATGACCTCCGGCGCAAAGATTCTGATTTGTGAGTTGTTTCCTCTCTCTCTCTGTCTCTCAAATTCCCGTCTTGGTTGAGGTAATTTGCTGATAAAGTGATGAAATTTGTAGGTATAAGCGGAATGGAATCTTGCCGATGTTGAAGAGAAATTCTACGGTGAAGAATGCCCCGCAGAGGTGGCAGGACAACTCCGGTGATGGATGCTTTGACGTCGTGCTCACATTTGAGGAGAAGGTGTTCGATATGGTCGTCGAAGGTTGGTCGTCTTCTTCACAATTTTGGTTTTCTCATCGTAATTTTGTCGAACATGCTGACGGCAATATCAAACAGCCAAATTAGTTGTTATTTGCTAGAAATGTGCTCCTTTCTACTATTTGGTAAATCATCCTTCGGAGTTGCATATTAATATTGCATGCATTCTCTTTGGTTCATCAAAGAAAACATAAATTATTTAGTTACTAATAGTTTCTTTCTTTTTTCTTCTCCCTATGCACTGCGGAATATTAATGGTGTAACTGTTGTGTTTAATTTCTACAGATCTAAATAACCGTGAGCAAACATTGATGAAAACTGTATTGATAATCAATCTGGATGTAAAGGATAACCATGAAGAAGCTGCTATTGGAGCCAAGCTTGCATTAGATTTGTGCCAGGAGGTATGCTAGTAACTAGATTGGCAATTATTTGTCTTGGATGAGTAAGCTTTTGATAATGCATAGTTAATTGAACTTCTTAAGTGTTCTGCTGAATCATGTTCTTCTGGTTTGAATCTCATATTCTTAAACATCTTTGAGGTGTAGCCTTTGAACTAGCAATTTTTTTTAACAGCAACAGCCAATAATAATAAGCTAGGTGATGAGCTAGCTAGGACTATCGGGGCCTTATTTGTTTTGAGTTTAGGGAACCTCCCTGAACTGGTTTGGAGACCCTTAAACTTGTTCAGTAACCAAACACATTTTTATCTTT
This sequence comes from Typha angustifolia, assembly GCF_048772165.1. NCBI lineage: Eukaryota > Viridiplantae > Streptophyta > Magnoliopsida > Poales > Typhaceae > Typha > Typha angustifolia. Next base: position 407,192 of record NC_133250.1, read on the forward strand.
TTCATATCTAATCAAATTTATTTTTTTAAAAATTAAAACTAAGAAATAAGACTAACTAATCGAGTTCGGAGCTTAATCTCAAACTAAACAAAGCTCCAGCTATCGGGAGAACTAATATAAACCTTTTTCATAGATTGGTGATGAAATGCATTTCTTTGAGTGTACAATTAATCCAAAGTTGCTTTTTTCATATAGAAAATTTCTAGAATAATATTAGCATGCTCATGATCGGCTTTCCTTGCAACATATTTGATGCCCAGAAAATAGAAAAAATGTGCCACTTTTGAAATTTTTTAGGGCAAATAGATTCCACAAGAATATTTGATACTTTTATTATTTAAAGTCTAAAAGATTAGGTTATATTAAGGATGCCCATGCAGGTGAAGGCGTGGCTGCATGCCAGTCTTCATGCTAATATTTTTTATTTTCGTTAATCATCATTAAAATAAAATTCTTAATCCTCTCCATTATTCTATATTCAACTAGATATTAGTTTTAATTATTAAATTATTATCAATTAATATTATGTGCTCAATATTATTATGTGTTCAGTTATATCATGGAGTATTCAATTATATTATAGAATATTTTAATCATTAATATTAGTTTTAATGAATATATTCAATCATACTATGTGTTGAATAATATTTATATTTACTATTGCTTTATCTTTAATATAATAGATTATTTATAAAAATAATTTAAAAATAAAATACTATAATGTAGGTTTTAATGCATATGTTTAAACTAAAATCAAAGATTGGCATGCCAAATACTAAAATAAAATATCTTTAAATATCCTAAATTTTTTTATTAAAAATATATTAAATGTGTGGCGAGGGTGTGTCTATCAGCATGCCCTATGCCAATAGTGGCATGGCCATCATTGGGTTATACTATCAATTCTCTTTGGCAAATTTGTGCTAGAAAATAAGAAGTTCAGTCTATACAATCTTTACCCGCATTTGCATATTTTGGTTTTCACAAGTCAATAATCACATTAGTTTAAATATGCCTACAAGTTTCAAAATCAAGAAAATAACATGCATAACTTGATAAATGGGATGTTTAATTTATGGATACTTGTCTTTGGTGCAGCTTGAAGCAGTGGATTCCTGGGAGGATGCAATTGATGACGTTGTGGCTGCATTTGAGAGGCAACACAAGAGAAAGCTCTTATACAGCATTTCTTTCTATTAGATTCTTGGGTTCATGGCTGCAGATCAGTTGGGCACAGTGCCCCTTTTTCAAATTAAATCATGTATCAGTATGACGTCCTGATAAGTTCCGAGCATGCCTCAATGTGTCAGCCAATATGGTATACATCCTTCTTTACTCCCTGCAGCAGACCATACTAGCATATCTGAAATACAAATTAATCAACCTTAGTGTTCTGTGAGATGTAACCATTTTGAGTGAGTGAAAATTACTGGCTGAAAGCTAGCTGACATCCTCTTAGGCTTTTCCGTTGTACTGTATCTTCATTGCTCACTTCTTGTAAGGCAGCCGTTGTTTCAAGACCCTTATAGCTATTACCTATTAAAGGACCCTCACAAATTTACTAATGTATAAGCTTATTTGATTTTCTCAGTGGCATATAGTTGACTGTGTTGGATAATCTAGTCTTACTTTATACAGTACGATTCATACATTTTATGACAGAGAAAAGACTCTCACCAATGGGATCAGATAAAGATTGAACTTGGGTTTCTTTTTCTTCAGGAGTAAATGCCTTGATATGTTTTTCATTCTCTCTTTTGAGAAAAAACAAACATCTTAAAGATTGAACATATTATACATGGTTGAGGTCTGTTATAAATGAAGGTCATGTATTTATATTATCATTATGGGCACAGGGGGGTGATTTATAATAAAAATTCTCCATGTGATGCCGTCCAGTCTAGTTGTATGCAGAGGGCGTTTCTACGCCATCTGCAAACATTATTACTCTTTCACCTGTAGAATAATTAGAGTAGTTATTTTAATTTTTTATACTAGAAAAGAGAGCATATATTGATAGAAACTATTTAAGTATTTAGTTGTATGTTAATATGGTGTGTAATAATTATAATTTATGTGACATAAATTGATAGAAAGTAGCATAATTATATTGGGAATTAGTTATTTTTTTATACCAAATAACTAAAATATCCTGAAGTAGTCTTAAAATATTAATAAATCCATACTTATGGTAATGGTAGTTTCTTTATTAATAAAAAGGTAGACTATATATAACATAGTTGCACTCCATACAAAGAGACTTTTTCCCGCACTACCATTGTAGCCTCATATAGCATACTACTTTAGCTCCATAGGAAATTCATCGGAGTGCGTAAACGAGCTAAGCCTGACTAAGTAGGTTATAATTGCTTGGTCTGAAATTAATTTTGAGTTCTACTTTGATATTTAGGCTCGCTCAGCTTAATTCGAGTTGAGCCTAAATTAAGCTCGAGCTTAATAGAAGATGAGACAACAATAAAGACAACAGCTCACCGAAGGAGGAGGAGGAGGCAGTGGCGACTTGGTGATGAAAGAATAAGGAAGGAGGATGAGGAGGAGACGACGCTAATAGAGGAGGAGGTTGGAGGAACCGATTTATGAGGGGGAAGGAGGAAGACGGGAAAAGGAGAGTAAGGGATGACAATAAAGGTGGCATTTTTGTCGAGGGCCAAGGAGCAAATATCGTGATGGGAGTTTTAGACTGTTTGATTTACTTGAGATTAGTGATTAGTGAGTGAGGGGGTGATCAAGGAACGAGGACTTTGATTTAAGTGATTGAGAGAAAAGAGCGAGAAGGTCCAAGTAGCAAGGAATAACGATAAATGTTATTCTTATATCTATCAGCTATCGACATCAGTGCTAGCAAAGCCTGCCTAGGGAGTACCAAACTACCAGGGTGTAAACAAGCCAAGCAACTTCGGCTCAGCTCAGCTTGGGCCGAGCCAAGTCAAGCCTTAGCTGCTCATTTTTTTTGCCACCCCTAGAAATCACTATAATATGCAATTTTAGCTCCATATGATGTCTACAACTAAGCAACTTACCTGCCAACAACAGACGTTCACATTGGCTGGTTGCAGAGAGACAATGAGGATGCATAAGTAACTCCAAAATTAGCACTATAGTATGGGAGTTGATTAATTAGTAAAAACTAATTACTTACATACGGCTACAGAGTAGCAGCACAATGGAACCATCATCAAACACCTTAAATGTTTTCACCAAAAATTGACCCAAAAGCAAATGGATCTCCCTCATGGGTAGACACATCTTCGGCAATAAAAGTCTTCGGAGAAGTTAATAAAGGATTTGGACAGTACAAAAATTTATGATATCATTCGATCCTATGCAACAATAATTACTGTTATTGCTTTTCATCTGCTTGCAACTTCAAAATAGCCCCCGAGATATGAGCTCTGTCATTTAAGGGCCTAAATTTTCTTTTAGCGAAGTGCCTTTCAAGCATTATGGCCTTTATTCGTATTCTTCTTCACAATCACCTAACTTTGGTTGTATAGATCAATTGATGCAAGCTGCCATGGAACCAAAGAAAATTAGTTTGGTTGGCTCCAAAATACTTTTCTTTTCTTCTCGCCAAATTTTATGGACCATTTTCCAAGTACTTCATCCCACTTTCTCCCTGAGTGGCCATATCTTCCCGCGCCCTTCGGGGTGTGGAAGCAATATTCTTGATTATCGCTGAGTAGAAGTCAAAATCTGCTTTATATTTGCAGCAGCTGGCTTCGATCCACTTCTCTGCAACACTGGTGGGCACATTATCTTGACTGTCCCTCTCGTGCTCTTCAATAGCTGGTCTTATCTCATCATACAAAGAATCAAGTTGAGACGCAGCCTGGTTCTTTGCTTCCTATATCGTAAATTACAAGTTAGAATCTTCATGAGGGACTGTGTGTATCATGAAATGGGCACTGAACCATTTGATTTTAACTTGAGACACTGCAGTTAAGAATTTCACCCAATTTAAACCATTTTAGCAGAGGTCGGACTGGAAGAGAAGCATACAGAACATGTAATTTCCTATTATTTGGGAAAACACTATAAGCAACTTATATGTGAGTTATGATGACCGCTACATGTTCCCCTCAATTGCACCATATTCCCAGTACCAATGAAACATGAAATTAACAGCATAAATTATCTTCTTGAAAAGCTCATTCTACATATCATTCAAGCACCTATTTGAACCACTGGACAGGACGGCAACAGCTGGAGAGGAGAGGGGAATAAGTAATGGTAATTCTCAGTCATAGTCCGTGCAAGTTTCAATCTTACCCTTCTAAAAGCATCTAGTGACATCCCTGACAGAATTTTAGAGCATTATGCAGTGGAACCGCATAGTGGACTACAGCAATATAATATGGATTATGATGGCAACTATCTCAGCAGCTCCATATTCTAGAAGCATTTTATCTAAAACACAATTCACAAATTGTTCAATATGAACAATAAAACTTTGTTGACAAAGACTATATCTTGATGCTATATAAGCAAATGCAGATCTTAGCCTTTAGAAATAATTGTAAACTGATGCCAAATACTAGATGAGAACTTGGAAGAGGACTAGCAAGCTAAACAAAATTGGAAGGATAAGTAGACACGAAGAAAAGCCTACTTTACAAAACAAAGTATAAGTTTATTCAAAAGGAAGATTCATCCTGTGATTTGTGTGAAAAGAATCTCAATAAATTGCAAAGCCATATATACATAGAAGTTGCACAAAAATGATCGATAAAAACTCTTGCATGAATCTCAGATTATAACATTAAAGAGAAAAGATGTTTACTGAACAAGACAAGAAATCATATAAACTGGTGATGAAAGTGAAACTGATAAGACCAACAAGGAAACACAGATGAGTTACATCAGGGATCAAGCACATCAGATAGGAATAGAGGAAGATCCCTATTTTACAAGGTAACATGCAAGAAAAGTACGTTTATAAATCTGGAGATCATATGAATTCTACTTTTAACTTGAAATTTTGATTTTTTTTAAAGTATAAATCTTTTTGTTAAAGATGAAGAAGAACATTCCCCATTATAAAGGAAATTGGAAGGTCATATGTACCTCACAAATTAAAATTTCCTCACAGGCTTCACTTGATGCCAACCGTTCACAAATAAGTGCCACATTTAGTTGCTTCCTTGGAAGGCATTTGGACTTTCCACCAGGAAATTGTGGTGAGTTTTTGGATGGACTCAACTCTATGTGGTAATTCCGACAAGCACTATTACTTCGGATACGCGATATCATTGAATTTTTATTTGTGAAGTTCTGCTGAAGGTCATGTTGGTACATGCTATCATCTTCTGCTGCTTCATTCTTCACATAATCAACCTCCATTGGTATAGAATTCAATGGTTCTACTGATATTGGCATAGCCTGAGAAAACAAATCAGCCTCAAGAATCTCAGAACTCATCAGGAAATTTTCATTTTCTTTTTCAAGAGTGATTGTATCTTTTGATGGGATGATGGCCTTAAGAAACTTTGCCGGTTCATCATCCTCAGAATCATAGAGGGGGATATTCTCAACAGAATACCTGACATGGTACGAGCTAGTTAGGCACAGTGAAAATATAAGGCTGTCAAACTTACTAACATGCACAGAGGACAACAGAATGGTTTTTTCAAAAGCTGCTTGTTTGGTGCTTTAAATGATCTCATGTCTTGCATCTTCTGGCATTGTGTAAGATGCATCTAACATTTGCTGCTACTACACAAGAATGGTATGCTTCAAGTTCATGTCAATAGATTCTTTGCATTTAATGCCAATCAACAGATATTATTTCAGTATGCAGTAATATGAACCAAGGAGTGCATTCTCAATTAGTCAAACACCATCAAAACCAATTGATATTTGTATATATTAAATTATTAATTGAAGGACTGTGATATATTGCAGGATTTTTCAGATCCTGAAGACCTCCAACAGGAAGGCCATTATTGATTTATTTCTACTGATGGCAAAATGAGAGCCACTGGTAATTTATTTACTCCAGCTATTGTCATGTGAAATATCACTTGACTTGAACAGATGTATCAAGTATCTACTAGGTGACATCAAGTAAAGAAGTAAATGCAGAATTAAACATGCTATATAGGTAACTGCAAGGAGGGTTATCTCTTGTTGCCAGGTGGTCTTCAATAGCTCCAATCAGTAATACAAGTGATAAGAGTTGCCACCTAAAATCCTTTTCTAATCATGTAGTTGAATCAATAATAGAGATGATGTTTACAACCAATCAGTCACTTAAATAGAAAAAGGAAAAACAAATTCACTACTTCTCAGGCCAAGAATCATTTAATTAGGAATCAATCAATCACAACTACATACTTGAATGTAATGTGAACTATTTTGCGTTAACAAGGGACTCACCTGTCATCATCATCTTCCCAAAGATAGGTAGCCTCCTATTATATGCATGTTGCATCATGAGAAGAAAACCAAGTTAGTTTTGCTGGGAGGTACCAAGATCTGATATCTATGCTGTCTTATAGGAGCTAAATATATGACATAAACTCAAGCAGGTAGGTCAGTGGCCAAGAAATATGTCAAGCTGCCCAAACAAGGGAATTGCTCTAGCAGGCAATCAGGTAGATGGTTTCCACAAAACAAAGCACAAAGAAGAGCGCATGTGTATGTGTCTATATATATATACTCGCAATGTAAACAAGTCACATGCATACAAACCACAAACCCAAATAAAAACATGCACACACAACAAAGAACACAAAAATTATGATCTACTTTCAAAAACTCTATGAGATGTTATCAGAAGAAATAGAGCAAGAAAAACTGAAGCATGGAGAACATAAATAAGTAATATATTGATAATAAAAATTCAGCTGCAACAGAAAAAAATATTTTCTTTGTTAAAATGCACAGGCAGCAAGCCAAATTATACATCTATTTAATAAAAAGTTACCTGGAAACCACGTGATTTAGCCCCAAGAAACCCAGAACAGCTGGTTGCACCACAAAGGCACCGCACCTTAGCACCACCATACCACTCAAAATTGTAATCATAAGCTAATTCAGTTCCAACAGGAATGTCTTGCGTTGCAAATATCCCAACCCTTACTTCCCCAAGTACGGTCCACTTCCTTGTCTCACAGTTTGGTTGACTGCACTCTTCAAACAAAAACTATTAGATATCAGAAACGAACAAGTTAAGATAAGGTCTTAACAGAGACGATTAAAATCAAACAAAAGCTAACTAAGAATTGAAGAATATTTATTGGAACCAGGTCCATAGAGCAGAATAATTCAACATAGACCAAAGCCATAGGACTCTTCCTCAAAGTAACTTACCATGAATGGTTAATGAATCTAGCAAGGCTTCCTTTAATGGTGGCATCAATTGATTCAAATGCATTGAGATAAATAATATATGCATCTTTCAAACCTGAGAAACAACCGGTACAATTATTTAGATTATAGAAAGTATAGATTTGATATGATAAACTTGCTAGCTACCTTCAGATTCATAAGCTTGAGACCTCCTTTTTGCTTCCTTCCATGATATTACCTCTCCACAATATTCTATAACAAATTGTCCAGCCTGGATAAGATATATGCTTATTTAGTGAGTGTATTTGTATTTTGCACTAAGAGTTATATACAATATGTTCAAGAAAAAGAATGAAATAGGAAAGTCTAGCCAGAATGCACATAAAACACATCAGTCACCTTGATAAACTTGTCAGCCAAAAGACCCCATCCGCGACCTTCAGTTTTACATAATCTTGACTTAGCATATTCGCATTTTTGAAATCTCTGCCAACAATACAGATTTACTGTCTAAGAGTCAAGTATGAATACAATCTGCAAAGGTTTTAGCAGAACTACCTTTTTCAATCTTACACAAGAAAGTAAACTAATGGCAAAAATATGATATTGTTCCAAATCTTCATAAAAGTGAAAGAAAATGGTATACAGTTGACCAAATGTAGACCCTCCAGTCTATAACATATGCATGATCTGGAGATTCTGTACAGAAAATAATACCAATGATACTGCAATAATCTGATACATCACCAAACGTCTACACCATATTACTTGTATAGGAGCAATCATATATCAAATTAGAAAAATGAAGCATAAAGGGAAGTAAAACAGGCCTGACAAAACATAATAAGTGTATCTAGCACAAACGGATTGGGAAAAGTTATGTGATTAGCTATCACTAAAATAGGCAAAGGTTCAATATTTCAATGAACTTAATTTGCTAAATATCATGTCTTTGTCTTCAAACTATATTTTTCCTTTTATATACATATTATCTTCAAAGACCAAAATCTTAGTTCTTGAAACAACATGGATCACTTCTGTAAGTACTAACTCCCTGTCTGTATATAGGGGAGTGAAAATGTCAAGTTGGGACACTTGAAAGTACTGAGACCTTACTGCTTCCTGATAAAATCAATAGTATAGTTCTGTTAATGATCCATCAGACATGTAAACAATGTTTGAAATGTCTAAAGTCAAAATAATAATTTTGGAGCTCTCATACATTAACAGTTTACTATTTAATCAACCAATTGTAAGAAATTCTCTTTAATAATTTTTAAAATTCACATCAAGACATTGCCCATACCTAAGAAATCATAGTCTATAATTGTTCAATTTTATTTACAAGTCTGAGAGAGAGAGAGAGAGAGAGAGAGAGTGGTAACCTGATTTTTACAATATTCACCGCATGGACAATAGCCAGGTGTGCACTCTGTGCTAGTTAATACATTTAAGCATCGCTCACCACATGCACTATCTGGATCATCAGGGGCATAGCGACAAACACATATAGCAATATCCTCCTCTTTCTGCTTTTTATGCCTGAAAAGCAAAGGAAAATGAATTCTAGAATCCAATGCATTGGCATAAGGCATTTGCCGCATTTCATATACAACTATATCTTATGACTAGTAAAACTCTGATGTGGTAATACACTAGTACATACTATCAACACTCTAATTACTTGAGACACAAATAAGATATTTACAGATCAGCATACTGACCTCGTACAAAACTATAAAAAGTTCATCACATCTTAGTAAGTAAAAACATAACAAAAGAATCAAGTTAATTACCAAAGCCATGTCAATTTTATTAATGTGATCACTGTTATCTTGGATGAATATGATTCATACAAGTCCTTCAACATCTATAATTTTAAGTTTTCGTATTGAGATGACAGAAGTTCACATCGTCCGCGAACTAATGTTGCAGTTTAATTTGTGAATACGCATAGAGAAGTTCTACTTTTCCTAAAGGCTCAAAACTGTGGTAATTAGTCTTGACATACGAGTGAAAGCTTCCAACTATATCTTCCATATCATTTCTGTCATGGAAAATCCAACACACCAAATGACTCCTGCAATATATTATCTTTAGTCTTAGCTGTCAAATGACAATATGTGGAGCTCGAATGTAGAAAATCATGATTTGAATGTTGAAGAATAAACAGAATAATAGATACTGGCCAGGGTATAAGAAATTAATGACTTGACTTAATTATATGGACATAAGCATACTAGCTGGCTAGCAAACTTATCATTTGAAGACCTATGTAAGACAAAACAAGAAACATATAAGAATCAACTTACAACAAGTTTCTTGATTGTGAACAAAAGGTCATCCTTTTTGAAGTAGAAATATTTATATCAGGAATAAGTGCAACTAGAATATAAATGTTCCAGTTTCCAAAGTAAATAAGATATAACAAAATAAAACATAAAAGAGTCCAGGTAAATCAAAAACTCACTTCCGGTATGAGAATTCATTTCTCTCAATATGCTTATAATGTGGTGGTGCTTCACATACTTGGTCCTACAAAAGAGGGACTCACATTACTCACATATGCTGTATAATTGATGGATAAAACAAAATTCTGTCCATCTTGAATTACTAATCCACAGTTGCAAAATGTATAAATCAGTGCTATTCTAAGTGTAAAAGGAAACTTCAGGAAGATTATAGACAGGAAGTCCACAGACTGATATAACACATCAAATTTTCAGAGATGCTCTAAGCCTAGTAAAATGGCAAGATAAACATAATCATCAGCTGAGAACTGTATCCTGCACAGTGCTTTCTCAACATATTCATTCAGAGAAGACTATTAAATGCAGTGGGACAAGAATAGAGTAATACCATTTAGATCTTACAAAGAAATGAGGCCCTGTAACTAGATCTTTCAGGAGAAGAGTACCACCATCTACATGAAGAAAATGAATGAAAAGATAGTAAATATGTCAATTAAGATAGCTTCTTTTGACATATGTTTTTTTATCTAAAATTAACAAGCATATGGAATGTAAAGATACTAGAATGCAAATCTAAGAAAAAGTACACCTACTCGTGAAAATTTCCAACTATATAGTTCAAGATAGAATTCGGATAAAAGGGGAGGATTACCAATAAATTTTCTGAGATAAGTCAATAAACATCAAATTTAAGTCTTCCATAATAAATAAATTTTCTAAAAACAAAAGAGATATATGCTTAAAGGATAACGAATTTATCATAAAAAAGAAAAATGCACATTAACAAGTAAAATTAGTCTAACATAAGTTCTGATTGTGTCATATAACGAGTATAACCGCTTCAACAAAGCACCTCAAAAGTTAGCATTCCGTTAGCTACTCCGAGAGAAGCCTGGATAATTTGTTAGGACAAAAGAAAAAAAGATAACCCGACTTAACAGCTAAAATAATGCCATCATCACGTTTTTAGAAGCAACGAGTTCTTAGAACTACCATCCGTCTTAACATCAAAACTAAAGATCGCATGCGTGCACCAATTCGCCGATCTTTGATTAGGGTTTAGAGTGTCTAATTCTCGAAGTGGATGACGAATCCTTGCGATACAACTGGCCAAATTCTCTCCCTACGATCGTGTTAGGGTTTCGGATTGCGCGGAAAAGCTCGACGGCCGAGAAGGCGGAGGAGGAGGAGCGTACCTTGCAAAGGAACCGTCTGGAGTTTCGAATGGCCGCCTTTGCCCATGAAGCAATGGCATTAACTTATATCGGCCCAGCCCAGCAATCTCATTGGCCGATAATTTTAACTATATTAGAGGAGCGTTATATAAAATTATTATTTTACTTTTGTCTTTTAATTATAGAATGATTAACAAGATTAGTTGATGGCATTCGAAGGGAAATTATTCCAATACTTGAGAGAAGAAGAAGAAAATATTAAGTCTAACAACTGCTCAATAACTATATGAATATTGTGATTATATAGAGATAAAAGGGCGGGAGCAATAAAAAGAGGAAAATAAAATTAAGTCGTCGCCTGAGAGATTCGAACTCTCGCGGGGAAACCCCATGTACTTAGCAGGCACACGCCTTAACCACTCGGCCAAAGCGACTGTTCTTTTATTGATTTGCTTAAATAAAGGAAGGAATATTAAAGATCTGAATCAATGAATGAATCTAATTTGGAAATTATCACCTATTTCCTCTTTATTTCATGTACCAAACTATCGCGAGAAATTAGACGATGAATGAATGAAATCTCTACCTATAGACTTTTTTTGATAAATTAGTAAGTATTATTTTATATGATGATCGAGTTGAGCTCCAACGACATTGTCTTAAATTAGGTATGATCGGGTTGGAGATAATGGTATCATCATCGGTGTTTTTCTTTTGAGAGAAGGGGTATTTCTGTCATATAAATATGATATTGTGGCAGGAGAAAATTGATCAATAATTGACATGGCCAAATATAATAGAAAATAACTATTGTGTTTTAGTTCAGATTACTTGGGGTTAAGTGTAATTAGATCAAAACAATTAAGGTAAATGTAATTATTCCTAAAGCTTAAGTCGAAGCTAAGAGAGAAATCAAAAAGCTTTAGAGGTCATTGCCCTTGTCAAAACCTTAGTATGAGTGCATCAATATTTCTGTTTGGAATTTATTCGAAATCTCTTTTGTTACCGTTCTCATCTACTCATGAGATATCTCGTGATTTTGACTCTAATTTAAGTTTATCCAAATCGAGATATATGAGTAAGATATATTGATATCGATTTAAATCCAAATGTTCATAGATATATATATATATATATATATATATATATATATATATCGGTTAATGTGAGTCATTATATATGTGTGAATACTATGCATTATGTAAGTCTATTTGAGCTAGGGCCGGCAAAATAAACGAGCGACTTGGGCTTAGCTCGAGTTCTACTGGATTAGAGTTGAGCCGAGCCCAAGCAGCGTTACATGGCTCAAATTTTTTGAGCTGAGCCTGATTTGGAGCTAGCTCACTCAGACTCGATAGGCTTATATAAAAGGGGTTCTTTCTCACAAAACCCTAGTTCCCAAATTTGAAATCCCAACTTCCTTTCCCGACGATAATTCTCTCAAACCCCTAGCTCAACTCGCATTGCCCTTTTCCACTGCGACCCCCCTTCCTCCTCCTCCTCCTCCTCCTCCTCAAACCGTCGCCCCGTGCTCATCTTCCTCCTCAAACTACTGCCTCATCCTCCTCAAGCCACCACCTCATTGTCGTTGTCCTCCTTTGCTAAGCCTCTTGTACCTGCGCACAAGCTCACATCCTGCTTAATCTCATCAAGAATGTTTTGTAAACCCTAAGGTATACCAAATTAATAAGTGGTGGCTAAGGAGACCTTCATAAGAAGGTACCGAGAAGAAATCGAGAGAATATAGATTTGCTGTTGTTCTTGAGGTAGCAGATAAACACCACTGGCGGCGCGAGAGATGGCATTCGTTGCCTCCGCACTCCACGGTGGTATGTTTACCTCCCGATGAAGGTGAGGTGATGACTCACTTGCTCCCACCATCTCTCTTTCTCTCTCTCTCTGGGTTTTGGGTTTTACGGAGATGCGACTTGGAAAGGCATATGATTTAGCCTTGTACTCCCACCTGGCCTACCTCGTGTCCCTCACATTCACTTCTAGCACGCGCGCTGCACGTGATGGACCAAAGCCAACTGCAACTGCAATTGCAACCAGCTTAAATAGGTTGTGGCTCGGCCTAGGCTCAATCTAACTCAGTTTAACTCGATCTGGGGCTCGGCTGGAATGAGGTTTAATAATAGATTCATTTCAGGCTCGAGCTCGATTTGGCCCGACTCTCGTTGAATTAAATCGAGCCTGAGCCGAATTATAAGATTTGAAATGTATTTTAAGCCGATCCTGAGCTGGAGCCGAATTGCTTGGGCAGGGCTAATTTACACCTTTAATTTGAGCACACATTTAGCACCCAAAAGAAGAAAAGGAAAATGATAAAAAAGATGCACGTGCCACGTGCGTGTTCACACTAATGACCCCTTCTCTCTCTTTTCTCGGTACCTCAGCCACCACCTTCCACAGTTCTACCTCACTTCTTTCTTCGTCCCGTAGTTGTTTGTCCCAGCAAGCTCGTCGTGGGAACACCGTCGAGCAAGAGGCACCACCGTTCGATCCGTGAGTGAGCCGTCTTCTGTCCCTTCCAGTTAATTTGTGTTCTATTGCGTATTTTATTCCTCGCCCTCGTTTTTGTAATTTAAATTCGTCGAAGAAATTTGCCGGCTGGAGACCTCGCGTTTCCCCCGCACCGACCCCATAGATTCCTATTGGTGTTCCCGTGCCGGTGATAGCATCACCGGCCTTCTAGTAGCCTTGCGGAGGCTACATCATGTACCCTCCCGTCGTCGGCTTTTGGCTTCGCATCCGCCCGCCGCCGTCGGCCTTGATTCTGTTCTTATGTTTTGTCGTGTTTTTCCTCCTCTTGTCGGCTCTGTATGAGTGTTTTGTGGGGGCCCTAGTGATCTGGTTGCCATTTTGGTAATCTCCATGGCCGTCGGCCATGTAGAATGGTCATGTCGTCTTCAACCGAGGCGGAGTACAATTCCTTAGCAAATGGTGCCGCATGAAATTCAGTGGCTTTGCTCTCTTTTTGTCAAACCATGGCCGTCAGAACTGAAGATGATGATAGCAAAAGCAATTTGTTGTTTGGTAAATGCGGCGAGTTTGCGCATATGATTCAGATGATTATTATGCGTGATTCGATATTCTATTAGGATCTAATTGGAATAATTTTTTGTGATTGAGTATGATTACTGTTACAGATGTATTACTCTTGTCCAGATGGAGTATAGTTCTAATATTTGTATTGATCGTCAGCTTGAATGTTCTATTAGTAAAGCAATGTACCCATGAACTTTTTGTCAAAAAATAATGTACCCATGGACTAATTACTTGAAGGTCTGATTTACTACTTACCTTATATTCTCCTTTCAAGTGGAACACACTAAAACATTAGACTAGAACATTTGTTAAATGAGTTAGTAGAAGATAAAAAAATTGAATACTTGAACTATGATTTGATCCAAATCAGCTTACGGGAATATTATCATAGGGAAAAGAAGTGTAAGGAATTGATTTGCGTGCTGATATTTGGAAGTCATTATCTACAGGAAAAATGTAATCCTCTGAGCTAATTGTTTGATGACTATTGATTTATAAGTTAAGGTCATCGTTTGACTCTGACTCGAGCTTTTTTGGATCCAGATATATGAGTGAGAGAGGTGCGATCTTGATCCGAATACAAATATCTTTTTTAGTCTTAACTTAAACCCTCATCTCCTTCCTTCCCCAATCTCCGGTCATTGTCATCGTTAACTCTACTCCGAAACACAGGTACTACCGACCCTTTTCTAGTCTTTTCCTTAATATTTTTAGCTTTGATCCTTAAAATACTAATTATGTTGATTTACTGTTCTTTCTTTTTTCCCCTTCCTGTGAATGCCTTTTGTTATGTAGGTTGAGATGAACCCTAATTATCAGATGCCTACTCAATTTCCTGTCACACATAAGTCAATATCTATGGAGATCAAGGTCTTTCTCTCTTTCTCTAACTCAATGTCTATGCTAGGTAGGTTGATACATGCCAGTTGGAGAAATGTCCCTCATAATGTGTTTTTTATTGTAGGGAAGTAAGACAGACATCATAATTTGCAAGTATGACGATAAATTTCTGGTCAGTTATATCATATATCATATTTGCTGATATTAACTCACTTTAAAGATACTGATATTAGAATGGGTGTTCAGGTTATGGTGAGTCAAATAGGAAGCATGGGTACCATACTGCATGCAAGGTTGGCCTCTCTTTGCTTGTAATAATTTAATTCCGTGTTCCACGCAATTCTTTTGACGTCTTTTTGTCCCTTCAATTTTTGGAAGTAAGATTATCGATCATCAATTTATTTTCTTTAGAGAAGAAAAAAGGAAAACATTTCTTCTGATTGGCTCCCTGCATTGAAGGCAATGATGGTGGTGGATATTGCCATATTGGTCTTAATATTGAGACTGGTAAAATGATCTAATACTATAAGGAAAGGAAATATAAATGTTGGAATTTCCTCTGATTAGGTTTTTGATGCTCATTTATATAGAACTACTAAGATGTCGCATTGGAGAGCAGTACTTATTAAGTGGATATATGAATAGGGTTCTGGGCATGTCTCCTTAACTGAGGTGTCATTTGCATACGTAACACATCCTAATGAAAATTCAACATTATGGAATAGTGTGTCTTCCTTTTTTCTATTTCTAAGTTTCGGTAGCTCGCTCTTTTATTAAATATTTACTTAACTTTTCTGCAAGGAGCTATTGAAAATTCCTCATCGCATTAAATCATTAATTGTGAAGCAGGAGAAATCAAATAAGCTATCCTTCGACCGGTCTAGTTTAACACAAATACTCAAGAGATCACAGCTACAATTTACATTATAAAATTTCAGATTACACTTTATTTTGCCATTTTAACATTTGTTCATTTGGAATTCTGCATCTTTTGGAGCCATATTGTGAACTGTCAGATTATTATTTGTAATCTCATAATCTGGTTCTATCCTTTGTTTCTAATTAACTAGTTGCTTATTGATTCTTCCTTTTCTCATGTTGGTAGGAAGGATGAAGGTGTGTCATTGGATCCAACTTTCAATGTTTCTGTGATTTTTGGAAAAAGGAATGAGGCAAGTTTTTGACATATCCATTAATTTAATTTGGATTTTCCTAATAAATGGCTACTTGATCTTCCAAATTGTGATGGTTGCAGCCATTCCTACTTGCATGTGCACGCCAGCTGATTGAACACATAAGGTATTTTATCCTCTCTGTATAATGCGATTGGATGTTACTTCTCGAAAGATGGGGTATATGGATGAATTAATCATCATTTTATGATTTTCAGTTTTAGTAATTTTGGAAACTTGCATTTAAAGTAATTACAAAGTGCAACTCAAGAGGGGTATCGATGTACCTTAGCAGTTCAGTCCTTTTTTCTATTGTTTTAGCATGATCGGTTTTCATTCTTCAATTTTATGTCATGCATATTAGAATTTGGAGCTTGATTTTTCATTTATTTTTCTTCTCACTTTTTAATTTGTACCTACTTTTTTGAGGATTTCTCAACTGATTAACTATCACAATATTAACTTTAGCTCATTCATCATATAAAAATCTACTTTGATTGTGCATCTTCTGGTAAAGTGGAATTCTGCAGTAGAGCTTACTATATCAATTTCAGATTGGCAGCCAGATTCTTTCTCGTCATCATCTTCCTGCCTCACTTTCGTACACAGGAGAAATATAGGATCAACTTTCTGATGCATATGTAGATGGCTGAAATTCCTATAGATCATTTCTGGCTGGTCTATCAAAATGCAAATTAGCAATGTTTCTCTTCTGACTTGGTGCTTATCATGTAATCATTTGTGAGGACCGCATAATCCTCATCACATAACTCCATCATCTCTTGTCTTACTGAATAAACTTTCTTTTTCTCAATTTCTATTCAAGTTTATTTGAGTGTTCTTTTTATCTTTTTTGGGCTCATGCTAGTCAAGGATTTATCTTCTCATAAGTAAAACAATTTGACACAATCCTTCTGTGGTCAGTAAGTTCTACTTTCAATTGCAATCTCATTGGAACGAGATGTCATGCTAAAGGTGGTTCCATGGATATAAAATTTCCACCTTTGGTTCATGTAAAGACCAATCAATAAGAATGTTATCTCTGTGTCAATATTTATGTGGATTTTAAATCCTAATAGTAGTCTGTCAAGATTGTTGAAGATAACATCATAACAGTGTTGTCTTTTAATGTCTGTAGTAGCTGCGGTTCATCCAGGTCTTTGGTGCTGTCTCTTGGCCTGAAGGACCATTCTCAGGTGAAATTTGAAACTTTGAAATTCATTATCCTGTTCAAATCTTCAAACAGATAATATCTTGGATATCAAGTCTTGCTATCTGTTTGGAAAATCACTGGGAGCATGAGATATTTATATACCCTTCTTTTATTGCAGGGAACATTAAAAGATGTCATATCTGTTGTTCTTGAGAATCGCCTTTGGTAAATTTCTTTGCTACGAAGAGTAACGAATATAACCTGACTACGATGAATAATTCTTGTAAACCTGGTGACCATTCACCAGTGTACACTATACATTGCCCTATGTTGGTTAATTATTATAAGTTATTGATTGTGAATTATTTCATGACTCATATTTCTATTGATTTACCTATATTATGATTCAATATCAAGTATATAACTAAGCTTGAGCCAAAATTATTTTGTCAGCTATATTTTATTATTGCGTCGTCTTCCATGGAAGTAGTTTGTTTATATGATTTGTTAACCTTCCCAAATATCAATATTATGTTTACAGGAGAATTAAACTCACGATCTTCTATCATAGGTTAGTAGGATTCAACCACTGAGTTATAAATAAAAGTAATTTAATGTTGTATTTTGTGCAACGATTGTAGTAGTATGGAAGAAGTTTAGGAGCAGTTCTTGATAGTCGCGAAGCTCGGGGCAACCAACATCTTCCACCTTAGATTCATAGTTAGCTCTTCCATTTCATGTCTCTATAATTTGATACTTTGAAGCTTATACATATGGACATTAGCTCCTCCTCTAGGACAAGCAACCTTTGGTGGATTAATTCAATTTCTAGCTATTAAATGCTAACTTTTCTTCTTAAATAGTAGCAAAATTGGATATATCCATGTGTAATGTTACAATATTAAATATTTACATATGAGTTTTATTGCAGTCTTTCTTTACTACCATAATATTCTAAACCAATGTCCTGATTAAGCTATCCAGATTCGGGTATGAACACATGTATGGATTCGGATTAGATGGATCTAAATTTATATCCAATTAAATATCTATATGGATCCGACCCGCTTTTCGCCCTTAGTTTCCGCCCGCAGATTAAAAAAATCCTAATCAAATGAAGATGACGTCAAAAGACAGAAGCACGAAATTAAACGTCTCCGTTTACAGTACCGTGTAGTATGTACTTGTGCCACGCAGGAGCTGCCGACGTGTCAAAATACTACTCGATGCCATCGTCCGTCATCTGTCCGACCTCGCCTCGTCTCCGAACCCTATCCCCCCTCATTCTATTCCCACCCAACTATAAGTACCTTCTCGCCCTCAAAACCGCCCCCTCTCAGAGCGGAATCGAGCGGAAAAGAAGAACGAATACGAAATCTCTCTCTCTCCCCTGGGGCTAAAGAGGTACGAAACCCTAGAAATTAGACCTCGTCGTATTGGATTCTCCTATTCTTATTCGGAGAAATTTTTTGGTATTTGGATGTGACTTAGGGTTTTGGGGGGGTTAGATCTTGATGTTTGGTGTTCTAATGGTTTTTGGATGTGTAGATGGATCGGTACCAGAGGGTGGAGAAGCCGCGAGGTGAGACGGCAATAAACGAGAACGAGATTAGGATAACGGCGCAGGGGAGGATAAGGAACTACATTAGCTATGCGATAACCTTGCTCCAGGTAATTTGTCTGCTAGTATATTTTCTTTCCCTTTTTTTTTGGGTATTAGAACGATGTAGTTAGTTTTCTTTAGTTTATGTGCGTCCCTAATCCGAATGAGCAGGAGATTTGTAAATATTTTGTTTTAACCATACACGCTAGTGTGATGCAACGTTTGATGTATATCACATCCATATATTTATCAGACTAAAAAATGTTTAGTTTATGTGCGTCCTTAATCTGTATAAGCAGGAGGTTTGTAAAAAGTTTGTTTTGACCATACATGCTAGTGTGATGCAATGTTTGATGGTTACAACTTTTGGCACTAAATTTTAGTTTAATGGCTAAAAATCAGAACACCGGTCTTCTATCATCTCACCCAAAATGAGACAAGATTTTAAACAAACATAATAATAGTACAAAGGGTATTTTTTGAGAGACTTGAGATAGTTCATACTATACAGGAGTTAGAATAATCCAATTCTTTTTTTTACATAATTTAAGTATTGGACTATTTATCCATTGTCTACGAAATTAAAAAAAAGGAAAAAGTAAAAAGGAAATTATATATCCATTGGAACTTCATATTGGATAATTTGGATCAGGTTACACCCCTAGATGTTGCCTTGTAGTTCAGGGGTGGTTATATAATTAAACTCATGATTGAATTTGAATCCGGTTTGAGTCCGATATAATGCAATAACCAATGGACTAGATATGGATATTGCTACTATCTTTCCATGTAAAATCTGAGTCAAGTCCAAATCTGACAAAATTTAATGGATATGGATTCAATCTTTCTACATATTTGATCAAGTCTTATTTGGTTATGCCCCTAGCGGCATCAATTACTATTGGTTTACTAATTTTTTTGTTACAAATACCCTGCTCAACTTTGGTTTCATGTTGCTGTTGATGGAACTTGACCTATTAACCTTTTACTCTCATAAATAGATTGCTAGGGTACCATTAGTGGAGATTATTTATCATATACATTTACGAGGGAGGATTTTCCTTTCCACTAAAAGGAGAAATCACCATGTCAACCGTGATACCCTCTTTTCTTCTTCAATTATTGGTCAAGCTTTTCTTCCATCTTTGGTTTCTTTTCTCATTTGATGATATATTCTCATATTTCTTCTTGAAAGGGAGAGAGAAGATCAAAATCAAAAGTGTTGCTATCAAGGTTCCGAAACTCGATATCGGTATTGGGATTGGGATTGGGATTGGAATCGACCATTAAAAAAGACGATATATATTTGTCGTATCGGTCACCTGTATGAAAATTTTAATTTTGTAAAATTCTAAATATAATTTAAAATGTAGAAAATTTTCTAAAAATTTATAAAAAATAACATAAAAATAAGAAATAAAAATTAGTCACATGAACTTTAAAAATTAAAGAAAAAATTCACTCAAAATTATAATGAATTTTGACTTGAATTAGGTAAATTTTTATACTCGTAAACTTATTACTGCGGAACAACATGAAAAAAGAGATCTCTCTTCACTATTGTTGTATGACAGTAAGAAAAGAGGAATTAAAAGTGGGTGAGAAAGAAGAAAAAAAAAACTCATCCGAGTTGACCAAAGTGTGGACTAGCTAGAGGGGCTTAGTAGAATGGTCGCCAAATGAATTCGGTGAAGTGTGAGAGTGAGAGGAGAGTGTGTGCGCGAGAGATAGAGAGTAAAGATTAAAAATTTAAAAATAAAGCAATCGATGACATCAATTATTAATATTTCCTAGGTGAGATACATTTTAGATTCAACATGAATCTAAAAAGAAAATTAATTTTAATCGATATTTTGTTTTCAGCTGATACAATCGAAACCGGTCTGATCGGCCAATTTTGAGATCCATGGTTGCTATTAGGGAGGTTTGCAAAACTAACCCTAGAATAGCAATCTAATAAAGCTAGAAGGTGAAGAGGGAAGAGACAAATTGAGGCTTTGGATAATGGATTGTGATATGAGAATTTGAGAAGGAAAACAAAAAAGATTCAGGGAGAGGTGCCATACTTGAGCTTCTTTGGCATGTTGCACTAGAGAAGGTAGAGAGGAAGGAGACAAATTAAAAGGGAAGAATTATGAATTTTCCCTCTTAAGAGTTTTCCCCAATACAAAAAATGTATTTCAGTACAAAATATGCCATGCATTGAACTATAGGATGTTATTTTTGTACATCTCTCATTGTCTATGGTATTGTCAATCAGTTCATGTTTTGGTCTCTATCATTCATTGATACTCTGTATCTGTGGAACATATTGGCTTTCAGAAAAAAAAAAAAGTTTGCTTATTTTGTGAAATCTTGCTTTGTGGAATGCATGCTTTTATTGATCTGTCCTCCCCATACTCTTTTGCAGGAGAAAGGTTCAGATGAAATTATAATCAAAGCCATGGGGAGAGCTATAAATAAGTCAATCGTGATTGTGGAATTGATCAAGGTCAGATCTGTTTTTTATTTCCATATGTGCTTGAGACAAATGCTTTGGCAAGCCATGAGCTTTATCACTATTTTTCATGTGAGTGAGATGTCCTACTGAGTAACAGAATTGCTTTATACTTTCAGAGAAGAGTTGCAAGCCTGCATCAAAACACCACGATTGAATCTATTGACATAATTGACACATGGGAGCCTTTGGAAGAAGGCCTTCTCCCGTAAGATTCCATATTGTCCCTTTACTTTTAGTTGGTGTGTCTGTGAGCTGATGCATTTATATGTGCAGTCTTGAGACCACTCGCCACGTGTCTGTGATTTCCATAACACTGTCGAAGAAGGAGCTTGATACATCCTCTCCCGGGTAGGTAGAAAAATATTTTTTTTCTTCTGTAGCATATTGCTGTTGGCCTTCCAAATAATTTGACATGGCAGGGGGTCTTTGCTAGCTATGGGAATTGTTATCGTCAGAGTTGGTAGTGTAGACTTGTTCAATGATTTGTTTGACTTCCTTTCACAATAAATAAGAATTATCATGGAGATACATTGTCATCCATGTGGGCCACTGCCTCCCTTCCCCATACTTTTATTGCCGTCGAACATGCATCTCTGGAATTTTTTATTATAAATTATAAATAACTTTGGTTTTTTATTGAGCACTTAAAATGCATGTTACTATACTTCTATTAAGTTTCTTATTTTTTAGATTATGTTTTTCTACACCTGTAAACAATGTAATATCAACATAATTTTCACCTATACTTTATTTTTGCTTCTTCAATGAAGTCTTTGTTATATATGTTGGTATGTTCGTCATTTCCATTAATATTCTTTTATTAGTGTTATTATGTGTTGAGGTGTCTATTGGTGTAGTTGTGTTCTGGCTTTTTGCATGCTTGCTTCTAGTCTGCATGTGCATATCCAAGATAGCAAGTTATTAAATGGACGAAATTGTGGCTACATGCAATGTCTACTCTTTCTATACAACTAATTGTTATAGGTTGTTGTGTAGAGACGTATGAGGGTTGTACGATATTTTTGTGAAGTATTTTAGTTCTTTATCCCTTGAGATATAATCTTTTATCCTTTTTGGTGCTTAGATATCAGCCACCAATACCTGATGATCAGGTGAAGCCATTGGCCGACTTTGGCTATGGAGGTACTAGTTTAATTAATTAAATGTTGCTCTTGTTGATTCTTTTTTTTTCTTTTCATATTAGTCAACATAATATCTTTCTGGTTGTGTGGATCTAGAGACCCAACCAAGTAGTCGGGGAAGAGGACGTGGGGGGCGAGGAAGGGGCAGGAGTAGAGGTATGTATTTTGTTGATATTTGGGAGTAGGCTTTCCAAACATCCTCATTTGAGTCACTTTGCTCTACCATTAGGCTCATAAATAGTTAATACCCATCAAAGTTTTTGTTAGTAGATCCTTTTGTATTGTCTCCATAAAAAATGGATGGAAAAGAATTAAGTTTTTAACAATTTTTGTGACTTCTGGGTGCTAGTGCTATTTTAATCATATAGAGAGGTTCCTTTTTATTCAGCTTATGGTAGAAATACATACATCAAGCTCTTTATGCTCATTTAGTTCGAAATCTCATAATCTTAGTTTTCATTTATGATGCGAACTGGATCAGATCGGATCGCATTATAAGGATATTAGCCTCGATGGATCGAGTCTATTTATCTTTTAATTGATTAATGCTTATTTCTTATGTAAGTTTTTAAGATAAGTCTAGTTAAGTTAAATAAGTCTATAAGGCAAGTCAAATTAAATCATGTAAGCCTATAAGGCAAATCCAAATAAGTCATATAAGTCTTTAATATCTTAGTTCGAGTCGTGAAGCTTTAAGGCTGGTTCTAGTAGGACTCATTGTATCTGACATCTATTTTCTGTGGGATTGAGCTTCCTTATTTAATAATCCAAACATTGAGAAATTATTGAGTTTAACTAATTTATTATTATCGCATTTACCGTTTTATTGGAGCCGTTAAATTGTCTTTATTTTTATAGAAGTAGATCTTAACCGTAGAACCCTACCGAACTTTTAAATTTTAGTTACTATCTTCCTCCACGAGCCATCTTACTTTACGGCTATCGATTACCACTCTTGGCTATTAGCCACCATCCGACATCCGTCGCAACGTCGGATAATTTTCAATATGTCAAGTTTTGACATTCTTTCATTGTTTTAATTATATCTTTTCATTTCGACATCGGAATTATATGAAACTAAAGCCATTAGTTCCGTGACTATCGAGGCATCCTTTTATAAAATTATCATAATTTTTTTACGTCTAGATCATTTCAGATCTAGTTTGGAACAATTTATTTCATACGCCAAGCATGTTTCAATGCAAAATGATGCAGTGATCTTTGCATGGTCATTTATGGTCAAAAGGGATCAATCATATAAAGAGGCTCCTCTTTTGTTCTGGTAGAAATACACATGGCAGGTTCCCTATGCTGCTCTAGTTCTTATTTAGTTCATGTACCAATATCTTCAAAAGCAAAATGATTTATGATTTTTTTTTTACACGAGTCATCATTGTCAAAAGGGATTTGGTGCCTTTTCTCATGGGTTGTTGGGCTCAAAAAATTGTCAAGTTAGGTCATCCAATGTGATGAAAGAGTTAAATTAAATTATAAGAAGCTTGCTTGGAAAGCAATGTCTGTTTTTTCTTTCAACTTTCTTATATTTGTGTGATGCTTAATTTATGTATGATTATCAAGAGATATAGCTAACGAGTATATGTAGGATGCTCTTTCAAACTCCATAGGTTTCACCTTTTTGGTTATGGTTCCTCTATTGTTATGCAGCAAACCTTTTGGTATCAAACTGTGGGGCGCCTAATTCTTGTTTCGTTTGTCATTGTTATACAGGAATTAGCAATGGGCTGCGAGATTATGAAGAGGATGGGGGATGGGATGATGAGCCTGGATATGTTGGCAGAGGGAGAGGGCGTGGAAGAGGGCGCGGTGCCTTTGGACGTGGAAGAGGCTATGGTGGTGGCTACGGTGGGGGCTATGGTGGAGGCTACGGTGGGGGCTATGGTGGCAGAGATATGCCACAAGAATCAGGTGGATATGATGATGATG
The DNA here is from genome assembly GCF_048772165.1 of Typha angustifolia. Lineage (NCBI taxonomy): Eukaryota > Viridiplantae > Streptophyta > Magnoliopsida > Poales > Typhaceae > Typha > Typha angustifolia. The sequence continues at coordinate 431,551 of NC_133250.1, forward strand.
AGCTATATGCACCTCCTCCCCAAGGACGTGGTAAGCTCTTCGAATATTGAAATATGTAATATTTCATAACTTGTATGCAATCCTTTTTAATCTTATACTCAATCTTAATTAGTACTTCTATTTATCTCATCATATCTTATACGAATGCTTTTTTCATTCTTATGTTTCATTTGCATTTGCAATACTGGGTGTGTTTCGTGCTAGCAGCTAATATCATTGTTTTGTAGGACGCGGCCGAGGAGGAAGAACCCGAGGCCGTGGACGTGGCCGCGGACGTGGCAGGGAGTAGAAGAAATGCATAATCCGTCGTCTTCTTAGTACTTATCTTTGTGCGTTGCTACTGATGTCTTACCTCCTTGGTTTCGATGTCTTTGAGTGCCATGTAATTTACTGATGACCTGCTGCTACCTTTAGGATTAGGCTGGTTGTAGTTTTGTAGTTTAGGTAATTTTTCCAATTTACTATTACCTCAAGTTTGGTTCTTTAATTGTGAAATTGTACAATTAGTAGTAGCTTTCGCAGGAATTTTAGAGCAGGACATTCGTTTATTCTTGTAGCAGATGATCGACTCCTTTTCATCTTCTCTTGTTATATGAACTTGTGGTTAACAATTTGTGGGATTGATTAACGTAATTTCTGATTCAAGAACTTAACCGTTTATGTGTAATTCTTATTATTTTCGCATTAAAAATCTTCTGCAGAACTTTGATATCAGAAGTTCTCCTATCCCCTCAAGAAATCACAGTTTTTTTGATTTCAATAATCTCCCACCAAATATCCTGCAACAAAGAAGATGTCATCAAGGAATCATCCAAAGTATCTCCGTTCAACAGATTACAGCTAAATATATATATATATATATATATAAGCTTCCTTGAAAATAAAAGGTAAGGCTAAAAAATTAAAATTGAAATTAGCTAGATATCGCACAAGAAGGTAAATTCCGGAGCAGCTTAATACCCTCTTAATCGTTATAAGGTTATTATACCTCCGGATCTAAAAGAAATTAATGTCCAAAATTATTGTGAAATAAGGATAAAACATCTTATGCTTTGTCTTTATTGTAATTCACATTCTACTATCTAATTTTTTATTATTATTTAATCTTTATTTTTTGTTTTCAATGTCTTAAAAACATATCTTAGTACCCTTTAATAAAAATTTCAAAGTAAAAATAAAAATAAATAAAGAATCTAATTATAAAGCAAATGATGTGTATTTTAGGTTTTCTATTTTTGTTTTTTAATTTTTAAAAATATTGAATATTTTGTTATCAATGGTCAGATAAAGTTAAAAGTATTTTACTATTTTTAACGCATTAAGGTCATTTTAGCCTCATTTTGCTCGTCGCTTCCCTCCCTACCTTTTATTAACTACCAAGTAAGTAACGAAGAAGCGAAGAAGACTCAAAAAGAGATTTACGAACGCATTCCGAAGATGGATCTCTCCCAAATCCACGACGCCATCGCTTCCAAGGCCTTCCCGCAGCTCGCCGATATCTGCGACGAGCTCCTCCTCCAGGTGCAATCCATCCCCACTCCTAGGGTTTGGTTTTCTCCTCCTCAATCTCTTCTACGCCATTCACGTCAATCCGATTCCTCTCAGGTTGATGCGAGGGGCGCCGCCTCCCCGGAGCAGTGGCCCTACACGATCCATCTCCTTGCCCACCTCTATGCGAACGATCTGTGAGTTTAATCCTACTCCTTGTTCGATCTCTCGCATTCTTTTACTCGTTTGATTATGTTTGGATCGAGGGATCTTAGTCTGCTGTTGGGGTTTCAGAAATAGCGCGAGGTTCTTGTGGAAATCGGTGCCCCAGCCGATCAAGGAGAGCCGACCTGAGCTCGTGGCGGCTTGGAGGATCGGCCAGTGCCTCTGGAATCGGGATTACGCTGGGGTTTATGGTGCGATTCGTGGGTTCGATTGGAGCCCTGAAGTGGCCGGGCTAGTCGCGGCCTTCTCGGGTGAGTTTGATTCGATGATGCTTTTCTTATTCTAACACCTGATCATGACGAATTCTTTCATAGGATGGAGAAATAGAAGATTTCAAAAAAAAAATTCCTTCTTCTTCTTTCAGCACATTTCGAATTGGAATTATGACGTTACTTGTATTAGTACTCAAAAAGAGGCTGGAGTGGTGACATATTGAAGGACTATGTTCTTGTAGTAGTGGTATTCTTCTGGAGTTGATTCAGCTTTGAAAGTAGGGATACTTTTGATTTTTTTTTTTTTTTAGCTTGGAAATGTTGGAAGAAATGGGATTTTTCTTCCTTGTGCTCAAAACTAAGAAACATGGATATGATTGCCCTCATTAAACGCCACCTGGTAGAAGTGTTAATGGAAACATTTATCAATAAAGTTGTGTATTAGTCTTATCTTACTACTGATTGATGTATGCTTCTATCATGACACGAGATTTCAAGTACTTATACTAAGCTTTCTGCATGTTGAAATACACTTGATTTTGATTTGTTGAAGCCATTCTAGGTATATCCATTAAAGATGTACTGAAATTGCTTTTGTGAATGATGTGTGCTATGAAGCATTTGGAATATTCACTCATCTAATGCAGTATATCATCTGCTCTGTTTTTTACTTTATAAAACTGGGACATGCAAGATAGAATTGATACAGGCACTGCATGTTGTGTACATGTGAGAGGGATGGCCAGATTGTCATGACTGAGATGTCATAAAAACAAAGTTTATGATAACTGGATGCACATTTTGTTAGTTTAAGTTAGTTTGGCAATTAGGATGGCCATAGAGTGACGATGGAAACTTCAACAGTTGGCTGTACAGGTTATAAACAGTCATGAACCTGTGTGCCTTCATACATGCCAAATCTTATGGGTTCTGGAATATTTCGAACCTGTCGCATTTTATGCCATCAATAATATAAAAGCAGCACACTAAAACCAATCTCTATAGTGAACTGAGTGAGCGGTACTTTCTTAGTTTACTTATATCATGATCTCGTACTTACTAAAGTCAAACAAGTTGCTATGCTATCTTATTAATGGTATAATGTTCACCATGGATGTTTTGCCGATGCAGAGAGTTACACAAAGAGGATGTTTCAGCTGTTAACTTCTGCATATTCAACAATCGGTGTTGTGGATGTGGCTCACTTCATTGGAATGAGTGAGGAGGATGCTACAAAGTGTATGTTTCTAAATTCTTTTCGTCACATACTTATTTCATTTATCTTATTACCTGACAGCTTGGACTATTGAAGGGTACGTTTGCTAGTATTACGTTCATCTTTTAGTTCTTCAAATCCAGACTTGTCTGCCTTTCTCCTCTGTCCATGGCCCTATATATCTTCATGATATATGCGGTCTTATCAATAACATTTTCGCTTGAAAGTTCCGTTTTTGTTGACGTGATCTGATACTAGTTTTCTTTCATCTCTCTGATGTAACTTTCTCATTATTTTCTCATTATTTCCGCTCTCTAGACCTGATACAAGTTGCAAAACACCCAAGAGTTCAACTGACAAACCCCCTAAGACTTAGGCAGATTGTCCATTCCTAGGCAAATACATGGAAAAGATTATTTTAACAATTGTTTATATCAAATACAGGCTGTAATGTTATGTGTTGCTAAAGTTAAATATATTATCTTGGGGATATATACTTGACCAGTAGATATCTTACTGTTGAACATCCAAAATATTTGTGAAATATTATTGATTTAACCAGATATCATGTTGCATTCACCGCATTCAAGAATCTTTAGCAACCTAAACCTCATAGGATATCTTCAAGAAGTAATTCAAGCAGTCTATTTTACATCAAACAAGCAGAGAGAATATTTCAGAAGTGCTCTGACATAGGGAGTGATAGATGCATAGAATTCTACATACTAGAGAATAATAATGAATGTACCATTGTGAGTTAATGACCTAATGTTGATTTCTTGCTAAAAGCGAGAACCCATAATATTGTATTTATGTAATCAGACACCAACAAAGGGATTTTAGTTTGTGCCCACAGGTCACACCTTTAGTATGTGTGAAGTCCAAGTGCTACATTTGTACTCCATTATACTAGTCATCTAGTGTGATATGACATGCCATTTTGCACCTTTCTTGCTATGTTGCTGTTTGCTTTAGCTTTTACATCGATGGCTTTTACCTACAGATGCATTGCAGCAAGGCTGGAGTTTGGACTCATCATCTCAGATGCTTACTGTTATAAAGCCAAAGATTGTGACCGAGCAGAAATTGGATTCGAGCAAACTACAACGCCTAACTGAATTTGTTTTCCACCTGGAGCACTAACATCAATTTTCTTCTGCTTTAGTGAAAATCTCTTGCTGTTATGAACCAGTGGTAGTATGTTATTTCCTCATACTGCATTAGTACCTTGGCTGAGAGAAACATATGCCTGTAAACATATGTTTCTAAAAGTCTCTCGAGTCTTCTGCTTAAATCACTCTGTGCATTTGTCTATATTCTGATCACATATTGCCATTTTTGGTAAGAGATATTGAGATGAGTCAGGTTAGATGTCAGCCAAAGCTGCTAATACTGTGTTTCCACTTGGTGTGCGATTGAAAGTTGAATCTACTGACAAAAGCACTCCCGAATCAAGCAATTTTATTTTTGGATAGCTGCAGTTTTGTGCGCTCTTGTGAACTGCTAATGCCATTGCTCCTATAAAGTTTTCAGCACGCAATATCACATGATCTAATTGATACACCATTAAGTTTTTTTTTTAATCTCTCAGAAAGCAAATAGCTTGAAAACGAGATGAAATATTCTCTGAACCTCTTTACATGCTGCATACTTGATGTCCGCTGGATTGTTCAAAATACTCTGGATCGGCCCTTCTATTTTTTTCTTTGCAAATTGATCTAAACTGAAGCAAATCATGCTTGCATTTAGCTCAATTAACGAGCTCAAGGGAGGCTGTTTACAGCCCAAAATGATGATTGCTTTATAATACTTCACCTTCAAGCTCAAGGATGTACAGGCAAAGTACATAATATAATAGGTAATTCTATTACACCCAGCCGCCTAAATATAACAAGAAAGATATTTTATCCAAAGCAATAAAATGGTGTAACGCCGCCCATCCTTCTGCCTTTCATTAAGGACTTACATAGACCAGCTTTTTTCTCCCTACAATGCTGATGCAGGGCCTTTTCTTCTATCAAGGGTGGGATATATTTCAAGTAACTCACCCAGATAAAAACAACCCAAAGTTGTTACTTCCATTTCTCCTGATACAAGAATCCAAAGACAATCAAAAGCTTCACAGCACTAATTGCTGCATATGTTGAGTTTGTTGACCGCACTTTGGCTTCTTGCTTCTGTACGGAAGCCAATGAGTAACCTGAATCAAAGGATTCTAATGGCAGTCGCTTTACCTTTGTTTGCTTGTCATTGTCTCCAAACACAAACGGTGCCATCCACCGAGGATGTCAACATACAGGCTTCTTGCGGGTGGTAGCTCACACTGGTCACCTATCGAGAAAAACATTGATGCTTGCCTTTAGTTTGGGGATGCCACAGACTTTGAACCACTGATTTCTTATTAAAATATTACAAGGCAGTATAGCTACATAAGTATTAAACATTGTAAAGAGATGATTATAGAAATAATCAACAAAAAATTGAACAAAAAATAACCTATTGTAATTGTGCTTATGAACAAAACTTATATTTTATGTTTATAGTCATCAGGATGGGAGGTCATGCACGCAGAAGAAACATGTCAAAGTGTTTGCACAGTGCAGTTTTACTTGGATGCAGCCAAATACCAGGAAATGAAATAAAAACGAAACACATGGACATTTTGGTCTAGGACAACAAGCTGACTAGTAAGGCATCTGTAAATCTTGAACACTATGACCAGATGGCTCAGAGTCCACAAACCCCCATGAACATGGTTTAGACCGAGTCTCGATGTCGCCACATAAAACAAATAAATGTTAATAGAGCATCAGTTTCCTCACCGAGAGGAGTCCAATAACTAGCTCATCTTTAGATGTGCACATCTTTCAAGTTTCACCAGGGAGAAGAATAGATCTCTCACTACATTGAATATTCAAAAGGCTTGCCCTAAGATCATCTTTTTTTAAGAGGACTAAAATAGTTCATGGATGGATATAGTAAGACTTCATTAATTCATGTCCTAAAGAATCCAAATTGCAAGAAATAGGAATTTCATGAGACAAATGTTAATTCAACTTTAGGTTTTCCTCTACAAACCATATAATTAAAAAAGGAAGAACATACCACAGACTTGTGTGCACGAAATTTTGAAACCACTGATCCATCTACCAAATCCCAAAAGAAGATGGAACCATCCTCAGATCCACCAGCAACATGTGCATCAGTATTGGTGAGGCAGCAATCCATTTTGTAAGACTGGAAAAGAGAAAATCATAATCAGCAGCTGCTGAAAGAGAGATAGGTGCATCTTCTAAGTATTACTTTCTCTTTGTCTGATAATTGGTACTTCTCTACTCCCTTATAGATGTATGTCTTTTGTAGTACCCAAGAAGGTAAAAAACAGGTAAAGAAATCAAAGATGAAGTAACAAGATAAATTTCAGATAATTTTGCCACCGTACCTTGCATGTATGCCCCTTGTATTCTTGCAAAAGTTCCCCTGTGGACCTACCAAGAGAGATTAAAGCTCAATAAACTAAAATACAAGCAGTGATTCAATTTTCAACAGTTTTGGGGAATAGTATTAGATATTACCTATCAAGAAGCCTCAGGGTAGAATCTAAGCAACCAGCTAAAACGCAGTTGCCATCATTTGACAAAGATATACAGTTCACAGGCTGCCCCAAGTTGTCCGAAAGTTCTCTAACATATTATATATATAGTAATAAGTCACTAACATATGATGGAGGAGAAACTTAAATTCAAAATATAACTGAATTTATGGAGGAAGATTAATGGTACTTACCTACCAATGCGAATATCGAATGTCCGGACAGTACCATCGACACTGCCAGCAATTATTTCAGTTTTTGTCAGATGCACAGACATTACACTGTCTTGAAATGTGTCAATGATCTGATACATCAAACATAAATATATTAAGCAATTGGCAAGAAAGACTAAAGATTTCTACCAAAGAAGTGGCAAAACAGTGGGAAGTGGAATATTACCTGAATTGGCTCAGTGCTTTGAGACCTACAGTCAAATGCACGTACTGAGCGATCATAACCAGCTGACACTACCACCGATGAATACTCATTAAACTTCACAGAGTTGACCTAAAAGCACAAGACAGATAAACCATTTAGCTCGGCTAATCCATCAAACCTTCTTGTTTGCAGAAACTCCGCCACATCAAACAATGAGTTTGTAACTGCAGTATCAAATGAGCATTCTCAAGGTCCATGCGTCCATAGATAATCAAAGTAATAAAAATAAATAAACGACTAACACCTATTACTTTCTGCAACGGTGCCTTGTATGAGCTGGAACACTTTAAGACTACTATAAGGGAAGAACAGAATCTTTGTTCTCATTTATTTCCTCTTCTTCTTCTACTCTAGAATCCAATATCTACTAGTTTGTTCCGACAAGCTAGTACTAAAGAATAGATGAATCTAAGTAGATTCTTGAGAAAAGTTGAAATCAAGAACTTGGGTTCTTAGGAAATGAAGGGCAAAAATGTTGAGAAAGACAATGGAAAGGAAAAGGGGGGAAACCTCGCTGTCATGACCACGAAATTTACGGATGACACGGCCCGTGGTGACGTCCCAATAAAACACCTGCCGGTCTCCGCCGCATGACACCAGCTTCGCATTGTCCCTGAAATTTAAGCATATAATCTCATCAAAACTGAACAAATTTGAGAAGCTACACAAAATAGATATCTAGAGAGAGAGAGAGAGAGAGAGAGAGAGTACGAGGTGACGTGGACGTCCCGGACTTCGCGGCCGTGAGACTTGTAGGTCTTGATGTGGATGCCGCGGTGGGGATTCCAAAGGCGGAGGGTGCGATCCTTGCCGCAGCTGAGGCAGTAGTTGCCATCCTTGTTGAATCGGACGGCCAGGACTGCGCCCTCGTGGCCCTTCAGCACGTTCGCCTCCCGCCTCGGCAGATCGCCCCCGCCCGGCGCCGACATCATTCCCTCCCTAGAATATATCCCCCTGATTTCGGCCCAATCAAACCCTCCCCACTCGAAAGGATCTTAGGGCAAGTTTTGCACGACCTGACCTTGAGCTCGAGACCGTGGCTGTTGATGGATTTGTTAGGCCCCTCACAATAGTCAACCAGTAAACTGATTACCTCAGAATAAGGACCAGCACTCCTATTGTCGTTCTTCGTTTGGTATTTATTTATTTACTTTCGTGAGTTTTGCCGGTTTGTAAGGAGAGAGAGAGGAATTAGCCGCCAGAAACTTAAAAAGTGTCCCAACAAATGTTTATTTCTGTTATTTAATCCCTTAGTTTTTATATGTTTTCCATTTAAAATAAACTTTGATAATGGTAATATTGTGTTAAAACTGTTATTAAGCTTTTAACCATCTTACTCTTTATTATATCATATCTGTTTGAAATACTTTTGATATGCAAATATAAGATCGAGAAAAATTGAGATGAAAATCATAAGACTAAAATATATTTACAGAACATTTGTTGTACTTTTTATTTGAAAGAAAATAAAAATATTTTTTATTATTATTATTATTCTGTTAGACAATTATATATATTAGAACTATGAGGGGATTAAGTAACACTAACTAAAGTTCAGGGAACCAATCTGAATTTCACAAGGGTGTAAAATTATACTTCTCAACTTTTTAATTTATCCTCGAGTATTAGTTCATTACCCTCAGGCGTACCAAATGTGCTAGTAATGTTTTGGATGTCCCACTGCCCACTGGGATGCTTATTATCTTCCTATATATTTCATTCTTATCTTTACAAATATCTACTAACTCTTCCTATAAGGCATCCTATTATTCATCCGTAACATTGTAAAGGTCGTTACGGAAGACCTTATTTGCCAGAGCAATAATTGATCCTTTCTGTACTTTTGATAAATATAAATCATAGAATATTTCATAGCAATATTTGTTTGTAAAGACTCAGAAGGAAAGATCAATTGACAAAGGAAAAGGGAAAAGAAATCGGAGTTCTCTTTCATTCAGTAGCTTTCAAAATTTTGAACTTGAACTATCCAACGAAGCACAGGTAGAAACAAATAGTATTCATCCTCGACTCTATTATACGTTGCATCTATACTATCCAAATTCCAAGCTAAACTATTCAAATCCACTTCTAATTGTCAGTTATCTAGTAGAAAAATAGAGAGAGATCTAGAAGCAAGTAAAGATGAGTGTGAGTTACGAGAGAAGGCTTCCCACGAGAGTCGGAAGCCCACGGACGTCCGTACATCAGAACCCGCCTTCCGACGTAGCCACAGAACGGTCACTCGAACCGCTACGTCCCGCGATGACGTGGTAGCACCCGTCCTGATCCCCGGCGCAGACGTTCGTCTCTTCCTCAACCCGTACACCACCCTTCCAAGATATCCCCATCATCCCCTCGGGACTCGGCGCCGGCGAGCTTGGCGAGATCCCGCCTGGCGGAAACGCGATCTCTGATACAATCGGAGAGATCTCTTCCGCTCCGATCCTAGGCGGCACCGCTGGGCGAAACCAAACAAGATCTGACGGAGGGGGAGCCACCGGTGGAAATATGGATATCATCTCCGGTGCGGGGGAATTCGGATACGGAGAGGACGCCGGAGACCATAGATCAGGCTGATTGACCGGAGGAAAGATCATCTCCAGCGATCTCGTAGGTGGAATCGGGATCTGACGGCGGAGAGAGGTGGATAGGATCCCGGCTAGGCCATGTACGGCGAGATCGGGGCCGTCATATACCCCCGGAATGGCGATCTCAACCCCGTTCGCCGTCAAGACCTCGGATCCACCACCACCGATGCCAGATCGCCGCGAGATGTAGATCTGACGGTTGGAGAGGAGGGTCGGGAGAGGAGAATCAAGAGAGAGGAGAGCGTTGAAGGGGAAGTGGCCGAGGGCGACGTGGGAGCGAAGGGATCGTACGTACGAGAAGGCGGAGGAGGCCATGTCGAGGGAGAAGAGGGAAGCATCGGTAGGGGCAAAGAGGGTGAAGGCGGAGGAGTTAGAGCTGGAGAGGAGATCGAAGCGGACGTCGGAGGCGGTGATGGCGTTGCCGAATAGCGTGTAGCCGCGCAATCGGAGGGCGGAGATGGCGGCGGAGAGCTCGAGGTCGGAGACGGACGTCGTCGTGGAGAAGAAGGTAAAGGAGAGGAGGAGGAGAAGGAGGAGAGGGTTTAGCTTCGCCATTGGAGAGGTGGGGATTAGAATGAGGAAGCCGAGGTTTATATAGACAGGTGGAACGATGATTTGAATGTTGGAGTTATTGCTCAATCGATGGCGGGAATGAATGGATCGCGTTCTCGGTCGTCTTAACGGGCTTCTCAGTCCGCAATGGAACTAAATCCGACCCGTTTTCTGTGCCTCGGCAGAAGTCTGCAAGCTTTTGCAATACAAAGACGGCAATGAAAGGAGACGGCACCGTATTCCTTTTCTTCCCCCTTTAGTACGTTAGTTCACCCAGGCACACAGCCAAGACCTTTCCTCTCCCACGTCCACTGCCGACTCCTCTCGATGAGCGCTCTCTCCGCGTCTCCGTGGGTAAATATCCTCTCTCCTAGGTAGTCGATAACAATTTATTACATTATTATGTATTATTTTTGTAACTCTAATTTCTTCTTACCTTTGCTTTCTCATCTCTCTGCTCCTAATTTTTTCAATTGAGTTTTTTATTAGCATCTGGGGGGAGCTCTTTTTCTTCTTCTTCTTCTTCTTCTTCTTCTTCTTGCTTTGATTGCGAATTATGTGTCTTGTGATGAAGTTGACATTTTATTGTCTATTTTTGACAGATCTTAGGATTTATGACATGCATTTAGTAGATAAGTTGATACCCTAGGCTCTTTGGCGGAACTTGACTTTTGGCACCCAAAATTATATGTGATTAGATTTTTGTAACTTTGTTAGGCTTAGGGTGGGTATTTGATTGGGGGTGCCAAATAGGGAGCTATTTTGTCATTCGTAGGTGGGCTGGAGACTAGGGTAAGAGCTTTGTAAAAGTTGTATTTTTTTAATTGGTTTTTTGGTTGCTTGTCAGGTTAGTACAATATGATTTGTGGTTGATTCTATGAATTTTGGGAGAAAGTCTCATTCTTCATAATTAGTTCCCACATATTTAAATTGTTAGCAACCTCTGGAAATGAGCAAATTATTTTCTTCACTTATGTCTGCAACTTACATTGTTTTCATATCTGAATTTATGACTTGTACTTACTTTCCCAGTTGAAGCTTCTTGTCTTATTCAAATAAACAAATCAGTGGTGACACCAGGAATGATTGTTGCTGATTTCATGTAACTTTTAATGTCATATAGAATCCATCATCTGAACATATATTGAGTAGTGCTTCTTCCATTCTTCTCGTGTCCATCCAGATTTGATTTTTCAGGTACTTGTGTTATACTTATTACTTATCATTGAAGTAGCACTGAAAATTTCAAAACAGGTTTCAGGTGGTCACAGTTTCTATTGATACAAATAAGTTATCAGAATACTAAACACTTGCTGAAGTTCATCGATAGGATGTCGAAAAAGATAAGGTCCAATAGATCTTCTACAATTCTAATTTGGGAAGTCTTTCATTTCCACATGAATTACACGGTTTTTATGTTCGTTCCTGTAGTTTTTTTTCTTGCTCTTTTATCATTTGTGACCATTTAAGGCTTCCATAGTGTGACACTCCCAGTTGTGAATATTTTGATCCCAATTATTTGTTTCTATTGTCTTCTCAAAAATAAAAACAAAATCTTATGTCTTATATCTTACTAATTTTGCATCAAGCAGGTATTTAGTTACAATACTTTACAAGTTGGCATTAAGAGTTGAATGTCTTTGTATTTAATGGATCCGTTATTGTGATAACCTTTTAATTGAGCAATATAATTTTAGAGATGCATTGCAACTGCATCCAACATAATATTGATTTTTCAGATCTAGTTTCAGATGTTACCTCCTATTGTCCTTTGGTGCCTTCTGAATTTCTTTATTCGGCTATTCATGCCTGCAGGGCTTTTAACTGACAACTCAATTGATTCCACAGAGTGATGAAATGTCAATCTTCTCGATGCGGCATGACCTTAACTTTGATACTTAGATATGAGAGATGATAGTTCCTTTTGACTTGAAAGAAATTTGAAAAACGGAATTACGAAGCAACAGAAATTCCAACTAGGACATGATGATATATTGTTTATTATTGATTAGGTTCAGCATGTTAATGAGAAACTTGTGTTGACACCATGTCCCATGGTCAATTGCACCTAAGGCCACAGTACTTATGAAGTGGCCACCCTGAGGCAACCTGCTACTTAAGATTTGTAAACCCTCCGTGTTGATATAACATTATATGAATTGGAGGAGCACACTAGTATGGCGATGGAGATGCGAGCAAGTGAGAACATAAGCATGTCTCAAGACCTCACCCCATCTATTCATCCCTGTGCTGCTGCTCTACATGATTCTTTCCTCTATTCTCACTGCTCCTCATGTTTTCGAGTGCTACCTTCCCATTTCCCTGCACATTCCCTCAATCATCAAGAACCATTTAACTCCATCTTCCCTATCTCTTGTACTACTTGCAAAGCTTCAATTCGTTACTGCTCTGCTGCTTGCTTTGCTTCTGACTCTGTTATCCACTCCTCTTCCGGTGAATGCCACTTCCTTCTCCAATTCACGTATCCCTCCACATGTTCCCTTGGCGATGATACTGCCGATATCCGTGCTGCACTTCGTCTCCTATATTTCTTTGAGGTGCAAGGGTATGTCCCTTCTCCTCCTTGGACTGAGCTACCAAATCGGATAGGTGGGTTGCTAGTGAGTGATCTCAAGAAAGTTCTAAAAGGAGGAGTTGTTGCTGAGAGGATAAGGGAAGCAGGATCACTGATGTCTTGTGCTAGGAGGAGGAAACGAGCAGAAGAGAAGCAAAGTTATCATAGGTCAGTGATGGTGGAGGAAGTGGCATTGTGGGCGGTGATGACTAATTCTGTGGAAGTGCAGATTAATGAGGAGTGGGCCCTTGGGCTTGCAGTATATGGGCCTTGCTTCTCGTGGTTCAATCATAGCTGCTTGCCTAATGCTTGTTATAGATTCGAGCTAGCTTCCTGGTGCAAAGACCACCTTCCTTGTGAATTGGGTTCCTTTTGGGTTTCCCCTGCTAGTACGGGAGAGACACCAACTTTGGTAAGATGAATATGTTCTAATACCTTCCACTGATATAGTTATTCATTCTAATGGTACATCTGTCAGCTGTGCATTCACATAAAGTACTGAAGAAAAGTAAGAATTTTAATTTTAAATTATTTGTTCTGTAGAATGGTTTACGGAGATTGATATTGGTTGCAATGGCAGGTATGGAACTATGAAGACGTTGGTCTCTCTCAGGGTAAAAGTTTCTGTTCCTGTTCTGTCATATTTCTGTCTTCCATTTATATAGAATTATTCAAATGTAGTTACTGGTTTTGCTTCTTACCTAGGACTTTCTACTTATGGCCCGAGAATTGTAGTACGCAGTATCAAGGAAGTCAAGAAAGGGGAGGAGGTTTGCATTACATATACTGACCTTCTACAGCCTAAGGTATACCTTTTGTGCCTCTGAAGATCTTATGCATTAGCATCCTTAAAAATTTTTTTTATGTATTTTGTACTACAAATCTGATGCTAGCATAAGAATCTGGTTATAGGCCTTAGCATAAGAATCTGGCATTTGAAAAATGGAACATGGACTTCCTCTTTCCAGACTATGACAGAAGTTAATTGATTAAAAGCTAAGCATTGCCTTTTCCAGGACAAAGGAATGGAAAGTTGTTGCAGTTTCAACTGTCTAACATATAATCACTGCATAAAGCTGACGAATCGATCAGCTTTAATGGCAAAATAAAGTTGATTACCTCAGCAGGTTTTTATTTAGAGTGTTGCACTCCTTTTATCTTTTATTTTTTACCTTAAGTTGGTTATGGATATTACGAATTTTCTACATTCATCAGTTTTTGGCTAAAGTATCAAGTACCTTAGTGCCTTTTGTTTATGTGAGGTTTTCTTTTCTTGCTTTGCACCATCATTTGTGTGTGCTCCTTCCTAAGAATGTATTGAGTCATATGTAAATTCTTTCAGCTATGTGTATTTGCCTGTTAGCATTAGCATGCTGTAGACAATTCAATTAAATCTCCAATTATATATATGTTCCATTGACTTGGGCCTAAATAAGTTGTCCTTGATGGTATAATCTGTTGTCTTATGCTTATTTTCATTCTTCTTGTTTCCTCATGAAGCTCACTGTTTACTCTTTCAGGCAGCAAGGCAGTCTGATCTGTGGTCAAATTATAGATTCATTTGCTGCTGTCAACGTTGTACCATGTCACCGGAAATATATATAGATTATATGTTGAATGTAAGAACCTAAACTCACATGCATAGTGTTCTATCCACTTATGAATCAGGATTTATCAAGAACTTCAAGCTCTAAGTTTTTCGTTTCTATTTTGGTTGGATACGTGCTTACCCTCTATCCTTTTGCATCTTAAGATCCTGATAGAGGAGATATTGCTATTTGCAAATATAAAACGTAGTTACTTGTTTGGACAAGTTGTGTCATAGTGACCTATAAGTTGCAGTTAGTCAAAGGATTTTGAGATTCATGCATTTAGCAAGACATAAGATATAAAGTTAGGGGCATCTCTTCCACATTTTTATTGTCCATTTTGTGATAAAGTAATATATTGATATTACTTTAGTCCTGAGTTTGAAGCCTAAGAGTTAACATGTGATAAAGTATTAGATTAAATAGGATACACTGTGTGATTCAAGTTCAAATGAACATTAGAAAGACTGATATCAAATATATTACTTATAAATCATATGGATGTATCTTTGTTGTCTTCATTCAGTACTTTGTTCCTGCTAATTATCTTAGTAGACTTGACTTGAAAATCATGAGAAATATAGAATGACTCATATCAAATATATCACATTTGCCAGTAATCTCCTGACTTGATCCAAGACATTAAATTTCTGATAGCTTTTCTTCACATCATTTCTGAGCTGGTGCTTTTATCTTAGGCATTTAAATATCTTTCAAAAAGTTATGTTCCTTATACTTCTTGGTTAGACAACAATAATATGACCTTATCTTCATTGGAGTCTTGCTCATTAAACTATTATTTTACAACTAATAAGTTTGAGTATCTTTTCCCAGTTTGATGAAAGGAACTTGAATTTGGGAAACAGTAATAGTGCAGCTGTAGTATGTGAAGAGCTAGCTGATGTTGTAAACCAAGCAATAGCTGAATACGCATCAGATGATGACCCTAAAGCATGTTGTGATAAGCTTGAAAGCACGCTTTATCAAAGCTTACAATACGAAGACTTGCAGAAAGATAAGCTTTCAGGAAGACAATTCATATTGCACCCCCTTCATTACCTTTCTCTCAAGGCTTACATGACACTGGCATCTGCCTATAGGTTGCGTGCTCAAGGATTATGTTCTACTGACCTACACATTGAGAACAATTACAAAACCTTCAAGATGAGCAGGGCTGCTGCAGCCTATTCTTTGCTGCTAGCAGGTGCTACACACCGCTTATTGTTGTCTGAATCTTCCTTTATAGCAGTCACCTCACATTTTTTAGTAAGTGCTGGGGAAACTACATTAAATCTTGTTCGAAGCTCAACATGGCAATCAAGCGGACAAAGATATGAGTCAAACTCAAGCTTCAACTTAGTTTCATGTTACGAGTTCAACTTAAGAAAAGGTTCCCTGCCTTGGTTTGAGTTCAAGTTAATGTCTATGCAGTTTGCTGGATGCATCTCTACTATGTTATTATATTGCTGGCCTTTTTTAATAGAAGGTTTCTTATACTTGGAGAAGATCAAGAATCCATTTGATTTAAGTTGGCTTGACATGGCAATGCTTCAAGCTCAGTGTTCTCTTGGTGAAGGTACTACCACCTTTTCCACATGCAAGTGTTTTGCATGTGATTACCAGTCAGATGTTTTCCTTGAGGACAAAGTGAAATGCCTTTATCAGCTAGCCATTCATTTACTGAGCTATGGTGGATATCTAGCAAGCATATGCTATGGCCCACAGTGCTATTTAGTGGATCATGCTAGAGATTTGCTTAAGGTAGAGGTTTGATCGAATGATAAATTTTCTGTCAGCTCAAGCAATGTGAATGGATTTCTGACTACAAAAGGTGGGGCTTTAGTATAACAGAAACACTTCATATTTATGTTGTTGGATTACATGTAGAGGCAAGTGGTACATTTACCTTCTATATATGGTATAGTCTCATGGAATATATTTATCCAAATTGTTGGGACATCTCTTTTAAAGATGCTATTGGTGTTCATGTGTGCCTAATACTGTCGACTTCCGGCATGTTGGTAGGAGGGACTCTATCAAATTGTTTCTAACTTCTAGTTGCTTGTTTTTGGCCTTGATGTGGCTGGTAAATCCTGCTGTCTAACGACTATACCTGTGATGATTAATAATTTGCTTTGGATAGAGGTGAACAGCATATCATTTTTTGGGTTTATTATGATGAATTGGTTTCTCTTTCTTGACCTTTGCATTAAACATGTGCAGCTGATGTCATCAAGTTTCAGAACAAGGTATAACACAACAGTTAGCAATTATGTGAAGCATTTGAAACAGAATCAGATTTTCAATCTACAAGTGTAGTGCATGAGCTCATGATGTTCTTCTGAACCTGATCATCAATGCATGAAACAGTGGAATTTATATTCTGAATCATTGTCCCTGAACTTACGGTAACAATTTCCAGGTATGTCTGTTATTAATATAAAATTCCCGCCTGTTTGCGATCAGTTCAAAAACCTGGTATTTGTATCTAGGCATTTTATCATGATCATATTTTCTCAAAAGAAAAGGAAGCACTATATCATGATCATTAACCTTCAGAGTAACTTCAATTCTGAGCATATATTTTCATAGCTTTTTTTTACTAAAAGTTTTACGCAGATGTTAAGCTACTTAACCTAAACCTCCTCTATTCATGTTTAATATTGATTATATAAAGATATAACAGCAAGCAGACACTACTGAAGTTACTAAGACCAACTTTTCTTCTTCTTTTTTCTTGTAAGCACATTATTAAATATCCAGAGAAGAGAAGTAGGAAGGTGGATCTAAGAATATAAATCATATACTGTAAAATTAGATAAGTGACCTTCCGTTTTTTTTAAAGAATACCTCTCTTCTGCTAGGTACGGGCCATCTTCTCATGTTATTGTAACTTTTGCCAATCCGGAAGGAATAACTTGGGCAGGTGGCTTCCAGATTTACCTGCCTATAGTATTATATTTTCATGTGATTCATGTGGAGTTAGTATGACCCGTATGGCCTTTAGATCATATTAGACTCTTTTATGCCCAATTTGACCTTATTATACACCACTTTCTCCCCACTTCTTGCTGCTTTAAGCTTAGGAGGTCATGCCTATTACTGTTTCTATGTGGATTCCTTACTACTAACCCATACCACTAGAGAGTGTACAAGGATCACATCAGAATCCTTTTTCTTTCTGGGAAATTTATTGTAAAGACCCTACTTTTTACTTTTATTATTATCTACACCTTACCACATTATTTAGGAGCTTCTGCAATTTAACTGTAGTTGCTTTTGTTTTTCAATTGATAATATTAGGCTTTTGAAAATTGAGTTTATCTATTTTCTATACTCAATGCATATTTATTATAATAGAATGCACATAATTTACATATCCATTAAAATATAATTAAGCTGCAAAAAGACTCTAGATATATATCATCAGATTACCACTTCTTCTTTTTTGCCTCAAAAACACTTTTTGAGTTAGTTTTACCATAATGATAGAGAATATTTTGTTACTTCTAAAAGTTAAAAGTTTAAAAACCTAAAATACCCCCTCATTTGCCCTTAACCTAAAAAACTTATTTAAACATACTAAGACTATTTTGCATTTATAGTTATTTCACTCATCCATATGGTAATTGTTTATTAAGAAAATTAATGATAAGGTATTTCTTAGGTATTTTAAGTAAAATATAATGATCGAATAATAAATGTCTGTAAGGTAGAGTGTAAATAATAGCAAAAGTTCACTACTTTGAACTTTGTTAGAATTGCCTCCCTATGTGCACTACTCAGCTCGATTGCACTGGATTCTGGCCTGGCTTGCCCTATCTATGGCCTCCAAGAGGAGACTATGGAACACCTAATTGTCGATTGCAATCTCGCCTCCTAATTTTGGGCCAATATATCTGCTTCATGCTTCATGCTTCATGCTTCATACTTCATGGAACTTGGGCATGGGACAACCTAACTAGGAGAACAGGAACTGACTCTTGAAGAGAGGAGGGACTCTTCCCTCTCCTCAAAGAGCCTTCTCTATTCTCTTATTGAGGTGACATTTTAGCACATTTGGCTTTAGCCTTCAACAACTCCTGAGAATTTTTATCCAAAAAAAAAAAGACCTCCTGCGGATCGGTGTCCCCAATCTGTGAGCATACTCTTTTACTCACCTACGAATTCATCCACTGGGAACCCACTCTGCTAGTAATTTTGAAGCTCAACACTAACGGCTCATTTTCAGGCCTCAACAAACTTGGTGGGGCGAGCTTCATCTTGCGATTACTGTAAAGCTCTCTGATTATAGCTGACAACCACTTTGGCAGATTTCCCGCTGCTCTTGCTCCCCGAGATGCCCTCCTCTGCCTCCGTCTCCGCCTTTTGGGCTTCACTGCCCTCTCTATTGAGTCAGATTCTATGCTCGTTGATGCATTGAAGGGTGTGCACCATGCACCTTGGTCTACGAGGATTATTTCTTCCTTCTTTCCTTCTCTTCTCTTCCTTCTCTGTCTCCTATATTTTTCTAAAAGTCAATTGTCTTGCAAATTCAGAAAGGATTATGGGTTACAATTGTATTCGGGAAGGAAATCAGGAGCTTTCCCTGATCCTCTTGTACATTTTTTGCTCTCTGATATTAACGGCATTTTCTTTTTTTGCCATCGGCAGTTAACCAACAGGGCCTTCCAGCTTTACACAGCTTTAAATTATGCCTGCTTATATTTTTTTTCCATGTGGATACTATGGACCTCATGGCCCAACATCCTATTAGGCTTTCTCCTTCTTTTTGTCACTTAATATCTCTCCATGCCTTGCTGCTGTAAGCCTTGGAGAATAAGAATATACGTATAACATCAGAATCGTTTTAATTAAAGGAACATCACAATGATCAATAAGTTAGCTATTTTTGGTGTACAAGTAGGTCAAAGAAATCACCATGCTCCATTTAATGGGCATAGGTTGTTTCTCTTTTGAGTTTCTTTTAAGCTTTTTAATGTCATTAAAATGTCCTAGGTGGGGAGGATTATAATTGTACATATTATTTAACTACTACTCACTATTTTCTCATATATAACAACTGCATCTTTACTGATAACTAATACCTTTTTATGCATTGCACATTCTAGTTTTTCCACAAGTATGGATAAAAAAATAATAAAATAAACACAACCACAATTTTGAACTTGTTGGGTCGTGAAATTTGCACATCAAAAAAAAAAATCAAGATTTATTTATTTATTTTGCAGAATTAATCCAATCCAGTTATGCATAACGGTCTCACGGATCATTGCTGTTGGATCTACAGGTTCCTTATCTACTATTATCTGTGGATTTCGTAGAATAGTAAAAAGGGTTTGATAGTATTGCAAAGTGAAATTAAAATTTGTTTTAGTTTTTGGTTCAAACAACCCAACATGTTTGCTTTATAAATATCCACTAAAACCTCTTCACATCTTGGACGATGAGATTTTGGATAGAGAAAAAAACTCATCATCAGTGCCGTCAAATTACCATCGGATGTCTAGAATCCAATTCTTCTCCCGATAATTAGAGTGATTGCATGATCGGGGAATAACAGCCATCCACGTGTACCGTGTACAGAATCAAAGATGATTTTTATGTTCAAATTGCTGGTTAGGATGATAAAAAAAGTTAACATCCAACCCTACCCGAGGAGAGAGGAGGAGGAGGCGGTAGCGACGGAGGGGAGAGTCTTCGCCTCTAGCACCAATGGAGGGTGTGCCGATTAACTACCTAGGATGATAGAGAGCTTGTTGGAGTCTGTTTTGCTAAATATTCCTAACTTTTAAATTTATGAAGTGAAGTAGAAAATTTTACAAATCACATCATATATTTTATCTATTTTATGATTCACATCTTATCATATATTTTTATTATTTTATAATTCATATTTGTTTTTTCCTTTTGAATTTCATAATCCAACTTATTTTAAAAAAATTATTTAACACCTAGTTTAATTTGAATATAAATAAATAAATAATAATATTTAATTTTTTTTTGGCTTCTTTCATCATTTTATTCTCTCCCATCTTTTCATCGTCCTCATCGCTTCATCACGTCTTAATTCAGAGATTCTAATTCCCAAATTGAGATCGGTTTCAATTGAAGCAATAATAGGATGAAGGAATGGGAGAACGATGGGACGGGACTTTGACCTTATATAATCTAATACTGAAGTTAAAAAAGGTAGAAAGAAAATTCTGAGGGAGGAAATACCATGAACTTATCCGTTAGCGGTCTTGTCTTCAATAATTAAGTGGGTCTTTGACCTTCTACCTTTTGAGATGGAGTCATGTCACCATAGTTGGATAGGCATGCACATAGGTTTAATTATGCACGTCACTACACCTGTCAAATGCCCCTCACTAGCATCCGTTACCAAAGAATCTAAGACCATTGTTTCGATGTAGTTATTGTTGGCGGTATAATCTTATTCTAAAAATCATAAAGATTTAATTTAAAATTAAGTAAATAAATTATAGATTATTAATAAAAATAATTTGTATAACTTAATCTAGTGTTGGACACTATCCCTTTAAGATTAATTCACTATCCATCGTTTACTTTTGGAACAGTAGACGTCGATCTCCCAGGACACTACTTTAGATGCTAAATGATGCATTAATTCAATCTCCTAGTATAATATTAAACTCATTATTATTTAATTTTCATTTTCATAATACTTATTTTAGACTTAATTTATATTCACTTTTATTCGTAGATTCGAAGGAATGAATACGAAATACTAAAGTCCTCTTTGATCTTTTGTAATTTCATTATTAATCTATCATTAATAATATATAAATTTTATTTAAATTTAAGCTCAAAGTTGATAAAATATTCATATCAAATACTTAATATTTCTAAGAATTATCTAAGTTGTAAATATATACAAATGCTTTAAGCATAGAGTTAAAATTTATTATGTGTTAATTACACTCAAACTCTTAAACTTAAAACTATCAAAAATCATCTTAATCTAAACTGTGGTCTAAAAATAATTATCCCTAACATTTATTGAAACAAGCAAACTAACTTCGCTAAATGAGGAGCCACACGGCCCGCCGCCGCCTCTCGCCGACATACCTAGCAACCCCCGTCCCGACCCCCCGGGTCGGGATCATCGGGTGCATGGCATCTCCGACCACGGAGACGGCAGCCCGGTGGGCCCAGCCCAGTAGGATGGCCCATGGGACCCGGAACAGGAGTGGGGCCCAAAGTATGGGTGGATATGTCTGAGTGGGCCACCACGGATAGGAAGTCAGTGGGGAAGGCCTTTACTAGATTATCTACTACTTCTCTCATTATTAGCTCTTGGTGGGTAGAGATCTCTTTCTCTGAACGAAATTGTAGGCATTAATGCGTATGCCGTAATTTTTATATTATTTAAAAGTACTACATTTACCGTAATACCCTTGTAAGTTAACTCGGTCAACTTAGGGGACAATAACAATATTACAGAGGAGTATAAATATTCTCGGAATAATTTTGAGACAGGAAGAATAATTTAAAGAAAAACTTAGGGTGAACGGTGATAGCAGCACCTGTGTTTCGGAGCTCCGAATAGCCCTCCAATACCAAACTCCACAAACCCGACCCGTTTAAGCGCTAACGCCACCGCTAAGCCGGCGATCCAGGCGCCGCGCCGGCTATCACCGCCGCCTCTTCCTTTCTCCTCAGCCATTTCCATCATTAACTTAAGCTATTTGCTACTACTTAGTATTCTCTTCTTCAAAGTCTCTCATTACATATATATAGATATTGAGGTATATTAGTATTTATTTTTAGGTCATAAAGTAATATTTCCTTTTGGAAGTGGAAGGTGGGAAGTTGTAGTCTTGTAGTCATGGGTAGACTGATGCTCTCTGGACCATTGCCTATAATTGAGTAACTGGAATCTTTTTTCTCTATCATGGTTGCTGCTTGTGAGGTGCTGCCAGATACCAATTTATAATTATTTTCTGAGTAGGTGTTAAGTTGGCAATAACAGTTAGATTTTCAAGATGAGTATCTTTTTTTTTATATAAAGGGATTTGTTGGTTGGAGAGGGTGGAGATTTTAGAAATTGTTATTATAATTTTTTAATATTATTATGGAAGAGAGTGTGTATAAAATTGGATTAAACTATTTTTCTAACCATCTTCTCATAACCCATAGAAGAACATTTTATGGCCCTAATGATGTTATCTCAACGAGTTCGAATCCGATAGGGTTTACGGGCTTATAAGATTCGATATCGGATATACAAGATCAATACGCCGACATGCATCCAAATAACATATCTATCTCTCTTTCTAATCATTCACATGCTACATCAATGTAAAGATACTTACTGACTTAACTTAGCTAACTAACATATTCATCAATGTTAAATATATTCCACATGCAATTTAAAGTGTCATTATTGAACTCATAATATTGACCTATATAAGATTACCACCACAGACTTACTTTTAATGGACAAATTATTTATCTTACACTTTTTTTTTTATCATTTGATATAAAAAAAAAATTGATTAAAAAAAGAACTAACGGTTATACATAGAATAGAATAGAACCATAAATTAGTTGAGCGTTACAAAGAGAAGTTGATGGTAAAATTAAGTGAGATTGGACACGTGGAGAGCTCTAGAGCACTCCACGTTTTAATTCCCCTCCGTAATATATAAGTATATATAACTATAAAATCCATCAGAAAAAAGAAAGAATAGCACTGCATCCTTTTACGTAAGACTGAGAGAAGATTACAACACCGGAGACGTGTCACGTTACTGGCCGGTTACCGGCCATTGCCGGTTAACTTTCACCAGTGCTTCGCCTGGACCCCACTCTTGCGAACGAATGAATTCTTGGCCTTGGGAATCTCGTGGATATCCATCACTTGTATGGTCCTCTGCTTTTTCGCTATTTAAAAAATCCAACCAAAATTTAAACAAAAAACAATTTACAAATTAGTCACTCCATTTCCAAAATATTAGAAGAATAGAGAAAAAATTATGGTTATATGCAGAAAGGCCCAACAAAAAGATAAAATATTATTTCATTTGTTGGGGAAATAGAAAGTTAGAAGCCACGGACCATTTTGAGCTTCTTGGTAATTTTCATGCAGACGTTTCCTAGCCGAAGCGAGTCTATCGGCATCCAGTAAATTATCCTTTTGCTCCTTCGCCTTCTGCCAATATATATATATATATATTTAAATAATAATAATAATAATAATGGTCAAAAAATAAATAAAAAAAATAAAAGAAAATTAGCATAATAGTACAGCTGGAGTAGCCGAGGGTGGAGTGGAACGTGGATTGGGCTTAGTTGGTGGGCCATCTCTTTGTGGGCCGGGCTTGGGTAATTCCGGCCCATTTCTCTCGTAGATGACGCCGGTCTCTGCTTAGACCCAACACCTCAGGACTAATTACGTGACATAAGTAAACTAATTATAGTATAAGTATCAGAAACTTTTAGTCACTCACTGTGAGGAATGGGGGAGTAGGCGAATTCCTGCACCTAAAATGACATCAAGTATGATTAAGTTAGAATAAAATTTGAGCCATTAATAATGGGAAATTAATGAAAATAAAATTAAAATACGATGAAATAGACAAGTACATGGTGGCCATTGTTGTGGTCTCTCCTTGGAATTTGCTGGGGCGAGTCCCCATCAGCTGCCATTCCCACACCATTCGCATTAAAATTTAGTAGCTTTTTTCGATCTCAAAAGCTTTAAAAAATTAAGTTTTTTAGGTTGGAAAAGGGAAAGAAATTAATGGGGCTGGAAGAGTTACTAATGATGGCTGGAGAGGCGGCGTCGCTTGCGGAGTTGGATTTCACCCATTCGTCGACGAGATCTTTCCATTTCCTGAGGTAGAAGACGAGGGGAATCAGATGCTTTGCTATAAAATCTTCTCTTTTTTTTTTAAAATAAATAAAAAATAAATTTATAATTTGGGTTCTTTTATTTAGAATATTTAAATTCTCTTATCTTCACCTGAGGAGTTGCTTCGCCAATCGCCGCACTTCTCCGGATGGGTTCTTCCGAAGCAAATTGACTTGCTTTCCTATGTCCGTCTCCTAAATCCCAGATAGATTTTTGAAAAACAAAATGAGAAAAAATCCAACGTAAAGGAAAGGGGAATTTTTGCGTCAAATTTGGTACCTTGAGAGCTTTGAATGTGATATCCATGTCCGCGAGATTTTGGAGCAGACTAATCAATGAATCCTCGGGCTATTAGAGCAAAAAAGTTCGAATTTTGATTACAGAAACGGAATAAAATTTGGATCTTGAGAAGTTTTATTGAAGGATTTGGACCTGATCTGGGTCTTCTAAGAAATCTTTGATGGCGAGGATTTTTCTCTGCTCCGATTCAGTCTCCTCCTCTTCCTCGTCTTCTTCTTCTTCCTCCTCCTCCTCCTCCTCCTCTCTATTCATCGGTTCGCTACTACTCCCCTTCTGCTCTGCTCCAATCCTAGACTTGGCCACCTCAACTTTATCCCCAAGAGCTCGATTCGGCTCGCAGTTGCGGCATCGCTCTGCGGCGTAGAGCCGCTCCACGATGGCGTCCCGCCGCATCCGGAGCTCACCGGCGTGGTCCCGCACCGCCACGTCGATCGCCGTCTCGATCAGGTCCCAGAGATCGACGCCGGCGCTCCGGAGCATCCGGTTCAGATCCTCCGGGTCCATCCCTTACCAATTCCCGCACTCCTCCCCTCAGATCTGTGAGAAATTTCTCGCCGATAGATCTTTCAGAGGACCATTTGATCGAAACCCAAGATGGAAATTTGAAGAAAGGAGCGACCTTTGATGGATGAAAGGACAAAGGAATCGCCTTCCTAATCTGGGCAGGATTTAATATTTAATTTAGCTACTCTTCTCCTCCTCCTTTTCTTTTGGTTGGAAGGGAGAAACAGCGAAGGGGAAGAGAGGAGGAGTAAACGTTTCAGAGATGTCACAGAATGATAGATGGAAAAAAGAAAAAGAAAGAAATATGGAATTTTTATTGCTATTTTATTTGTCTAGAGTTTACAGCTGACCTTTTCTCTTCTCTCCACACACACACACACACACACACACACAGAGAGAGAGAGAGAGAGAGAGACTCCTCTTTGCTCTTCCTTTCTGGGAAAGAGGAGAGAAAGGAATTTAGTGGTCTTTTTCTTTGCTCCTGATTAATCTCATCTAGTTGGCATATTCCATTTAATTTTAAAAAACACAAATTTTAGCCCTATACTCTTTAGGCAAATGATTCACTAAAAATTATTAATTTTTCTTGATTGAGATTAAATAAAATTAGGTCATTTAATCGAAAGTATTGATCACTTTTCTAAATTATAAGAATAAATTAGTCGTATTTTATTTTTCTCTCTTAGCTATCTATTTTTTTTGTAAAAGATAAAAATAATAATGAATTAGTATAAGTTAACCAAATGGTTATAATGATAAGAAATAAGAACATACTTAAATCCTAATTATTTTATCAATTAATCTAGTTACATATGTAAAATGTCTTATATAACCTTTAATTTTATCAAAACATTTTATCTAAAATACCCTTAAACATACCTTTTGTTAATTTTATCCTAAAGAAATAAAAAAAATATTGCATTATTTTAAAATGCTCCTCATTTGAGTTTAAAATTCTAGCTATCCATTCAATTTTGTCTTAACTAAAAAAAACTTATCTAAAGTTATTATGGTCATTTCACACTTTTAGTAATCTTAAATTTATGTGCATGGTAACTAGCAATTTTCCAAAACTAATGATAGAATATTTTTTAAGGTATTTTAGTTAAAATACCTGAGTTGAGTCGAATGATAAATATTAATATGATAGTATATAAGATAATAAAAGCAAAAGATACGATGTTTTTATATTAAATTTTTGTTTTAAGTTCTATTATTGTGGGCCCATAAGTGGGTCGAGTTAATGGGCTATCTGCAAACCCTAACTCATCTAGATAAGACTAGCAAGTGGATCAGATTGGATTCATGTCTATATCGAATTCAAGAATTAGATCTAATCAAATAGTGATATCAAAGTTTTTCTTCTCCTAATCAATTAAGTCCTTAACTAAAGATTGACTTAGGCCACAAATTGGTTGAAATGGAGTCAAACTCTCTTGAACTGGTCCTGATCATGTAAGGACGAGTTGGTTGCCCTTGGAGTCTAGGTAGGCTAGTTGCCAAGTGTATATCTCTACTCGGTTCTTTTTTGGAAAGTCGTGTGTGTCATGTACTGAGAGAAGATAATCGAGTGGCCGACTGAGCAGCCCAATAGGGTAAATTCAGTGCACAACCTATTTTGTTGAGGGTGTTGGACCACCGTTCCCCAAGATTTATGTATCCTTCTTGCTATTGATACCTTAACCCTCCTAACGGAATAGGTCTAGCTTAATATAGGTTTTGGTTCAAAAATAAAAAAAAGTTTTCTTTAGCTTAATATAGCTTAATTTTGGACATCAGTAGATAATTATCACATGTTTGAGGACTAATTCTTGTTGAGATATGATTTCATATAAAACCCTAATAATTAATGTGAAATCCTACATGTCTTCTTTAGCTTTGGATTTAGCTAATTAATTCATTCTTAAATCCTATTGATGCTTTAATAACCACTTGATGTTAGCCTTTAATGTGAATGCGAAGCTTTAAACACCTAGAATATTTCTTCCTTTCTCCATCTCTAGTTTTACTTCTTAATTATATTGCAAGTCTTAGCCATTCCTTAATTCTTCGGCTTAAAGATTACTTCTTATCTTATAATCAATTGTGCAGATATTTATCATTTGATCCATGCATTCTAATTTTATTCTGAGTTAAATATAATCTAACAACCGTCAATAGAATAGAGAATATTTTATTATTAGTGTAAGCAAAAAACATATGTAACCTATAACCTAAGAGGACAATGATAATATCGCAAAGTTAAGTAAGAATGTTTAATTACATAGGGTTAATAAGGTAATTAGAATATATATAAATCTAACTCATCTTTATGGTAATCATCAGTAAAATAAATACACATGAAAATGTGTTAATAATACTAAAACCAAAAGTTAAGATGTTTTAAAATTTCCTTCTTTTTTTTTCATAACACCACCTATAGCATTGTAGGATTGTAGCATTGTTAGCTTAGGTTCTCCTTTAAATATTTTAACATAATAATTTACTTTTTGTGACACATTAATCCTTATAATTATATAGAATCTCTAAAATGCATCTTTCATAATTTATCTTTTAATATTTTTTATTGTAAACTATCGTGTTATTGTCGGGGGGATCGATTCTAAGTTCTTTAGGAATCTATCAGATCTAAAAAATTGACAGTTAGATAATTGTTTAGCATTTCTGTTAACACTATCAAATAAGTTCGAGATATTAGATAGTTGAGAGAATCAAATATCATTAAAGAATAATCAAGAAAGTATATGTAAACATATGCGATAGTTTAGAAAGTTTAGGTATAATTAACCCATAAAGAAATGCGCGAATAGTACTTTGGTGAAAAAAAAAATCTTAGAATCTCTAAAACGCGTCTTTCATAGTTTATTTTTAGATTTTTTTTTTATTGTTGTAAACTATCGTGTGATTGTGTGATTGTTGGGGGTTCAATTCTAAATTCTCTGGAAACCTATCAGATCTAAAAAATTGACGGTTAGATAATTGTTTAACATTTCTGTTAACACTATCAAAAAAGTATGATATTAGATAGTTAAGAGAGTCAAATATCATTAAAGAATAATTAAAAAAAGTATATGTAAATATATGCGATAGTTTAGAAATAATTAGCCCAAAAAGAAATATCCAAATATTACTTTGGTTAAAAAAAAAAATCTTCGAATCTCTAAAATGCGTCTTGTAAACTATCGTGTGATTATTGGGGGGGTCAATTCTAAGTTCTCTGGAAACCCATCAGATCTAAAAAATTTGACGGTTAGATAATTGTTTGACATTTCTGTTAACACTATCAAATAAGTATGAGATATTAGATAATCGAGAGAGAGAGAGAGAGTCAAATATCATTAAAGAATAATTAAAAAAGTATATGTAAACATATGCGATAGTTTAGGAAGTTTAGGTATAATTAACCCAAAATAAAATCATCCGAATATTACTTTGGTGAAAGAAAAAATTTCTTAAATCCCTAAATCTAGTTGTTAAAAGGGAGGCGAGTTGATTATGTAGAAAGTGAAAATTAAAAAAAAAAACTATTAAGGATGGTGATATGCAGAAAGATCCCCTTTCTAATCTCTAATCATCTGTCACTTATTCTGGAGAATAAGTCTCTCTCATGTTGCAAGTAGTACTCCATATGTAATGTCCACTAGAACAATTCGAATCTATCGTGAACAGTGCATAGTTTTTTTTTTTCCTTTCTCTTCTCTGTTTGCCTTTTAGATTTGGAATATCTCTATAGAATCTTAGATCTTGCTTTGGGCTACTACTATTCAAAAGTTTTGCAGCTCATGGAGAATCTCATCCCAGATTCTGCGAGGAAAAAAATGTATATATATATATATATATATATATATATATATATATATATATATATTTCTTTTTTTCTTTTCTTTTTTATCAAAAGTTCTTAGTTTCATCTCTACTGCACACAAAAACAAAACAAATCTTAGTAGTTTCATCATTCTTAATAGCAGTGATGAGTTGCTTACAGCCTGATATAATATAATAGGAGAATAGGACGACAACCTTTTGACACAAGTCTTATACTCAGCTATAATAGATAGCACCACTAAGGAAAGTAAAGTATAACGAAGTCTGACGAATTCGTAAGCGTAAAAGCTTTAAATCATCATGAGACTCTATTGTGACTCACTAGTTAAAGAGTGGGAGAAGTGAAATCATCGAGAAACACCGATGAAAGTTCTCCACCATCTACTTATAACAAGTCTAAAAGGGTGCATCAATCACTTCTCATCAATGGACCAGGCTAGAGAAAGAGAGAAGAGCGAATACCACAATGCGAGCTAGTGATTCAGCGGTGCACTGGCTCACTCACTTATCACCGTCGTCATTGATTGCCACAATTCAAGTTAGGAAAGGCGAGTGAGAGAGCTCTCTATAATCTAGACATCTTGGTGTTGAGTCACTTAAGTTTCAAAAATATATAAAAATTAAAATTAAAACCAGACTAAAACACATGATTAAATTATAATTTCCTCTAGAATTAACAATTCAGCCTTGAGCCTAGGTAGTTCTTCTTTGTTAGAGTTTGCATGGGTAAATAAACCCCATAGCAAAATTAATCCCTTGGCATGTGTTCATCATTAACCTTTTTACCTAAATATAATGTTCTAATTATGACCCATTTCTATAAACTATGCTAAGATTTACTTTGCTTTACTTCCTTTTGTATTCTTTTTGTCAAATGATTCGAAGATCAATCATGTAAACCAATCATTGACCGTTCGATGTATAAAAATACATCACATCTTGTCATGATGATTCTTTGTAGAGAAGTGTCGGATGCCACTGTGGTCTTTGGCATTGGAAACTATTAACCTCCTCGTTATCGGCAAAAGTGCTTACCGAAGCCCTAAATCGATGCCGATTACGGAACAAAGTGAGTGAATGCAAACAAACATTTAAATAAATAAATAAATAAAGACCATCACGAGGCTTTGTGCCATGTCGTCTTCTCCTTGTCTTCTATAGTAAATTCTGACCCAAGAATTAATGGGGCTGCAAACTTAATTAATTTATTATTTTTTTCTGTGGAATTTTTTAATATATACCCCATATTTTGTTTTATCCTTGTACTTTTATTTTCATTGTTTTTTTTTTTTAAATACCCTACTATTAGTCTGCCTGATTCAGAGGAATTAAAATTCAGAGTGAATCTACTCATGCAAGTTTCTACCTGTCATCTGGTCATCAAGTAGTTATCAGAGTTTTGATATGCTTATAATCGATGTGTTGACGTACATCTGATAGTGAGCCAAAAGTGACAAGCAATAGTTGACGGTTATTGAATTTGCACTCAAATTAAAAACCGCCACATAGATGAGTTGACTTAAATTATATATTTTTTTATGGCTGAAATACACTAAATTAAAATTGGGTAAACAAATAATAAAATTGCAAATAGATGCCAATTTTAAGGTTAAATAATATATAACTTAGGCATTTTTTTTTTGAAAGCATTAATAGCTGCTATTAGGTTAAATTATAACCTAATAATAAAATTTTAAGCACCACCATAATTAGATTATTATCATCAATTAATCTAAAGAGTCACCACTTTAGAAAAAGCACTAATCTTTTGAAAAAATATCCGTCCCTGCTGCATCGAAAATCGCGTAGCCTTTACTTTTCAGATTCTCTCTCTCTCTTGCCTCTTTCTCCTCCTACATTTCCTGCAGCCTTCCACTGTTACCTTCTCTTCTTCTCCTCCTCCTCATCCTCCTCCTCCTCCACTTATCTCCATTGCTTACACTGTAGACAGCAATGGAATCATGGCCTCTTCTTCTTCTTCTTCTTCTTTCGCCATTGTTATTCTTCCACTCCTCTCAAGCGTTGGAAATGGTAGTAGCAAGTGATCACCTCTCCAAGTGGAAAGACCCAACTCTACTAATTGGAGACTCTATTGGTAGGCACTAAGTTTTCACCATCAACTACTCCTAAAACGTACTCAACTTTTGTATATTTCTCTAAGTTTGCATTAATTTTATCTGCTAGTGTTCAAGAAGGAGGAGTTGCATAGCCTTTACCTCTTCCATAGCAAGAATGCTTTCAACTCCTGCAACTTCGCACAAGCCACCATTCTCCACAATGGCGACTCAACCCACTTCAAGGTATTAATCTTTGTGCATCCTTCGAAATTTTTGCCAAATAATTCTTCTTCTTTTTTTTTTTGCAACTTTGGATCGAAACCCCCTAAAGAAATATATTGCAAGACTGGAAAGTGCTTGTGCTTTTCAAAAACAGGTCGTTTTTACGAATATATATATAAATTTTGTTTTACTTTCCAGAACTATTCAAAACCAAAGTCAAATAGTAAGTAAGGAATCCATTTTTATCCCTACATACAATAATAGCAGTACATAACAAGATTTGGTTATTTTTGCAAAATAAAGGGTGATTCTGCGGAATAAAAACTATTTTGATTTTTGGTGCAAAAATGCATTGCATGCAAAATTTGCGTTAATTTTTTTTATTAGTATATTAACAGGTATTAGGCTTATTTGCTATTTTGTAATATACTTCTCAGTGGCGACCGGCACGTCCCGGTTACTACTACTTGGGTACGAAGAGATGCGAGAGCGGGGAAAAGGTTCCGTTACGGGTGGTCGTTCCGGACCCGAGCACGGAGGCCTCGCCAGCTGCCGCTCCACCGCCGATCGCCGGTGGTGATCTGCCCACGATTCCATCCAACGGCTGGTTCTCGAGCTCCCCGATCTACTCGGCGGGGCCCACCATGTCGTTTAACCCACTACTACCGGTGGAGGGACCGGCTCCTGCGACGGAACCGAGCAGCAGCGGGGTTCCGTTAATAAGTAGTAATCCTGCAGTGCCACTTCCGACCGGGATAACGGACACCGCCACCATCCTTCCTTTGCCTACTGGAGATGAGAACAAGGTTCTTTTTCCATTTTGAACTTCTATATTGTTCCATATTTGTTTTAGGTCCTTCTACTCTTTAAAAGGGGCCTTTTTGCATATTACTTCTCATTTTATTTGAAAAGAGAGAGAGAGAGAGAGAAAAGAAAAGGTCTTCTTTCTCTTTCTTTTGGTTGAGATTAACTACTCTTTTCTTTTGGGTTTGGTGCTTTTAAATTTTGGTGCAGGTGGTGGGGATGGCGTCGTGGAGCCGAGTACGACTTTCTTCGGTGGTGTTTCTGATAGTGCTCACTTTTTGGTCTAGTGGATGAGAGCTGTGCTTCGTCTTCTCCCTTTCGAGGGATTAGATATTGTTATTGTGTAGCTGCATGCAAGTGGGTTCCTGGAACTGGCACTGTTACTAGAGTTTTAATTCCAGAGGGTGAGAGATTGAGAGTACTTGTAATATATATATATATATATATATATATATCTCCTTTTGCCAAAGGAGTTTTTATTTCTAAGTCTTGTTCTCTTCTGAAAAAAAAAGTCTAACTTTCATAGAGATATGAACTATGCATTTGAGGAGAACACTCACTTTCTCTAGAGTTTTGTTGGCATGTAGTAGTTTAATGCAAGGGAAACTTAAAGATTTAGGTGGCCTTTGGTTGGCACACCAAAATCCTAACCAAGAAGGATAAGATGGTTTAATATTATTGTCCTATTGACCAGACTAGTCCTTATAAATATTTATTTTTATGTGTTTAATATACTTTAAAATATAAATATGAGACAAGATGTGTTTGAAATTATATAAATATTTAAAAAAATCTAGAGAATTTAATAAAAAAAAGTAAAAGTTGATTAACCTTTAAAGCTAACTTGTTCTAAAGGTTGTAGTCATTTTACAAGAACTTAGAATTATGCCAATCAAGCAATCTGGAACAACATAAAGGGAGATGTCATCAACTTTGAGACTAAAAGGAAAGAGTAAAGGGTATGGCCAAAAGTTAAAAGAGATTGGATTAGTGTTAATCCAAGGAGTAATATTAATGTCTAGGATTTTCAATATAATTGTATATATAACACACAGAAAGATAGCCAGATAGGCGTTAGCGAGGGTAAAAATGTAATAAATGAGATGTCAGCCCATGTTGTTTAACTTTTATTAGTAAATAAAAGGAATAATTATATCTAAACCCTAAAATTATACATATTTTGATTTCTTAATTAATTTTTTGTGATACTTTAATCCTCTCAATTATTTACGACATGTCACAGTGATATTCTTTAAAGAATAACTAGGGAAAAAGAATATTTTAAATTTTTTACATATTTAAAGAGATAGATATGCTAAAAAAATAATCCAAAGATCTATATGAGAATAGGTAAAATTCAACGGATTTAAATGTAATTATCCCTCAATAAAATCCTACCTTCTAGAATATTATCCAGTATATCCTAAAGCGGAGTATTTTTCCTAAACTCTCAACTAATCTCTTATTAAATTCTAAACATAAGTTCGAATCCACTTTTCTCAGTGACTCTGACAAGAATCTTTCTACTTTCCGCTTTAGATTTCTAAACTCAACCCAGCGATGATTAAGTTCAATATTTTTATTTTATAATCTAGGAGTCTAGTAACTAGATATAAGTTAGATAAAAGCTAATCTTTCCTTGATACAAATGTATTTAAGTTTTATTAAACTTTTATCTACCATACAAAGTCGTTCGGTCTAAACTCTAAGTTTTTATACCACCGAACTGTTTTTCTAAGTCAACACACTTGTCGAGCATTAAGTTATCAATAATCAAATAAGTTGACGTTAAAAAGATTATTCCTTTCTTTCTTAAAAAGTGCAAAATTATTGTTTCTTTTTTTATTGAAATTTAACATTATTCCAAGGCGTTGACTCTCTTTTAGACTAGTAAAGTAGAGCATCAAATCACCTGCGGCCCCGAATGCACGAATTTCGCCATTTGGCAGTCTTTGATTGCCTAAAGCAACTTCAAATTCAGATAAAAATTGAGGTATGGCTGCAGATAAAATTAATTGGTCCCTTACACGACGCACCGAGTGGAGTAATGTGAAAGATCCAGTCTTCTAGGTGTTTAATTTCCCAGTAAATAGATATTGGAGACGATTCCAAATTGAAGTCAAATATGATAGGCTTGTCTCAACCCCAATGGCAATGCACCATTTTGCCTTGAACAAGGTAGTGAAATTATTGAAGTTTGAAACTCATCGATGCTAAGTTTCTCAAAGTCCAAGAAAGCCAATTAAGGCAACCTTCATATCAGGGTTGACTATCTCTGGAACCACTGTGATCATGGATTATATAAGCCTATAAGAGTATAAGGTGATCTCTTGAAAGCAAAATTTGTTTTCATTCCATTTCTTTTCCCTTTTTTTTTTTTTTTGCAATTTTGAGTTTGAAGATGAATTACTATGACCCTGTTTGGAAAGGGCTTGCTATAACTTAATTGCATTAAGTATATTGTAATTCAAAAGTTTGGATGTGTCATACTGTTTAGTGGGCGAAGTCACTGCCACAGCCACAGCCAGAGACATACAAATGATATAAAGAATCAGAAATCTATCACTGCAACGTATACAGTTTAAAAAATTCAAACTATTTCATTAGTTTGTATGGGTTAATTCTCATCATAAAAGTAAAAGAATCTGATAGTTGTACAACGATAAAAAGAGAATGTGCCTCTACATTTTCCCACAAGCATCTCGCTGCAAGTATATGCAGAAGGCTTTCAATTAGAACAACAAAAGCCAACAAACTATCCTTCCTAGAAATTTTTTATAATGCTGCCTTCCGCAAAGAAACGTTGTGTAATTGTACCTTGCAGCATATACGGAACAAAAAGTTTCCATCTCTACAGCCTAGAGAGGCTATGCGAAGCCGATGCCTCCCATAAATACTAGAGAAAGCATCCAGACAAATTGCAATACTCATTTGCGTATTTTCTAGCCTAAAAAGACACCAGTTTTCAATTTTATACCATCTTCTGTAAATTCTTCTTCTTGATGGCAGCTGATTAGAACCATGAAAGGTTCAAAGGAGCAGAAAAATTATCCTGAGGTTCCTCCTAATTCCCTGCTACAGGTCATGAAGAATGTGCCGTGTGAAGAATTAAAAGTAGACGAGCTCTCAAATCGTCAAATCACAAGAACTCAGCATTTACCTCAAGGTTTCTTATTTCCTGCTGATGAGATAGTATTGTCTTTTCATGAGATGTCAAGAATAGATCATAGCATTTGCTGCAGGTACTACTGTAGCACCCTGCTGAACATAAGAATCACAAAATGATTTCCTCAGAATATATGCTCACCGAGTTTGCATCGTCAACCTGGAACTGAGGCAATTTATAGAACAGCATCACTGCAGCAGTGTAGCTGAGATTCAATTATGCAGTCTCGACTCTCCCGCTTTCTTTAAACTACCCAAAATACTCTCAACTAACTTTTCCTTCTCATCATCTCTAGACTCTGAAACAAAGGAATAGCGCTTATGGGGCCTCACCTTTAGCTTTTCTGAGTCTGTTGACTTAACATCTACAGGGTTCTCGTGGTTGCTTCTGGAGCAATCCACAAGTCCATCAACACCCTGGGATCGCTCACTCCCACCACCTTCTTTACTACTATACCATGAATCAAGAATCTGCAGGAGGGAGCTGTCTTCCTCACCTCTTCTCAAGTGTTGATCTGACCCATCATATTGTGAAGCTGATTCATCCTCAGAATCCGAAAATTCCTCATCCGCAAGAGAAGCTTCATCAAAGCTCAATTCTTTGCTTGCTTCTTGAGTATTGTTGTTCTCATTGGTAGCTGCATCAGATACAGGCCCCAACTCCTCCCAGACATAGTCCTCACCATTATTTTTCCCTTCATTTTCCCTTGAAACAACCTTCCTCTTTTCATCTTCTGATTGGAACTTTTCGGTTGGCAGAACAAAAGAGGACTCTATTCTTGCCCCCGGCATGATCTGTAACATCGATTGAAGTTTTGGATAACCAAGCATTTGGTAATCCAAAACATAGCCATATTTCTGAATGAAAATTGGTCTGAAAATGCTCATATTAAATCCATCAGGATACTGCTCCAAAAGTTCCTTTAAGAGTTTGTGGCAATCAGATAATATTTCTTCTCTATTGGGAGGGCTTCTCCTTTTGACTTTGTTATACCCACTATCGGCTAAGCATGCTGCAAGCAGACTATGGATGTTCAAATAACCATATGAAGAAAATAGAAGTTTCCTGCCAAAACTTCTTTCAAAAAGCTTCTGGAATTCCTCTGGTTCAATATCCTGGATACCATTATATGTTTTCTGAAGCCAAGCTCTTAAATCTGCAACATTTTGGGGTACATTAGTATCTAAGCTAGCACCATATGAGGTTTCAGGATGCCCGAATTCCTGATCATGTTTTTCTTGATCCAAAATATTCTGCAGACCAGAGGCTGATGTTCTGGCAGCAAAAAGAGAACTTAAACCATTGGAACCATGAGATGGAACACATTTTCTTTTAGGAGGGAATGTAAGTCTAAAAGGATAATATTGAGAAGCGGATTCTTCCACCCATTTCTTATCCAAAATTAACAAATTTATCAAGTAAAGAAGATGGCTTTCTTTCATATCTTTAAGAAGCCAGGGACCATCCTTCCGTAGACCTTGCACCAACTCTTCCCTGATAAAAAGACCAGAATGTCATATATTATGGATCAACCATAATATACTAACAGACATCAATAAAGTATCAAATTTCTGTATGTTATGCGATTTTGATGACTTCATGGCCCAGAAAGAAAAAAGAGAAACATACAAAAAGAAGTCCCCTTTTCCTTTTTTGCAGACTAGTCAACTAATCGATATTCCTTTTGTTAAAAACAGAGCTGTAAATAAGTAAGCTAATAAAGAAAAAATTTAGGTTCTTAAAGTATCAGATAGGAAGTACATAGAATGAATTAGCAGTTCCACATATATAAAGTCATACAGCAAATAAGAAACAAAAGCCGGATCCATTAAAGTCAACATCAACCTTGAAACACCCATAAAAGAGGGAGAAAATACCGTCAAGGAGAAATGGTCTTACCTTGTTCTTGATTTTGAGATTAGGTCAGACCCTTTGGAAGTGAGCAAAAAAGGCTCTAAAATACCCCAAAAGTAAGATTTTGAAAATAAATCATGACCTTCTGCCTGGGAAGTTGCACATGTGGAAGATTTAACAGGTTCTCCATTTCTACCAGTTTTCTTATTATCTATGACATTTGTGGATGTACCTTTCTCCTGATCTTCATCATATCTCCACCATTTCAATTTCCTTCTTATCCGGCTAAATAAACCTGTATTCAATCCTGGAGCACCATCTCGTTTTTTGGTTCCATCATTTGGAACTGAAGTATCTTTATCAGGTCTGGAATCGGATATTGGCAGCGTGGACAGATCATTCTTTGAGCGTGCAGCTGTCTTCTCATCCTTTACTTTATCAGAGTTCTTGCAACTGGGAATACGTGATGCATTAGTATAACTAACCTCATAAGTGGTATCATTCTTCTCACTTGAATTACCACCTATAGGGCGATTCAAGGTTCTCCAAATCCACTTAACAAGTCCCTCGCGAACATCAGCATCTTCTCTTTGCTGAAGGGTTGAACTGTCAGAAGCATCATTTGTATCCCTCATATTAGCTCCTTTAGAAGGCTCTGACTTGGAAAGCTGAGGGTCAGTTAACACTCTCCAAATCCTTTCAAATGGTCCCCCATTAGTTGCAGCCTCCTGTGCCACCTGGGAAGAAGAAGCGGCTGGATTAATTTCTAAATGAACTTCGCCATGACTGGGAAGAGACTCTGATACTACAGTTGGGGTAGACTCTTGCAATGTTTTTTCACTCTGAGTTTTGTTATTGCCCTTGCTCTCATCATTACTATCTACAATTCTTGCAGGGCCAGATCTGGGTTCAACTGGTTCAGTGGCTCTCTTATGCGTACAAATTACAACAGGTTGGCCTTCACCAGGAGGAGGCCGTATAAACTTCAAAATATGTGGCATAGAGGCAAGTAAGTGTGAAAACTTTTTATACCCAAATAGATCCTTATCCATGACTATGTTGTTCCTCTTAAGCTCTGCTCTAAGATCCGAAAGGTTTACCCCTTCAGGATATGAGTATAGTACTTGACGGATCCCATTAACCACTGCCTTGGGAATTGCACGGGGCTTAGCCTCAGAAATTGATTCCATACTTTCTTCTGGCTGTGAATTGACTACTTGTTCTGAGTCAGCAAAGGGATCATCAAGGACCCCCTTGTAGTGACCATACCAAGAACCGTATAAACCATCAGGAGGATGATTAAAATGTTTGCCAGAGAAGTCTTCACCTTTAGCTAAAGCAGCCCACGGCCACATAATCGTGGCAGCGCTACATAGGACGCCAGAAGCAGAGTCAGGGCTAGCAAGCAGTACATTGTAGTTGCTCATCCGCAAGCGATGCAGGATGTTTGCGAAGTCCTTGTCCCCAGATATCAGGAAAAAGTGTGCAGGCGGTGGGTTCTGAGCAATCCAATACACTACATCAGCCATAAATGATCTGTCTGAACTGTTCTTCCCACCTACAAAAAGGTAGGTATGTCAAGAATCTTGGAAGCAAAAACTCCTAATTTAACAAATTCTACATAAAAGCTTCAATAAGAAATTAACCAACATGCAGACTTTGCTTATTAGGCAACTTAATCATCAGATAAAGACATGTATCTGCACTAGAGATCTTCTTTATCATTCCAATGAATTGGCAATAAGAATCGTCTAGTGTCAATTGTATCGTTTCATATATTAGAGTACAGCATCACTGCTAAAGTTGCATTCTATCTTCCGCCAATATTTCAAGAACCCACACCAAAATGCAATTTTTAAAGCAGAGACATGGAACTGAGCAGGATGGCAACAATACTAAGAACAGGAAAAGGATGGCAAGAGATAACCGACTGTGAGGCACGTGGGTGAGCGAGATGCCGGTGGAGATAAGGGCCTCCTGTGTACTCCTCGAAAGCTGAGCCACATCCCCAAACGCCGTAATGGCCACCGGCCCCTTGATCCCACTCGACCGGAGGGCGGAGGTGATCCGGTTCGCGACGCGGAACACATTGACGCCTCCTGGGATGTGGCAGTTCTCGAAGTCCCACCACACCGCAACCCTCACGCTCTTGCTCTCCTCATCGTGGTGCCTCCTCAGATACAAAGAGGAGGACGAGGAGGTGGAGATCGGGGAAGAAGATGGCGGCGTTAGGGTCTCAGGCCGGCGGTCGCCGGCGACGGAGTGGAGGAAGAGGAGAGAGATGCGGGGTGAGAGAGGGGATGAGGAATGGACAAAGATAGTTTTGGGGATTAGGCTTAGAGCTTTCATGGCTTCCGCCTG
Organism: Typha angustifolia; assembly: GCF_048772165.1. Classification (NCBI taxonomy): domain Eukaryota; kingdom Viridiplantae; phylum Streptophyta; class Magnoliopsida; order Poales; family Typhaceae; genus Typha; species Typha angustifolia. Next base: position 470,999 of record NC_133250.1, read on the forward strand.
CGTGGGAGCGCAGGACGAAGGAGGAAGGAGGAGAAAGGTGGGTGCTTTAAACCCTAAACCCTCGGTTGAGCTCCGGACCACGTGACAGCATTAACGGGCCGAGCCCGGCCCATTTATAGCCCAGCCTATGGATTGGGTTTGGGCTCCAAAGGGCAGTAGACAGGCCCAGACATAGAACAGAAGATAAAACGATAAAGTTTCTTTTACATGTGCACCCTTCAAAAATCTCTTATTTATATAAACACCTTTCTATTGTTAAATATTTGCATATATAATCCTCAAAATATATAGTTTTTGCATGTAATTAATACCCGGGATACTCTTCACAGTTGACTCACATTTAAAATTATTATTCTAGTTTTCATAGTTAAGACAATCTTTATTTTCTTTTTTTATTAATTTATTGAGACTTAATCTTATATTTATTGAGAGATATTTGAAAAGATATATACACAAATAACATATATTTTGATAAATATACATACAAATATTAGCCTTAGAGATAAGATAAGATTAGATTTTTCAATGGTATATGCACAAAAAAAAAAATCTATTTATAAATAACAATATACTTTTGCTTTCTACAATTGAGTTAAATTTAAATTACCAAGTATAAGCCTAATAGTGAATATTTTATTATTTTTAAAAATAAAAAAATTGAATTAAAAAAAACCCTTCAATAAAGTTGTCTCCTTAGAGGATAATAATATTATTATATAGGTGATTTATCTCGAAAAAGAAACATGTACATAGATTTAGATTTCAGTCTATTACCGAACCCACACGGCAACTTTCATGTTTAACTCGTGTAAACTTTAGAGGGGGCCTTCACGCAAATAATATATTTAAAAGGGTGTTAATTGTGAAATTCTAATAATCTAACGGCCACCGTCCGATCTAAATCCGTCTGGATCGACTAATGGCCGTTTCCCGCACCACGGTAGGTTTCCGTTTCGCATTTAGGCGCCTACGTATGTGGCATCGCCGCCGACTAGAGATCAAGACACACGTACGGCTGAGATATTGTGTCCTCCCATTCTCCCACCTTTCTCTCGATCGACAAGAACAGCTCCTCCTTCCCTTCCCCACTTTCCGATCACCTCCAAAACCCTAATTTCCCCACCGTAGGATTGAACAACAAACCCTAGCAACCATTCCGATTTCTATCTGTTCCCATTCTCTCTAACGATTTATCGTCTCCTTCGCTGCCATTTGGAGCAGAGATCTTAGATCGAGAGGAAATGGTGGAGTTCTGAGTGGAATTAGGCTTCTCGTACGACCGATCTGGTCAGCACAGGGCGCAGGGATGCAAGTCTCGAGGCGGATCCGGGTCGGCGATCACCTATGTTTCGGCGGCTGAGAAGCCTCGTCGGCTTGAATCCGAAGAGCTCGCCGTCGAAGAGATTGCTCGGTGCGAGGGCTGCTTTGTTTCGGCAGCCGGATATGTTGGAGACCGTGCACGAGATCGCCATTTATATCCACCGCTTCCATAATCTTGATCTCTTCCAGCAGGGGTAATTCTAGGAAGATTTTTTTTAAAAAAAAATTTAGATGTGAATTTCCTGCGGGTTTCAATCGTTTGTGTTCTATGGTGGTAATCGTGATGATTGCGTCTGCAGATGGTATCAGATAAAGATTACTGCAAGATGGGAGGACGGTACCCGGGAATCTCGTGGAACTCCAGCGAGAGTTGTGCAGTACGAAGGTATATTTTCTTATCTTGTTTAGAAATAATGCAATTTGGGAAACATTTGTGTTTCTTATTGCAACTAGTATGACTCAAAGCCTTTATGACTATATTACTTCGTTATTTACTAGCATTATAGCATTATGTAATAATAGATTATCCAAACTGAGAACAGAGAAGAGGAGGGGATTTTGGTGAATGTATTTCATTGATGATGAAGGTGAGGGCTAAGCAGGTCACCATAAAATAATATAAATAAATAATATTTAATATAATAACTCTAATATACCTCAAATTTAAGGTGGATCATAAATTAAGAGTTTGCTAACTAAATGCTCAAAGCGTATTAGGAGAAGAGACTTTATGAAAAAGTTGACAATCTACTCCTTAATGTTGTGCCAATGGAGCGAAATGATTCCAGTTCGGTACTTTTGGCGAGTCTAGTGGATATCGATTTCAATATGCTTTGTCCTCTTATAAAAAATAAAGTTTTTAACAAGTTTTTTAGCACCATCATTGTCGACATGAAGGGGGGGTTGGAAGGCTTAGGTAACACTTATATCACTTAGGAGGTGGAACCAATCAATCTCTTTAGTCGCCGTGCACATAGCATGATACTCTAACTCAGTACTGAAGAGAGACCATATTCTGCTTCTTGCTATGCCAAGAAATCATAAATACTCCTAAAAAATGCAGAAGTTCATAGTAGATTTCTGATCAGACCTGTCACTAGCATAATATGCATCGAAATAAGTTAGTAGAGTAAGTTGGATATTCATAGCATGAAAGGAGGGTGAGTGATTATGTCGCAAAGGTATTAAAGAATATGTATAAAAGCAGCATATTTGGTAGATCGAGGAACCTGCATGAACTGAGTGGCAAAACCAACTATATGAGAGATATCAGGCGGTGGGTAATAGTTAAATAGACGAGTGCCCTTACCAATTGATGATATCTGGTTGGATTTGGAAAAAGCTAACCATCATTGTAACGAAGCTTTACATGAAAGTTAACTGAGGTAGTAATGGGATGAGTATTAGTGATGGTGGCACGACTGAGAATGTCTATAATATACTTTTGCTAAGACAACAAAAGGTTATGTGATGATTGAGCAATTTTCCTACTCAAAAAGTACCAAAGAGGATCGAAGTCTTTCATCTCAAATTAATGCTGATGATGCTGCTCAAGAGAGGGGATATCGACCGAGTCATCTTCAATGATAATCATATCATTGATATATAGAAAAAGTATAAAAATGATCATACTGGTTGGGAAAGTGATACTCACGCTCTAGATAACGACGAGCGAGTATAGGAGTCGTCACAGTAGAATATGAGATAGTCGGAGAGAGATTACCGGTAAAGAGAGGCTCAGTTGTAAGAGTGGGGCAAGATCTGCGAGAGAAATATGGTAGGGTTGTCATGAGATGGGGGCACTTATTTAGAAAAGCTAGAACCTTAGTGAGAGCAATCTGGAGTGGCAGATGAAAGTGATAGTAAAGAAGTCTATATGAGTAGAGGATCATAGTGCAAGTTAGGGGCAGAGTTGAGGCAGGGACATCCGAACGGACAGAAGAGAAGATAGCTGTAGGGAGATCTAGAACGGATAAGTCTGAGGGAGTCAAAGCATCGAATGTGAAGGGTACCTCTTTCAGAAAAGTGATATGGCATAATATCCTAAACGACGAGCATAAATGTCATAATAACGATAGCCTTTATATTCTGGACTATATCTTAGAAAGACACAAGTGCACCCAAAGGTACGAAGATAACTTTAAGATTGTGAAGTACCATAGAGACGCATGTACGGGGTTACACCATCAAAGATTGAAGATTGAGTTCGATTGATTAGATAGAAAGAAGTAAGAAGGGCATAAGCCCAATAAGAACAAGGAACAAAGGCTTTAAAGAGAAGAGCACGAGTGGTCTCAAGAAGATGATAATGCTTTCGTTCAGCAACACTATTCTGAGCAGGGGTATAAGGATACGATTGCTGAGATTGGGTACTGGCAGAAGCATAAATAGAACAAAACTCAAAGGAAAGGTATTCTCGAGTGTCGTCAGATCTTAATAGATCGACCGAACTAAGTACGAACTATAAAAGATAAATCAAGATAGATCTAATATATCTCGGAGCGTTGACGCATAAGGTAAATTCTGGTAAAATATCATTAATAAATTATACATAATAAAGAAAGCCAAGACCAAAAAAAAAAACGAAGCGGGACCCCAAATGTCAGAGTGCACAAGATCAAAGGGGGATCAGAGATACTCTCAGTAATAGAAAAAAGAAGTGCTTGGTGTTTTGCAAACCCTTTCAGTATAAGAAGACAAACAAGAAAAATGGGTACTACTTAAGGATCTAGATTTGAATAAGGCCTTGAGACAATGGACTCGATATATGATCTAGATGCCGATGCGATCGGTCTGAAGGAGATAGGGGAGTGATAGACAAACACTGAGATTTGGTGGAGGAAGGTGAAGCTGGTTCAGATAGTAGAGCTCATGAATCCGACTGTCAATCCCAATCCTTTGGTCAGTTGATGTGTTCTGTAACAAGAAGTAAAAGAGAATAACACGGTGTAACTAGAGTTAGAAAGCTGAGTAATAGAATAAGATTTATTGTAAGATCGAGAATGAGCCAGACATCAGATAAAGTAAAACGACTAGTATGATTCGTGGTTGGGGCGATGTAACTAATTTGTAGGGGATATAAACGAGCCGAGCTTGATTAAGCATTGCTCTGATCAATCTTGAATTAAAATTAATTTTGAGCCTAGATTTGTGATAAAGCTTGATTTGAAATCATTTCAATTCGAGACAATTGTGAACTCAAGCTTAAACGAGCTACTCAATGAGCAATTTCAGACTTTATCAATTTAAATTATTTTTTAGCATGAGTAAGCTTGAATTGATTTAGGCTTAAATCAAGCTTGAAATAAAGTCCTAATTCAACTATAAAGAGAGAGAAGCCGAGCCATTAGATCAAAAGATATAATGGTTATAACATGAGATAATATGAACCAGCTTGAGATCAAGCTCGGCTCAAATTTAATTTCGAGAGTAAACTTAAAGATCAAGCTCAACTTGGCTTATTTTTTAGCCAAGCTTAATCGAGCCTTATCGAGCCGATTATTTTTCGCAGCTCTACTTATGTGAGAGATGTGATAATGAGTTTCATCAGCAGTGTGAACACGAGAAAGGGTGGTAGAGGTAGGGGTGAGAGTAATGAAATTGAACAAGTCACCAGTCATATGATATAAGGCGCTAGAATAAAAAAATCTAAGATTTTGTCATACCAGAGAAAGTAGAGGCACAAATAGAGGCATTAGTAAAGCTAAGGTCTCACGATTCACCAAAACATAACATGTCATTAAAAGAGACAACCTGTCAAACACTTCGTGGATGCTTCAAAATTTTTTGACTCAAGCCTTTCGTCAAACATATAATGAACAATACGGCTAACCTTGACGCGCTACTAAGTAGGTGTCAAATTTGGATAGGTCTGCTAAAAACTTGAGGTTCAACATGGTGGACTTTCATCAAACACTATGTAGGTGATTGTTGAAAAACAATTCTACTGCACTTGACACTTTTGTCGAAAATTTAGTGAGTGAAAACTTTGAATAGTACTGTTGTGGATGAGTGAACTTCCGTTGAACACTTGGTGAGCGAGAAAAATAATTTTTAGTTTTCATTCAATGGCTTGCCTTGTTTTCACTGCCTAGATGAATTGAAGCAAGAAGATGAAAGAAGAGAGCCAAGGGATGTTACCTTCACTGAGCTTAAGTCTGGAGCCAAGGGACGTTCGGCAACACAACCATTGGAAGATGGCCTCATTGGCAGCAGTGGAGATCGACAGTGCATTGGAGCAGAGAAAAGACTTCCTTGGGCTCTCTAAACTCCGACGACAAAAGCTCCACACTCCACACGACTGCCTTGCCAAAAACGATGATCACATGACTGCCTTGCCGGAGAAGCTTGAGTAGCGACGCTCGAGGACGACAAGGCAACGCCAACGGGGATTGCAAAGGCTGCGAGGAAAAATAATTTGAAGAAGATGAAATCCAATGGTTGAGATGGAGAGACTGTTGAGAGAGAAATGATCTAGAGGTTGATCATTAGAGATTGAATGACTTTGATATCATGTAACAATAGAAGATCCAAAACCTAAATGAGTTTGGAGAGGAGAGGATTTTGGTTAATGTATTTTATTGATGATGAAAGAGGGGGCTAAGCCCTATTTATACAAGGTCACCGTAAAATAAGATAAATAAATAATATATAATCTAATAACTCTAATACATTCTATTGTTCACAATGTCCATTTTGAGTCATTTAAAGTGATAGAGAGTAGATTAATATTGTTTGTTCAGTTTAAAGGAATGTTTAGTGTTAGTATGTTCCACTATGACTTTAAAAAAAAATAAAAATGTTACACTATGATGAATGTTCTACTATCTTAAAGTTTCTTCATGTTTAGATTTTAGCTGATAGATAATGACATGTTAGGTCGGTTGTGCAGCTCCGGATGTTGTCTCAGATGATGCATTGGGCATTTGGAGGATAGATGATGCCGACTACAGTTTCCACACCCAGCCCTTCCGAATCAAGTATGCTAGACAGGATATATTTCTGTGTGTTATGGTCTCTTTTAACTTGCTTATTGCGGAGCATGAGGTTGGCCCTCTCTTTACTTTCTTCTCAATCCTCATATTATTAATTCCATTTGTGCTTCTAATGACCCATTTGTTTTAGTGTAGGACCCTCTAGCATCTGCTGTTATACTGAAGTTTGAGCTTATGTATGCTCCATTGCCGGAAAATGGGTGAGTGAACAAACTTTATGATATCCTAATTTTTTATTATAGACAGTACCTTTTGTTCTCTTAGTCTTCCTAAATGATTGGGAAAATGTTTTCTCCTTCATGTCATAGTTATGAAATGCCGGCTGCTTTTGATACATTTCCGGCTGCAGTACATGAATTCAGAGTTCCTCCTAAAGCACTGCTTGGTTTGCATGCATATTGCCCCGTACATTTTGATGCTTTTCATGCAGTGCTTGTGGATCTGTCCATTCACATTGCTTTTCTAAAAGCTGGCAGAACTACTACTTCATTGAAGGTACCCAGGTTTGTAAAAGATTATGTTATAAAGCTCATTTTTAATGTTTTCTCTTGGATGCCTTATAAGTATTGATGGGAATATTTGGGAATTGCAGTGTATCTCACATGGTGGAAATTGCTGGTGGTGTGGATTCAGAAGAACCGAAGCATGTATATTACCCTTTTCTCTTGGAACTTCTTTGCATGCAAATTAATTTCTGCATGCTTGCAATGGAAGGACACGGATATGCATCAGCACACATGTGCATAATGGCTGATGGTGTCTTTGGATAATCAGAAACTGTCCATATGACATGCCATTACTCCTTTCACAACTAAACTAAATCCAAAAGCTGTCATGATAAGTTCCCAGGTCCAATAATTTGGTTCCATCTAACTAGTTAAAATCATGTAATATGCACATGGTTTTAATGTCCAACCTAATTAGCCCTCACCTATTAACTCCTATTGGCTGCTTACAATGTAATCACATGTGACATTTATCTTGCACAAGCAACTGGATTATTTCAATAAAGTAATAATGGTTCTACGTTTCAAAGCCTTCAAATACTTTTGTGATGTTCGATCACTGAGCTGTGGCTCTAACTTTTACCTGTACATCAGCACATGTTGATTTCATGTCTTGGAGAGCATGCTTCATCTTGGCAATCAAATTCCCTCATCCTGACAGTTTATCTGAATAATGATCTCTAATTAAATTAGTTTCTGTAAAATCTCTATATTTGTCTTTTCTCATTTTGGAGAGAGAAAGACCAAGGATGCTCTCTTTGCATTATTGTTATGCTTAAATTTACATCTGATCAACTTTTTGTCCATGTAACTGTCAACTCATCATTATGATTTTGATGAAAGTGTGACTTCAAGGTGAAACAAGAATGCCTCTAAGATTCCAACCTCTTAAATGTATCATCATACTTATAAATGAGTTACAGTTGATCTTACTTGATTCTAATTATTTATAACGAAATGTTGATCTTTGAGGTGTATTCTTATGATCTTATCTTTCTAAGTTACCACATAGTGATATCTTTTCATTTCTTCATCAGATTTGCTAAATGTTGATACTTGATTTGCAGATATTGGGTCGAGGGTGGGGATCAAAAGCTATTGAAATTATCAAGTCATTAGTAACTTCTCGGGAATTACTCCTTGAAGAACTTAAAAACCTTAGTGAAGCAATTGGTCAGACCATTGATGATCTACGGAGTGCTGACCTAAACCTTGGTAAATTTGAGTTGATTGATTCTTCTTTGAGAGGGGCATTACCTACTACACGAAGTTCTGGGATGAAGATGGGTGTTGGGCAATTCACTGGTATTTTGCAAACTTTTGCAGAGGTACATTCAACTTCATTCATCTTTTTTATCCTAGCTATACTTTCTTCTTTTTTTTTGTTGTATACATTTATGCTTTTGAACTGTTAACAATAAAAGATGATGCTTTTTTCTGTACTTTTCCTTTTCTCTTGTGCAGAAATCAGATGATATGATTGATTTTAATAATGATGTCATGCTCTATACCTTGTCTAAGGAAGAGCTGTTGGATATGTTTCTAACAGTGGGCAGCCAACTTTTATTTATATGGAATGCATTCTTAATGTTCCATAGGTATGATGATCTATATTCTTGAGATTCTTAATCGTCCGCATCTTGGATTTCATATTAAAGCAATGGAATTCATAATTTAAAACTTTGGTTGGTTGAAATACTAGACATTTCGGTCAGTTTCAGTTCTATTTTTCATTGTATCATTTGCAGATTTCTTTTGATAAATAGTCTGTGTTATCTTATTTTCTAATGCATCATTATACAAAATCTAATAGTATTTAAGGACTGAGGTTGAAGTAAAATTGACTAAACAAACCTTAAGCAGCTTATTATTTTCACAAAAATTTTGTGACCAATTTGTGTTACTCCACTGCAGGACAAATAGAATAAAGATATTGGAGTATTTATATGATGTTTGGGCTACTGATCGGAAAACAGAATGGTCAATTTGGACAGTTCATTCAAAGATCGATATTCCTCATCGTTACTTGAGAAGTGGAACCGATGACTCTTCCAACAGAAACTCGCTGGGAAGGGCCATAGTTTCACGGAAGTTCACTGAGGATGTAATTATGTCTTAAGGCTAAAATTCTTTTCTTTTTGAAAGAAAATTGCCCGCTTCACTTGACAAAAAAATCTGCTTCCTCATACCTGTAGTTATTATTGGTCATCTAACATTTTAAGGTTATATATGACTATTGAATAGTTGAATTTTATGTGCAGCCGGCACAGAATGCCTCTTCACGTGCTGAACTTCATAGGAAAAGCATTGCACAAATGAAGGTCAGTTATAGTTGTGTTTTCAATGGATCTGTTGTGCTAGAATATTTTATCACAGTTTATTTTAAAAGATGTTCATCTTTTGCAGATAAACAATGGTTCTATTCAAGATTTGCAGATCTTTGGTGATCCTTCACATGTTCCTATCGTTATCATAGAACAACATGTGATGACTGTTCCACAGCATGGTTCTGGCGACAATTTGCACTCACAGGACCAGACTGAAAATACTTTGATGCCAAGACGGCCTAGAGAATATATCCTACCAAAAGCTGGCAGCAGTAAAAGAAATGGTCGTGTATTGAAAGTTGTGGTCTTTGTTCATGGTTTTCAGGCAAGTTTTCAACCTTGAACAGTATTAAGTTCTCCATATACTTCTGTAGTCTAATGATCATATAGTTTCGGTTGTTTTCTGTCATGCCTTTAATGAGTGTTGCTTTGTTTAATTAAATCTATTTTCTTTCTACATATATAACCAAGTTGCAGCTATTATGTTATACATGCCACTAGATGTATTAAGTTGTCAGCATAGTTAACTTTCCAAATGTCAAAGTTATCATATCATTCTTATTAGTATTCTCTGCTGTCCCTTTAAGTTTGAAATCTCTTGGTTTGTTGGCTGCTTTTACAACATCTAGGATGACTTTAATCTAAGCACATAAAGCAACTTTAATCATTACATCCACTACGCTAATTTGGTAGCTCTTTTCTAGCCATTGTTTCCTATCCAAAGCCAAGTATTTGGAATGTAGTATTACTTGAACCATAGGTTGCCATTGAAATTGGCATTACCAGATGAAATATGGCTGCAAATGCTGAATTGCTACAATATTGGGAACATGTTGATGTGCCAAGTGTCAGCACGATGCCAACAGACATGGTTCAGTCTCTCTGTTAGCCAGACAATGCAACTTCAAGCTGTTGCAAATAAACTGAGTGTTAAATAAGTGCTTTATTAGAGCTTCACTTCTGCCTCAGGACTCAAATATGTTCAAGCAGATTTCAAACACAATTAAAGTAAACTAGTATGCATATGTGCAGGTGATGGACGTGTAAATGTAATTGACCAAATGGTTCCTTTATGTAGACAGGAAAAAAAATGAAATATTGTCAATATCATCTTCTGTGGAGCTATTGATAAAATTGATGATTTCCTTCTATAATGAGTAAAACAACTTGGGCTTAATGTGCACCTTAACATGCATGGTAATATGGTATATTATTAAATTCAACTTAAAGTTTGTTGCTAATGCAAAACTTACAGTATCAAATACATCTCTTTCTGATATGTGGTGTAAACCCATTACTTATAATTCAGAATGTGGCTCAGTTGAATTTTTATCCATCTACATCAAAACAGGGACACCATCTGGATTTAAGGCTTGTTCGGAATCAATGGCTTTTGTTAGATCCTGGAGCTGAGTGTCTCATGTCAAGGGCTAATGAAGAAAAAACATCTGGAGACTTCAGAGAAATGGGTAGCAGGTTGGCTGAGGAAGTGGTAGCTTTCCTTAGAAAGAAAATGGATAAGCTTGCAAGATATGGTGGCTGCAAAGATATAAAGCTTAGTTTTGTTGGGCATTCCATTGGAAACATCATAATAAGAAGTGCTTTGACTGGTTATTATCTAGATTTCCCAGATTCCTTGATAAACATTAATTCTGATATATCTCTTATGACATAATCCCTAATAGCTCTTCCCAATTTAACAGAGAGCATGATGGGACCTTTCTTGAAGCACCTATTTACATATGTGTCAATATCTGGTCCACACTTGGGATTTTGGTACAGCTCAAACTCGTTGTTCAACTCTGGGTTATGGCTTCTAAAGAAACTTAAGGGAGCTCAATGCATTCATCAGCTCACTTTCACTGATGATCAAGATCTCCAGAATACCTTCTTTTACAAGCTGTGTAAGGTAATACAACCACCTTAAAAATAATCACTTACATGGATGCAGGAAATATATTAGCTAGCTTGTTGAGCAGTTTTGTAGGTTGGAGGTTTTTTAGATTCAGCAGCACCCGCACCCTTGTGATTATAGAGTCAGCATGAGTAATTTGCATATATTATAATCAATTCTTATGTTTACAAGGATCCCTTGATCTTTTAGTTAGCTAGTGAATTTAATCATTTAATATTTCTGTTTATAATTTCATTTGGAACATATTACAAGTACTCCTACAAGGCCACCAGGCCCACCACATTATCTTTTTGTTACTGGTCATTATGATATTAGTTGTTGTCCTGAGAATTTTAGCATACATTTTGGATACAAGCTTAGTACAAATAATAATCTTTATTGTCTTGTTGCCACTTTTTTACAAGGACATTTATTAGAACCAGTTAGCAATATTGACATCGTCACAATCCTAAGTTTATTGAGTGTCATTTGAGCTTGTTCACATAGCAATCTCATTGACTGTCTATTATCCCTTTTACATTAAAGAACTAGACTAAAGAGGATATTTCCCTTTATTGGTTGAGCCTGATTTAATCATCCTACTAGTATCGGTGACAAAATATCAAGTAGATATCTGTCTGATATTAAAGAATCCTTCACCCAACCTCTGTGAACTATCTATTTTTGTCAATGGAAGAGATCCATAATTGGATTGTCTTTTACGCATTAGGGAAGATGGGATACTTATAAAAAAAATGTCATATTTGTCCTATTCAGTTAGTAGCAATTTCACTCACTTCATCACGAAGATGCTGATTTCTTCTCTTATCGTTTTTTCAGCAGAAGACATTGGAGAATTTCAAGAACACTATCCTGTTTTCATCTCCACAGGTACTACTTTGTGCAACAGGTCACTTTTGAAATTTAGAAGTTTGTCTTTCTCGAGAAGAGCTCAAATGATATTGTTCTGCAAGAGGCATATTACTTGATTATCTGATTGTTTGTTGTTGGTTGTTGGTGAGGTTTGTTTGCTCTTTCAGACCAAACAGCCTCCTTTCTCTACTCTTTATTGGGCACCCTTCTTTTTCGTTGAAGTAATTTTACTAATCCATGCTGTTAATGTAGTAGTATTGTTTAGTGGAAGCTCTTTGTGTAATAATTGCTAATGTTTTAAAGATGTTGAGCTGCTTGAGCAAAACCACGAAACTCTGTCAACAATCCTTTGTCACTTAACTAATAATGGTCCCAGCTCTCAGAAATTAGGAAAAGAACAATGAAATGAAATGGAAACTCCTACTCACATATTACAGATTCTTTAGATGTAGTTTTAAGGATCCTATGTTGACATGTTCTAAGCCACTTGTTGACATCTTTGTTAGCTGTTATGTTACTCTGCGAATTTTAAGAACCATTTGTTCTTAAGGTCTTCTTCATGTCATCAAACAAACAGAAAATAAATGATTTCAGTGTCATAATACAATTTTTTAAGTGGCATTTCCTTTCACAAATCAGAAATGTTCAATTTTTTCATAGTATACGCAGTTCTTTGGTTATGATTTGTCAACTTTCTTATTTGCCTGTTGCATATGTTTTAGCACAGTTGCCTTCTATGTTGATGCCATTTCCAGATTGATGCACATGTTGGGGGCTTTAAACCATAAAAAATTTGCATTTTGGATATTTATCTTGACATTTATCATGATCGGTGAGGTAGTGTTTCAACTTGATTGGTCTGACATTTTCATAAAGATATGCTATTTAATTGTTTGGAATGAAAAATATAGTAGACTTCTCATAATGTTCAGCTCCCCTAAATATACTATTTGCTTCTCTTTTCAGGATGGTTATGTCCCCTATCATTCAGCCAGAATCGAACTATGCCATGCCTCTTCTTGGGATAACTCAAAGAAGGGAGAGATCTTCATGGAAATGTTAAACAATTGCTTGGATCAGATACGGGCACCCTCATCCGAAAGGCGGGTATTCATGCGCTGTGATGTGAACTTTGATACATCTTCTCAGGGCAGGAACTTGAATACCATCATTGGCCGAGCAGCTCACATAGAGTTTCTTGAGACAGACATTTTTGCAAAGTTCATCATGTGGTCCTTCCCAGAGTTATTCCTTTGACGATTGCTAGAATCTGACAGCTTGAAGCTTCCTTCCCTCCCTTACTGCATCACCATATCAATTTACAGGGTTTACTTGACCAGAGAGTTAAATATCACGTCTCCCTGGAGTGGGGTGTTAAAGCCTATACTAGACTTATATTCATCATAGCATGATGTAAAATTCCTGGCAGCAGTTCTTTGTTTAGTGAGCTGTATACACATTCATTCCTTTCTTTCTTTTTTCTGTTAAGTGTAATTAAGTCTTGCAGATGTAATGCTAGTCTAGAGATGTTCGCACATAACAAATATGTGGCAAATTTAGGTTTTAAATGGGGTCAGGATCTCATGCAGCTGATAGAGGGAGCAGTGCTTGATTTATTGCGATCCGTCTTTGATTTATTCCTGCTTGAATGCGAGAGGTATACTCTGGCAGTAATTAACAGATTTGCGGTCACCTGCAACGATGGCAATTATCCTCAGTTGCTGTGCTATTCGGAATTACTACTTTATTAAGTATTCTAACCCGCAATCGCTCCTGTTCCAGTTGGAATGAAAAAAGTGATCCTTTTCCGAGGTAAAAAGAACCCAAGAGCAAAGCAGGCGAAAATAACAATCTGATCTTATGGGTCATTAACATTCACGCTGTCTCCACGGTCATCAAGAGATCCATTGTGTGTGATAATTTACAAACTTTTCACTATATAAAACAATTCATGCTAGACCTGGTGATTGCTGAAGTTATTGGAATCTTCTGGCGCATTAAATCATCAGTGCACCATTCTGATAAAGATGTCAATCTCAATGGGCGTATGATCCTTCCAATGGTAGGTTCCAGGTTAGTGCCACATTCAGTAGAGGTTCATGTTTACTGTTGGAGAAGATATCATATTATCTCACTAAGAATTTCTCCCTCCGTATGGTGCCATCTGTGAAGCAAATTGGAAACTCCGTATCAGCACAAGACGCAAGCTCATAGATGACGATTGAACATTCTCACATAAAACGAAAAAAACAGTGGCAGAAAATTTAACTTTACTTACTTGTGGATAGGTCGGCATATAATAAACTGGCCGATGCTGTCCAAGAATAACCTGCTGCCCAAACTGCAAATACAATGACAATATTAGAATAATTGTGCAAGCTGTTCCGACTAAACAAAACAAATTTGTGTATAGGCAAGAAGAAAATCCAACCATAGGTGCATTAGGTGGGATATAACCCTGAGGAGAAGGAATCTGTGCTGCCTGAGGATTGTAAACAGGTTGGTGCCCGCCAAAGGATGCTCCAATCTGCAGAGTTAGTTCTATGTTAGAAAGGACCTTCTAGTGGGACAAACTTGTAGCAAATCTAAACCATTATATAAATTTAAGGTACTTACAAAAGCCATTATATAAAGATGTTCTAAAAACCCGAAGAAAAAAATATAATAGAATAAAATAGGCCTGGAAATAATAGAGGAAAAACACAAATCTGAAGCCCAAATATCCATTCTGCTGAAAATCAAAGAAAGCCATAAATATTTTAGAAGAAAGGATTCTCAAACTTCTTTCTGTAGAAGCAGTATTAATATCCAAAACAAGAAGAGCTTGAGTTCAAGATCTCACCCCCATACCCACAGGTAGGCCAGGCATATGCGGGACAGATGGAATATTACTAGTATAATAAAGAGATCCATCAGATACTGGTGCAGGTGGCCTGAAAGAAGCTGATGGGGTGAAACTCTTAGCATTGGGATTCAGCTTGAACTCCTGCTTCATGAATACTCATTGGTTAAAAAATCATTCAGACTTAGTAATGAGACACATACAGATAAAAGCCCATGAAACAAAAAATCAATTTAGACATAAGATCAAAAGCAATATATAAAGAACTTAATTAGCTGTCCCCTAACCTTAGCACTGGAATTCGATGTTGATTTCTCTGAAGAGAAAGATCCCATTGAAGAGCTTGGTGATATACCAGTACCACCTAAAACTGAGGTAGCACCAACACAATCAGAAGTAGATTGTGTACAACTACCAGGTTGCAGAGAGTAATTTACTGGAACAGTTGAAACTGATAATTTGCCAGATGTAGTAGAATCTGAAAATTCATTTTCTGGAAGTTTATTTCCTTGTCCAGAAGATGAATCATATTCAACAGAACTAGAAGGCAATCCCTTCAAATCTGCCAACGGTAGTTCCACTGTAACATACGTAACACTACACTTATTAGAAGCAATGATTTCATCCTTCTTTTAATTAAAAATGATTATCTTTGCAAGAACAAGCTAAAGTAACCTCAAATTGCATAACACATGATAAAAAAGGTAATATGCATGCAATGAACCAAAAGAAAAGAAAGAAAAAAAGAAGAAAAAAGAAACTCAATTTCAATATAAAATCACAAATTGAAAAAGAAATCCTTCCGTTAAGTTATACAACAACACCCAAATAGGAGAATACAAAATCATACAGGTAAGAAAAATGCATAAATGTAAGCTAACATAAAAGAATTTCTAACCTTCACATATTGATGGTTTACCCTCATTTGAATGCTGCATAAGTTGAATGAAGTTGATCAGAAATAAGAAAAGTGATACAGAACATATGCAAGAAAAGAGATATAATGATAAAATGCATTTATAAAGTCACGCTGATCAAAATATGATAAATATCTCACTGCAGTCTCTTCACTGGGAATGACAGACATTTTCCCACAATGATCTCTGATCTGCTTCTTATCCAACCTGAAATACATTCAGCATCTCAGGTCTATGAATTGCATGGATCAAAGGCTTAAAATATCCCAAGTAAAGTAACAACTATAAGATATTCTCACTATAGTTGTCATAAATCAGAAGAACCATAAGTTCATCATGAACAGTATGAGCTTAGACTTACAAGCTTGGATCAAGCTGTTAACTCACCAACTAATTTAAAAACTTAAGTTGTTAGAAAATACTGATTTTTATACTTTATATATAACATTCTTCCTCACTTAGGGGATGAGACATTTTGATAGATTAAAAATGTGGACATGATTTAACTGGGTGAAGATTCTTATATTCTAAATAAGAGATGGACCTACTAAGGTTCAAAATCAGAACCTCTTCTTTGATATCGTGTTAACTCACAAAATAATCTAAAAGCTCAAATTATTAGAAAATGATAATTTTTATATTTTATATTTTAAAAAACCACAAAACGTAAACAAAGCAAGGCTGAAAAGAACCCAACTCGATCTAATTGTTAAAATATATCTAATTAAAAATATTCTTTTACCAGAAGTTCAAATGTCCATTAGTCCTCTACTAACTGTAATGGATAATCCCAATACTACATTGATTTATCAAATATCAATAACCAAAAAGGAGCTGAAATTCAAGCTCGACTCAATCTGCAAATAAGCTTGAGATACTTTGATTTTAGTTAATCTCACCTAAGACTAGTCAGCAATTTAAATTAGCTAATGATTGACAAGGTTCCAAATTAAGTCCGATAAATTTCTAGCTGAAACTAAACAAACCAACTTGACTCTAATTCTTAGACAAGAAAACCAAGCTTCAATGAACCTGGGCCAATTAAGTGCAGCTGGACCTCCCTGATTCTCAAATCCAATTATGACTAGTATGAGATCCCAGAAGGAGATGAATTACAAACCTGCTCTCCTTATCCATGGATAGCGGTTTCTTTGCAATACAGTCAGATTCTTGCTGACTAGCATGATAAGTTGAATCAATAAGAAAATCATTCTTATCAGCAGATAATTGGGAAGATGATTCGTCCTCCTGCACATCACAACAATACGATAGGTTTATAAAGATAGACTGGACACAGCAAGTGTTTATAATTGAGAAGACACTTCATTAATCCTGTTCATGACTTTGATATCCCTTTTCAGTATCTTCATAGGTTCTGATCATGTTGATATAAAATTCAGATAGTAATGAAGTTAATAAAAGTTTCATCAACTTAACATAATAATAATCTGTTCATAAATGTTTGATGTGATACCACATTGCCAAATCATGCAAGGCACTACAAGATTAACACTGATGTGAATGTGGAGCTATCATTCTCCTTTCAATACAAATAAGCATCAATAGGATATACAGCAAAACATTAAATAATACGACAGCAAAGAACATCGAACCAGTTTGTCAAATCTACTTTCACATTGACAAGCCAACTGAAAATTTTATTAGTTCCAATAATTATATGTTATTGTTATACTAATTTAATAGTTGTATTGGTCAAACTGTGACTAAGATCAAGGAGAGGTAGATTGTAACGAGATGTCTAATGCAAACACTAAAGCAGTATAGATGAATTACATCAACAAAATAGCTTGGAATCCTGTAGTATACCGTATGCCTGAGACAAACCAATTACATCAACAAAAGTGCACCAAGTGATACGGTATCATATCTGATTAAATACTCTAAAATTTGAACTTGGCAACAAGATTAATGCTTGGATGAACCAACAAAGCAGATTAAATAATTTCCCAAATCAGAAAGCTCCGAAGATCATATAATCTACTAGTGTATACTAGACAAGTAAAACAGTAAGCAATTCTCCAAATATTTTAAAATGGAAAGGAAAATAACAGAGGGCAAAAAATAGTGATTTAAGTCCATACAACTGATGAAGAGGTAGATGATTCCTGAGTTTCATTATTAGCTTTCCTGCTAAAAGAACCAACATAAGTACTTGTAGACAGAGAACCAAGGCCAACTCCAACAGTTCCACTACTGTGGCCATCTGCATGTGACTTCTCATTTCCTGGAAATCTGCCAACATCAATTTCTCTACGAACTGCAGAATATTTTGTCTCCTCATCAAGATCAAGATCTCCATCAAAATAATTGCCTCTTTCCTATAACAGTAGCTAAAATGTCTCAAAAAAGTCAAAAAAGGTAACATCTAGAGGTCAGTATGAGATTACAGAATTCACCTCAGCTAGATGAAGATCTTCTGTTTGTTCACCCTCCATTTCTCTAGCTATTCTTGCAGCCTCTCTTTCAATTTCTCTCATTCGAGGACCTCTCTCAAGCTTCGTGGTGTAAAGTTCCTCACTAAATGTACTCTTCACTCCAAACAGGGTTTTATTTGTTTCAAACTGATCCCAATTTCTAGGCATAATAAAAATATAAAATAAAGTTTAGCAGATAAACCTATTCTTAACCAAATAAAAGCAGCAGATGGAAAGTCATGCACTGTTTAAGAAAGCAATGGATGAGGATACTATTTTCAAATTAATCATATAAAGAGAATATTACAGGGTTAATGAGAATGGAGCCATTAAATATGAAACACTATTTAGGAAATAAAAATTTACAAGCATGCTCACTTGGGAGCAAATGACAACCTCAAAACAAACTCACAAGTGGCATATCATAAAAAATTTACAAAATATTAAAATTTGTGAATGACTATTTGGCTTATCCTTCTTGAAGAAGGCAAAAAAACCTTAATTTCAAAAGTTTTAGCAGACTGGATATGATAGTTTAATGCAAAACCATCAGTACTGAACTTATCAAGGATTTACATCTCATGGTGGCATCCTATCTGTAGCAGAGAAAAGAGTGAAAAAGAGGTACAAAGAGAGCGAGAAGTGAGCAAAAGAAAGGCGAGAGGCATCATTGAGTCCATCCACCTTCTCCGTTGCCATAGTCATCATAGAAGCTGCCATCAAGTGGAGAGGGGGAGGGAGAAGAACCAAGAGGATATGAATCATCTAGAGAGGGTCCCTTCCAAAGCACTGAAACTGTTAACTTCGCCGGTTTTAAGCCCAAATCAAGTTTCAGTGCTACTTAATCCCATATTCAGGTTTAAGTCCTTTAAACCTGGAAAGAATTGATTTAAGTGCCTTCAACCTGATCAATTCAGGTTTTATACTTAAGAACCTTCAATGGTAAATGGGACGACATCAACTTATATTCCTCCTACAGCAATTGTGGTGGTGGATGGTTTCGGCAATGATGAAGCTTAGTTAGACAATGATGGGAATGACCGTGAATATGGAGCACAAACAGAGAAGTCTGTAGAACCATGAGGCCACAGACATATCAGGCAAAAAGAGAGAACTCATGCCAGCACCTTACTGGCATTAGATGTACTGAGTGGCACACAGAATACTGCGCA
Organism: Typha angustifolia; assembly: GCF_048772165.1. Lineage (NCBI taxonomy): Eukaryota > Viridiplantae > Streptophyta > Magnoliopsida > Poales > Typhaceae > Typha > Typha angustifolia. The sequence goes on from NC_133250.1 coordinate 490,279, forward strand.
ACACTTAAAACCTTGCTCACAATGATAAAGAAGGTACAGCCGATTACAGAAATAAATACTAATAGTATCGTACAGAAAACTAGATAAATACTAAGATTACCTATTCCGTGTCCCATCAAATATATCCTCCAGCTCAGGACATTCTGGATCATCTTCATCTGGAGTCCAACGCTCAAGCTCCCTCTCTTCAACATGATGAGAATGAGAAATGGCAGAATCTATCATGAAGTCTTTGCGCTTGTCACGGGCATGCCCATTTACAGACTCATCACTACTTAGGTTTATTTCCTGATAATTGATTAAAAAAAGCAACATTACCAACATTTTGAGAGGAAGAATGCATATACAATTAGTTAACTAAAGCCATAGCATCAAATTGTGCTAATTTAAGATTAAGGGATGAAAGATATATCAGCCAATACAAGTGTGAGTAAATGGCGTGTAAATTAATGCATGAGTTACAAGAGGAACCTTAGCAAGAACTTGAACAAGTTCTCTTGCAGGTATGATCACAGTCTGGGGCCTTTTAACAGTATCAGGAAAAGGCTTCTGCCCTCTGACAGTACCATCCTTTGTCACCTGAGCCATTTTCAATACAATTCCTACAGCAATAACTAAGTAGTTAACAAACACATAATAGTGAGAAATAGACCCAACAATCAGTCATGTTTTCTCATCCAACCCAGTGAATACAGATAGAAAAAACAAAGATTGGGTGAAGAGAACAACAAAACAATAATATCTGAATCAATGAACAAATAGAATAGAAGCATGATGCATATCGCAGGGAACATACCGAAATCTTTGTCAACATCAGCTGCATGAAAGATTCCAGAGATCACAGATCCATTTTTAACATGTACTTCCACACGATGCCCAATAAGATGCATCATGACATATATAAGTCGATCATGTGAAGGACCTGTACATCCTCCTACTTTGCTTCCACTCGACAATCCTGTCATAACATGCTGTGAGAACTAATATTAGAACATCACTGTGAGTAGCAGTTCACATTTTCACCTGCATTGCCAAAACCACTGGATGTTGACTTTGTGCAGTTCATCTTATTCTCCGTTCTTTCCCCAAGTTCCCTATCAACTCTTCGACGGCTAAATCCATTGGCAGAACTTCTAGGAGGCACAGCTTGTTGTGAATTCATTCTATACTTTACTCTGTCAAAGTATGCATCAATTAGCATGTAGTGTCATCATTGCATTCAAATTTGATGTAAGATACATAGATACCAAGAAAACAGAAGAACATTTCTAGGTGTATAAGAACAATAAAGGGGGGGAAACTTCTAGGAATATATAAGAACAAAGAGAGAAGTTTATGGAACATTACAATTTTAGGTTTCTCAGATATATGGTCTTGTTCAACATGCTACCAAGCTGTCCAACTAAATGTACAGCAAAGAGATAAAAAGTAAATTAAAACAATGGTAGCTTCCAAGGTCCGCCTTACAAATGCTTCAACAAATGAGTCCAGTTAACAACACGAGACACCTTTAAAGTTTAATAGGGTGAAATCTAAACTCCTGGATATAGATCCTAAGGCTTAACTTTTTAACTAAAAACAATAAGTTCAAAAGTTTAAGCTTTTATCAGACCTTGAGATATACATTCAATCAACATAAGTAACTTATCCTCACAAGTCACAAATATGTAACATATGAATGCATGAATCTATAAAAAAGAAAAAGAATTTATGATCACCCATCACTTGTAAAAGGTGTGGTTCCTCCAGTTGGATTAGCATGACCACCTTCTATACTGACATCATCTGTATCCCATAAAATAACACCTTTACTGCCAACGGGGTAGCACTCTATAAGGTGAAATCTAGAGGAAGAAATATTTGTACATAAAATGTTAAAAAAAGATTATTTTACGACTTGGTCACCCTCTGGGTGAGTCCTTCCTAAACTTTGAGGCTCATTGGTGGGACTCCACAAGGTGACTATCATGTACTGCATAAAGAAGCATGTCATATGAAAAAAGCCTTGGGACTAGTATTTAGCCTTATATGAGGCATCCCAGTATTTAGCCTTACTTGACTCTTCGTATAACAAATGGAAAAAGGAGATTGATTTTAAAGTTTTAACTATCCACAGGCATTTCTAGTCATTCACTAAAATTCAAATGTTAAGCCAAAACGTGCAATGCTGTCTTGTTTTAGAGCAACAAAGTTACAACTACCTCAAAATTTGACAAGCATTATTGATCTCTCAACTCCCAAACATTTTGACAATGTGCCATAAGATTTCAACAACACTTCATATTTCCCTCCTAACACTACGATTCTAAGTAGTAATTGTGCCTAGAAATTTATTCTTCGTATATCCTGATTCTAACTACCTTGCTTTAAGCCTTCAACTTTTAAACAATGACCAGGAATAAGGTTAAATTCAAGTAAATTAAGTACTATCTAAGAAGACAAGGTCTATCAATTACAACTTAAAACACAAATATAGCTAACACATTAACAGCTCATAAAAATAAAATCCATTTCCTAAACTTCCCATCGTTTAATTCTTATGCACCATCTCAGCCGATCATAATTAGATCAAAACTCACTTACGACTTTAAGACTGGCAAAAACGTCAAGATCCCCATCAGATTCTTCCTTAGAATGACCAGTATATGAATTAATCAACTATCCAGTCCGTAAAGAGAGAGACAAGAGCTTCAATCGCATTCGAATTTTAAACGCGTGTAAAATTGGCACCCAAGCAGGAGATCAAACCATCGGATTCAAGAAAGGGGCAGAAGATAACTGATCTAGAGGCTCGGAGAAGGGATCAAGTTAAATTTCCCTAAAGCTTCGAGATTACCTGATCGGGTTACTTGGAGCTCTCAACTTCGGACAACCACCAAAAGCCGAGGTCGCCCTCCTCCCAGATCACGGTTCCAAGTCTCCCGCAGGAAAGCACCGACGGAAGATAACCCTAACCCTAACCCTAACCCTAACCCTAACCCTGACAGGGATCGAGAGCAATGGGGTCGACGATGGGGTAGAGAGCGAGAATCCTAAGAGGAAGTCGATCTGAGACTGAGAAGGGCAAACCCTAACCGGCGTCTCGAGAAGAATAAATTGGCGGAGATAAACCTAAATCCCCTCTGTCCCTGAGGTTGTTATATTTTATCCTGGGATATCGTAGAACTTATTCGACTGTTAATTCCGGTAAATTTGCCTCTCTAGGATAATTTTAATTTGGTTCTTCCTTCGTTTTTATTTCTTTTCTTTTTAAATTTAAAAAAAAATTATTTCGTTGTTTAATTTAAAAAATTGTTTAGTTGAAAATTAGTACAATAAATAATAATTATATTTGATTTAATATAAAGTTGATATTAACATAATAAATAATAGATAAAATAGTAACAATGCTTAGTGTTAGTCTAATTTAGAGGCAAAATGGTTATTTTAATTATTATTAAATTAATTTTTAGAAGTTGAGGAGATAAAATAATGGGTGAGTGTTTCAAAAGAAACTAAGTTGTTGATTGAATATATTATGGCTTATTTATTACGAGAGTTGACTTAGTTATCCAATCTATATACGGAGAAGTGTTAGTTCCTCTATTTATTTTATAATTAAATTATATATTGATGATCTATTAAAGAAATAATTATAAGAACTAAATATGCTATAAGAGTTCAATATATATATTCATATAAAAATTAAATAAATAATTTTTTAAATGATAAATACCGTTTTGCAAATTGAGGCCAAAATTTTGATCGAGACGGTGGTGGTGACGTTTGGATAATTGCTGTGAAGTTGGATAAAAGAAATCTTAATGGAATTTAATGGAATTTTTAACAAAAATTAATAGTTGTTTGCCGCGTATACAGAAAACTCATACTTCCTAGATGTAGAGGATCCCTTGTGAGATGTATGTGATTAAGGCCAGTTTCAAATTTGGGCCAAGGATTGGCCCATTAGTAACAGTCCATAATGCATATTAGATACAAAGAATAATTGCACCTAGACCTTCCTAATAAGTAGGGTATAAATGATACAATAAGAAAAACATTGGGTGTTTTCTAGTAGATATTTTTATTAATTTATTATGAAGGTCTATCATTATTTTTATTTATTTTTTGGCATGTACTATATTTTTATTTTAAAAAAATCACATGTATATATCATTCTAAAGCTTCATTTATATGTATATTTCCTAAAATGCTTGGTTTTTGTATGCATATTTATTGAAACTCTCAGGATGCATTTGGTTTTTAGTTTTCTTTTTAAAGGCTATAAGCCATTAGATAATCATTAAGTCAGACAAAAATGTTAGCTTAATTTAATATATAAATTGAATAACCGGATCAATCCTCTTAAGAAAATGGATAAATAGTTACAATGAACTCAAATTATACATGCATGTAATGCTAAATATCAACTCTAATATTCACGGGAAAATTAAACCGATGACTTCATAACCAATGAGCTATATTGGTGATTTTATTGAGGTTTTTATTTTGATGTTTTGTGTATAGGAACAGTGGGTGTCTTAGTGAACAAAAAAAATATCAATTAATCACTTTAAAGAGAGATAAAATGACAAATGAATTCATATCTGGAAGTGAAATAAAATTCAACAAATTACATGACATAGATTGCACAAAGAGCTACAGAAATCTTGATCACATCAGGGGCCATCTTCCTCTGCCTCAAATTTATCTCCCTTGTTCTCTGCATCACAAAAACTCTTATTACCAGGAGATGGATTTGTAGAAGGAATTGCAACAATCTCAATTGATTCCATAGTCGATTGCACTTGTAATTGTTCATGTACTTCTCCTCTTTCTCTTCCCTTTCCCCACAACACTATGTATAATCCAATTACAATCAAAACAGCACCAAGTATACTGCAGAGAAGAACATTACACAGGTGAAAAGAAAATTACAAGTTAAGCTTAAAACTATGATTCATAGATAAGATATTAGGCAACCTTCCAATGTGTAGAGTTTCACTGAGCAAAATCGAGCTTAATATCGCGACGAAGAGAAGCATCAGAGGGTTGAAAACAGAGGCATACAGTGGACCTCTCTTCTGTATACACCATGCCAATAGCGGAAAGATCGATCCAGATGCAACGATTCCCTGAAATCAATCAGAAGATGGTATTCAAAATTATTTGCCAAAAAAGATACGCTACAGTTGATTGTATATCAACTGCTGTTAAAGATAAAAACAGCTCATAAAGAAAGATATGCAATAGCCAATGCCACACAGTACTGAAAGAAAGATAGCTATGTGCATAATAGTGTAGACTGCTAACTTTATGACAGTATCACTCTTGTGCAGAAATTTCATAGTTGTTATAAACTTACATCAGTCATGCAGTAGTAATTGGAAACAATTATTAGATCATGGAAGAGGAGAGCTCTCTTACAGCATATGCAGCAGATAGCAGTCTGATATTGAAGCCTAATTTCCATTCTTTCGTATGTCTCTGCGTCGAAACTGCAAAAATGATAGCTTGAAGAGCACACATCATACATGTCAGTGCTGCACTTGAATAGTGGCATGGATAAACTTCTGCTATCTTTGCCTGTAGTTCAAATCAATAACATAGGGAGGGGGAAAAAAATTGAAGTTAGAATTATGTACTCCATGATTTCGAAGTAGCATCGTCGCGCTAATACCACCTGAATAATTAACCAGATTGCATAAGAGAAACAACTGGCAACTGCTAGAAATGAACCCAATACTCGATTACCAGACTCGCGGTGAAGATTTAACTGTTGATTGCAGGCTTTGTCAGTCTTGAGAAGGTTGATGCTTGTCAACCAAAGCTTGATCTCTGCTCCCTTGTAGAAGGTAAGAAGCATTGCTCCACTTAACCCCAAAAGGGTCCCTATTACTTTGGCTTGCCCCCCTGCTTTCTTAATCTCTAAACTCTCAAGCCTTTCTCAATAAGAGGAAACTAAACTTTATTAGATGCATTACTTTTGTCTCATAGAGAACTATATGTCAAATTTTATTGAAGGATCATTCTAGCAGTAAGACCTGCAAGAGACTGCCAATATGAATGTCATTGGAGGAGTTAGGTTTGTCATTGCTGAGACAAAGGTAGCTGAAGTCAGCTTCATGCTGTTTATATAGAGCATTTGAGAGAGAGTCCCCCTAGAATAGTTATAATAGTGTTAGTTCTGGAGACCAACAAGAATATTAATTGTAGTCAAAGCAATAACCTTTCTCCAAAAGGACTACAATATAATTAAATTCCATGTATACATGACACTCTGCCACCTTCTTAAATATTATACTTTTGACCTTGATTCATATGCATTCTAGTTATGCATAGACAACATTATAAAGAGTAATAAAGACAAAATTTATGGTGTTTTTTTGATAAAATCCCTCTAAAAATATTCCCATCACTTCCTAAGGAAAAATAAAAAAGTAATATTCTGAAAATAAGAAGAATAATTCTGTCACCCAAATAAGCCACAGAAGAAAGACTGCATCAGAATCCTCCATGTCAATCTCGGTCTGCTCTTCCTGCAATCATGTACGCATGAAATCAACTAATTATATATTATAACTTCTTTGCAATCGAGAAACATGTATATAGAGAACTAATTAATGGTATACATATATATATATATATATATATATATATATATATATGGTATATACCTCTCCAGAAAGAAGGCAAGAGGGCATAAGAACGCCATTGCAAAGAGATAGCGATAGGCAACAAGTATCCTAACATCCATTCCATCGTCTAATGCAAGCTTGTATAATATATTTATCCCTGCAAACACGAGTTGGATCAACATCATTCCTGCAGGAGGTTTCAATCCTTCTACTACCTTCAAATAATAATCTCTTCTTCCCATCTCTCTCTCTCTCTCTCTCTCTCTCTCTCTCTCTCTCTCTCTCTCTCTCTCTCTCTCTCTTCTCTCTTTGCTTGGTAATGGTGATGGATGAAGGCTTGGGTAGAGAGTAAATGTGCATAGACTTGGTGAGGAGGTGGATGGTCTGCAGTCTGGATGTAGGAGTTTGCCACATCGTGGTACTCGGCAGGAGTTGGTTGGCAAATTTAAGGGGTTTGGGCTTAGAGAGAGGGCATCTGTTGGTCTTCGCAAACAATTATGCCACGTGGGAGGGGTAATTTTGTAAAGTTGCAGATGGGGGCCATGCACGATGGTGTAGCCTGACACGGTACAAGTGGACGTGTTTAGTTCTTGTTTTGCTGTTACGTGTATTAGGAGTGGTATCTGGGGCTGTAGATCTTCTGCAGCGTTGGTTCTATGGGCTTCCTCCATCCGTGTTCTGTGCTAGCTGCCAATTAGTAGCTTCCTCGTGTCCCGGCTGTAGCAAATTCGTGCAGCTGGAAAATCCACCGGGTTAAGCATCTTCTCCACTTATTACAAAGTTTGAGAGAGAGTATAAGGAAAAATGAGCGTCTTAGTGAAAAAGAAAAATAAATCAATTAATCACTTCAAACAGGGAAAATGACATGAATTCACACCTGGAAATGAAGTAAAATCCAACATAAATTACAAACAGAACTACGGAAATCTAAAAATCATTACATAAACATTTAGAACCAGAACTTAATAAATAAGAACAGTTCACTTCATCTGAGACACCATCTCTGATATGAGCAAACTCCCATCTTGTCGAGGAGCAATGGATGATGAAGACGAATCCAGACGACTAGGCGTCACTCTTCTTCACCACAGCAGCCACTTCTTCCGGCGGGACAGCGACACAAGACTCCACTTCTTCTTGAATTGAATGAACTTCAGCAGCAGGTTCAGAATCCACAATTTTCTCTTCTGCTATGGTGGCTTCAGAAACTTCTGTGGAAGGAACAGATTCTTCTTGTGTGGAATTTGATGGGTCTTCCTCTATGATCTTTGGTTTAGATTCTTCTGAAGCATGTTCTTCTACTACAATTTTCGGTTTCGATTCATCTGCAGAGGGTTCTTCTACTACAGATTTTGGTTTTGATTCTTCTGAAGTAAGTTCTTCGCTCTTGAGCTGCACTTCTTCTTCCTTTGTTTCCTGTACAGGTGGTACCTGCACTTCTTCCTCCTTTGTCTCCTGTACAGGTGGTACCTGCACTTCTTCTTCCTTTGTTTCCTGTACAGGTGGTACTGAAGAATCTTCTCTCTTGGGCTGCACTTCTTCCTTTGTTTCCTGCACAGGTGGTGTGAGAGATTCCTCTATAACATTCTTTTCAGTTTCCACAGACCCAGTGCTCTCTTCATTCTGCAAAAAAGAAGTTTGAACATGATTTCCGATTTTCACATAGTTATAATTTCCATCAGTTCTAGATAATAGTGCATGACAACTGCTACTGAGATAGTGCTTAAATAGTTAAAAAGGCTCATGTTAAATAAATGTTTTATGTTCAAATATTAACGACACCGGTATAACTGGAACAGTATTAAGTTTTCACTTCTTTAGGAAGAAAACATTCCGTGATAACAATAAAGCATAATAGAGTGCATGAGTGATCTTTCAAATCCTCGTACACTAACAGTTATAATGGCCTAAAAAGTTGAACCAACATCTCCATGGTGCATTATTTAAAAGATATAGCGTGCAATTGCATATTATTTTGCTTCAACTCCATGAGCAACATCATTGTAAAGTCTTCCACTTTGACATACAATGTGCAATAGCTTTATAACAGAATGCGCAAAGTCAGCAATAGAAAATGAGCAAAGTGAAGTTAGATGTGACCAGTGAGCACTGCTATTGTGTGCATAAACAAATAGTTAAAATAATCATTATGTTTAAACAAATAAAAGGAAGGATTGCTGCTTTGCTGCCATTACCTTAAAAGTGAAGTGCCTCAAAGGCACTAGCCTTAAACAAAGCCTATACAAAAAGACCAGGTGGGGTAAAAGGGGACCAGGCTTTTTCATCTAAAGTGAAAACAAAAAGACATCGAAGAGCTGGATAATGAGAGAATGTATTGATTCCAGAAAGCACTGCACCAGAAAGGAAGATTGCAGGCACTACAATGAAAAGAAAAGGCTATCTGATGCCCTAAAGCTAAAGTAGGCCAATTCTTTTTTGCATCACATGATCACATGATCACATGATCACTACTAACATGGCTCTAATGAATTAATGACCTTCCTCACACGTATAGATTAATAAAGAAAAATATAATAATATCAACTCATGTCTAGGGCTACATTATAGAGGATCAGAACTCAGTAAGAATAAAAAATCATAAAGCACCTGTAGCATTTTAACATAAGAGCAAGACCAGATTATGATAAATAATTCACCATTTTTGGGTGTGTTAGGACTAAAATTAGCAATTGTCTAGCTACAAATCAAACATTCTACATTCTGTACAATGAAAGAACTGCTAATCACCAGAACATCTTCTTCAACTAGTAACCTACCTCATTGGAACTGATGGATATTAAGCCAAAAGAGCAACAAAGATAGGCTGGCCCGCTAACTCATCTCTAAAATAGCTGGTGCTGAAAGCTTATGCCAACTTATAATTGACGTAGGTGGGTTCATACTTGCGTATTAAGTGCACTAATATTCAGAGCTAATTTGTTAACTCAACAAGATACAGGTGGGTCAGAAACGAGGGTGTCATATTTTTCGCAATCAAGCCATGTCTCCTGGTAGGTAGGCACTGCAATTTGGAAGAGGGGTCTAATTTTGTCCTGCATGGTCAATAATGCTGCATCCACTGGGCTTAAAATTTCAAACAATGGAGTGCCCACTGGGGGAAAAAAGAACTACTATTTTTAATTCAAGTTCTGATTAGACAATTCTATCTTAAGTGATACTTTCTATGGTAAATATTTTCTCAATTCTTGACCCTTATTAGTCAAACCCCATTGTACAACAATAGATATTCTAAAAATACAACTGGGCATCATAAAGAAAAGATTAACAAGAAGATGGTTTCAAAGGTATTTTCTGAATAGCTGTCTTATCCTTCTGAAAGAAGAAGAACTAGAAGTGCTGCTAAAAGAGAAATGGACAATGGCAGTAGAACACATTTTTTAAAAAAAATCTCTAAAGATCAAGGCCATCTAAGATAAGATTTATACAGATCTAGTAGACAATGACTATACTGCAACGTTCCGTAAATCGTGCTAATCGAACACATCAAGTACCAAAACTACAATAACGCAATCGAAACTTATCACCCACACTTTTACAATCCTTTTTACCAGCAAAGATACGAAGAGTAGATAGATCAAATAGACAGAGAAAAAGAATCTACTATTCCAAAACATTTGAACCTAAATATCCGACCTTTTCATCATTTACCATCAAATCAGGAGGAGGACGAATAAAGGAAAGATTTGTATCCACGAAATCGAAGGGGAAACAACGAACCCACCTCTTTAAACAAGACGCCGAGCGATCGACGTCGGCCTTCGTCAGCCTGGTCGGCTTCCGCTCCTGATTCATCCGGAGACGCTTCCTCCTTTGTCTCCTCCGCCGCCGCCGCCGGCGCAGGCTTCTCCACCGGCGGCGGTGCGTCACCCTCCGCCTTGAGATCTCTGGGCTTCGTCGCGCACCCTCCCATTGCTATCTCTCTCTCTCTCTCTCTCTCTCTCTCTCTAAATTTCTATATAGAAATGTAAAGGTGAAGGAAAGCAACGAAGAGATGAATAGGGGAGGGATGGAATGGGAAGGTGACTCGGCAAACGAGGAGGGGGGGAAGACCGGTGGGTTTATAGGAAGAAGAAATAGATTGCCTCCAACCCCGGTTGTAAGAATTATTGCTATTTATATATATCCGTAGACTGGGTAACGGTGTGAAAACTGAAAAGTATCCCCGGATCGTAGGAAAGTGCTGCATCCGTACGTGCAGGTGATTTTGCTTCCGACATTTGTGCTGGAGCACAGATTGGATATGAGATGACGGTATATTTTTGGGGGTTTTCTTTGTAAAGGATCCAATGATGTTACGCTTTCCAAATGGCAAAGTGTTTGGCTTTCGCGTGTGCGTCGCATGCATACGAGAGTCATTAGATCTTTTTCTTTTTCTTTTTGTTGTATATATATACTCTTTTAAATTATGCTCATTTAATATTAATATTATAGACAAAAGATAAATATATTTATTTAGTTCCATACTTTTCTCTTAGTTATTTTTATCTTTTTTTTTATTAAATTATTTAGAGAATATATGTGCAAACAATAAAAGTTTTGAAGGATTACGTTAGTAATATTGAGTGCGTAGGTTTTTTTGAAGTCAATGCAGAGTTTACTTTAATAAAATATTAAATGCACATAATTTATATAGAGGTATATACTAGAGCTTATTATTATTGGCAATTGAAAATTACAAAAAATATTAAGTCGCACGAGGCTCTTGTACAAAGAAATATTAACTTTAAAGAGGTTAACAAAAATAATAAGAAATTTCCTTCGATATGAAAAAAATTATTAACTAACCAATTCTTGTAGAGTTAGTAGGTAACTTTTCTATAATCAAGGATGTCATGGATTCAACTCCAATCCCAAATAATATTGTGGAGAAGTTATTTAGTGGTTAGTGGTTTAGTGACTTGACTCAATTTAATTAATGGCTCGAAGGGGTTAGCTTGGAGAAACAGCTTAGAGCAAGTTTTAGCGGCGTTTGGTTCGAAACAATTGTTCGACGACGCATATGACTTAAAGTCTAAACTAGACAGCTAAAAGCTTGGTGAGGCCTAAGTGTCTTTGTATCTATAAATAGTTGGTCATTTGTCCAGCAAAAGAATACAATGGTCTTTAAAGATGAAGTGGATCATCTGAGGGTTGCAGTGAGTATCAAGGAGGTGCTAGAGTAGTACTTCGAGCGGAGGATGACTCGACGCTAGCGGCTGCATGGGAACTGATACTAAGCGAGCGAGCTTTGCATGGAGAGGTTAGGCTGTTAGGCTAGGCTTGGAACGAGTAATGGTAGAGTTGGTGAAAATTCTAAAGAAATAGATGGGCAATCTATGAAGGTAAAGCAATTTAGTTGCCAGTGTGGTGCTACTCTAGACTCTTTTGTTAATGTTAAAGTTTTACATGTATTCTGGAAAGGTAATTAGGCAGCTAAACGAGGTAATGTCTAGATGTATTTTATTAGGTCCTGGTGACCCTATTCCCAAGATTTATGTAACCTCAATCTCTTTTTTATGCCTCACCATTTTTTTTCTATCTTCTTGGAAATTTCCTGTTGGTCGTCTCTTTATTGTTATTTTAGAATATGTTCTAATAATTCAACTGGATTATTATCTCCCTTGTGGGTCTTTGATTCAGGGGCCAGTTTGTCTCCAAATCGGATTGCAGAAATAGCTGCCTTAATTAGCTGTCCTATCATTAGCAGGTTGAAAATATTCTAACTGATTTTGCTGCCAAATAATGGCAGGCAAGTATAAGATGAAAGAAATTCCTGCATTAGAGCTGCAGAATCTGTTTTTCTTTTTTCTTTTTCTGGTTTCATAGAGGATAGATCATCTCGGTTACTTCCAACCAATTCTAGTAAAATTGATAAGTATTTTTCACCATTACCAAGAAAATTATAGGATTAACTCCAATCCCAAATAATTATTATGGAGAAAATTGTTTGATGGTTCGGTGGCTTGGTTCAATAACTCGACTCGGTTAATAACTTGGTAATGCAGTTGGCTTGGAGAAACAGTTCGATAACGCGATGGCTTAGAGTAGGGCTTAGCAGTGTTTAGTTCAAAGAAATTGCTTAGCGAGCACATGGCTTGAAGCCTAATCAATTTATTATATCGGTAAAAATTTAGTGGAGCCTAAGTGCTTTTGTATCTAGAGAGTGTTGATTTTTTGTCCGATCCATACCTAGTCTTCGGCAAACAAAAAAAATCTTGGTTCCTGATATATTAAAAAAAGAGAGATTATCTTGGTTCTTGGCTTAGGATATATTAGGTGAAAAATGGTCAAACGTTTTGGAGAAATATGTTTGTTTGGAAAAAAAAATATTAAATAAATAGGTGAATTTTCCAAACTTTTTCTACAAAAATAGATAAAAAAATAATAATTCAGTATCAAGGTCAGAAGTTATAGATATATAATATGTTATTATTATATTGCAACTACACTTATAAAAAAATCACCGACCTTGAGTGTGAATTTTTTTGTCCAAAAGAAAACTCATTAACCTATTAAATACTTTGAAAATTCACCTATTTATTCGAAATAGGTGAATGCTCTGAATACCTTCAGAGAGGTCTCTAAATGTTGCCTATAAATTAGGATTTCCTAATAAAATGACAGTAATACCCAGTATCACATATTATATTCCTAACTCTGGAACATAGGATAATGCTACATCTTGACAACATCTCGAAGGATGTTAAAAAGGAACTTTTATCAATGGCTATATCACATCATTCATGTGATTATAACTCTATTTCTCTGTTTAACATGAAGATATAACAACTCCCATCTCTATTATGTGGTTATAGTTATACTAATAAATCTACTGCAAAATCATATGATGCCAATAAAATGAACAACTATTGGCTCAGTTGAAGTGCAAGGCACTAGTAGTGAGAGGACCAATCTTGGTGGAGATATAAATAGGAAATTCTGGGGCCCTCATCCCTTGCATCATTGAAAGGTACAGAGAATTATAATGAAATATATTAGGTCCACATTTCCCTCTCAGTAATAATTAGAGCATAGAAACAAGTTGCATGCAAATGATCACTGACAGGAGCCTTGCAGTGGAATACATCTCTTTTCTTCATTAGTTTACCATATAAGATTGTGGTTATCCTCCAAGACATCCCATTAGGAATAATTACAAATAATTAATACCAATTGTCAGTTAAATACACAGCAGATGAACCTCAAATTAATGATGAACTTAAGGAGCAAGCAGACATTGGTTTTCATATGTTCAAGTTTGAAAGAAGGAATACAATTGAAGTGACTACCTTATCCTTACTCTGTGCACATCAAGACAGATAACAACCTAGAGAAGCAAGAATATGCAGCAAAGACAGTATCTCTTGCTTCCACTCTAACCTCCCTGTTACAACCAACAAAATATCTTGTAAGATGAAGTTCTTCAACCAAACATTTGACATGCAACAAACATTCACATTAGTGCTTTTCTTATCTACAAACTGGAGGCAAAGCATGTTCTAGTACTGTTCAAGCACTAGGACACTGTACCTATATATAACTTTTTCTTATCACTGTCTTCAAATAAGATGTGGTTTCATGTCAGGTAATGCACCATGCAGGACTGTCTACAGATAAACCCTTTGAAAACTAATTATTTGTCTTTTGCCTCACGTTCAACAAAAAAGATCTAAGAGAGCACTCACTTTGTCCTCCAAACTTGCAGTGCAGAAAGAAAGAGGATCTGCAAAAGAACTTGTAAAAGATTGTCATTTTAGCACCAACAAGGCTGATGAAAGCTGCCAGATTTGGAACGGAACTAGTATCAAGGACAACCGAGGAGCTACTTCTGTTCCAACCAAAAATATGATCAACCAACTAGGGGAACTTATTGCTGAGAATAATCTGAATTCATAGGCTATTTTGGCTTTCAGCCTAATAGAAGTGCATAATTAACATCACCACAAAAAGCACATTGCCAAGTAACACCAGATCTCTGAGAAATTTAGTACTAGGTATGATTCAACTCGTGTCCCTCGCAATACTGACCCTTTTCGGTTGTCACTACCAAACCCTAAATCCTGCTTCCCTGATATCTATGACATCAATTCTTTATCTTTTTTTTCCCTATCCGTTAGCTCTTCTGAAGTACTAAGCACCTTCTCTATGTATATACATCCTCTAATTAGTGAAGAAAAATCTGAATCTAATAGTGAATTCCATCTCAATCTAGTTAATGTGTCTCCCATCTTCTCACCAGCTTAAAGGTTCAGAATTGCACGAACGATTATGTCAGGCTCTTTAGTAGAATCATCGGCTCCTCATTTATTCCTACATCAATCTTTTTTCCAGGATAAAGATCAATATGACAGGCTTCCAACTACCTAAACCAAGCTAGATAGTAGAATTGAATGCAGAGCCCCTTGTACAACGTGATGAGCTTAAAAAAGGTTCTGCTAAACTAACAAAGATTTTACTTGGTTTTGTGAGACAACCTTGTAAAAATCTAGCTGTTAACAAACTTAGGTAAACTTGAACAGATCACACACAATGCAGTACTTCTCAAGCTCAGGTGCTTGACTCGTTCCTCATATGATACAGCCTTATGTTGAATGCATTTCCTAATCCAAATCTCTCATAGCATCTATTGACATTTCTCAAAAATATCAGTTATTCTCCTACCTATGGAATCTGTACTTAACCTCACAGATGGAAAGAAAAATTCTTTCACTTTAGTTTTGATTCCCCTACCACAAAACACCATATTCCTTTCCTCAATGAATTTTTGTTCAAAATTAAAGTCTACTTCTTTAAGTGGTTCTTTTAGCTTCTTAATTCAAATGGACCTCCTACTACATAAATCATCTTAAGGTAATCATAATTGCAAAAGCACACTTCAAGCATGCCTCTGATAATAAGTTGTCTTAAGGCCATCACTGTTGTATAACTTGTCTAAGCTAAGCCCATAGGCATACCTCGTGTGTACCTTCAATAATACTGAACTGGTTCTAGAAAGTTCATTCAACTTGCATTACTAGAAAGATCGCAAGAAGCAACGAAGATCACGGGCAAAATTCAACAGCTTGGAGAATTAAGGATTAGCTAAAATGACCACTCTGCTGCATAAGTTGAAAAAGATCTTGCTAATTGAAACCAACTGCTGAAGTATTCATTCAGCATCCATACACAAAAGACAGTTACAATGATCACATCGTCATTACTTCGGCAGTTACATATTGGTATCCTAGAAGTAGATCAAATATTCGTATGTAGGAGTGTTAAAGCATAGGAACTTTGAGTAACTTCATACTAAATTCTGATGAGAACTGCCAACCCAACATCACTAAATCATAATCAAGAAATATATCAGGCAAAACTTTCTAGCTTCAACATATATGAAAGACAACTGCGAAAAAATAAATGGGATTCAGAGAGCACCAAAATTATCAGATAAGTAGCTTACTGATTTCTGTAAGAAGAGCAGCAACAGAAACTCATGAAACATAAACCCAAAAAGATAAGAGAAAAGCTCACAGACTCAAACTGCAACATCACTAAAAACATAGCTAGATGTCTGGATATTCCCATATCTCCACATGGAAAAGAGGAGCTTCCATAATGCAACATATGCTTTCAGAAACAATCAAAGGGCCACTGGTACTCTGGCTCATGAGACAGAACACAGAGGGCTTTGCTTTGAAGGCTTAAACTACTTAACTTATCAGATCACCCTTACCATTTTCTGAAGCTTAAAACTTCTAACTTTCATAAAAATATATCATGCATTATTGATTTCTCTTCATTTGAAGATCAAACTCTTAACTGTTTGTGCTTTAATTCCAATGCCAACTGCTCATTCTCAAGCTTCATCCTTTCATTCTCCATCCTCATTTTCTGCACATCTCTATCTTTCTTCTTACTAAATCGTCGCCACTTAGCACGTTGCCTTTCTAGCTCCAGCATCTGCGCCTGAATATGCAAGTGTTGCTCTTCAAGCTGGAGCAAATGAGAATTCAGCATGTTCTTCTGTTCCAAAGAGGTGTTAGAGCCTTCAATAAAAGCTTGGTTCATATCCATAACAATGCCTAGGGGATGAGATATTCTGCTGCAGTTCTGTGAACCAGAAGAATAGCCAAAACTCACTTCTTCATGGTCCATATCATGCTTCATTCTTTTCAGAAAGGATGTGCGCCCCGTATCACCATGATCTTCCTCATCATCAGTATCTGCACTTTGATCATCCTCATCCATATCTTCATGCAAACCCCTTCTAGGGTCATGCTCATCTCTACTTCTAAGAGCCAACTGCAACGAACGCTGGAGTGCTGGATCAGCAGGTAAACACAATCGGTTCCCATTATGATAGGAGCACATCTCCTCATAGAAAAGATGCTTTGAGCTCAAAATCTTCCTGGCATCGTCTTTCAGCTTATCAGAGAGGTGCTCCATGTGATCCAGAAGAGCAGGGTTCTCCACAACCTTGCAAGATGTTCCTCTACCAAGAATATCTGTAAGCCTTTTATATCTTTTGTTGAGATCATTGAACTTGTCTTCACATTGTTGAGGTGACACGTAACAGCCTCTTTCAGCCATGACTTTTGATATCGACTTCCACTTCCCTTTTTTCTGCAACATCGCATGTTTCCGCTTCCCACCACTGTTACAATCAGATGCAACATCTTCACCTACGTAGGAAACAGCAGTTATCAAAAGCCTGACCATGCTATCAGTCCACTTCATCCGGTGCCACGGCGAGCTCTTCTTCCCCTTGCCATTGTGACTGTCAATTCCATCCTCAGTGGCGCTTGGTTCATCATCATCGCTCATGGAATTCTTTGCACGCTCCCCTTTGGTGTAATCCATGACAGTAACTCCGGCTTGCTGACTGCACTCCAACATATGATTGATCGATAGAGGGTAAGTTTCGTGCATCGGTGGATGCACCAGGTTCTGGGAATGATCCGGGTGTTGCTGGGGGCGGTGAAAGGATGGGCGTGGGAAGTGTTGTTGATGCATATGCATGGAGCCTTGCAAGTCTAGGAAACCATAGGAAGCTCCCGGGATCATGCTTCCTGCTGGAAAATTCCCCTCCATGTTCTTCCTCTTCTTCTAGGAAGACTCAATAATTGCAAAAATTGATCAAACAAACTAGCTAGATTTGAAAGCAACTAGGTAAAGGCTTCACCTTTCTGAAGATCCTACCAACCTTCTTTCTTATAATCTACCAGATTAGACTGGTCTCTAGAAGTAACCAAGAACTGCTGAAGCGAATCAATTTGATCACAGCTCTCAAAACCCTCAAAGCAAAAAAAGAAAAAGGAAAAAACAGCAAAGTCTCGGATCTTTTGCAAGTTTACAAGCTGCCTAAAACCCTCGAATGTGCCAAAATAGCACAATAAAACTCACAAAAACTAAAAAGAAAGAAGAAAAACCTAACCTTTAATCAAAAATTAGATAGAAAACCCACCATACAACCACAGCAACACTCCCATCTAGCTCAGACACGAAAACCCATTTGAAAGCTTATACTCTCGACTACAGATTCCTTCAAAAACAAACGATTGCTACTCCAACAAAAAAAATAAAATAAAACAAAACAAATTCTACAAAATCAAACGCAACCCAAAGACGAAACGAAATCGGAACCCAAACCAAATCAGCGAATTTGGGGCGACTCACAGGTTGGTATTCCGCTACTTGGGGTAAGATTCCGGTGGAGAGGCGATGGGTCCGGAATCGCCGAGAGAAGAAGACAAAACAACAACCTTGGCGTCGCCTAGGAGCGGAAGAAAGGAAGCGTTTTTCGTTTTTACTTCTTTAAATCCTCTTTTTAATTTATTTTTATAAGTAGGATCGGTTCAATGTACAACAGTACAAGGTATTATATAATAATGGTGTGACAGTGTGTCCGGCACACATATGGTGGCATTTTTTTGGACCCCCCCCCCACCCCCACACCCACTGACGTGAGATCTAATACAAGCGTTGATGGTAGCTACAAAATTGAGACCCTTTTCTAAAAATTGCATCCACTTGCAAAATTTATTTTTCAATTTAAAATAATTATTATAAAAAAATTATTTAATAACTTGATAGCTTCGTCGGCTCAACGGTGCGGTTGGCTTAGAAAAGCAGCTTGGCAGTGCGAAGATTTAACACAGGTCTCATAAGGTCTTTGGTTTGAAGCAATTGTTTAGAGACGTATATCTATATCTAGAGATGTTTGACTCTTTATCGATCCATATCTGGTCTTTAAATTCATAAATAATAAAAATATAAGATAAAATAAAATTTATTATTTTAATCTCTTTTGGAAAATAAAAACAGAGTAGTGCTACTAGTATTATAATATGAACCTTTTTTTTTCCTAATTCAACGACGACTCGTTTAAATCGGCACCATCCCATTGACATTTTTATATTTATAATACTGCCGATAAATAGAATATTTTATATATCAAAGGCAAGAGTATACTAAAGAAAGATTGTTGATATTAATTAAGTCATATTTCTAATTTAATCAGCATCTTCTAGGATGTTAGAGAGTCTCCTGAATATTTTTTAGGGTTAAATATATTTTACGATGTACTTATGCAAAAATTTTAAATCAATCATTATACTTATAATTAAAGTTAGACAGTCAATTTTTCTATCATACTTATCTTAGTATTGTTAAATGATTAAACCCCTTTGTGTTGGTTAGGCAAAAGACACGAACTTTTAAGATAATGTTGTTAAATAATTAAATATAGTGCTCACTTAAATTTGATAGAAAAATTAATCGTGTCACGGATAAAAGATATTTAACCCTATTTTTAAAGACAATTTGCCCTAATTGTCAGAATAATTAATGAGGCTTAAGTGAGTATTCTCAAATTCAAATTCAAATTGGGAAACATAGTTATTTATTTTGTGCTTATTTTGAAATATATATGAGAGTATGCAAGGCAAAACTTGATTTGATGAATAACCATCACAATTTCATGATTAGATTGATTTAATGAAGTCAGATCCAGACACTGAATAGTTTAACTGGAAAAAGGAAAAGTTGTTCTTGTTTTTATTCCTCTGACTAGGGAACATGGCCTTGAGGCTTAAGTAGATTGAAAACAAATGAAGATAATTTAGTATGCATCAAACTAAGGTCCACAAGAGTAGATGTGGATATTTCACAGGATATTAAATTAAGACCCAATATAAAACAAATTAAAAATTTACTAAGGGACCTATCATTTGTTAAAAAACTAGAAAGTAAATGTGATTGTGATGGGTGTGGTAATATGACGACATTGCCTCTTGGAGGGAAGATTGTAGGTGAGAAAATAATGAAAGGGATTGAAGAGAATGCTTATAGTGCAATCATTGGCATCAAATAATGGTGATCAATTGAAGCGATTGATATGAGAGGGGAGATTGTTATGATCATCAGGATTCCTTTTTATTTTATAGATTGATATCTAATTGACAAAAAAAAGAAAGAAAGAAAGAGATAGACTGTAAGTTATTTTTAACAAAATTCTAACATATTTTAATCATTAAGTTTGGTTGATATCCATCCTCTAATGTTTGCCAAAGTTTTAGATGAGAAAATATCTTGTGGATGTGCATATCACTTAACCAGTACCTTCCTTTCCACCTATCTTTTTCCACCTTTTCTAATGGACAGTCAAACTTACAGAGCTGGAATTGATAGGCTGAGAGCAAATACACTGCACTTTCTCAACAAATCTAGCTTTAAAACTGCATCTTTCTTTCTTTCTTTTCCCATTTGTTATTGTGGTGGTTGAGAATAGTGGAGATAAAGAAAAACAAACTATAAGCTATTCCATAATGAATAATACCATCATATTGGAGTTGTAAATAGGATGTTTCCAAACTCCAAAACTGGGAGGTAGTGTTAAGTTGTAAGTGGGAGTGCTGCAAGGATCAATGATTCTTTATTAGATAGTAGTGGTCACTAAGTAGCAATAGTTAAGACCATTTGATTGAATGGCGTACCATGATCACCAAAGGAGTGGTTACATGCAATGCATATAGCGTCTAAGAGAATTTATATGCAAAAATAGAAGAGGTGGTTGCCCACTCTGTTCCTCCAAACAGCACCCTTAGTAAAATGATTCTCATAAGAAATTAAGAGCAGAAAGGAAAGTTTGCATTATTTGATACAGATTCCTGTATCAGAGCAGAAACTCTTTGCTATTGGTCTTTTCACTTGTCATTGAATTATAAATTTATAGGGTTTTTATTAGATGGTATAAATTTCCATTTTTTTTTTAATCTTTGTTCTTTTTTGTTACTTGTAAACTACACAGTAACATAATCTGTTCAAATATATGTCATGCATATGAGGAATGTGTTTCAAGCATAGAATTAGAAGCAGAGAAATCACAAACAAGAAGGGCGAAAAAGATACAGATGCATTGCAGACCAAAAACTGGTATATCTTATTGATCTTTCCTTTACATATGTCTCTCATAAAATTTCAATAAATTTTTGATAATTCTCCTTACGGAGTTGGGGAATGCTATGGCAATCTCCTAGCCATCAACATATAATATCATAGAGAGCATACTGTTTCAGAATTCAGTCTGCTCTGTTTTTTCCAATACAAATATGTTTCCTTTGTCATCTCTTCCGATACGCATGGTGTCATCGACATATCTAGCATATTTAGGTGAAAACAACATTGACTAGAGGCTATTCATCTGTCTTCTTTAGCTCATTCCAACTAATATAAATCTCGATAATTTTTAAAATTGAAGTGTGTAACTCTGCAATGCTGGAAGGATACGTTATCTCAAGCCAACCTTCTGGATTGAATATGCCAAGGAGAATATCATAATTCTTCTCAAAAAGATTCATCAACTGTTCACCGTCATGTTGGTGTCAGTCAATTGGAATAATCTGCTCTATGTTATAGTTGCAGATGATTTTACCTGATTAGGAGTGATACTTGAGTTCTCAAGCTTGATGTTAACTCTCTGTGAGAAGATCAGATGAAGAAGATTTAGAGGTAAACTTCATGGCTAAGAACATGTATATTTAAGATAGAAGGCAAAGGTCCTTACTGTTTTGGTTGCAATCTTGTACGATGCCTCGATAGTAAGCTGGCCTGACAACATCTTAAATCCCCTCGCGCTGAACTTGATCACATTGACTGCCTTTTCCTTTGGGTGTAGAGAAGGTGATGCTAAAACTCCATTATTTCAAAGAGATAGCAAAAAATTAACATTTATTTTGCTTTTCTAGAGGCCATTTTGGCCACTAAAGGCATAATTCTATCATTCCCTTTATATTAGGCAGCGCAAACCTTGAAACCAATGTGGAATTTCAAATTTGATAGAGAAGTATCTTAGAGCTGCACTACATGATGCTACATAACTTTGTTTGTGCTGTCTTTGATCTAATTTTCAGCACAAGTTTGAGCCAATTCAATTACTTTGTTTGCCAAAGATGGCATGCAGGCATATATTATTAGTTAACCTCTACTAACTAGCATAATTTGTGATGATTATACTTCATGTTAGGAAGTGGCAAACATGTTTAACATATACTTTACTTCTACTTAGGAATAATATTACACAATTACTATCTTTTTTCATAGCAAATCTTTATAATAGGTATAATTATAACAAGAGATATCAAACATCTGAGTCACCTAAAATTTTCTGCCTTCAGTGGGCCTACCCTAAATATTCCTGAGACCTGAAATAGCTTCTTTATGTCTTCATTCACAAAAGTGATTCCTTTCACCCAGAAATGAATGGCATATACTCAAAATGATGGATCAACAGCACATCACAAATAATGGATTTTATGACAAACTATGGAAACTCAACTAACCTTTGGAACATCAATTATCTGGAAAAAATCCCCTAAACTGATGAAGCCTCGCAATCCTAGCTTTGTTCGCTTGGCGCCCAGTATCGATATAGTGCTATAGATCAGCTTCCAGCATCCATCCACCTTTCATCCTCTCAACAATTTAACATCAGCAACCATCACAGAACTAATCGTATACATGAATCAACTAATTCAGCTACTTGTCATCATCTTTTCACTATGAACTCTGAATTACACCTTATCTCGCAATTTGTCGGTCGGCTCCTGTGTCGGATTTCGCAACTCCAGCAGCTCAACTAAGCCTTCTATCTCTGATTTCTTTGCAGAAGTAATCCCAAATATCCCTCTGTTAATGCCTTCAGAAATTTACCATGAATAAGTAGTCATCAAGCATTCATGATAGAAAAAGTAACAGAAATCCATCAGTCCATGAACTGCCATCACTAGCTAACCTTCCAGTGCCGCGAAAAGCGCTGTTTTGATCTCATCGGGAGTCTCATAGTCACCCCCTTGGTTGCCACTGGAATCACTCACTACTCCAGTAGCTGCTGCTGGAGCTGAACTGTGGATTGAAATGGGTCTCTTCAGAATGGAGATTTCTCTGCTTGTGGAGCTCTTAACCCCCATTTGGGGCGACGGGAAGACATCTCCAGTCCTCAAGGAGGCGATGCGATGGCCAGGGAGTGGTGGTTGGAGGAATAGAGAAGCAGCCATTGGGCTAAGGGGAGGAGAGATGGAGAGGAATGGGTCCACTCGGGTTGCGATCCATGGGCATTCTCTTTCTTTGCCAAGATCAGAAAGTATTGGAGGTTAGAAATCTATAGCCATTCACGTGGCCATCCTTAGTTGAGAGGATAACATTCTGGTGCATATATATATATATATATATATATATATATATATATATATATATTCTCTCTCATACATGATACCTCGCTCAGAGAGTCGAAAAGTCATGTTACGCTATTGAACTATTATTCTAAACTAATTACACTATAAGATATCAACTGAATTAAACTATTTGATATTGGAGTTGAACTCATAACCTTTTTATTCATGAGAAAAATATCACCAACTCTATTAGAGTTGATTGGTTTCCCACAAGGCTCTTTAACTCATAACCTTCTTCGGAGATTTAGAGTGGATTTAGTTAGTATTTTATGTGTAAATAATTTTTTAATAAATATTTATTTATATATATTTTTATCAAATTTTTTTAATAAATATTTTTTACTATTAAAAAAAATCAAAATGTCATCTATTATACCTAACTATTTTTGACTTCTTTCTCACCGATGCCCTAAAGTCCTATTTGACTTATTTTTTACAACACTAATTTTGATTAAAATACTTAAGATATAATAAAATTGACCAGCAAAAATAGTCTTCTTTATACACCGAGTTGTAACTATTATTTTATTTCTCATATTTAGCTTCACACTATCTTATTCATGAAGTGGGTAAAATTATAGAGATATCTTATATGCATATAAAGTTATTTTTGAAACATTTTCTTATACATGAACCAAACAAAATCTTAGACTCATTAATTTTAAATAATAAATTAGACAAATGAACTAATCTCCATAAAAAATAGGTTCCAAGTTCCAACAAACAAAAGCCACAGCAAGTACATGTTAAATATTAAGATTAATTGCACTTAATCTCTTCTAATTATTATTACTCTTTACATATACCCTGAATTAATAAATTTTTTACCACATGGACCCATAAACTAAGGGGTTTATGTGGATTTTTATTTAATTTTTTTTAATTCATGGAGTCTAGTTGGATATAAAAAAAGTTTCATACTAATATATATAAATAGTAATAGTTTAGAAGAGCTAATTATAATTAATCCTTGTGAAACTATTTATTCTTAATAAAAATAAAATAAAGTGTGTTTTTAATTTTTTTTAAATAATTAAATTTATGCGTAGCTTATTCCTTTGAACCACTCTAGTAATAAAAGACAGCCGTTCATCTTTCCCAACTCACGGATCTGACGGTCAGGATGGATGCCACCATCAAATGCTCCTTAGTTTGGGAAAAATAGAAAGAAAATCTAATAGTCCTTTCTAGGGTTCTTCTCCAAAGATCGCATTTCGAACCCCAATTGGAAGAGAAGCGTGAGGTTCGATCTCAATCCCAATTCCCTCGTTTAAGCTGTTGTCGATTATTGCAAAACCTAATGGCCCGCATTTTGCTCTTTCTGTGCAGGAGGAATCAATCCAGCTCTAGAGTCTCAAGTTTGATCTCCATGTGAGTGTTTGAGTTCATGTCATTGTTGCCTCTTTCATTAACTTTTTTTTGTTAAATTATCTCTGCAAACGTTTGAGTTCAAGTTGTTTAGCTACTTCCAGCGGAATTATCTATGATGAGGCATTGAATTTGAAATGAATTCCTTAGGTTGGCAAGTACGCGTAGAATGAATGAACTCGCTGTTTTGTGATATCATTTAGTAATATAAACTTATTCATTTATCTTGTATATCAGGGGGAACGAGGAAGTAGTTGAGCAAAAGAAGTACTTTGAGGAATGCTGCAAGCCAAGATGTGTTAAACGATTGTGTCAATGTCGGGTAATACTTTGAATTTTTGTTTGAGATCCTCAAAATTTTAGTGCCAATGCTAGTAATACCGTCCATTATAAAGCTTAGCACTTCTTGCCATGAAAAAAATCTGTGCATAATATAAACTCATGATATCTGTATAATACCTCCTAATGTACCCCCTTAGGACTTGTCATGGTCTTCATCACATCTGAAAGAATCATTACCTTCTCCATCTGATCTATCTACTTATCATCAAGGAGCCTCGGGGTTGATTTTCTATTCTTTATATGAAGCAAAATCCTATCTTGATATGTAAAAGAAGTAGGTATGACCAATTTGTAGATTTGATATGAAATGGTTTGTTCCTCAAGGATCCAACTCTTCTTGGATTAGTTTATAACTTTATATATGCTGATTATGAGAATTCTTGTTGAATAGGAGATGAGTTAAATTTTAGTCTCTTCTTGTAAGTGAATTAGTGCCGAGTCTTAATGCAAGCTGGAGTTTAAAATGAAAAGCTACTTTCTGCTAATGAATATAGTAATTGCATGGTGAGACATTTTTTCATGTTACTAATATGTGATTTATTTATTAAATGCTAGACGGAATAAATATGGCAGATAGTGAAGCAGTCCGAAGTTTCTCAAATCGTCAAGATACAGATATTGACTATACACCCAGGGTTGGCCTAGAATTTGATTCTGAAAGGGAGGCATATGAATTTTATAGAATATATGGATGGAAATTGGGGTTCAATGTTCGAAGAGAGTATGCTAATAAAAGTAGAAAAACTGGTGAAATAACCTCAAGAAAATTTACATGCTCTAAAGAAGGGTTTCGAGCTCCCGATAAAAGAAGCACTCATACAAAAAATCCTCAGCCTGAAACAAGGACCGGTTGTCTTGCTCATATGGTTATTAGACGCAAAAAGGAAAATGGCAAATATGAAATTTACGGTTTCGAATCCCTACATAATCATCCTCTGTTTATTGAATCTTGTGCCAATCCTTCGCAAAGAAAGATGCCTAGTGCTCAGTCTTCTGAAGCTGACCAATCAAATGACTCTGGTACAATTCCGAAAAATGCCAATGAACCTGAAAGCAGGCATGATGGTGTGAGGGACAATTTATCATATAATAGGCAAGTTCAAAATTGTCACCTTCGGACTAAGCGACAACGAGATATGAAGTATGGTGAAACAGGTATTCTTTTAAATTGCTTTCAGGACCAATCACTGGAAAACCCTTTGTTCTACTATGCAGTGCAATTGGATGTCGAGGAGAGAATAAGTAACATTTTTTGGGCAGATGCAAAGATGATTATAGATTATAGTCACTTTGGTGATGTTATCTCTTTTGACGTAATATTCAGAAACAACAAAGGATTTCGACCCTTTGCCTCTTTTGTTGGTTTTAACCACCACGGTGAGACAGTTTTATTTGGAGCAGCACTTCTATATGATGAAACCTTTGAGTCCTTTCAGTGGCTATTTGAGACTTTTCTTCATGCTATGTCTGGGAAAAAGCCAAAAACTATATTTACAGATCAAGATGGTATAATTGCAAATGCTATCTCCTTAGTGATGCCAGAAGCATATCATGGTATTTGTATTTGGCGCTTGAAAGAGAATGCCATGAAGCATTTGAATCATCTCTTCAGGGGCGACTGCGATTTTAAGCAGGAATTCAAAGCATGCATAAATGATTATGAGGAAGACATGGAGTTTCTTACTGCTTGGGATGCAATGATTAACAAGCATAATCTTCGTGATAATATTTGGTTGCAGAAGTTATTTGAAGAAAAAGATAAATGGGCTAAACCATATGTAAAATGGGCCTTCTCAGCAGGAATGAGGAGTACACAATTGAATGAAAGCTTACATTCTGATCTTCGGGACTTCCTGAAGTCCGATATAGATCTAATACTATTTTTGAGGCATTTCGAAAAGGTGGTTAATGATAGGCGGTACAAAGAACTGGAAGTTGAATATAACTCAAGATTGAAGTTACCGTACTTCAAAATTAAAGCTCCTATGCTGACTCAAGCTGCAGATGTGTACACCAATATGATATTTCAGCTTTTTCAAGAAGAATATGAAGAGTTTCAATCAGCTTACATCCTTCATCGTGATGAAACTGGCCCATGTCGTGAATATATGGTTGCAGTTTTAGGTAAGAACAGTCAGTATAAAGTTTTTGGCAACCCTTCAGAGCAGACTGTTTCATGTTCCTGTAGAAAGTTTGAGACACATGGATTTTTGTGTAGCCATGCTGTGAAAATTCTGGATACCATGGATATTAAGTATATACCGGATCGATACATAATGAAAAGATGGACAAAAAATGCAAGAGATCCAACTCTGCAAGATCTTCAGGGGCGAATTATTCAAGCAGATACTACATCAGAAGTTTCAAGTCGGTACAAGTACTTGTGTCCTAAATATGTTAGGTTGGTGGCCCGGGCATCGGAATGTGAGGAAGCTTTTAGGTTGTTGGACCAGTATTCAGTTGAGTTGAGTAAAAAGGTCAAAGAAATCCTGCAAAAGCAAACCAGTATCGATGCATCTTTAACTGATACTGATGTTGACATATCTTTATCAGCTACAAGCCAAAGCAATGAAGCAGAAAGGAACTTGGATAGTGCAAACAGTATAAGAGGGAAAGGGTTTAAAAAGAAAGGCCAGAAGGGTAAGTTTCATCTCAGAAGTTGCATTGAGAAGGGTTTGCAAGAGAAGAAGAAATGTTGTCCAGAACAGCCTCCTATGCCGTATTCTCTGTCAGATGCTTCTACTCCATCAGGGAATGTCCTGTTGCAGGTATTATTGTGTCAATGACTTGGAAAATTGTAATTCTCTTTGATGGTGAGGCTTGTCAATGTGCTCTGTGGATCTGGTTTCCAGTAACAGGAACCATTTGTCCAATTATTGCGACTGGGATGCCTTTTCTTTATCTTGTGCAGTAATGTTGTGCTTTCTTTCTTTGTTTTAATTATAAGGTACATTTTCCTCATCTGGAGAATACTATGTGGCACAGGGCTTGGAGATGGCTCCTAATATGTCGTCAATTGGCAGTCAAACTCCTCCAGCATACAAGACATACAAGGTATAGTTCTGAATTCTTGTCTACTCTATAAACTTGGTCATTGTATCTTGAGATTTAACTTGATTCTTATATATTTCTTTTAGGGCATTGACCTTTCTAATCCATCAGGACCAACAAACTGTGAAGGAATTCATTCAAGTCCACATTCTAGCTTTACTCCAATATTAAGAGTACAAATCGGATATCAGGATACATAATATGATAAATCTATTAAGTAAATTACGCTTTTGTTTACCTTATCCCTTGTTTTTGTAGGAATCTCTTGCTTCATTTCAGACTTCTCAAGCATCTAATTGTACACAATACATTCAGGTATCCGACATTTGGATAACATACTGCATTTTGATGTCTATAATACAGGAGTTGATGGGAAAATTAGTTCCAGATATAATTTAATCCAACATGCATCTTTTATCATTACCAGGTGAAATGAGGAGATGCTAATTACTGGTTCTTACAAGTGTGTTAACTGTTAAGTGTTATTGCAGGAATAATAGTGATGAGCTTGGGAGTTGAGCTGTGGAAGTTATACTCAAATATACCTGAGGGCTTGTGAAGGCATAAACAAAATTTTGTTGGAAACAACTGAGTTTGCTGCCATGGTCTCTCCTGTTGACAATATGGATTGACACTCAGATGAATTCTACTATACAGTTAGCAGATTGCCTTCGGCTTAGGGGTGCATAAAGTGTCAGCTTATTGTACATCAGACGGCAACAAATGTCGATGAGGATATCTTTTCTGATGTATCTGTTGTTCGTAGCAAGGATTTCCATCTCTGTATGACTTATAAA
This sequence comes from Typha angustifolia, assembly GCF_048772165.1. Taxonomy (NCBI): domain Eukaryota; kingdom Viridiplantae; phylum Streptophyta; class Magnoliopsida; order Poales; family Typhaceae; genus Typha; species Typha angustifolia. The sequence continues at coordinate 519,166 of NC_133250.1, forward strand.
AGTCTTCGCAACAGGAAGATTTATGTCCTGGGTAAGCTCATATTAGTCCTCCTCTTTTCTTGGGTGAGTAAGGGCAATGAAGCTTCACCTAATTAATATATACGCACTTATATGATGGTTTTGATAGGCTTTCTTGTACAGCGAGAAAATAGTTCTCTTACCTCAGTTTGTAGTAGGATTTCAATATATGAAGAACAATGATGAGATCTTTGTCAATGAGTCATTTTCACTCATGATCACTTAAAACCATATATCCTCCATTGCCTTCTCTCGAGCAGGATTTCCCAAAGGAAAGATGTAAGATGCTCTGCTTGTACTTGTGCATTTTGTATTCAATTAAGAGAGACCCATCTCCATTTTGTATTGAACTATTTGTAACTAGACCCCCTGATTTCTTGCTAATCACAGAACAAAAACCCTAAATTAACCTCTATTAATTACTATACTTCCAATAAACACAAAAAAAAATTATATAAGAACTGCATATGCGAAGCATACATAAGAGAGGGATTGCATTCCAAATTCATATTAAAGTTCCTAAACCCAAACCTAGATACACAAACAAACCCACTACTAATCCAAGAAACCCGCCCTTCCGTAACCCAGAAAGATTTTAAGCCCTCTCCCCACGAATCCTACGCGCGAGCTGGATATCCTTCGGCATGATCGTCACCCTCTTCGCGTGGATGGCGCACAAGTTCGTGTCCTCGAACAACCCAACTAGGTACGCCTCCGCCGCCTCCTGCAGCGCCGCCACAGCGGAGCTCTGGAACCGGAGGTCGGTCTTGAAGTCCTGGGCGATCTCGCGGACGAGGCGCTGGAACGGGAGCTTCCGGATGAGCAGCTCCGTGCTCTTCTGGTACTTCCGGATCTCACGGAGGGCGACGGTTCCAGGGCGGAATCGGTGGGGCTTCTTCACGCCGCCGGTCGCTGGCGCCGACTTCCGGGCGGCCTTCGTCGCGAGCTGCTTCCTCGGGGCCTTACCGCCGGTAGATTTACGCGCAGTTTGCTTAGTTCTAGCCATTGTGCGTGTGTGTGTAAGAGAGAGAGCGAGAGAGAGGGTTAAGGCTTGGATTTGGGCAATGGAGATGATGGGAATTTGGGGGAAGAGGAGGGTTCTATTTGTAGAGGGGAAATTTAAAACTTTTGGAGGTGGGATTGGCGGTTCGGGGAGGGAGGGTGAAATTTGGATCGTTGGATTGGCGAGGAAACGGACGGTAAGGATTGAGAGATTAGAGAGCACACGGATCTCGATCCTAGCTTGAGAATATATATGGTGATTTTTACAAACAACCGCCTACATTTTATAGTTATTGCGAAACACATCAATCACAGGAGGTCGAGTTTCAAACCCGCATCCGGATTGGTCGAGATCGACCGTCAGCCATCAAATATTCCACAATCTTGAAAAATCGAATAGCCTTTTTTTCTAGGGTATTCTCCAACGCTCGCATTGGAAACCCCAATTCGAAGCGAAGCGAAAGGTTCGAACTTGAACCACAATACTAATTCCCGCGTTTAAGCTTTTTAATCTGATGCCTGCTTTTCTTCTGTCTTTGCAGGAGGAGTTAGTATCCAGCTCTCGAGTTTGATGTCGATGTGAGCGTTCCAGTTCATCTCGTGATTGCTTGTTTCGTTAATTTCTAAAATTATCATTTTTTTTATTCTGAATTACTTCTGCCAAATTATTTAGCCAGTAGATTCTTCTAGCATTCCTTTCAAACTTACAAATTCTAAATAATTTAAGGAACGAAGCTGTAAAGGTAATAATGATCATAATTTGCAGCTGATATGGTTTCCATTTTCCAATTGAATTGGGTGCTAATGAGTTCAGTTCAGATGCTTCGGTGCATCATGGTAAATGTCGTTCGGATCATATTTTCTATTTCCGTTCCTCATTGAGTTGCTTTGGGTTTTTTAAGAAAAAATAAGCTAGGCAGAGGAGATTAAAAAATATCTCAATTTGACAGCAAGGTTGTTTCCGGATGCAAATTGTTGAACTTGGTATTATGTCTTTACTCTTTAATACATAATTTTATAAGATGATGAGCTCTTACATATCTCGTGGTATAGTAGTTTGTCGCAAGGATCAAGGAGTGTGAGGAAATTATGTGATTTTGTTTCCTTGACCACCTGTTCTCCATTTTTCAGACTTTCTACCTCATGTTTGCCGGCCTAAGTTGTCCAGAGGCATCTGCAAGTGCAATATCTCATTCACAAACATGTCTGATATATCTAAATACCCTACTTTGTGCAGAATTATCTATTGTGAGGAATCAAATTTGAACGAGTGCTTTAGGGTGACAAATATGCACAGAACTAATAAACTCACTATTAGTGATATTTTTGGTGTTCACTAGACCAATTACCGTGAGTTATTTTTCTCTTTTCTTAAAATATATGCTTGCTTCATTTATCTTTTATGTCAGGGCGGATGAGGAAGTAGTTGACCCAAAGAAGTACCTTGAGGAACGCTACAAGCCAAAATGTGTTAAACAATTTTATCAATATCGGGTAATAATTTGAATTTTCTTGTTGATTAGTTCTTTCTTCTTATCATTTGCACACACATAACACTGTATGTCATACTCGTTAGTCTATAAGTATTAATAATACTAAACGCTGACATTGTTTGAGAGCCTCAAGAGTCAAGATTTAGCTAGTTGAACTTTTCCTGGAAGTTGCGTACCAGAAATATAGTTACAATATTTATAAATTATTACAGGAATACCTGGCAGTCTGATATATGTTTATAGTAAGTCAACTCGTGAAGGTCTTTAAATTGTTGTAATTCTGCTAACTGATAATCATTGAACCTTGATATAAATATTTTAGTGGGCATTTGCAATAAGGAAGCCCATAAAATAATTGGAACAAGAGCATCACATCTAGTGAGAACTTAAGTTACCTGCCAATTCTTCCGATCGTACAAACTTGCTATTCTAGATATTTAATTCTTGTGTTGATTGATGTATTGAGAGATGTCGTTAGAGATACTACAAATAACCTTTTTCTGATGATAATCTTGTTTGTGATATCATCAATGGCTTGCGTATAGTTGTTGCTCATACTTTCAACTTCAGTATTTTCAGCATTTACTTTGTAATTGACCTTTTATCTAATATTTCTATTTTACTATGCATCTAAGTTAGAGTCAGTCGTGTTGATTTGATGGTACGCAGGAATGTGTTAAGAGAATTGACAATGATGAAACTGGACACAAGCACTGTACAGGCCAGTACTTCGATTACTGGAGATGCATTGATAACTGTGTGAGTATATTAGATGCGGATTTTTAACTTGACCTGACAATATATCACATTATTTTAGTGAGTCTGAATAGGTAACTTATTTATTATAGAAAAATATAATCATTTCTTCATATGCAATTTATTATCATCTTTCTTATTTGAGAATTTCTGCTTGACATACAGGTTGCAGAGAAACTCTTTGATAAGCTGAAGTGACAAGGCAGCTATCTTTTTTGGTGAGAGATGACCTCTATGAGTATGAGTAAATTTTTACTCATCAGAATCCAATAAGTCCATCTGTTGGCTTGTCATAAGCATTAGTACATGTTTAAAAATGTCAACTGTGGCCCAAAGATTTGATTGATGATGATTTGTCAGTTCTTACATTGTTAAATGTTACTCCCAGTTGTAACCAATACCTCAGCTAAGGCATATTGGATCTTTTGAGTTGTTATAGGCTTACAATCACCTTTAGTTGGATTCTCTTCAAGAGAACAATTTTGTGACAATGTGGTTAAAGACATGTAAAAAAATTGCTGTGCACTTTGCTTATGCAGTATATTGGTTGCTTGGGATGCCACATTTGCAGACCATCTCCAAATCAAGCTATGCATGTTGAAACTTGAAAGAGTGGATGTAGTGATAAATTGTTCTAAGTGGAAACAATCTGCACCTCCATGTTTTAGCTATGAGCATGCACGATTAGCTTGCAATCTATGAATTATGAATGTATAGGTGTTTTATGCATTCCAGGAAATCTGGAATCTGGATGAAGAGAATCTGATACCCTGAACTCATTGTTACAGAAAGTTATTTATGTGACTCAGAAAAGGTGAAATGACTAGGCTTTTATCTCTTGGAATTGGTTTCACTCACATACCTTTGATGCCTCAACAAAAGAGATTTTTTTCTTCCCCTCTTTAATGTGTGCCAGGAGCTCGTCTTCGGTCTTCCTCATTAAGGTGTGAATGTAAACTGAGATAATAATGTTCCTCACAATCTGTGTGAAAAATAAGTCTAGAATTGCTCTGTGGAGTGGGGAAACTTTTGCTGATTCCTCGTGGCCATCTATATGAAAAGGGATGATTAGATAGCTCAGTGTTTAATATAGTAAAATTATCACTTTATCCTTTTTTTGTGTGGCTGCTCTTGTCCTTTCTGGTACCTTTAAGGGTTTAGGAATGTGGATTGTGGAGACTATATTACTGGGTAATCTAGATGATCATGATATGTTGATTTACCAAATGGATTCGTTTCTATTTCATGCCAGCCTTATATCGAACATCTTTTGCAGATACGATTATGTGGTCCTGATGCCTAGCTTGCATGTCACTTGTTGCTGAAATGAGGCAGGGATTGTCTGATGTTGCTTGAATAAATTCTGGCGCAATTTTCGGATCTCCCAGAAATTTCTTATCACTTGCTCTGGTAGTGGTTAATACTGATTCTCTTTAACTCTTCATCAGTGAAATTAGTGCTGGTGCAACATCGTCCACTCATTTGTAAGGAAAAAAAGAAGAAGAGGAAAGGATGTGCGCTTATATTCCCTGTCATTGTCTAATTATAGAAATCTCTACAAAGTTTGTGAATCTCTCTCATCTTTCTTTAATTTTGTTTGCCTATGTACTCATGTTTGGGGTGTCATGCTTGCAAGATGTTAGAATGTATATGGTAAACAGCTCTTGTAACCCTCTTAGCAGAATCTGAATGGAGAGATTGAATTGAATTGCTTTGCTTTGTGTATGATTTGTCTATGATGAATGAAACATGGTGCTTTGTCATCCTCCAAATTCTGCTTTCTTGCATCATTGCTCTTGAGGAAGTAAAAATAAGTGCTGTCCACCAAAAAAGTTCAACTGGATCGGCAAAGGTGGCAGCCATTGAGGCTTCCCGAGTGAAATGGTAGTTTAATCTATGGATATTTGATTGCAAAAGATTCACACAAGTATCTTTCAGATGTGCTAACTTAGGACTATATATATATATATTTTATAGTGGTTTCAGCTTCATATGCCATTAATATCGTCCTCCACTATCTCAACTAATCCTGACCTTTTTGGCTGTTGATGTTTATAGAGCTTCTCAAGTACACGTGGCATCTGGCAAATGGAGCTGTTATGTGATTGGAAGTGTTTAATGTGGTGTCAGCACTGAGGTATGTAAAGAGTAGTATAATTCTTTACTGATTCTTCACCCACTTCATGCCTTTGTCAACTTAAATATTCTTCCCTAAGAACACTTAAGTATTATAATGATATTCTTACAAAATTTCATGAAGTACCCACTCTTTGTCATAACTTTAATCAATTGTGAACTATGTACAGATTTGAGTCTGACAAAAGAAGCTCTGTAATGAGCACTAAAGATTGTTGTAAGGAGTATTGAAACCTTCAGGTTCTAATGGTACCAGGATTGCTTGAACCGGGTCTGGACGAGGTCGGTCCATCTCAGAGCAACCGGAGCTCTTCTGCTGCATGCCGGACATGCCCCGCCGGCAGGTCGGGCATGACGAGTGAGCCAGAAGCCACCGATCAATGCACCTGACGTGGAACCCGTGGTTACATTTGGGCAGGACCCGAATGCGCTCACCTGGTTCAAAATCTGAGAGGCAAATCGCACATTCCGGGTTAGTCGCATGCAGCTTTAGACCTACGGAATAGGGTTGGGCCGGCATGGCTCGCAGGGCCTTCTTTGGTAACCCGGTTTGGGCTAACCGGGTTGCATGGTTAGGCTCGGGTCTGTTCACCATCCGGTTCGAGCACCGCAGGGCGCACCGGACTATCGAATTGAGCCCTAGGGCGCAAATTAGGGCACATAGGAGGACGGCCAGGATCATGACGACGTTGGCATCAAACCCGTTAGTCGATGCACCGCCATCTGCATCTGAGACTGGAATTCCGGTGGCCGGCTGCCTAGGTTCTGAAGGTTGCCTATAGAGTGGAGTGTGGAGTAGAGCTCTTCTATAGTAGTAGTTCACACTCAGGGAGTGCAAAGTGGAAGTAACAGAAGGCATGGTTGTAGAATGTAAGACTAGTAGTTTGAATCAGAATTCCAGGTGGTGTTGATTGTTATGGTTTATATAGAGTGGTGGGCTTATTTGCTAGGGATAAGTTGTGCCTTCAGCTGCAACTAAGCCAAATTTGAAATCTACTTTGGTGGGTCTATACTAGTATAATGTGATGGAAGTGCTATATAGGTTACAATAAAAGAAAATTTATTTTAGGATTTAGAATTTATAGTCTTGGATTAGTCTGTCTAATGACATAGCTTAGGGACAACATACCTAGGAATAAGCTAGTAATCACGAGATAACGACCTCCTAAATATTCAAAGGAGTCATCAACCTTTTCTAAACTATATAACTTATATAACTCATATATATATATATATATTCTTAGCGCACTCAAAATTATGTCATAATTTTATAGCCACCACTTCAAGCCCATCATCTTCTCTGTCCCAATTGCCTTTTTCCTTTTTCTTCCTTTCTCCCCTTCATGCACATTATTTACCGCTGGGAGGATGGCCACGTGGCGCACCATCTGCTGACGTGTCATACTGGCATTGCTAGGCGGCCCCCACTGCCGTTAAAGTCTTACGTGGCAGGTTCCAGATCAGTCTCATGGAACAAGTTGGCCCAAGTGTCATTCCACCTCTCCAATGTGCAAAGCATGTGTGTTTTTCGAATATATTTTTCTTCTCAACATGCTAACATGCTGTGCTAGCATTAGAGTAAAATTATGTATTGAATTCTTATCTGTCAACATAGGTTTTTAAAGCATATTATTTTGAATTGGATCAACTATTTTGTTTTTTATTTTTTGAAAATTTATAAGGACAGTAAGTATCCTGCCATATAGATATTTATGGTTCAAACTTATATTTTACTTTAGATGATTTAAATTTTTTTGAGTTAGTTTCTACGTAACATCAATTAATAGGATGATATGATCTGGGCTCAATCAGGTCACCACACGAGAGATATCGGGTGGTTGAACCGTTCGACCAACCAACGATGTTCAAACACTCCAATTCGAAAGAAGCCTTCATCGTGGCGTCATATAGAAAATAGAATGTTCTTCAGGTATGTTGGGTGTTTTTTTTGATAAATTTTATCTATAGAGAATAGAATTAAGTGTATGAGCTAAAATGATATATATTCTCATGCTTGGCCAGAATACAGCAACACTACTTGGATTCAATTAATCTCATTTCATCCTATCCAGAGCATTAGAAAGGCATCGACGTGTGAGGCATTTTGATGTATCCAAAGAGAACCTTATCCAAATTCCATACTCATTAATATATATTTCTTTATACTAACATAAAGAGTTACAAATTGACATTATCTTATGAACAATAATATTATACAATGTGGGCCCTCTGATCTCCTATACATAAGTGGCAACTAGAGTTCTATCATTTTCAAAAGAAAAAGGGCAAAGATATTAATTTGATCTTAGCCCAAAAGGACAACTAAAAAGGAAGAGCTAAAGATCTCAAACAGTGTGAAGATATAAAGCTCTCAAATAGTATGACACTGAGATATTTACATGGGTTCTTTTTTTAATTTCACACCCCTATGTCATGTGTTCATTTCAACTTACACCTATCTTTTCACTCTAATCAGGGTTTCTTTTAAATTAGACCAATAGAAAGGTGGTTCAGGTGTTTTTATTAGGTATTTTATTAAAAGTATAGGGTGTAAAGATCCCACTAAAGTGTACTAAACACATGATTTAGGGTTTGAAAATATTATAGAAAATTCACATGATTTTAGAGGCCAAAGTTGCCAAACTAAATACCCCTCTTCAACCTCATTGTGGAGTTGGACTGTGAAGTTCTTATCAACAATCTTAACCACAAGTTTGTTGTTATGTGGAGATGTAAGTATCTTTTCTCCGATATTTTCAATCTCTTTTCTTCTTTACATTTTTGTCTTATACCTATTATAAAAGAGAGGCTAATTATGTTGCTGATCGGTTAGTCAAACTAGAAAGTCTTAAAGTTTCTCATCTATCTAATCTCTCTCTCGGTTTCTCTTGATCTTCTAGTTATACCATACCGCTCTGGTATGGCCGCGATACTGAAGGTACTTTTATGTCCTGTTTTGTTTAAATACAGGTCAAAGAAGGAAAGTGAGAAAGAAAACTGAATCAAACCAAGCTCAACTTACTAGTCTTAGTTTCATCCATGGGAATCATATGGTTCATATCTTATGCTTTGAATATTGCAGATTGCCTAAGTTGGAAATACCTTTAATGACCCAAGTATATAATTTCTATCCCATGGATAATGGATTCCAATTCTGGCATGGTGGTCAGTGACTAGAAAGGGAAAGAGTGGATAGACTCCAAGAGCTAGTAGTGTAAAGATCCATAAATTGCATTAAAAATGAAAACAAAAATAAAAAACAGGAGGCAGTCAGAAGCCAATTGATTTGAAGGCACAAAACCAGCAGCCAAGTACTAGTCATCAGACAGAAAGGTATCACTTTGAATGACTTAAAGAAAATTATCTGAAAGGAATGTGGAGTTTAGGTTGCTGAATTTGTGCCTCCTCCTTGATCCATTTGATTATGGTGGTAGATATTTGAGTGTGGATAGAGATGATTAGATTTTTAGTGGTACTTTTGGGTCCTTTTTATACAGGTAGGCTGCCCTTTTTTTGCTAGTGGATCATGGTGGATGAAGATACTTGTAGGCTTTTGTAGGTTGGATACTTTGAAATCATTTGAGAGAGAGAGAGAATTTGGCTTAAGTTTAGAGCAGTGCAATCTACTAGTATTTAGCACAAGTAAGTTCATTGGTACAGAAGATATACATCACTGACATTTTAGGACTTAGTCCTGAGTTATTTCTTGTTAATCTATTTATTATAGTTATTAAGGGTCTTATCTGTTTATTGTAAGGTTTATTTATATATATATATATATATATATATTAACTTTTTTTCTTTATGTTAGGATTAATAACAAATAAAATCTTTTAAAATTTTTTTGTCTACATTATGAGTTTTGGATGTGAAATTATCTCTTTTCTGCCATATCCAAACCCATTGAGTTTAGGGGATCCTCGAATTAGTTTAAGAACTCCTAAATTAGTTATGCAATTAAATAATTTTTTATCTTTTTTATATCTAATTAAATTTATTTTTTTTAAAATTAAAACTAAGAAATGATATTAGCTAATCAAGCTCGGGGCTTAACTTCAAACCAAAGGAAGACTAATGATCCCGCGGTTTCACATTAATATCTATATAATTTCATTGTTGCTCTAAGAACAATTCCACGATAGAATATAACTGAATAAACCCTAAATGTTTCACCTTCTCATATCATTTTAATGGCTTCTTTTTTAACATAATTGCAACTAAAAATACTTCAAATATCACAATTATGAATATCATAATCACCATCGGCATCACTTAATTATCATTTTGAAACTTAATTAGTCAATAATGAGAAAGTTTCAGTTTGCCCTTGTACAAAAGTCATCTAAAACATGTGATATCATACTACAAATGCAATAGGAATCAGAATCCAAATACATAACATTTATCAGAGGACAAGACTAAATATTTTACCTCATTATAATTTGGGAAAATTCATGAACTTTCATTTATGATACTTAACACACTTGTGATTCTGACCTATTTACAACTGTGGCAATAAAATTGAAAAAAAAAATGATCTTTTTATGAAATTAAAAGCTTACACAGATTTAATGTCAAAAGTTTGATGATCTTAATAAAGAATCCCCTCATCATTGTTTTTTGGATGGAAAAATTAACAACACATAGGTTAAATATGTTAGCCAAATTACAAGAAGGTAAATGTATTTTTCCCATATTCATTATGTTCTCAGTGACACAATTAAATTGGATATTGTCCTAATCAGGCCTAAGCTAGGCCTAAGTGTAAAAGCCCAATTAAGATCATAATTGGGCCACACTCAAATTAGGCCCAAATACAATTAGCCCATGTCATACCAAGACACAATTCAAAAGCATTTCCTACTCTATTTTATCAGATAATTTGTGACACCCACACTCTAAACACGTGCATAGCACGAGCCCACACGGCACGTGCATAGCACCTGACCATTCGGTTTGTTACTGACAATCAAATAAACCTGTAGCAACATCATAATTTTATCCACAATATCTAAACTACGAATAACTCAAGTCTAACTGTCAACAGCATATAAATAACCCTACATGGGCCCTACACAGGCCACAACACATCATCAAGAGCTTTTCATAACTACATATACACAACAGAGGTATATACATACTTATACAAGTACAAAATCACCTGCTAAAATATAAGACAAGGATACAAATACACTTTGGAGGATGTCAACTATTACATCAGATAAGATAACTCATCTGGCATACAACACTAACCACACTCTACTCCTCACTCACCAGCAAGGTCTCTGAGGGAGTATCCTGCTCCTCTCGTTCACCTGGGTTTTTGGAAAGGAGAAAACAAGAGAGTCATGAGTTAAAGGCTCAGTGAATAGACCTTACCCCAAATCAGTGATACCAAACAGAGAGTAAATCAAGTACTGGATAATATGAATCAGAAAGAGTATCATGTCATGAATGAGTAAATGAAGGTGTCCTCAATAATACATAAATGAAATATAGATAACATGTCATAACTGATAAGAATACATAATCCTCGACAATGAATAAGCAGGTCACCACGTCATATGATCATCATAACTCTCTATCAAATATGATATATGATGCATGCCGACCATGCCAATGCTATGATATCAAATGCAATCATATGTGATGTATATACTGACCACTCAATAATCAGGTATGTCAGATAATAATGAAATCATATGCGTTTCTCAACATCACGATCATCACCGACATCTCGGTATAATATCATCATACTAGACCACTGTGCACAGTCAATACTCGGTACCCGGTCTCAACATCATGTCCAAAGGCTCAGAGCATACTCCGCCACCCGCAAGAGTATCTCTAATATAATCATACCCCGCCACCCGCTAGAGTATCAACATCCATCCAGACTGGACACCCACATAGTTGATAGAAACCTTGTGAGGATAACTCGCCACATATGCCCTGGCGAACGGCATGTGTCCGAATGTCTGCTGCGCACACAGACTAACGACCTCAGACGTAAGGCCAACAGGATCGCGACTATGTCGAGCGATCAATCATCTCCAAGCACGCCCTAACCCTCGCGCCCACTCGGGTATCCTCACGCTTTCTATCAACTATCCTATCAATTACATTTCATGCTTTCCTTCTAAATGACAGATCATATGCATACATCCAGTATGATAACAAGTCAATGCATAACAGGAATTTAGGTGGAATAGGAATCAAGAAAAAAATGATGCAATGTAGTTTCCAACTATATAGTTAACACATGCATACTCATGCTTATCTATTATATGCATACCCATGCTACAAATCAATTGGACATAACTTCACCACAGTATAATCATATCTCATCATCTCTATTTATCATCATTATACTCATATCCAAGATCAACCTAATTATATACATGATAAAAATATGCTCGACTGTAATCATCTCTAGATAAAGTCATATAATCATGCTGGAGGCCAAAACATGCATGTACATAATATATAATATAACCTAATTTGAGAAAGGGATCTAGAAGATAAGACTACTCACTCCACTGCAAATACCAAACCACCGCTCGTTCACGCTGCTATGATAACGATCACGCCTCAATAGCTAAGTCCACGGGATCTTAAACAGGGGGGTTGGGATCTGAAATTATTTATAACAAATATGTCAGTCTTTCTATTAATTAAAATTAACCTAACAAAAGGATAGTTTCTTGTTGTAATTATGTACTCTTCATTTCTATATTTATTTTTGTTATTTATTAATCATAATTATATTATTTAATAGTGTATTTAAAATATAATTATCTGCCTATTATTCTCCTTGATAATTAAGAAAATAATAATTAAGTTACTACAAATAATTACGTAAGAATATACGTATATAACCCTAATAATTACTATTACCTACTTAGGATTAAAATAATAATTTATATTGCAGGTATTTTACTAAACATGATATAATTAGAATTATATACTAACTATGATATGATTATATTTAATTTGTACAACTTAAATACATTAAATTAACTAAGCTAAACTAATTGTGCACATATATATATATATATATATATATATAGTGCTGGGCTCAGCCCAGCACCATGCACAGCAAGGCGCTGGGCCGAGCCCAGCGCCTAGCGCTGCAAGGGCGCTGGGCCGAGCCCAGCACCACTTGCAGGGTGCAGCCAGAGGAGAGAAGGGAAGAAGGAGGAGAAAGAGAGGAAGAAGAAAGAAGAAGAAGAAGAAGAAGAAGAAGAAGAAGAAGAAGAAGAAAGAAAAAGGAAGAAGAGGGTTGGGCCATGGGGAAGGGGTGCAGCCGTTGGTGGCCACTCAGTGGCTGGCCTCTCGCCGACGGCTCAATCCTCCGACGGTTCCGAGAGGAAGCCGACAAGGAGGAAAAGAGAAATAGAGAGAGAGAGGCAGAGAGAGAGGGAGGGAGAGAGAGAGAGAGGGGGAGGGAGGGAGGCTCACCGGAGCTAGAGGAGGTGGCGGCGGTAGTGGGTAGAGATAGAGAGTTTGAGAGAGAGAGAAAGAGAGAAAGGTCAGAGAGAGCTCGAAAGAGAAAAGGAGAGAGAGAGAGGAAGAAAAGGGAGAGAGAGGCGGTGGGAGGGAGGCGGCGGCGGGGGCCCACCGCGCCAGCTGGCTTGGCCAAGTTGGCCGGGCCAGCGCTTGGGGCGCGTGGTGCCCATCTCCGCTGCCACTGCATGGCACGAGCTGTCGTGCCATGCAGTGCAGGAAATTTTTTTTTTTAACCTTGGGTTATTACATAATTATTGAAAATCTTTGAAATCTAGATTTTTTTTTTCTAAGTGTCACATAATTAATTTTTAGGCTCTTAATTTTATATAAAAAAAGAGAAAATAGAGAATAAACTAATTGGGTGATTTGGGGCAAAAAAAGTAATATATTTATTCTTTTTTATTAGGATATAAAATTATCAACACCTTTATTGTAACATTAATAGTTGATTTTGTTTCTTACTCATATATATATATTATCTTACTCAAAAGTTGAGAGATTCTCGAATAGAGGGGAAGAGCAGGAGCTAGTTGGTGGAAAGAAGTGAATAGATTGTTAGAGAATAAATGAGAATGTTAGTTAGGATGAGGGAGGATATCATTTAGATAAGAAGGGATAAAATGAAAGTTTAATGCCAAATGAGTGGACGACTAGGTCAAGAAGGCAGTATTGTGTTAAATGCCAAATGAGTGGGAGATAGGGAAAGTGATTTTCAATGACCACAAATAAATCTAAAAAGAATAATAATAAATTAAAGTAAACTAAATCTTAGTAAAGCTTATATTAAGACCAAATGAAAAATTTATAATTAAGATGCTAAATTTAGACAACTTTAAATACTCAAGGTAATAAAAAAAAAGAACTTTAAATATATGCAAACTATAAAATAAAGAAAAATAAAAGAGGAGATTTATGTGGTTCAGCCATATGCTTATATCTACGGGCACCGTAAATCTTCATTTCACTAGTAGAGATACAAATAAAATATTTTCAAAACCTCTAATCTAGTATAGATGCAAATACAAAGAGTTTTTAAGCCTCCAATATCTTTCAAATACAATAGACGAGTGTTCTTTCACATAACGCTCTCCTCTTACAAAACTCTCTCTCACATTTTTTTTCTTCTCATTTTGCCCTAAAAATTAACAAAACTATTTATAAGCATGACTTGGAGAAGAAGAATCAGTGAATCGTTTGAATAGCTTGATGATTGTTCAAATGCCCGTGCACCGTTGCAAACCCATTCTGCATATCTTTTGAATGGGCAGACAACATTTGAACGCCCATGCATCACTACAAACACGTTCCGCAAATCATTTGAACTAGCCGACATGTTCAAACGAACTTTGAAAACTAACCCCTTCTAAATCTCAAGTTTATCGAACAGTCTAAACGTCGTTTGAATGCCTCTATCTCGTTCAAACGGAGGTAACGTTGTTCGAACACCGGAATAGAAAACCAAAATGCCAGCAATATATATAAAAAAAGATTATTTGAACATTGTCAACCTATTCAAATCGATTGTTTTTTATTCTAGCTAACCTTCGGTAAGGAGAAGAGAAGGATGTAGTTTCAACAAAATAGAGAAGATGGGTCGAAAAAGAATGTTTTTATCGAATAGTCTAAACGTCGTTTGAATGTCTCTTTCTCGTTCAAATGAAGGTAACGTTGTTCGAACATCGAAATAGAAAACCAAAATTCCAGTAATATTAAAAAAATTATTTAACAATTGTTTTTTATTCTAGCTAACCTTCCATATGGAGAAGGAGATTGATGTAGTTTCAACAAAATAGAGAAGATGGGTCGAAAAAGAATGTTTTTACTTCTTGATAGCTTTTTAAAAAATTTCGATGTGACTAATCATCCATTTAGTACTGAGAGATATTCTCTTTGGCAGTATAAGACTAATCTTGGTATTATTAAAAAAATATTAGGTAAATCTGTAATAGTAAACTAAAATGAGTAGTGATTAAAAAGAAATTATATTAATTTTTAGTGCGAATCTCAGTAATAATTACATTTTTGGTTTAACACACACAAAAAGAAATTATATAGAAATGAGAATAGTATTAGGAATTGTATTCTAGTGTAATTATCCATAGAGGAGTGTTTTATTAGTGTAATTAACTAATTATCTCTATTTTAATTTTCCCCCACACCAACTCCCAAGACTCCTTTTTTTTCTCCGTTCCAAATTATTACACCACCAGTCACCACCACCCACCACTCTCTTCTCCACTCTTTCCAAATCCAATCATGGATCCCGTCACCGCGCGGTTCGGCACCGCCCAAATCCCACCCCCTTCGCTCCCCAAGCCCAACGCCGTGGCCGGCCACCGTCGTGCCCACTCCGAGACCTTCCTCCGCCTCCCCGACGACCTCCTGCTCGACTCCGACCCCGACTTCTCCATCTCCGACCTCGATTTCCCCTCCCTCTCCGACGAGACCACGCCATCCTCCTCCGCCGCCCTCGCCGTCGCCGGTGAAGCTACCGGCGGCGGCGCTGGAGGGGGAGGTGGGACGGCGCACATGAGGAGCCTCTCCTTCGATGCGGCGTTCTTCGAGGGCTTGGTGTTGCAGGAGGGGAATAGCGGTGGGGGAGTGGAGAAGAGGCCGCATCATAGGAGGAGTGGATCGATGGATGGGGTGAGCTCCTCGTCGTTTGAGGGGGATTCGTTGCCCGATTACGCGAAGAAGGCGATGGCCGCCGAGAAGCTCGCCGAGTTGGCTTTGCTCGATCCCAAGAGAGCGAAAAGGCGTGACTTTTATCTACTTTTTTGGTCTTCTGTTTCCTTTTCGATCTAAGTTTGATTGTTTTGGGCTCGATTTCGGTTTCGTTTAGTTTTCCTTGTGTTGGGTTTTCTATTCCTTTCTTATCTTGTTCTTTTCCCCTCTTTTTTATGCTATAGGATTCTCGCGAATAGGCAATCTGCTGCTCGATCAAAGGAGAGGAAGATTCGGTACACAAGCGAGCTCGAACGCAAGGTGCAAACACTTCAGACAGAAGCGACCACTCTCTCAGCTCAAGTTACACTTCTGCAGGTAGGAATTGTATTCTAGGATTAAGCAGTTTTTGCTCTCGTATACTTGATGGGATTTGTTCTCTAGAATGTTTGTTTCAATCTATCTAAGCATTGGTGTGTGTCCGGAAGATTCTTGTGTTAGTGTAAATCTAGTAATTTTTGGTGTCTTTGATGCCTTTTGGGGATTTAATTCCCTTGGTGCCTGGAACAGAAATCATGCATATAATATTCATATATTTTATGACATTTCTTGTCCTTGTTCACACTAAGGTTTGGGAATTTGAGATCTAAAAGTGAGCTACTAAAGTGAGAAATATCTCTTCTACCTCTCTAGTGACAGAGCTTTATAAAAAAAATTTCCTTTTTATTTAGTAAGTTTTTTTTTCATGGTTAAAATATACAGAGGAAGAACACCTGATATCTTGTGTGATAATTGATGAAAAGCTCTGCATATTCCTTCTGCTGTCCAGAGACCACTACCAATTTGCTTATTTGCAATAGCTTAGTAGGTGCATTGGTAATAGGATCTTCGAAGTGATAATCCTGACACTAGTTTAAGATTATAGAGTTGGATTTGGTGGTGCGATCAAGTGCATACGCATTAGTTCTGATCTGTGTGAATCGTAGATCTAAATTTTTTTTAATGCTTTGTTATCAGTTGGGACTTGGGAGTGTATTATTTTCTTTCTTTTTTCTCACCAACTGGGATTCTGCGGTGGTTCTAATTGCCAATTAGCATGCAGATTCAGCTGACATTCACTTGATCATGTTTTTCACTTACAGGATCTTAGATTCAGCTTAAATCCCTATGGAACATCAAAATTTGCTCATATAATTCCATTTACAAGATCTTGTTTTTATTACCTTCCAATCTCGTTGTCTCCAATCATTTTGTTCGTCAGGTTCTTCTAGAAAAAATTGAACTGGTTTCGTTGCTTCCAAGCAATTGACATTTTAAATGTTGGAACATTGCTTTCTTCAATCAACTTTTAAATATTCCATCATATTTGACTATAATGAAGTAATATCTCATTTTTCTTATACAGAGAGACACTACTGGTTTAACTTCTGAGAATAGAGAACTCAAGTTGCGATTGCAGGCCATGGAACAGCAGGCTCAACTTCGTGATGGTATCAGTTTTGATGCATTTAGGGATTCCATTTTGCTGATTTTAGTTAAACTTCAGATGTTCATGCTGATCTCTTGATCTTTTACAGCTCTGAATGAGGCTTTGAGAGAAGAAGTACAGCGGCTTAAGATCGCTACCGGACAAATTCCCAATATGAATGGGCTTTCCTATAGTGGAGGAATTCAGCCGCCTATGTCATCCTTCTTCTCTCAACAGCAGCAATTACCTCATCTTGGTGGTCAATTGGCTCAACATATCCACCCAACTCAGTCACAGACTTCTTCAAATGGGCAACCAATAAGCAGTCAGTCCCTGAATGACTCCATGGATCTGTAACTCTCATGGCATACCAAATGGAAATTTAGGTAGAGATGATAGCTCATGTATAGCATATGCATGTGACATACCTCTTAGAAAAAGTTGATGTTATCTTGTTGTATCAGTAATTATAATAATATTTTGTACCCCAAGACATTTGACAAACTGTTTTTTTAATGTGTATGTGCCTATCTGTAATTGATCATAGAGATTGTAGAGAGTTATCTAATCCTCCTTGAGATATGAATTGGACTGCTCATCCCAAGGGTAACACTTGTCCCTTCAGTAGGTAGCATTTTTTGCAACTAGTCCAATTTGGAAAAAACTTTGAGTTCTTAAGTCTTTGCTCTGGGGCCCTTGCAATGCTATCAGTGACTACATTGAGGAGACTTGATGCTTACTCCAAAAAAGGAAGAAGGTCAAGTGTCATCTGTTATAGATACTGGTGCTCTTTTCTTTTGTTACTCTAGTAGGATTGAGAGGCCCCAATGCTTCTACTAATCCATTCAAGTGATTGGGAATTGGACAAGTGGGTCTCTTAATTCTTTGGCCACATGATGGCCTTCTTAATCTAAAATGACAGATGAGTAAATGCTTAACTTGTTAAATAACAATTAATTGATAGCCAAATTACAAAATTATACGCCACTAAATCGATCTCTCTTTTCATACATTTTGACTTCTCTGGGGAGTCATCTTTTCTTGACTTTATTATATAGAGTAATTACATCACCCTCCCTATCAAACATTGTCAGTGATAAATAATAATGCACTTAGACAATACCCAATAATTCACATTATGACCCAATTCAACTAGGAAAATGAAAGTAACAAAGAAATATTAAGCCTACATTCCTAGGCTTACAAACAATTCATAAAATTCAAGATATATATATATATATATATATTTCTCTTTAGAATTTGAACACGTGTGCAAGAGAAAGTGAGTTTTTGACCTATTCTAATTTATTTTTATCGAAATAGACTACTCTTAAACTTATTATTAAACAGAGGTCTAATTTACTATAACCCTAATAAAAATGCTGAACTAATTAACGTTTATCTCTAAGCAAAATGCTAATTAGTTTTACAATTTTGTCTTGTCCTAAAATACTGATTGATTTAGCATTATATATATATATATAAATCCTTGATCTTTCGATAGTAAAGAAAAAAAATTAAACTGATTAATGTTTTTGTTAAGGCTACAGTAAAAGACAGTCTACTTCTGTAAAAGAAAATAGAAGGAGGGCTACTTTGGTAAAAACCCAGAGAACGCCTTATCCATTATTGGTTAGCCCTCGCTTTTTAATTATTTAATTTTTTATCCAATAATTTAACAATTATTGTCTTGTCATCAGCTAAGTTAAGTTATGCTCAGCTGTTGTCATTACCACCTGCCATTAATCTGATAAGCATCTGTACTAAGAATTTAATTGCAAAGTTCTAATCTAAACTATTGTTGCAAAATTAATCAAGAAAGAAGAAAAACTATTTGTTGTAGAATTATGGTTGGGCCTAATGCTATTCCATGGAGTGCTTGCAAGATTTCTTAAAAATTCTACAAGCTTAGACAAAATAAGCCCACTTATCTAGTCTTAATCATGAATCTTAAATCAATATGGTTTTAGCCCAGCCCAATTCAATTACTGAATAGATCAACTAGTACTCAACAATTAATTTGAATTAAATAGGTGAAAATAAGTGTATGAAGATACATAAACTAATGGATATATCGATCGCATGTATTTAATGACTTTAATTATTAATATGTCAGGTTAAATTGTATCATTATAGTTATAAATATTAAAAATACAAAATTTATTAAATATGCTGACTCGGGTCAGATCATTATAGTTGTAATTAAGTCCAAACCCAGCCCAATAATTTGCATATAATACTATGCTTTTTAACGTAACTACAGTTTACGTCCTATATTTTTACTATTTATAAATCGAGCTTTATAATTTAGTGAATATATGTAGAAAACACTCTGGACTAGATTTAGACTAATATCGCAAGAATATTTCATTAAGTATAGATATTTTATTTCTAACTAAAATGTCCTTAGTGTGATTTAGTTGACACTATTTTTATAATGTTTTTAGTATAGTTAATTTAACTCAGAGGTATAGATAAGTTTAATTAACTAATCTAATAGTAGGGTGTTTATTTACTAAATCATAGGACTCGATTTATAAATAGTAAAATTATAGACCGTAAACTATAATTTTATTAAAAGACAAGATGTTATATACAAAAGTTGATGCTGTGAGAATATTCTATAAATATACCAAGTTTTCCCATGCATTGGGATGCCTCACTCATTGTCTTTTGATTGTTTATTAATTATTTGGCATCCAAAGGCTGATCAGTAATCATAGTCTTTCTATATCATACGTTGCTGTTGATGAGCTGGCTAAGAAGATATTAGTGTTTAAATAATCGACTTAGGCTTTATAAAGTTTATTTTATGATGTTTTATATCATAACGAGGATGGTTTCTTGTAAATTAGGATCCTATTAGTTTGACCATATATAATCGCCATCATTTGCGTCACCTCATTATATCACAGTAGTTGTTGCAAAAATGATCCACTAATTCAGAATTTTTTTGCAAAAAATAAAATAAAATATGAATACTATATGTTAACCATATTAAAAATAATACAAATGATTGTATTTCAGACACCAGATATTATAAGATTAACGAATCCAAAGTTTTAATCTGAGAGAAAATTGTTTAAAAGATAATTTGAGGGATTCCCATGAATCTTGTTAATTTATGTTGCCAACTATTATACTATCTCAAGATTTTGGAATCTCTCTTTCAAATTCTCAGTATTTTATTTCCAACAAAATGACATCATTCAAAGGGTTCTATTAACATCATCAAGTGTGTTGGCCTAATTAAACTCTTTATTCTAACACAAGTGATTGGTGTGCCCTACTTTTAGAGTTTTTGACCAATTTTGGCCCTTTTTTTTTATAATCGAAATAGACTATCTCTCGAATATATTACCAAATTAGGCATAATTTATTATAGCCCTAATATTTTAAAAACATTATCAGTTCAGTAGTTTTATCTTTCGATTATTTTCTTCCTTAACTACTGAAAAATTAAGTTAGAATAATTTATATATATATATATATATAAAACGCTAAAGTAATTAGTATTTTTGTTTAGAGATAAAATGTTGATTAGTTCAGCGTTTTTATTAGGACCACAGTAAATTAGATCCCAGTTGATAATAAGTTTGATGGGTAGTCTATTTCGGTAAAACTAAATTAGAATAGGGACTTATTGAATATCTAAAAAATATAATATTAAAATAGTCAATTTTCTCTTTTTAAAGAGGGGATATTTGGTGGGAGAATCTAAGTCAAAAGAATCATCCTTGCCTTTCTTTTTAATTGGATTCCAAGGCCCCCACCTCTCATTTCTTTCAAGGGCATTTTGGTCTTTTCACATCGGTGCCTTGTGCATTGTTAGTTGGCTTGTCTGTCCAAGTGGTCAAGTTTTCCTTTCTTGTTTCTTAAGAACCACGTAGAAATGTCTTGGCAGATGATCTAATCAAGCAGATTAAATTACTTATTAATATTGTCGGATTAGATTATTAGTTGTTGATACTCCCGTTTTATACGCTGCCCACTTCTTTTATCCGGATAAGAATTTTATAAATCACACTCTATATTTTATCTATCATGTAATCCCCTACATCTTTTTATAATTCTTATTTAATATCTTATTAATAAAAAAATAATATATAAATATTTTAACTATTTGTGACTTTTTCGAAGACAAGAAAAAATAATAGTAAAATTATTTTAATAATTTGGTCTCGGAATTATTAGAGAAATAAAGGTTCGAATTATAAAACGGTAAAAAGAAGGAGTGTGAATCACCGAATAGTAAAACGTAGACCTATCCAATATACACACGACTGTTCCTAATCCAGAACCGTACAACCCGGACCCATGAAAAGAACACACGTGGCAGCACCTGGAGCTAATACACATCATCCCATTCCCGCTGGCGCTGGGGACTATCTGATCCGCCCGACAATCCGGTTTTGTTCAAACCATATCCGGTTCTCTTTCCTAGGAAGTTTGCATTTAAAACCTTAAACTTAGAAAGCGAGTTGAAAATTTCCGGTGAAACGAGCAAAAGGCGGGTGGACCAGTGTTTGCACTTTGCAGGTAGTAACTAGGGTCTTATATGAAAAGTTCCATTCCTTTTATTTTATATTATATATATATTTTTTTTTCCAGTCCAGTTCTCCCTCCCCTCGCCGAGACATTCCACGATGCCAAGAACATACTTTTTGAAAGACGATTCTGCCCCCGCCAGTGCCGCTTATTTACCGTCCCTATATATTCGCGACTCTGATACGGATACCCTCCTCACTCACTGCTAAAAGATTCCTCTCTCTTCTCTCTTCTCTCTCTTGCGCCCGCCCGCCCGCCCGCCATTTCTTGGAGCTCGAAGGAAACCTAGCTCTCGGAGTTCATGCGGTTAGATTGATTGGATCATGGAAAGAGGAGTAGTGGAAGCGATCGAGGACGTCGAGGAAGGGGTCGGGGAGAGCCCTTCGCCGCTGAGAGGGATGGGATCGAACGACATCAAGAGAGATGTGTTCGAGAGGCTCCTGGGTGTGGGGAACGAGGAGGCCGTCTCGGATCCCGACTTCAAGGAGCATCTCGACGCCCATTTCGCGCGGTTGCCGCCGAGGTGACGGCAAGCCTTGCGTTCTTGATTATGTGTCGGGTTCTGATTTTTCTTGAAGCGAGTCTACTAGGTTTGAGTTCTTGTAATGGGAGAAAGTTTGATAGAAGCTTGAGAATTATCCATTTGATTATGGATTCTCTCTGTTCTTCATTGGATTTCTTTGAATCTTGATGGTTTCACAATCTTGTGTTTGCTCGGTTTTATTGTCACACGACGGAGTTGGCCTTCGATTGTGCATGAAACTAGTATTTCTTGGTATACGTTTCTGTTATCCATTTCTTTGGGTTGGAGTTGGAGAATTGTCCTTTTGTTTGTTCTATATGCTCTGTTTTGGGTTTCTCGAATCATGGTCGTTCTGTTTTGTTAATGATCACACAATCGGTTAGTACTGTTTCATTCTTCTTCTTTGGTTAAGCTTGATGAATTCGGTTTATCCCGTGCTTCTTGCGCCTTTTGTTTGTTCAACTTTTAGGTGTCTAATTCAGAAATTTTTGTGTTTCTACAAAAAAGAATTGCCATGCTCTGATCTTTATCCTTCATTCTCCAACTTTTCTATTCTTTTGTTCCAGAGTGTGGTACAGGTAATTCTAGTTAGTACGATAAAATAATTTTCGGTTGTTTCTTGTGCAGTTATCAGGTAGATGTGAACTTTGACAGAGCCGAAGTTGTTTTAATACACCAGAAGGTTCTAACAGAAGCCAAAGATCCTGAGAAGCGTCCAGCCTTCCACGTCCATTTCTTGAGGGTACAGTTCAACTACTGATTTATGTCGCTGCTTAGTGTTGGTTGTTGGTATAATAACATATATTATATTATTTCTCTGTCGAATCAATGTTCAGTCGTCTATATCGTTCTTTCCTACATGTTTGTATCTTGTGCCTATATTACATGCAAGATTCAAAAATTTTGGAAACAGCAGACATCTTAGTTATGACTAATTTGATAACTGAACAAACGGCATTTCTACAATTAGCTCAGATTTGGTATTCTTTTATTTATTTCATAGCTTTGTAAATGGCATCAGATTTGGTATTCACGTGTTTTAGTTTGCATATGTAGAATAATATGAACAGTTTGATCATCAATTAGCTCAAAGGGACATTAAGACGAAGATATGTCTTACATATACATGAAGCTTTCCTCTTTCGCAGCACCTACATAATTAGCTCAATTGGCTGCTGTTGAACTAATTAATAATTCATATTGGGTTAAAGTTGTAGGTTTCCATATTTGTGGTTGCCGGGTGCAGATCTTGTGACATATAATTGTGTATTGTACACTACAATGCTATCTTTTATTTCTTTTGTTGTCAGGTCAACATTTTTTTCCCATCTGATTCTCTAATCAATTAGTATACGCAAAGCAGATTTTCCTGCCCATGATGACAAAGTGTCAGATATTTACTTTTTCTTTCTACTTGGCCCTGACAATTGCTGACACAAATTCTTGATTAACTGTCCTCTGTTATGGTGCTGCATGGTCTTGTGAGGGATTTACATCAATCCTAAACTTTACTGTCAAAATGAAGTTAAAAAAGAAAATCTAATTTATCGTTCCCCATCCTTCAGGTACAACATATATCATTTCCATTCTGATATCCTATTTGGGTGACCACTTAATTTAAGATATCACTAATACACCAAATTACTGTTAGACTTTGCTTTATGCAAGTCAAGAGACTCTAAACATGTTCATGGATGACATACTTTGTTCTTGCTTATTTCTTTAGTACTCATTTGAGTAGAATCGGGATTGTGGGATTGACTTTGAACCTTGCCCAAAGCTTGAAGAGAAAAAATTGGATGTGAGAGACAAGTCTGTGGAAATTGAAGATGGGACCGAGGTAGCAGATGCGCTCTCAGCAAGGTATTCTATTCTTGGTCTTCATTACTATGGGAACCATAAAACATGCTATCAATTGACTAACATTTTAATTTTAAGTACCATTTGGTGTCATTTTCATTCCCTAATTTTCATTGAACCAAAACAATCACTGCATGGTAGATTATTGCAATCAGTTCTCAGTTTTGCAATATTTCCAATGAGTGTACAGGTGCAGTTCTATTGGAAAGACTGCACCAGAGAGGCATCCAGAATATCGGATCAGCTATTTCTTTAGATCTAATTTCTTAAACTTTCAAGCATCAATAGAAGAGCTCAAAATTAATGGGTAAGACATCTTGTATTGTTTCTAGATCTGTAAAGTTACTCTTCCGTTCAGTAGTAAAGATAGATAAACCAAAGAATTCAACAGTAGTAGATGGTGAAAGAGGGAATCTGAATGACAAAGTTGAATAAAAATATATTCAAATACTAGAAAGCTAGTATATGTGGGGAGAGAGAGGAAGAGGAGAAGAGATAAATTCTTAGGAAAAAAGAATAGATTGTAACGTCTAGCTAATAGTTGCTTGTAGAAGAAATAAGGGTTCCAGTCAGTCAAAGGAGCAAGTCTCCGAATGGGGCGTTCGAACGGCCTTGAGGCTGTTCGAACGCATTTATCTGAGAGTCAGAAGATTAATTAAGTGCTCGAACACTCTCAAGGCTGTTCGAACGCATTTATCCGAGAGCCAGAAGATTAATTAGGCTTTTGAACGCTCTCAAGGTTGTTCGGATGCATTTATCTGAGAGACAAAAGATTAAATAGGCGTCGAAACGCTCTCAAGGCCGTTCAAATATTTGACGGCGAGGAGCCGAAGTCTAAGTATTTTAATTAAGTATTTTTTTTGCCTATATTAGGCAATAAGATTCGAGCCTGTTTGATCCTGTTGCGAAGTCTAGTCAAATCAGGGAGTCGCCTATAAATAGATGTGGTGTGCCCTGGTTAGTCATCTTGGATTATTGAATTATTTTCGCAAGATTGTTTTCTTCCTTCGTGTTCGACTACCTCTAAGCCGTGGAAACCCTAGTCATCACCTAGGGCGACCACTGTTGCCTACCTCCTCGTCTGGCCGCACCCACTTGACCTTAAGAAATGACCCTACTTCTTCTCTATCATTTCTCAACTAATTATATCGATTTCCACCATTGCCATTTTTACCACCTTATCATAAACCCTAGGGCGACCACTGTTGCCTACCTCCTCGTCTTGCCGCACCCACTTGACCTTAAGAAATGACCCTACTTCTTCTCTATCATTTCTCAACCAATTACATCGATTTCCACCATTGCCATCTTTACCACCTTATCATAACCCTAGCTCGATCACCATTACGCCTCTTTGGCTTCCCTTTTCCACGATCCATCCCGATAGATTCGTTCTCCATTCCGAATCCATCTCAAACCCAAAAGCACTCGACCATTTAACAATTTGATCTTGAGTTGCCTCTTAACTTTGGAGATCCATGGTAACCCTATCTTTCTGCTTGGGAGTCGGAATCTAATTCCGTCTTTAGATTTGGACTCGCAGTAATTATGGGATTAGGAAGGCATTCGTTACAAAAGTTTCTATTTTTATTTCAGTACCCAAAGAAATGAAGAGGTACAAATTACAAAATACAAAGAACCTTCAATATCATTGAAATCTACTGCAAAGTCACGGATCTGTGCTGACCTTTAGCAATGCCCACAAAAATAATACTAAAGGAGAAATGGGTGAGAATTGTTATATCTCTACAGTCTATAAATGATTGGGCTTTTTTGTATAGTTCTGTTCCAATTTTGTCCTAACATGTCACACTGAGCCACCTATACGATAACTTAAAACTAAAAGGTCTTAGTTGATACATTTGGTTTGGTTATAAACTTATGCATCTTGAACCAAAATAACGGTACCTTGGTTCTAATGACAGTAATTAAAAGCTTAATGAGTCAAAAGGCATTGAGCCCTTGAAATTTGAAAATGCAATGCCTGTGCAATCTGGTTGCTGCTGATGTGAGCAGATGTCTTTCCTCCATGATTCTTTAGAAATAGATTCCAGTAGACTAATTGAGTTGCATCGCCAGCAATTTTATTATGGGCTGCAGCTCCAATTGAAACATCTTTTTGTGATCTGATACAATTTGGACCAGACCTGTTTGTCTGACCTGTTATATCAACTGTTCTCTCTGTTACAAATTGTTGACTTGCTAATATTTCAAGTTTTATTCAGGCCATCTACTAAGCTATTATTTTGTACTCTTGCGTGAACTCTCGTGAATTCAATTGTTTGTAGTTAGTTATGAGTTATGACCTGTTCACACTGTGGACTGATCAATGCATTGTTAAATATTTAAATGCATTGCCTTCCCAGGTTGTAGTAGAAATATCTAATTCTGTGAAGTTCTACTCATCCTGAGAGAACAACCAATCTGCTGTTCTGCATAACGAGTTCAAACATATTTTTTTAGCATGTGACATTCTAGAAGTTGCTATTTGGAGACAAATGATTAGAAAAGTCAAACAAAGTAGATTTATTTAAATGACTTTTGTTCATGCTTGGAAGGCTTATTGAACTACTGATTGAGAAATTGTTTTCCCTCCTGTCCAAACATAGGCGTAATGTGACGTACATCCCGGTTCATGAGATCATATTTTCAACTATTGACAAACCAAAGCTCCTTAGTCAGGTTGGTAGGATAATACTTCTTTATGTACATTTATTCATAGAATCTTGGTAAGACATTTCTACTTCATTTCTTTTCATGTTTAATGCTTTGATAGATGGGCAAGTATTTATTGCTTTTAAACATTATTGCAGTTCTTTATGTAGGCTACCTATTGTATGCATCTTCATTCATGTTGATGTCTAATATTTCTACAAGTAATAGTCCTAAGAAACATGATTTAGAAAATGGAGGGCCTCTGATTTTGTCATTGAATATGAAATTTATTCGGAAGCAGTTGCTTGTTATCTTGCTGATCCAGCTTTTGACCAACAGCTTTTCTGGTAGTATCCTGAGCCATGTTGTTTTGAGTCTGGAGCCTCTTCATAATTTTACATACTAGACTAATGGCAGATAGAAGTCTTTGTAATTGTATTTAACTTTTTTTTATGATTCCATTTTAATTAAGTGCCCGGCAGCATAGGCTGGCATCTCTGGCAGTGCTGGCAAAGAAGAGAGAAGAGTGAGTGAATGTCGGCTGCAAAGTTGGCTATGAAAAATCACTCTAAAGCCTCTTTCTAAATTATGGAAGCATAGAATAGCATAATGACCTACACAGATTTTGTTAATGTATATATATGTTCTTGTATTCTTAAAAATGGCATATCTGTTGATGTTCATGTCTATTCATTAGGTTATTATACTACATGTTTCTCAAAGAATATATGGTTATTCTTCATTTTGTAGTGCAAATAGTTCGTACATGCCAAAGGAACTTTGTATCATTCTTTTCCCATTAGTTTTAATAAAAGCGGTTGTAAATCATTAATTTTTTGACTTCTTAAGAAGATCTCCAATTCCTCCTACTTATCGACCTAAAGTGATTATTAGTTGGGACTCTCATCTGAACTTGTTACTAAATCTCCAAGAGTTTGACCCAACAATGACAAGATCAACTTCTCCTGAAGATAGTCTCAAATGATCTGATGGAGATGAGCTTCTTCTTATGACAGGTTCCTATTGCTTACACTAATAGCCATGTGATGAGATGTCCAGACAGAAATGACTACAATTTCTTTGTTAACTGTAAACTCTATATTTTTATAGTTCATTCTAAATTGTTGACCTTGATAAGCTCTTGATCTTATACACCTCTAACCATCTCATTCTACTCTTATGGTCCATTAATTTGATTGGCCGTTCAGAATTTTCTATGAAGTGGATGTTGTGGTAATTATTTATTTCGTGAATATTCTGATTTTGACAATATTGCACTCTATTCTATGCATTCCTTTTCCCTATACTGTTATATATCTTTATGATATTTGATCTTATAATTTGTAAGTTGCATACTCTTATTCGTTCAGTGTGTTTGAACTGGTTATTTGGTGTTCTAACTTTAATGTATTCTCCTAGCTATCAACTTTGCTATCAGAAATTGGACTGAACATCAGGGAAGCTCATGTATTTTCAACAACAGATGGCTATTCTTTGGATATATTTGTCGTTGATGGATGGGACAATGAGGTAATTAAATTATTGATGTGCATGATATTGCTTTCGTAAGCACCACTTGATTTGTCCTATTTTTGTTTCTACAGACATTTAAACATTGATGATGAACCCTTCCTTATCCTAGGGTCATGAATTCAAAATCTTTTGATTGCATGGTGTTTTAATTTATCTTTTTGTTCCATTTTCTTTCTCCAATTGCTTCATTAATGGAAATACTATTGCAAGAACGTTTGAGATCAAGGGATTTAACCCTGACACCAAACAAACTTTTATAAATGAAGTCAAAAATTAGGTAAGAGTGATAGGTAGAAATAGGATGATTTTAATATCATAATTTACAGAAATTATTCTCCTTGTAATACTAGAGGAAGTGCCTTTTGTAATCCTGGAGGTATGAATGAGAAATCTTTTCTTTATCTTTTGGTTAAAATTTTGTTGCCAATTGTCACATTCTAAAGCAAATTGTGGCTATAACTTTTGAAGTCACAGAGTTGACCTGACATCAAACATCTAATCAGGTTTGCTAAATAAAGTAAAACATATGCAATGTAGGAACTGGTCATCTAATATCCTGTATTTATGCAGGAACCTAAGTGTAAATGACAACATTTCTAACAAATTGTCAATTAAATTTTATTTCATTTATAGCTATCACAAATTCTAAAGTGCACGTAGAATGATCTTCATTCCTCTGTCTTATCTCCATTCAATTGTAGCCATCCATTGGTATCTTCTCTTTATACTGTTAGTCTATTATAGATTTCTTCTGTTATTTGCATGAAATATTAATATACAGAAAAGCACGTTTGGAGCAGCTGTTATATCATGGATAGATATGTATGTTTTTCTTTATTGGAATAGTAATGATGTTAACAAACAGTGGTAGCATAATGAGTCTGAAATTGTTCTTGTTTGCGTACTTAAAAAGTTGTACGGCCAAGGAAATCAAACCAATATAGCTAAATACCATGCCATATAAGCAATCTCATTGCTACTGCTGCCTGCAACATTATTGAAAAAATGTTGAATTTTCAATGGGCTTGCTACATCATTGGATATAGTCAGGACCATAGTTTAAGCTATAACCTATAACAAGAAGATAGTTGCAACTTTAGCTATTGTTTGAATATTGGCTACCTCTGGTTCACAAGGCCTTGTTTAGAACTTCTGAACTTCAAGAAGATATAGCTTTAAGTACCGAATATGAAATCAACATGTGCAGACATAGGAAACAGAGGAAAAGCCAAATATGGAATCCTTGAGTGACAAAATTGAAATGAAAATGATGCCTAATCAAAATTGATTGGTAACATCTGACAGAAATATAAAGTTTGAGAAGATGTAGCTTTTAAATTTAAAAACGAATTTTGTTACACTACAGATACAGGAAATCAAATACGGAACATTTACTAATACAGGAAATTAAATCTTTAAGTTTTAATGTTCGCAAATAAATGTGTTTTGTGTGATCGGTGGTGAGTAATATCATTAATTTTGTTGGTACCAGCAGCTTTTGAGGGCTAGGTTTTTACTTATTTTAGAGAATGGTCCAAGTAAATATATTTGGTCAAGACGACCAACAATGCCATTATTACGGCCTTTCTGTATTGTCAAGGGGTGACATGATTCTATTTCTTTATAACAGGTACTTTTGGCATGTCCAAGTATTTGCTGACTTTTCACTTGATACCTGCAGGATACTAATGGCCTGCATGTGAAGTTGAAGGCATCAATTGCCAGAAGTAAGGTAGCTCTCTTCTCAGTTTATGACATGTGCAGACCTTCTACTTATTTGGAAGAAAACAATTCATATAGACAACTCTCATAAACAAGTTTGGGTTCAGCTAAGCTTAATGGATTCCTTTTCCTCCATTCATCTCTATTTACTGCAAAGGTTTGCACCAAATCAAAGAATATCACATTCTTATTATTTGCTCCTTCCACAATAGGTTTATCTCCCTTTCCTCTTAAGGAGTGTTCTAATTTAAGGTACAGACCAGATCTGGAATGATCTATATGTAAGAAAATTATAAAAATTTTTATAGGTGGTAGCCTCACGTGTTAGAGTTCTGATTTGATTGGAAGGTTAAGATCGGGGCTAAACGAGTTATTCGACGTTGTAGCTATCATTGGATGGTGGCGGACTGCCGTAGAATGGTGGAGATCAGCTGTGGGGTAGGATGGCTTGTAGAGCTGCGGCGGTGGGATGGACAGTAGGTGATGTTCTAGCAAGATAAGGCTCGATGAAGGTTGCATGAAGAAGGGCGTCGCTTCTGGCCATCCGACGCTCGCTGATGGCTAGTGGGAGGCCAACCATGGTTGCTGGAATGTCGACCTCAAGGCCACGATGCTTAGGTTTGTTGTAGCGGGGAGGGTCGTTTGCCCGTCTCCCGCGTTTGCCATCTGGTTGGCTTGGGTGTGAAGGTCCTAGGGGGTGGCGGCTTGGGCCCGAGGGGGGTGGTGTGAATTGCCGCTGATGAAAAATTAGGGTTTTAGGCCTAGCTTTCATCGCGGCTGAGGAAGACAAGTTGGGAATCGTCGCTGGCGGCTGCGGCGGTTTGGGTCTATAGAGGTAGCAAGGACTCCACCAAGGCTGGAGATGGTGCTTTGGTCACCGTTTGAGCCAGCCTTTTCCCTCCCTCGTGAGTTGAAGAAAATGGATGTGGGAGGGTCAGTTCCGCTGTGCCTGGCAGCATAGGTGGGTGGTGCTGGGTCAGGAGGGTTGCCGTCAAGGCTTGGATTGCCTTTTTGAGCCTCTCGATGTTCTCCTTGGCGGCTCTTGTAGATTTTGCCATGAATTCGAGTATTGTCATCGCCTACAAAGGTGGTTCGTCAACAGCGGTGGTTGGTGGCGCTGAGAAAACCTCCACAGGGACGGAGCCGAGTTCTTGGTCCTCCACGGCTGCAATCGCCCCTTGATTAGCTTTGTGTCGCGTGTTTACCATCGGCCAAGGAATGTTGGCTCTAATACCATTGTTACGAACCAGATTTGGAATGATATATATGTAAAAAAATTATGAAATTTCTATAATTGATAACGTCATGTGTTAGGGTTCTTTGGGCTCTGGTTTGAGTGGATTTGGAGCTCGAGGCAAGAAGTTATGGCCAAAAGAGTGAGGAAAGGTTATGATCGAGGTTGAACAAGTTATCCAATGTCGTAGCGGTCGTTGGAGGGTGGCGGATGGCTGTGGGACGGCGGAAGTCGATCATAGGGTAGGATGGCTCGTGGAGGAAAATGATAGCTAGGATTTGAAGGTGGAATAGGGTTTTCTAATTAGATCTACTCCTAAGGAAATGAACGGCTAAGATTAAAAGGTAAATAACGATACAAAAAATGGCTAACAACATTCAATAATCTCAAATGAACAATAACTAGTATTATTTATAGGAGTAAAGTCATAGCGGATTTGTAACGCTTCCGCCTGACACAGGCACGGGCATGTGCACGCCCACGCGCCCACGGCACATGCGGCGCACGCGATAGATCGGCGGGATTGGTTATGCACAGATACACTCCTGTGCTCATATAATTATGATATCATTAAACAAAACTTGCTAACATATCCATGCTCACATAATCCATCACCAAATAAAACATACTATTAACCAAATAAACCTATTAATATATAAATATCCAAGTCCATAATAATATACACTAGACCACTACATAATCTGGCAGGGCCCACATAGGCCACGACAAACCATCAAAATATAACTTATAACCACTAACACACGAGTACACTATAATCTGATATGGTTTATATAATTCATCGTCTGATACAAAGGAGTACAAATATTCAATAATGGTACAATCAATACCTATATAAACTATCTTCTATATCGTCTCGCGTCTATAGCTCACATTATCTTTACTCTAGAATATCTTCTCGGGATATCTCAAGTCGCTATCACATACCACATATCGGTGGGGGGTGGGGGGTGAGAGGGGTTAGAAAAGAAGTAAAGAGAGTCATGAGCTAAAAGCTCAATGAATAGACCTTATCTTGAATCAGTGATATCAAACAATGAGTAAATCATGTATTAGATAATATGAATTACATATGAATATCATGTCATGAATGAGTATATGAATGTATCCTTAATAATATATAAATGAAATGTAGATATTATGACATAACTGATCAAAGTATATAATTGTCGACAATGTGTAAACAATTTCTATATTATACCATCATGATAATTATATAATATATCCTAATTCGAGAAAGACGTCTAGGGAATAAGACTACTAATGTCTGTTTAGAAGACACAAACTATATATCCCTCACGTCTGCCAATCAAAGGTCAAGCCATCGCTAGCAAGGTCCACGGGGTCTCAAAAAAGGGGTTCGAAATCTGTAAATATTTAAGTAGTATGATGTTAGTTGTGTATCCCATTTAGAATTCATTCGTGTAAAATATAATAGATTATTTGATTTTATATATAATGATTACCTTATTCTAATTATATATTAGCATATAATAATTAATCTCTTTAAGCATAAAAGAATAAGATATACAATAATATAATTAAAAATACACGTAATACAATAACTAAGTATAATTTAATTATTTTGTAATTACTACTCTTAGTTAACTAGTCACTAGTTATACATGAAATAATTATTATCCGTTTATATAAAAATAATTATCCTTGCTTA
This sequence comes from Typha angustifolia, assembly GCF_048772165.1. NCBI lineage: Eukaryota > Viridiplantae > Streptophyta > Magnoliopsida > Poales > Typhaceae > Typha > Typha angustifolia. Next base: position 551,977 of record NC_133250.1, read on the forward strand.
GTATTTCATTTTATATAAAACAGTATATAATAATAAAATGCTAAAATAGTTATATACAATATCAACATGAATATTAGATTATTATCAATATATCTATATATATTAATCTAATAATATAATATAGCTATAGCTATATTTATATACAGATACTATAATTATAATTAATCAATTATTATACTAATTATACTTAGCTAATAACTATGTTAATGAGTATATATATATAATTTAATAATAATTACTTATCTAACTCCTCTAATTTACATTAATAAAATAAACCATTAAGGAAAAAAATTTTTAAAAAAGAGCTCTCTGTTATACTACAGTGCTGGGCTCAGCACTGTAGTTAGTAGAGAGAGGAAAACGGATAGAGGAACGAAGGAAAGGAAGCAGAAGAAGAAGCAGAAGAAGAAGAAGAAGGGAAGGGAAGGGAAGGAAGGAAGGTCAGATCTGGGCTGGCACTGCAGTAGAGGCGAGTCGACGGCGATAGTAGTGAGAGAGAGAAAGAGAGTTTGAGGGAGAGAGGAGAGTGAGAGAGAGACCGAAAGCGAGAGAAGAGAGAAGAAAGAGAGAGAGAGAGACGATGGGGAGGAGGGGGAACGGCGGTGGCCCTGGGGCCCGCCGCCGCCAATTGGCCTCAGTTGGTTGGCTGCGGTTACATCAGCGGCGGTGGGGTGCGTGGCACTGTGGCCGGCCACATCGTGCCCAAAATCTTTTATTTTCTATTTTAGGCTGGGTTGTTATAGGATTAGATCCACATGCAAATTTATCCACTTTAATTCAAAATTATTGACAATAAATAAATATAACCAACTAGACTTGACTCGACTGACTCCTATGATCGGATCACACCATTTAACTAAATCACTCACTCAGTGTCCTGTTTGACATGTTCTCCTAGTCCTCTAGACTAGTTTCTTTGGTCATATTCCTTTGTTAGGATGCGAGCACCCTCAGATTATACCTGTCAAATCTGGGCACGATGTGCGTTACTATCTTTTGCTCATTTCTACATCTCGTTTTTCGAATTAATTCTATCAGTGCCTGCCATAGTCTTCATAAGGGAAAATGATAGATGAAGTACTAGGCCCACTGTTTACAAGATTGAATTTTGGTTTGTAGTCCAAAGAGCATAGGTATCTGCTGAAACCTACTTGCCTGTCCTTTGAATGAAGTCTTGACCTCTTGCTTATAAGTTCGAACCCTGAAACCTACTGCTAGTCCTTTGGATGTGATTCTAACATAGTAACATGCTGTAAATTTTAACATGCTTGTGATTTCTGTATTTTGTCCTATTGTCAATGTTCATAAGCTAAGAGCCGAGGCACAATGACATGAGGTGGTTTGAATTGATAGATTGTGTACTGATAACTTATGTTTTTTTGAGAGAAATGTAGAGATTATGGACTGGCTTATCTCATCCTTCAGCCTCAGAGCAAATGCTAATGCAATCAAATGTTGATGAGTGGGAAATTGACAAAAGATTGTTGAAAATGGGAGAACAGATTGCTTCTGGATCTTGTGGAGATTTGTGAGTGAATAATTAAGATATACCTTGCCCTATGGACTATTCTTGCCATGCTCTATTTTTAGATTTACATTGTACTTTGACTTTGAGTCTCAATCTGATGTTTGTGTAAAGGTACCGTGGGACTTACCTTGGTGAAGATGTTGCCATAAAATTTCTCAGACCTGAGCATCCAAGTGAAAACCTCAGTGCAGAATTTGCTCAAGAAGTACGGATATTAAGGTAATTAACTTTTCATTGAGTACAATCAACCTAGCTTATCATATTTCTAATTTGATAGATCCTAAGGAGATCTGTTTATTGATTCACTAGACAACATTATTTTCTTCCTAGCTTATTTACTTCCTTACAAGAACTCAGACAATGCAGTTTATATTACTCATAGTGCTTACCATTTCTACTGTCCCTTTTTTTCAGGCAAGTTCGCCATAGTAACATTATCCGATTCATTGGTGCATGCACAAAACCACCTGAAATTTTCATTGTTACAGGTAACTTTTCTATTAGTGAATTTCATGCTAAGAAAGAAAAATAGAAAAAGAAGCTTTCATCAGTGTACAACAAAGCAAAATTGATGCCTTTGAATTAAAATAGTTTAGGACAGTTTTAACTTAAAATGGGTTTGCCACATTGGAGGCTGTATTGTTATTTTTTTTATAATAATATGTTTTTTTTTATAAGAGTTGTGCAGCATTTGAAATTTAGTGTTTAAACTGCATAAGTGTGTCATTGTCTCTTTTATTTTCTGAGTGGAGTCATATAAAGTTGCGTGCAACAATGGTGTCATGCCATTATCGGCACAGCATGTGCTGGTCGGCACGCATGCTCCGGCGTGCCAGTGGCACACCCTTATGTGCCACTTACACATATTTGTAATATTTTTAATAAATTAGAATATTTAGAGATGTTTTGGGCTGTGTCGTAAGAAAAAGAGAAAAAAGGTAACACCTTGGCCGTCGCCGTTGCCCGAGCTCGCTTCGGGTGCCCTAGCCCGAGGGAGGGGAAGAAAGAGATCGAGAGAGATCGAGAGAGAGAGAGAGAGAGAGAGAGAGAGAGAGAGAGAGAGAGAGAGAGAGAGAGAGAGTTTATCAGTTAAAACTTAAGTTGCGGATCTGGATCCCCTTCCTCGGGCTAGGGCATCCGACGTGAGCTTGGGCGACGGCGAGCTCGACGACGAGGTCGATGGCAAAGCTATTAGGAGGGGTGCAATGTGGGCACCCCTCGTGCCACGTGCCGGTACGCCGTCAGCATGGCAAGTGCCGATCGGCATGCCTCGTGCCAGTCGGCACGGCCATCCATGGTTTTGGGGTCTTCGGTATATCAATCTTTTACTTTTAGTTTAAAAATATATATTAAAACCTATATTATAATGTTTTATCTTTAGATTATTTTTGTAAATGACCTATTTTATTAAAGATTGAGCAACAATTAAATGTAAATATTGTTTAACATATAATATAATTGAATGCATTCATTAAAATTAATATTATCGATTGACTACTTCATAATTTGATTGAATATTCAATAATATAATTGAACACATAATAGCATTCAACACATAATATTAATTGATGATAATTCAATAATTAAAACTAATATTTAGTTGAATGTAGAATGTAGAATGGTGAGGAAAATCAAATACTTTATTTGTAGGCACAAGAATAGCACGAGAAGATTGTATTAAATCTTGTCGATAATCTTTAAAACTTAGCCACTGATAGTATTGTTTGTTGTAATGTCTAATATAGTTTCATACAAATAGAAAATTTTGCAATTATCTTATAAGATGATTTAGATACTGAATATGCACGGGAACGATGATATAACTGGAGTTGGATCAGGTTGTATCAATTGAAATAAATTTATTTTGGAAGAAAAATAAAGTTTTTATTGGGGGGGTGTTCGAACGCAAAGGCCGCGTTCGAACGCACTGTGTGAACGCCTACAGGAGTTCACAAATACAGAGAACGAGAATTGTCCGTCCACGTTCGTAATTATAGAGAACGAAAAATTCGTGTTCGAACGGCCTCGAGCGCGTTCGAACGCACCATGACGAGAACACTTTGTTTCTAGGGTTTTATTTCTATTGTTTGAGTCCAAAAGGTAGTCTTTAAGTATTGTGGAGTGCACCCTAATGGGGTTATGTCATGAAATCATATTTTCTTCCCTATCTCTCTCTATCTCTCTCCCTTTCTCTCCTTCCTTCTTGTCCTAACTTCACATCGTCCTCTAACCTCCATTGGTTAGACCTTCCTCCTCGTCTGTCGCGGCCCTACTTCTTCTAGGAGCGACTCTTTCTTTCTTTTCATCCTATCTCCATCCGTATTTGCCAATATTCTCATCCATATATCATCTTCCCTTTCTTTCCCACCATCATCAAAATCTCCCTTCAATCCAAATAACCAACCCATCCCCATCTTGGTCCGGTTTTTAACAAACGACTAGTACCGACATCGGCACAAGCGCATCATAAACGTATATAGATTGTGGATATGGAGTATAATAAAGGTATTGTGACTCTCATAGTTATTGATATGATGGTAATGATGATGAACTCATATTATCCTGTAGGCGCATCTCTCCTGATATCATGCTACCTATAGACTTAAGTCCGTCTCTCATCTAGCCATAATCATGTTGAGCTTGTGATGGTCTATTTCCTTTTTTCTAGTCTCTGATAAATTCTGCCTCGTGGTTGTTTTAGTCTGGTCCCATGGCCTTGATCTTGGATGGCATGCGTAAAGTTTTTCTCCTCTATAAAAATAATCTCTTTGAAAATATTGTGTGGTAGGGACGCATGTCTCATCTTCATCATCATCAATATATCTAAGTCTTCCAAGGGATCAATTGATCATGAAAATAATCTAACTTGATGACTAATAACCGATCGTTAAGATCTAGCTTGACTAGTAGTTAATTGATGATGATTGATGGAAATAAGAAAATAAAAAAAATGGGCTCCACATGTCTGTTACAATTGCTCTCGAGGAAGATGATTGCGATCCAAGTTGAAGCTTTGGAGAAAATTGAATATGGAACTTTAACCATTGAAATGACCTGAAATTTGGCTATATTGTCTCTCTGGAAGTTAGGAATCCAACGCAGCAGGAATTTCATTGATCGCATGGGTAGACCAAAAGATATAGGAGAATATTGGCCAAGGGTTAGGGGGTGGCAAGATGAACGTGGATTATGGAAAATGATGATATGGTTAAGGTAAGGGTTATAGAAGTGGAAATGACTGTGGTAGATAGGATAGTGCCTTGAGCAAGTCGTGGGGAGAGAAGAGGGTTTCCAAGTTGGATTGGTCACCGGAGTGAAGAAAGAGAAGCAACGGAGTTGTAACCTCGGCTGTGGGTGGAATCTCGAGTGGGTAAAAGGGAGAGAAGGATGGAGAAGTTTGGCTCAAACCTAGATGCAAAACAAAACCCAAATATCCAATAATCCCAAAATGACCGCCATTCTACACATTTAGAGGCTAGCTATATGTCAAAAAATAATAAGTAAACCTTACTCCGAAATATCTCAGTCGTCGGGTGTTTGAACGTTCAAAATAGTGCCTCTATATGTGCGAACCCTATGCAGGCAGTCGAACACCACGTTCGAATGGCCCTTCTTGGCGTTCAAATGTCCAACTAGAAATCCTTATTCTTCAAAAACAAAAATAATCCAATTCGAGAAGGGTTCGTCATGTCCAATCCGTATCATAATCACGAACCGCAACAACCTACCATGCTTCCCTCACATTGTCCTCAAGATGCAAAATAGAAAAAATGGTCCATTAAGTCCTCTATCTCCTATGTCGCCTCATCCGTGGGTTATCATTGCCACTCCACCATAATCTCTGTCCCTAAGTGCCCGTCATGTCAACGTGATCACTTGGCTAGGACTTGTACTGGCTTGTCTATCTCACGCTCCTCAGTAGGCGGAAAGTCGGTTCCTATGGCTAGATCGGGTCCAATCCGAGCTTTCAAACTGAGACATGGAAAACCGGATATACTCGTGTCCCTTGAGGCAGCTCCAAGCGACAAGTTACAGGTCTAATATGCTCCAAAACCTTATATGGGCCGAAGAACTAATAAGACAACTTCTGGTTTTGCACAAGCCGCAAGGTCACTTGGCGATATGGTTGTACCTGACCTTGCCGATATGGTTGTACCTGCACAAAGACCAAATCATCTACTACAAACTCACGCTCACGATTTCTCTGGTTATAGACCTGTTTCATCCGGCTTTGAGCTGCAACGATGTGCTCACGAAGTCATCTCAACGTCTTATTCCGATCCATCAGCTCTAAGTTTGCCTCCAACCTCTCTACAACTACCAACAGATCATATGCATGTATTACAGAGGTTGTCTATCATATACCACTTCAAATGGAGTTATCTGAATGTTGGTGGTAGCCGGTATTAGAAGATCACTCCACCGAAAGCAAATATCGCAACCACTCTCTCGGTCAGTCTATCACAAAGCATCTCAAATACTGCTCAATACATCAGTTGACTACCTTTGTTTGGTCGTCTGTTTGTGGATGGTAGGCTGAATTGAATGTCAAGCGTGTCCCCTGCAATTTGAAGAATCCCGCCAAGAAATCACTAATGAAAATGCAGTCTCTATTAAAGTTGAAAGTGAGCATATTTGCTCAAACTTGTCGACAACCATCAAAACCACTAAGCACCCTAGACCTCGAGCAGCCTACTAGATCTGCTCTAGAATTGGCAATAGATAGAGTAGTCCAACTGGGTTAAGAGACTCCGTCTTCGTTTGTTGGTAGATTTGGCACTCCTTGACGTAGCGCTTTACATTTGCCTCCATTCCCATCTAGGTATATCTTTAAGAAAGCCACTTGTAAGTCCTCAACACCCTTTCGTGGCCCATTATTGGAGTATCATGAAAGTGCTTTTTGAGGTTAGCGACCATGCCTGTTACGACCCGAAATAGGAATCATGACCGGCCATGCATCTCAATATGCTTGAGATACATGAAGCCTTATTAATATTTTCTACGTGTACAATGGCAAAAATAAATAAACAAAATGAAGATCTGCTTTATTAAATTTAAAACTAATTGCAATAAATATAAAACAATGATATTGTTTTTGAGTCTCTAAACGACATAAATTTATTTTCTAATCTAAAGCATAAAATTCAAAAGAGCGAAAAAGTAAATAGGTGGATCCTAAGTGGAGGTGGAGTCCGGGTACATCTCGCTCAGTCGCCCCGCTGACTATTACCTGAGATAGATAATAAATAAAAGAAAATAAATCCATGAGCCAACATCTATAGCTCAATGAATGGAATCCATTCGAAAACCAAATAAATTCTAAATTATATTAATGCTGAATAAAATTAAACTAAGAGCAACAATATCCGTAACAATTTGCAATAGGCATGCTCTTTAAATAATGACAATGATAACAATAGCGAGTCATAACTTGTAACCTTGCTCAGTTTCAACATATTACCATCTTTCCAATATTTGTACTGTCATATGTCTCAATGGGTCTATACCCTATGGATCTACATCAATTAAAAGTCACCTCGAGATGATGCTCAGAACTTATCTTCATAACTGATCCGGTTAGGGTCATCAGATGGTATCATTATGTGATCAACACACTGTCTTTTCTACTAACCGTTGAGAGAAGTTAGAGTCACGTAGGAAATTTCTCATTCATCCTAAGATTGTTCCCTAACTCCGTCAGAGTCACCTAAGAAAGTCACCGCAGTGATCTGATTTAGGACTTTCCCCTGGACTTTCAGATAGACTTGAGTCACCACGAAAAATCGCAAGCGATTTATACCGGGACTGTTCTCTAAGTCGTACCAATACTAGTCTCATTTTTCTTTCACTAAAATTTAATATTTGCACAAAATATGGTGATGCACTAAGTATAATGATTAAATGCACATAGAAAATGTAACAATTAAATTTTTGCATATAAGGATAAAATAAATAAATTTGCACACAGAAAATTTACATAGTCTGACAAATGTACGAAATATAATAAAAATAAATATGTGAGTGAACCCACTCACCTGAGTCTAGGCAAGACAACTGAATCTCAAATCCCTAGCTCATGTGCTAAAAATCACAACCTTTAATAATAAATAACAATAACATTTTTAATAACAATAACATTAAAAATGTTATTTATTAACAATAACATTTTTAATAAATAACCTTTAATTTATTGTTAATAAATAACAATAACCTTTAATTAAAATTTTTCTACAATTTAACTCAAAAATTATTAATTTGGGCCGAAATAATCCCAAATCAGTTGAGTTGGGCTACAGTTGGCCCGCAGCCCACCAACTAACACTTAAATGGATTGGGCCCAAGGCCCAATCCAATTAACTAATGGAATCGGGTCGGGTTCCTTGGATTCGGATCCAACCCAACCCGATCCAAAGACTAAAAAGGGGAAGACCAGACTCGAGTTGCCCGAGTCTGTCTTCTCCAAGCCGAAGAGAGAGAGAGAGAGAGAGAGAGAAAGAGAGCGGAAAAGAGAGAGAGAGTGGGAGGCGTCGGCGGCCATTGCGGCGACGGTTCACCGGCCGCGCCCTTAGCTCCCCAACACCCACACGGTGCCACCGTCCTTGCGAGGTGGAGGAGAACCCGCGAACGGCGATCGATCTCATGGCCGATGGCCACCGGAGCCATGAGGGCTCCAACGGTGAACGCCCACGGCACGAGGCCAACGACAAGACGCTTCCAGATGGAGCGGCAGCGACCCGAAGTCATCAGCCGGCCTGATTTGCCGATGAAGCCGAGGAACCCAAATTAGGTATTTTCGTTTTACCCTATTAAACTTTAATTAAAATTTATGAGTGGGAGAGGGCTTACCAAGGAGTCACGTGGTGGTCTTCGTTGGCTCCGGTAGGTCGATTCCACGGCATGACTCCGACGATGAGAAAGAAGAAAGCGAAAGAAGGGAGAAAGAAGAGAGAGAGAAGGGGGCTGAGGTGGTTAAGCAGAGGGAGAGAGGATTAGGGTTTTTAATTTATAGATTAAAAATCTCGAATCTGAATTGGATTCGGCGAGATCTTCCGTTGCGCTTCGTCGCGTGTTGGAGAGGGAGAGGGGAGGGGCTGCACGTGCAGATAACGTGCACCCTCCTCTCTCAACCTCTAATTTAATTTTTTTTTTCTGGTTCTTACAATGCCATTTATTAAAATCACATGTTTCAAATACTCCACCTGCTTCTCTCCTTATAAGCACTTTGATTTCTTGACCTTGAGCTCATATTTCTTCAGCAAATTCAACACCTCTCTCAAGTGCTACAAGTGATCATCCCAAGATTTGCTATAGATAAGAATATCATAGCACATATCGACAAAGCAAGGGACGTAAGATATCGTTTATCAAGCCTTGAGATGTCGTCAATGCATACGGTATAACTCAAAACTCATAGTGGTCATCATGAGTCTGGAATGTCGTTTTGTGTATATCATTGGGATGCGCTTGGATCTGGTGGTATCTGACTCTTAAATTTAGTTTGCCGAAGAAGAAGGCGCTCGCCAACTCGCCCAAAACTCCTCAATGACCGAAATGGGATACCGATCCTTGATAGTGATGGAGTTCAACGCTCAGTAGTTCACACAAAATGACCAACTCCTATCCTTTTTCCTTCCTAGTAGCACAAATGAAAAATATGTACTTCGACTGGGCTGTATGATCCCTTGGTTCATCATCTCGGTCACCATTCTAGAGATCTCCTGAATGTGAGGGTAGTGGTAAGTCCTCATGTTCACTGGTCTAACGCTCGTCATGATTTCTATGCGGTGGTCCGCTTGACGCGCTGGTTGTAATCCTTTCGGCTCCTCAAAGAGGACCGAAAACTCCTATAAGGCATGAGCCAAATCATCAGCTATACCTGACTCATGTGTCTCTTCAGGGTCATCCTTATGCTCATCACCAACAGCGACCTCGTCCTCATGTACATCCTTCTCAGCCTCGCCATCGATAAGCATCACTGAATTGGTTTGTTGTGTGCAGCGGTGCCTTGAGGTGAACTTCTCGTCGCACTTGAAGAACAACCTTTTGACCCTTTGCTCCTCCACCTAGGAGCTGTCTTCACATTAGTGAAAGTACGAAGTGGGATCATTGTCCCGTTGCACTTGTATGAGCCCACGGCAGTTAAGTCGAGCTGCCAGGTGCATGTGTTGGTTTCGGTTGTGCCTTGTGCTCCATGGTTGCCTCGAATGCTTTCTAAGTGCTTGATGTTTATCCTCCATAAGTAGAGCATCCTCTATGGCTTGCCCTAAATCCATAGGTCGTTATGCTCGAACATCGGCTTGAGTGTCCTCCCGCAAGCTGACAATAAAGGTGGATTTGAGCTGAATATCTCACCATGGTGGTGTGCATCGACTGGACACTCGCTCAAATTTCTCTTGATAAGCTCACTTTCGTCTTTTGGACCATTTTCATCAAAATGGCATGAAAGTCTTTTGTAGACCAAATGATGAAACTCCGCCCACATTTCGATCAACCTATGAGTAGTAATCGACTGAAATCACCGTAACGCTGCATCCTTGAGGTGAAATGATGTGAGGAGAACCTTTTGGTCCTTATCCGTGCCTCGAAAGACGAAGAATTGTTTGGTATGATAGAGTCAGTCAACCAGATCTCCACCTTGAAATTTAGGAAACTCTAACCGAATCGTGCACTCATGGATGTCAGTATCGCAATTGGGGTCGAATCTTGATTCAACCATAATCGGAGGTGGGTGCTCCTCTAGCCATAGATGATTCCTCGGACGTCCTCTTTCAGCTCCTCGATCATCCTCATCATCTCTCTCAATCTAGGGATCGTCATCATCATCGTCTTCAAACCGGGCTTGTTGATGAGGCCTACCATCAAGAGTTCGAATGGCCTCGCAAAGTTGTTTGAACGGCTAATAGTGTTTCTATAAGTGCAAACGCTATGAAGGCATTCGAATGCCCTAGCCAGAAATCCTTATTTTTCAAAAAACAAAAATGGTCTAGTTCAAGTCAGGTTAGTCAAGTCCAATTTGTATCATAATCACGAACCGCAACATGACTCTATATACTAAGAACAGATAAAATCTCCTCGACTAATTGTGTCATCATTATAATGGTTAGCTTTTCATCTTTTTTGGATGTTGTGTCTGATGATGAAAGTGGATGTTATTTTAATTAAAGTATGATACATTCGAAATATAAAATTAAATAAGAAGATGCATAGGATTTGACAATGAGTATTAAAGTACTTACATTGTAATTCGTTAGGGTTAATTATATCTACACCCCCTGAACTATACCCGATTTTCACAGGGACCCCTTAAACTTTTTAAGGTTACAATATCCTCTCTAAATTTTGGGAAAATTTCAGTGTGACTCTTCTGTTAAAGTACCGTCAAAAAAATTAGGTGAGTTAGCTTACGTGGCAGTGATATCAAACATAATAAATCCAAAATAACCTAGATGCCCTCGTTGGAGGGAGCTTTAATTTTATTTGACCCTTTAATTAAATTAGGATAAAAAGATATATATTATTAATATCATCTTAATTTTTTTTATTATCATCTTCAATCGTTGCTCACCATCACCATTTCCTCCCCCTCACTATCACTGACTTCTCCCCCCATATTCTCCATCTCCTCCTTTCCTGGCCTCACCATCATCAACATCGGTGGTTGCACCAATCTCAAGGGGGCAGCCGCGGTGGATCCCTTTGTCGGCCTTAAGGAGGAGCTTCCACCTACAACAGCCAAGGAGGATGGTGTGGCTCCAACAAGACTGGCCATGACGGTAACCTTATAGGCTCATCCATCCCCAGCCGGCTATGGCGATTAGCTGTCTACTTCTCCGATCCGGAAACCAAATCTTTTTGTCGCCCTGTGGCGGAGCTGGAGGTCGAGCGATGGGGCAACTACAAAGTTGGGGGAGATAGAGAAGTTGGTTTTGGCTCGGTGGTTGCATCGGAGGGCGGCAGCATCGTAGGCCATTGCCGCCACGCTAGTTCCACCTATGCTTGATGGGTGCCACGTGTTCGGCGAACACGAGTAGGAACAGCAGCTGTGAGCCCATCTCGTAGATATGGTCAGCTTTCTGGATCTCCATCCACTGCTCGATCTAGTGGGTGTACCCGAACAATCACCACCATCACCCCCATATTGAAGTAGCACGACTGCTGATCGAATCGAGATGGAGATGAGGTCTCATACCCAGTTCGAGTTGAAGTGGTAGAACTTAAACCAAAGATGGGGAAAGGCGGACTGGACCAGCGGCTCGAGGCCATAGGGAGGCACCTAGTAGAATTCGGCGGTATGTTGGAGCGTAGGCCTTCTCTGACGGTGCGAAGAGGGGTTCTGGTTTGAGTGGGTTCGAGAGGAGGAACAATGAGGTCTAATTATAATTTCCTAATTTCATTTAATTTTGCTAGCTAAATGGATAAGTTTGTTTACTTATTAGAGATATAATTGTCATTAGATATTTTATCATTGCTTTAGGCATTTCATTTTGCCCTAAAATTTATGGGGGACATTGTAACCTTAAAAAGTTTTGGGTTGTCCCCGTGAAAATCGGGTATTGTTCAAGGGGTGTAAATGTAATTAATCCTTTTTTTATTACAATTATTTTCATTTCCATATGAAAGCTAACATGGTTTCTTTGTAGAGGAAAGAAAGGTGTTGCTCTGATAATATGCTTCTTCATTGCTTCTCAACTCATTCTCATCATTTTCCTCCTCTTCGTCTTTTTTCTCCCTATTTAAGGGGGGCATTCATTTTCCCTGTATTAGAAGATTTCTGTTGCTGATTCTGTCCAAAATGAAACAAGCCATGGTTGGAAATTAATTTTTTTTCATGCAAGACAATTATCTGGAAAATTTCTGTGATGATAAATTTTGCTTTCCTATGCTTTTCTGTGCTTTTATCAGATCATGGCTGGTTATTATGGTGAAGTAATTGTTGTTGTTGACTTGGTAACTTATTGGAATTTCTTACAGAGTACATGGCTAGAGGAAGCCTCTACAATTTCTTGCACGGGAGACATAATGGGTTGGAGCTTCCTCTTTTGCTGAAAATTTCACTTGATATCAGCAGAGGAATGGACTATTTGCATCAAAACAACATTATCCATAGGGATTTAAAGACCGCTAACCTGCTGATGAATGAGGATCATGTATGTCCATTGCTATTTGGAATCTTGGATGATTAATTCTGCTATACGCTAAAATATATTAGCTTGACATGATGATAGTATGCATAAATTTACTTGATATTTTTTAGTAGCATGAGATATCTATAATTGCGGTACAGGATTTGGAGAACATCTGGGACCAATATTTAGAGCAAGCTCATTGAGCATTAAGATTAAACACTAAAGAGTAAAGTCATATATGAGGTGGGACTTTTCACTTTTGTGCCTTGGGAGGAAGATGGGATCCTTTGTCAAATTGTTAATCTTTCTCATTTGGCTACTATTACCTAGCGGAATATCCAGGATATCTCCTCACAACTATTTTGTTGAGTAGAAGCTTAGAGGATGATGATGTTACTGTGAAACTGCAATTTAATAAAATGGATTGATGGATTCAAGACAATCATGCAATTTCTCTGTGATTGGATATATTGAAAGAGATCTTCTTAGCACATACTCCAAGCAATCATATGATAAAACAGTAAACATGTTCTTGAGAGCTTATAGTTTTATGTATGATAGACGATACAAGAAAGCATTATTCGAGAACCTTCTGTTTCAACCCCCTATTGAAATTTGAAATGACAAATGCATTATGCTTTTCTTGTCTATTTTAGGTTGTTAAAGTGGCAGACTTTGGTGTCGCTCGGTTTCAAGATCAAGGAGGAGTTATGACAGCAGAAACAGGAACATACAGATGGATGGCTCCTGAGGTGTTGCTTCTTACTATACTACTAATAAATTTTCAATCATAGATACTGTAGGTAATCTATATAAAAGAAGTAAGTTCATGTTGTACTCATTTAATAAGGGTCTATAGTCCCATGAAGATCATTTTGTTTATATAGGTGCTAGCCTCATTAGTCTAACGGTTTTGGAGTGAAGTGATTTTGAGGTCGGGGTGAAAAGTTATGAAGGAAACAGTGGAGATAGGTCGAAACTGGGCAGAGAAATAGTGACATCGCGGCGATCGTTGGCGGGTAGTGGACGGCATTGAGGTAGTGGAGATTGGTTGTATAAGTTGGTGTCTCGTGGAGGTAGATGATGACTAGGGTTCAAAAATAAAATTAGAGTTTCTAGATTAGATCTACTCCTAAAAAATTAAAGGTGAAAACAAGATAACAAAATTAACCTAAATAAATAATTATTTTCTAATTTTATCATAATTCAAATAAACAATGACCACTTATATTCATAAGAATAGAGATATAACAGGTCAGATCTAATTCAACCTACTGTGCATACATGTGCGTATTATCTGCTTTAATTCAAATTTAAAATTAATGAGTGAAATCAACTAATTAGACTCAACCTAACTGACTCGATTATCGTGATCTAATCTTATCAAATATCCAACAGATAATATAAAGATTTCCTTGTCACCTGAACTAAGAATGGTTGGCCATCCTCGTTGAAGAGAAGTGAAATCCTAGCTGACCCTGCAGGAAAGGACAATCTGCTTAAGTGGATCACTAAAGAGCACAAAAATGGGATGCTGATGGCACCTCAACATGACAAACCATGAATAAGATAGAATAATTTCTAATTCCTACAGTTAGTTTAGTGACTTTAGTTGCAAATATCCACAACTGGATGTTGCCATATAGCACCAATTTTTTGATTGGTGAAAATTGGGTTTAAGAAGTAGGGAAAATTCAAAGTGTAAGAACCAGTGGACTATTTTATGCACTTTACTAGAGAGAGAAAACAGGACATTGATAAATGCCACAAATTTTCCATTTGGTGTAAATTGAAAGTGCAAGCATTTTATCCTGCTAGTCAGAACGTCAAGATGGGTCAATATGTATATCGTGCCAATGAAGTACCGACAAAGCAATTCAGTATCGAGTATATCTTACTTCAAAGACACCTGATTTTGGGTTCTTTCATCCCTTTTGACATCCTTTGCCTTTTAATTGTTGATCTATATATAATTCAGATTTTAGCAATCAAAAGAAATTTTGGTTTTCCCCAAGTATTTGCACCAAAATATTTTGGTGGTGAGTCATAAAATTAGAAACTAATTAGTCTATGATCCAAGCAGATCTACCACTTTCTGTGAGAAATTGCTTGCATTACACCAGTGACAAAGCTTCAATTTAGTTCGTAAAACCTTCTCTAAGTCCCTCAAAAAGTATAAAGGATTGGTTTTTGGGCATATTGAGGCCATCCAATATGCTAGGCTGCTAGCAACACACCAGCTTGGTATTACACATGTTACCTCTTGCATGACAATCCGTAACTACAAGAACTGAGATCTTTTATATCTTTACAGTAGAGGGAGAGTAGGAGGGAGTAGGAAAGAGGTAAAAGTATATACGATTGACTGATAGAGATTCTAAGATTGAAGAGCATATAATTATATATATGCAAATCCAAACTCAAATGTGTTTTCCTGTGCCATGTCCACTTGACATTGTAAGGTTCTGATATTACTATTTAGGTGCAACAAGTTGCTCTCAATCTTGTTTGATAACCACCTTAATTTGGTTTCTATCTGATGGATGTAACTAGCAAATACCATTTTCCTGTTGCTTGTTATTTTCCAGTTAAGGATAGGATTTAATTGAAATCATTACAATAATCAGAGCTAGGCGATAGACTTTATATTTTGAGATAATTCCCATTAAACCCTCTAAACTAATTATTGTTTTTCATATACATTTTCTGAACTTTTTTATTACCTACATACATCTATTAAATTAAGAAAAATATCCACATATATCTCCTTGAAGAAAAAAAAATTATAGGACCTCTAAACTCAAAATAAAAGTTCAAAGAATATATGTGAAAAATGATGACCGGAATTACCTCTTATATTTTTTAAATGGATACACCATGCAAGACAAATTTTTGGAGATTGCTTAAGCATAAAGCATTAGTCTGTCTTTTCTCTTGGGTCAAGCACTTGATGTGTTTCTTTCCTTTTGTTGGTCAAGTGATTCAAGTACTTGACTCTATCTAGGCAGAGAGAGGCAAATAGGAAAAAAACTTGCAGATTTGCAGCATTTTTATTGGAGAAGTCCTCAGTTGACAATAGACATTATAACTGCTGTTAATAAAGACACTTTTGATTGCCTCTATATACATATATCTTACCTGCCGCAATTTCTTGTTTACTTTTAAATTAGTATGAGATTGGTACTCTGCCTTCATTTCTGTTTCATTATTCAACATCGAGTTTGACTGACTTCTTGCTATTCCATGCCAAACTTCTGGTGAATGTGCTTATTCTTCTACTTCCTTTTAGGTTCTAAATCATCAACCTTATGATCATAAGGCCGATGTATTCAGTTTTGCTATTGTACTTTGGGAGCTTGTAACAGCCAAGGTACTCTTAAGCTGTGCTGAGGTCTGACATAATGATGAAATATTCAAAACATCTCATGATTCAGCAGTAATATTATTTGACTATTAACTCTTCATGTTGGTGTAATGCAGATCCCATATAATACTATGACACCCCTGCAAGCGGCCTATAGAGTGAGACAGGTGTTTGCATCATATAAAAAAAACCTTTTCCATTTACAATTGAGTGGATAGCACTTGACAATGTTTTCTGCTAGTGAGTTGCAGTGTCTTTATAAGAAGAATGAAGCAGAGTATTGGTTAGAATTATGGAATTTTGCTATTCCAAATCCACTTTTTGACCTCTAAATTTGAGTGTATGCACAAGCTCTCTTCCCGAAGAAGGCAGAGAAGCTTGGGGATACAAAGAATTCTCCCTTTCATTGCCATTGCCATTGCCTTCTTTCGATATCATCATGCTTGAACATCCTGGATTTTAGTAGTCACCGTGATTTACTTGCTGCTACATGAAAGTGATTTTCTTGGGACCTGGAATTATTAAACAACAAAGCCACAAAACTCATTCTGATTGTAACTTCTATCATTCTTGTGAAGACATAGGTAAGTATTTGGAACAATCATTGGAGAAAAAAATCTAGGGCATCTTTGTTCCTAAAACTCTTGGCATTTACTATTGCCCTAATAATTGCAACCTTTCATTTGTGCTCTTCCTCAATTAAATATGTTCTCAGTTAGACACCACCTCATATCTGAGTTTTAAACATTTCTGCAGAATCATCAACCATTCAATAATTGCTTATTGAATTACCATGTACATTAAATGTGCTATGAACCTATGAGTCCTTTGATCCGTTGATGGTATCTAAAACATCAGTTGCCACATTTCATTAGGAGATGACAGTGTGTATCAAAACTTATGCATTCTACCTACTATAATGCCAATTTTATTTCTCCTTTAAAATGCCGATATGGAAAGAATGTCTTTGGTTCTAGTCATTCACAGAAAAAGGTCTAACAAAATGGAACATGTCTGAATGTGCTTAACTGTCTCATTTTTATTAATTCTGTTTACTAGGGAATGCGTCCAGAACTGCCGGAGGATACAGATCCAAAGTTACTAGAATTGATGCAGAGATGCTGGGATACAGTTCCTGCTATGCGCCCTTCCTTCTCAGAGATAACAGTTGAACTGGAGGAACTTTTGAAGCAAGTTCAGGTAGTACACTAATAATATCTTTCTTAGGACCACTATAATCAGCATTTACTTGTGTTGTAATTCTGATATTCAGTTATCACTGAAGTTTCGAACCAAATGATGTTCTTCAGAACTGGTTTGTGACCTTTTGTCATTTATTACAGGGATTTGGGGAAACAAGCCAACGGAAAGAGGACGACCTGTGAAAGGGGTTAAAGAAACGACTATTGTGAGTATACATTTGCTGTGATACAGAAACAAAGTTTTGAGTCAGATGCCTCCAGCGGGTAGAATGTGCTACTGTAGTACCTCCTCGTTTCTTCCAATTTTTCCTCTTCTGGTGTACTTGTATGCAATTCCTTCTGCTTTTTTCCCCCTTTTTTCAAACACAGAAGAAATCAACATTCAGCCTAGCCACTGGTTCTTGGGCCTAAGTGTCTTTTGCTGGTGGCTGCTGCCAATATTCTTTGCATCTCTCACCAGTCGGGGATTGTATCTTTTTTAACCCTTTCTTTTTTTTGTTTTCTCAAAAGACCCACGCTTGCTGTACAAATAGAAACTGTATATAAACTGATATGCTAATTGATTTACTTTGATATCCGTGAATACTCTTCCAATTGTAAGTCTAATAGGTCGATCTGGACTTTGTGGAAATTTGCCAGGTTATGCTGAAATTTTCCTTTCTAGTTTTCCCTCCTTTATCACTAAATTGTAAATGCTTCATTTATATACTGATCGTGTTAACACACTGGTTTCGATTCGATCTAGTTTCATTGAACATCATTTGGTGGCACTGCAAAAGGCCTGTAAATGTTGTTGATCTGTTTTATTATCACACTGTTGTGAATCTGATGCCTGAATTCTCTATGCTTTATCTGATGAAAGGCTTCGTTTGCGAGGAGGATGAGAACTTTTTTTCTTGTTTCTAGAGCTAGCTTTACTCCGTATGAAACTGATTTTATGTCAATACTTAGGTTACTTACAAGGAGTTCATCTACATGTTTGTATAAATGGAAGCTCTCAATAGAGTTGGAACACCTCTTTCTTTCCTTTTGATTTTTATGAAGAATAAATCTAGGCAAATTCCACCATTCTCCTTAGTCTCCGAGCCCTCTAGAGGTGGAGACAACATAGCAAGCATTACAACTTATAAATTTCTAAATGATAATTACGGTAATTATTAGAAATGTTTTCCAAATACTTGAACTATTCTATTTGCATGATGTCTCATCTCCCCTTTCGTTGTTCTAATCTTGATCATTATTATTATTATTTATTTATTTTGAGAGAAACTAATCTTCATCATTATTGGTTGAAGACTTACTTTCCAAAACCGACAGCAAACAGACAAATACAGCACCAAATTTACTGACAGGATCAAAAGCAGTTTCCAAAAATTTTACCTACCAAGATGAACCAACTACCCTGAAACTTACCAACTCCCTCTTGAAGGATAAAATGAGAAAAGAAGAGATATTAACTTTTCTTCTTTTATTCAGATCGTCCTCCTGTAACCCTAACCCTAACCCTAATCCTAATTCCAACCCTAGACTCCTCTCCCTCTCCATTCCGGAGAGAAGGGTGACGAATCTTCTCAAAAACAAAAACCCAAACCCTAATCCCAACACATCCCTCTTCATGGTGGAAGAGATCAAGGTAGTAGAGCAAGGAGAAGCGAGAGCCAAACTCCCAATCTCTCCTCCTCCTCCTCCTCCACCTCCACCACCACCTCCTATTATATCCCATGGGAAACGAATTCCCACCTCTCCCACATCTCTTCCCCTCCCAAAGAAGACCCGCGACCTCCCCGACCTCTCCATCTGTCACTGCTGCGGCCTCCGCCCCGAGAAGAATCGAGTCCGGGCCCTCAATTCCCTATGGCGCATCCTTCTCCTCTGCAAAGATTGCCTCTCCAAGATTCGATCCGCTAAGCTCTGCTCCTACTGCCTCGAATCCGATCCCACCGCCTCTTCCGCCCGCTGCCTCCGCTGCTCCCGCCGCGTCCACCTTCGCTGCGTCCCCCGCGAGCAGCGTTATCTCTTGCCGTCGCAGATCGATCCCAATTCCTTCACCTGCATTGACTGCTGCCCTATCCCCAATTTCTTGGCCAAGAACAATTCACTGGAGGAGTTGGTCAGGGAGGCGAGCTCCGCCGCAGAGAAGAAGGCAGAGTTGGCTGCGACGGCAAGGGAGAATGCAATGAAGAAGGCGGTGGTGGCGAGGTCTGCCACTGAGCGGGCGAGGGGTGCACTGGGCGCGGTAGTTGTGGGAGAGGAGGGGGCTTTGTCGACAGAGCGGGGTCAAGAGGTTGATCCCGTGGTTGCTGATGAGGAATTGGCGCTTCAGTTGCATCTGGCGATGAATGGGTCGCAGAGGATTTCGAGGAGTTTGGGCTCTCCCGGTCCAGGGGACAATAAAAAAGCTCGTAAGGTTTGCGAAAAAGTTGAGTTTTGTGTTGAGAATAAGTCCTCGTTTGACACCGTTGAAGAGAGTGACTTTGGGAAGGATCCGTCTTCTCATTCTTGTTCTAGTGGGAAGAAAGATGAGCTGAGGAAGGAGATGGGTAGACCTCCTATGGTTATGCCGCCTCCGAAGGTGGAGCGAAGGAGGAGACTTCCGTTCAATTCTGAAAAGTTTGGTGATCCAAATGGAATCGTTCTTGCACTGGAGTGTGTAGGGCATGTGAGACGGCGAGCCTCTAAATTGGATAAACAGAGTAGTCCGCCTGATCGATATTTGAAGAAATACAGCAAGAGGAACCCGACTGTAAAAGGAATGGTTGATACGAATGACAACATGCCTTGTCCTGTGTAATTAGATGAGATGTTGGGTCACTGAAACCTCTTCATGCTGGTCACTTCACTACAGCTCCCTTGTTTTATTCTTCATTTGGGAGAAGATTACCAAGATTCGGATCGGGAAGGGAAAGGTAGGGAAGATTGAAATCTGTACTGTTATGGTGCATCTCATTTAGTACTATAATTCCTGTTACTATGCTTTCATATGATATAAAACTATCAGACTTGAGTTGTTGTACCTTGCATGCATGTGTGTAGAAATATCTGAGAGTGAGAATGGTTTTTCTTATGCTAATTTTGGAAATGAAAATATTGCTCATATTAAGAGGAGAGAATAGAACCTTTTGTCATACCATAAGTCAATTAAACGGAATGGAAAAAATGATAGAAGATACTCTCCCTTCTATCTTGAAATCTGATCTTCTCCATTGTAACTAGTATCATTTAGGCACGGTTGCTTTTTAAATAGGAAGTATATGCATTTTGTCATATTAACCTTATTCTTCATTGCCCAATTCTTATAAAACTTATCCTTGGCCATCTGCTGCTCCCATGTTCTTTCATTTTTGATAATATAACACTTTATTAATTTAGATTCTGGATATGCTGCATTCTTGGCCAGCATATTGTTGGGCAACTGCCCTTCTGCTTTCTTCTTTGTTCATATATTCCTATATTTAAATTGAGTTCTGATAGGTGATGGTCTCCTCTATTTCTTGCTCTCCCCTAGTTGTTCATCTATATGTACCTGCACATGTACTGCATACTGTGTATGAACTACACAAACTTTTGACCTCCTCTGTGCCAAAACTGTTGTTCAGAATGTTGAGCTATTTACAGTGCACTTTGTGGTGTATGCTAAAATAACAAAACAAACTCCAACAACAAGCTAAAGGCTGCATACATTTTTTCCTTACGAGACTCCACCTTGGTGGTGTCATCATGCATTATTACACTATACTGCCCTTTTTGGCAAATCCTGCACACTTTTTATGACCTACTATTTTTATTGAGTTAAAACATTGGTGCGAAATAAAATGATGCCTTTCTAGGCATTTTCTCCGCCTCTTTTTACACTCAGATTCGGAATGGCAGATGTGGTCATGAATCTTCAATTTCAATTCACATTATTGTGTTGTTTGCTGAATAATACCCACCACCTCCTTCTCGGATATCATTTCCACATGATATGCTGAAGTTGTTTAATGGTATGATGTTAATAGTGAAGTAAACAAATACCGCTCTCATCCCGAAAAAAGAGTTGATGGTCATGTTCATTGCTGAACAAGTATCTGAGGAATAAATGACTTAGTGGGATATGTCATACCTAAGTGCTTACAGATATAACTTCGACAGATATGATATTGGAGTCACTTAATATTCATCTTCCTGTTTAGAAAGATGTTTAAAGTTCTTCAGAGGTGGTTCACTTCCTTAAAAAAGAATTTTTGGAAAATCAACTAAAATGCTTTTAAACATTGCCTCATTGGTAGGTTGGTAGCATAGCAGCGTTAGTTGGTTGAGTTCAATATACCGGCAGTTCTTCGAAAGGAGAAGTGTTCTGTTGATTTTGATTGTCGAGTACTCACACACTTCCCATAGCGAAATATCATGTGCTAGAGTTTTTCCAGTCTTATTAACTTACGGGTTTTTTGCAGATTATAGATGTTTGTAAGATCCTCTTCTTCTTTAACAGCAGCATTGTTTCCTCTTTTAACCTTTAGTTATCTTGATTCTCTGGCTTTATTCACTGTGCCTGGACTATTCAGGTTGCCTTTGTTTATTTTATTTAGTTATTCAAATTTTTCTGGCAATATATCTTCATTTGCTTCGCAATCTGATAGCTTTATTATAATAATAATAATTATTATTATTATTACTATTATTATTATAATTTTTTTTTTCTTTTTTCTTTACAGGGTGTCTGGCAAAAACATTTTTTCAGAGAGCAAGGAGTGAATGGATTCAAGATTGATTGTTCCAGATCCAGTAATAGTGGTATTACTTGTTTGGATCTTCTGTGTTTTATTTTATGAGCTAGAGGCTCTCGAAAAATATGAGGGGACTTAACCCAGAATTCTTACTTGTGATTACTTAATGATAGAGTCCTTTTAAACTTTGATGTTACATCCACAATTCTACTTTTACTAGTTGGTTGAAAGGTTGCTGGGTATTGTACACCATTTGATCGTTTTCTTCTTTTTAATCATTGGTTCTGGCACCGCCATGTTACTTTAGCATACTTTAGTTTGAGCTAGGTGCATCAATTCTTTTACAAATGGCAAGGGAAAATCTGATACTCATTCACACTGTTCTGTTGGTCTTCCAACCATTGGAATTATTTTTATGCTGATGGAAGTTTTCTATGCCTACTGGATGCGAAGCGTATAAATTAACGTACGAAATTTTCCACTATATTTGGAGTTTGGAGTAAGTAACAGATATATATTGGTTCGCTCAATTGTACTGTGGACTATCTCGCAGTAAGTTGTTTATAAATGAGATTAATTAGTTCCAAGAGCAGGGATCTATCAGTAAAATTGCACTTTACTTGTAAGATGATGCTTCACTGATGCTAGTGTTGGATCTAGATATAAAATCAGATAGCTAGTTTGTGATACAAAATAATATTTGCTTTCCTCGAAATAACTCAACTGCTTTTAGTCTTTTATCACATAAAGGAAAGAGGTGTTAGTTGAGCAACCTTAAGCACCGGAGTTAGCAACAGTTTTATCAGTAAGGTAAAAAAAATTCTTTGGATAAGATGTCTGTACTTATTCTGGGAAAAAGTCCACTCTTATGCTGTTTCTAATAAAAGATGGGATTGATCTGCAACAAATTTAGCTAGATGACTTTTGAAAGATCTACCAAAAGTTTCTTGTCTTCAGAAATGGATGGGCATATTCTCCATCTCTTGAATCAATTCACTTCAGGCCAACAGATTGCTGCTATTGTTTTTATCCTTCTCATATCCAGGATTTCAGTTATGGCAAGATAGAGAGTTAGAGACTTGTCATGAGAGGGGTAAAACCTTAAGCAGAACTGCCTTTTATTCTTTTCTCATTCCAGTTCTAAATTGTTTGTTAATTTTCTGGCTCAGGACAAAAGTGAAGGTTGCTGTTTGAACAGAACTTAACCAAGTTTTGCTGACTATTCACAAGGAGAATAGGTTTTTCTGTTGAAGCTACAAATGATCTAGAGATTTTAGACTTCAGCATGGTGGAGAGGATGAACTTCAAACAATAGTTATGCTAATATCATGCCATATATTCTGGTAAGAGTTTCTCAATCTTTTCCCTTGATGTTCTACTGTGATTGTTTTGGAAATTTCTCATGATTGTATTCAATTGAACACTATCTTACAGTGGAAAAGTTGTCAGTTGACAAACAGTTAGATTAAGTGATTGGGAAATTTCTAATACCAAAAGCCAATTGAACTGAGCTCAGTCAACTGTCAGGATTTGAACAGGGGTTCCCAATGTTACCAGTAACAATTTGTGCTCTGGTGTCTGATTAAACCATATGTACAACAGTATGAAGGTGGAAAACTGAAGTACAACAGTGTGGTGCCTATTAACTCTTAACCTGAGGTAGGTTACTTCCCAACATTGGCATCTAATTTAATTTAAAACTACTATATCTCTCTTCCTTTAATGTATTTGATTTCTTTTATTGATAGTCCACAAGACTTCCATCTCAGAATTAGGTTCCTTTTTTGGGTGTTATCATATTTTTGCCAAAGATAGATTTGTACCAAGATATTTATTACATAAAAGATTGCTTTGATGGTAGCTACTGTTCCCTATTATATAGTCTGAGATCCTCAATTGTTTCTTCCATGTATTTTCGTTCCTATGTTATCTATAATTCTCTATTAATAATATATGCAAATATTGCCTCTACTTATGTTGTTAATGATAAATATATCATTTATGGTGAATTACTAAATGTCTTTTATTACAGAAGTAGGATAACAATGTGATGGATAATGACACTCTCATTTGAAGGCTACAACATTCAACCGCTCACATTCAAGACTTATCTATTTAGGCCTAATTCTTGTTCATAGATTAAAACCATCAATAGACAGCAATAAGGACTCTACTTACAAACTACTATTCTTCTTGTATGCAGGCCATCAACTGTAGGGTGGAGGCGGGAGGAGATGATGTGGTGAGTGAGAGTGTGGGATTGCTGGCGGCACTGCATAAACTGGTTGTGGTGGTGGAGAAGCCTTGTGGTCATGAGGGGGTGGGGGAGGTTTATTATGATATGTGGTTGGGGGTGGTGGCTTTTTGACTGGAGGAGGAGGTGGTGGTGGATGCTTCGAGTGCTGAATTGGTGGCGGTGGTGTGTAGGTATTGTGACACGGTGGCGGTGGCGGTGGTGGTGATGAGTTTGCAGGGTGAGGTGGAGTGTAGTTATTATGACTAGGCGGCGGCGGCGGCGGGTTTGCACGGTGAGGTGGAGTGTAGTTATTATGACTAGGTGGCGGAGGCGGCGATTTTGCACGGTGAGGTGGAGTGTGGTTATTATGACTAGGCGGCGGTGGTGGCGGTGATGAGTTTGCAGGGTGAGGTGGAGTGTAGTTATTATGACTAGGCGGCGGCGGCGATTTTGCACGGTGAGGTGGAGTGTAGTTATTATGACTAGGTGGCGGAGGCGACGATTTTGCACGGTGAGGTGGAGTGTGGTTATTATGACTAGGCGGCGGTGGCGGCGGTGATGAGTTTGCAGGGTGAGGTGGAGTGTAGTTATTATGACTAGGCGGCAGCGGCGAGTTTGCACAGTGAGGTGGAGTGTAGTTATTATGACTAGGTGGCGGAGGCGGCGATTTTGCACGGTGAGGTGGAGTGTGATTATTATGACTAGGCGGCGGCGGAGGCGGTGATGAGTTTGCACGGTGAGGTGGAGTGTTGTTATTATGACTAGGCGGCGGAGGCGGCGAGTTAGCACGGTGAGGTGGAGTGTAGTTATTATGACTAGGTGGCGGAGGCGGCGATGAGTTTGCACGGTGAGGTGGGGTGTAGTTATTGTGACTAGGCGGCGGAGGCGGCGATGAGTTTGCATGGTGAGGTGGAGTGTATGTATTGTGACTAGGGGGGGGAGGTGACGAGTTTGCATGGTGAGGTGGAGTGCATGTGCTATGACTAGGTGGGGAAGGCGGCAAGTTTGCATGGTGAGGGGGAGATGGTTGTCCTGGATATGGAGATGACATATGTGATGGGGGAGGGTACTTAGAATAGCCGTGAGGCGGTGGTGTCAAGTGATAAGATGGAGGTGCTATATGTTGGTGGGGTGGTGAGTGGTAGGATGGTGGTTGGGCTGGCGGTATGGTGGGACTGGGGTGTTTTGGTTGGTGATGGTGGTGGCCATGGTGGTGGATGGGGAGCGGAGGGGCTGCAATTGGAGGGTGTGTTGATGGGGTTGGCTTTGGATAGGTGTTGTAGGGTGAGGAGGCAGTGCAAGAGGAGGATGAGAACATTGCCATGAGAGCCAAGCATAGGGCAATGGCCCTCAAGCCCCTATTTGCACCCATTCTATAAGGTGAAGAGGAGATTTGGATGGGTTTTTCTCAAATGCCATCCATTTCTCCCTTTATATAGGCCTAAGATGTAGGGGGGATTAAAGGAAAGTAGACCTGGTATTACCTCTTCTCAATTTTCTATTTAGTTAGAAGAGAATTGGGTGAGACCAATCAGAGATTTCGTACCATAGTATAGTTTTGGACTTCTTGGAGACCACAAATAGCCAATAAATTTGGTCCCATATATTTGTTGGTAAAATGCAAAGTAAGTGTTCCATTATTCAGGATAAGTGGATTGTTACCTCATCCGTGAGGAGGACTGACTTCACGGGCTTGGAATGAATGAATAGTACACACAAATTTATATAGAAGGGACCAGATCTTCTCCTCAGTTGCAAACAAATCCTTGTTGAAATTGGTATTTGCGAGATAGATGCATGCAATCTATGGCTTAACTATGCTATAGGTTTCCAAATTTTAACTAATGATCTGTTGATTTCTATCCTTTTCTGTTATTATTAGTGGTATTATTATATATTTTGAGAAGTGCCAACTTAATAGTCTCTCAATTAAGTTGGTGTCGTTGGGATTCAAACTCGGAAACCCTCAGTGCAATATGAGCTCATTTAACAAACTGAGCATGATCCCATTAGCTATAAGTATTAGTTGTATTATTATTAGTTACTCTAGCTCTTCCAGGGATCATCCATTAACAATTGTCTGAAGATATTGCAAGATTGTTACAGAGAGAAATCTTACATTTTTTCTTCTTTTTTTTGTTGATACCTCATTCTACTTCAGTAATGTTGATTATTATCATTATTATTACCACCTGATAATTAAATCTGCTCCACCCTCTACCCACTCAACCGGATCGTGACCTGATATGGATTTTGCCATAGACCACCTCGTGATGGAGGGGTTAAAAAAGTCGTCGTAGAATCCTGTCGATTATGGGATGTGGGGCCGACATTTCACTAAGATTCACACAAGGTTGGAAAATCTATTGATGTCCTCATCCTCTCCACTTTTACACGAATCTGTGTAGTGTGTAATATTTGTTTATTTGTTTATGTTTCCTTCTTTCCTCTGCTAGGGTTATTCCCTCATGTCTTAGGGAATATCTCTTACTAGGTGAAGAAAACATGCCCCTCCTTTCCCACCACCTTTGAAGAAATTGAGGACCATAGTGTGGATTGGATTATATTATTACACTGATTGTTTTAGCTAATTGCCTTTTAGGACGCTTTTAGAACATTGAGGGAACTGATGTATTAGCTTTGGAGAAATGATTTGGGCTTTGATTGAGTGCCTTGGAATATTGGCTCTGCCTAATGGTTCAATCTATTATTTGATATCCTTTTCGCTCCTGCCTATATCTAAAGCTCTAATTTGATATATTATATATCAAGCAAGGATTACTGTTGCCAGGTACTCTCCATCTTTTAGATTCACTCCATCAAATCAAATGATATGAGGGTAATCTTGTTATTGTAAAAAGATTGCTCTATAAATAACTACTTTTGCTCCATAAATTTGAGTTGCCTACTTAAATTGTATGCTTTATATTGCAGCTGTGTGTACACATTGAAAAGAATTACATGCAGGGCAAAATGATGGGCCAATGTCCAGAGAGCAAAATTTCAGGAGAACTAGTCCTCTTCTGGAGATCGGCCGTTGGGTTATTATTGGGTTAACCTAGGCTTCATATTTGCATTGAAACCTCCTCGTTGGATTTTAGCATGATGTTAAAAACTCCAACTGCAACTATCCTTTCCCAATATTTAAATGATCAAAATTATTCTTTCTTTTCTTATAATATATATATATATATATTCTCTTCTAGTTCTAGTTTACACTTGCATATATAAACCTCGGCTTTTAATTTCTCGTAACCTTTCTATGTGGACCTGATCGTTGTAGTGGGCCGGCTGTTTTCTCGTGATGGTGTTGGAGGTGGTGTTAGTGGTGGGTGATGGTCATGGAGGAGGGTTTAGAGCCAGAGGAGGAGGAGGTGGTGGAGGTGGTCCCTCCAATTATAGAGGAATAGAGAGGTAATTTTATGATACCCTTTAATGGCGTCCAAGGGTTTTCAAAAGTCTAAGAGGCGATTTGTAAGCTATAATAATATAAGGAGCCAAAGTGATACCAGATTAAAATATATAAATGCAAAATATAATTAAGTCTTTTTTTTTATAAACAATGAGCTTGTAGACAATATAGTTCGGCCATTTAAAAAAGAAACAAGCACAACAAATTTAAATCATACGCAGCATATAGTATTTTTTTTATTATAAAATATCACTAAATTTTGCCCTCTAGTATAAGTGAATCCATAGAATGACCTCTCAACCATTAGATTAATGTCTTTTATTATCATTAAATTGAATTCTTATTTACCTTTTGACACCTAAATGTTGTTTGTTTTTATTGTCCCAAAACAACCCCAACGTTAAGTCTAGTTAACAAAGAATTACTATATAGACAGAGTTAAATTACAATAGTACTTCTATATAGATCAACATGCCCTACTTACTTTTGATAAATAACTAGGGGCAATTTAGGTTTGAATGTACGAGATATTCTTCATTTTTTGAGGCAATAAAATCAAAACGTAAATTATTTCTCAATCACCTTCCCTTTCTTTTATATATATTAGTATTCATCCTGTCCATTTTCTCCTCTATCACCATCTTTCTACTTCTCCACTCACTTTCTATCATCAAAATTCATAGACTTTATATAAAGCCATGCACATGAACTCCTAATCCCAACTCCCTTAATATCATCATCATCAATTTTTCATTTAAAACTCCAACGCTACCTGGATACCATAACTCTATCCATCACCAATCCCAAGGTCTGAAACAAACAACCCTAGTCAACCCTTGAGCCTAGATTTCTCGGTTTACGTGGTCACTTCGATTTCCCCATGGTTGACTTGTGATTCATCTCCGCGTTGGAATTAGAAAACGACCTCCTTGTTTTCTTTCTCTCCTTTTCTTTTCCTTCCTTCCCTTCTAAAAATAATTCTCTCCTTTTGATCGAGCAGAAGAAGTCAAATCTTGTGGCACGAATCCCCTTTTGCTTTGCTTTGCTTCTTTTCTTTTTCTTTTTTCTTTTTTTCCTTTCCTGCCAAAAGATTTAAGACCATTAAAAGGAACAATAAAGGAGATTAAAAAAAAAAAAAAATATATATATATATATATATATAAGATAGAGAAAGGTAGGGTTATTAATCACAATAGACATCCTGAAGATTCTTTTACTTGCTGGTTAAATCTATATTAGTAACTCAAATAATAATTTATCCAAATAGTTTATTCTTTGGGTCTTTTCTATCACTTTATTAGCACATTCTCAGCTAATTCTAGCGGAGTTTGAGTTTAGCTTACAATTATCTATCCCATGTTTGCAAAAAGAGTCTTCATCATATCATATACCTCTGTTTCCTTTTTATCCGCCAGCATCTACGCTTCTTCCATTTATTAGTTTGCCCCCCACCCAGTTATGCAAAAAGCTTTGCAGATTGGGCTCAGATTTCTATCTACCATTTAATAACAATTATTAAAGGCCTTGGGATTGAAGTAGTGGTCAAAAAAGCCAAGCAACTCTTCTGGATTCCATGTACAGAATACAATCATCTTCCACTCCTTTATTACTCTTTTGTTTTTTCTTCTTTCTTTCCTCATCTTTGCAACCCCACTGTCATGATTGAGTCTTTGCCAACTAACGTCCGTCTTTATTAAACCTAAATCCCAAATTAATTTGCTTGGTTTTAAGGTTAAGAGAATTTTAATTTCCTTTAATGAGAGAAGAGAGGTTGGCAACCTAATTGGCAATTATGGCCTTCTTTTTGCTTGGTCAAGTCTTGCATGATGATTCCAAGCAAATTTCTTGGGCTGATGATATGGATATCAAATTACTAATACTACATTACTCCATTAATTAATGGTGGGCTAACATACTTTTGTTTGTGTGTGTTTTGTTGGGACTCACACACTTAGTCATAATATTTCAGGTTGGATTTAAAATCTATTATTACGCGTTGAACAAGAATTATTTTGTTGAAAATTGATACCGAGAAAATAATATTATTTTAATGATTTTATTTAAGGTCTAACCGGGACTAGAAAGATGAGAAAAAACGACAATCTTAGAACCAAACCCTAACTTTGATTCCGGTTCAAAGGCGTAGAACCGGTTCTGATTCAGAAACTTTTAAACTGACTCAGTAATCAAACATTAAAATAAAAAATAAAAAAAAAGACAAACCAATCGAATTCGGAATTTAGTCTCAAACCTAGCGAGAACTAAATCCTTGTAAACAGTAATAAAACCTGTTCAAGGATTCAACTCCAATGTTGAAACACCACAAACAACCAATCTAACAAGATAACAAAATGACCAACAATGCCAAACAAATATAGTTGTTGTATAAAGGAGCCACACAGAGAGAGAGAGAGAGAGAGAGAGAGAGAGAGAGAGAGAGAGAGAGAGAGAGAGAGAGAGAGAGAGAGAGAGAGGCAAACATGAACCCTTTTGAATCCGTCGATTAGTGGTTTTAACTAGTAGTTTATCACCCCGCTTAATCGATAGCTCCGTAGATTAAAATCTCCAGAATTTTGTTGCTTCTCTCGTTTAATTTTTCATGATTTCAAACCTTTTAGCTCTCATTTTCCTTAATTTCACATCTCGGTGTATCAGACAAAGATATCTTCGCCGGGAACAAACCGCGAGGTCTTCAATCAGAACTCAGAAGCATACAATAATCAACAAACACATCAAGAATTAGATGCCAATTTCTCCTTTACTTTGATTTTTTTTTTTTTTTTTTGTTCTTCCTCTGTCAAAAATCTCTATCCATTTACAAGAAAAGGCTCCAATTTCCCTCCTCTTTCATTCTTTTGGAAAAGAAATCAAAATTCGAATTCAAAAGGGCATGATATGAGTAGTTTTGGTATCATACCCACCAAGGCAGCTCTTGGCGTTCACCTTAAAGATCCTCAACAAGTCCGCCGCCATCTGCCTCGCCGCCGGCGAGCATCCGCTCTGCATCAGGAGGAGCAGCCTCGTCAAGCCTCCCTCCGCCGCCGCCGCGGCATCGGCCGCCCTCCGGTCCCTGTGCCGGTGGCACACATTCCAGAGCACCGCCACCGCCGCCTCGGCCCCCTCCTTCCCGGCCTTGTTCATCCTCCTCACCACCGTCTTGATCGCCTTCTCCTCCTCGCAGATCGCCGCGCGGCCCTCCGCGCACCCCGCCGCGGCTTCCATCACTCGCATCGCCTTTTCCGCCGCGGCCGGGGATGTCGCCGGGGAGGCGAGCACCGACGTCGCCGCAGCGACCACGCCGAGCTTCACCATCTCCTCCCGCGCCCGCCGCACGCCGGAGATCAATGCCAGGATCGCAGTCGCTGGCTCGACCGCGCGCGGATCCGTCTCGCCGGCCAGCCGGATCACTTCGCGGATCAGCTCCGCCGACTCGGCGATCGAGCTCCTCGCCTTCCGATCCGACATCGAGATCATCTTTTCGAGCAGAATAGCAGCGTCGATCCGGGGCTCCAGCCCGCTCCCGTGCTCCAAAATCCGCACTAGGGCGGAGACGGAGGAGGCGAGATCGGACGAGATGGCCGCTGCCGCGATCTTCCTGTTGCCAATCTCAATGCAATCGGAGGTAAGCACGGCAACAAAAACCCTAACGGTCGCCTCGGCCGTCTCCAGATCCGGTCTCTTGAGAAGGGGCGCGATCGCGGCGGCGCAGCCGCCGGCATTGACGAGGTTATTCTTCTCAAACTCGTCGACGTCGTCAGAGAGGAAGAACGCAGCGAGACGGCGCAGCGGATCCGCCGGATCCGCCGCGGCGCGAATCTTGGCGAGGAGGTCTGGTCCTCCGCCGGAGGCGGGGTGGGGTAGGGTTATCGCGGAAGACCAGAGGTGGATGAGGCTACGGAGGGTGAGGTTGGGGACGAGGTCGGTGGAAGGGAGGGGCTGCATGGTGGCGGGACACGTGGTGTTTCCTGATTCGAGCCAGCGCTGGATGGAGGAGCGATCGTACGTCACCCCCGTGCATAGGCTCACAGGCGACTTCATCACGTCCAGTGAGATGGGGCACCGGAAGAAGCTGGGGACCTTCACTTCCAGTGGCTGGGATAGCCTATCCTCCTTCCTACCCATCATGGCACGACTTATCCCTACTCTTAACTCTTATCCGCCTTCTTATTCTTCTGACGTCGGATTAACTATCGGCACGAAGTATAGATGGGAGGAAGAGGAGGACGAGGGAGGGGGTGAGGACTGAGGATGGAAAGGGAAAGGTAGGGAGGGGGGTGGATTTTATTGGGGAGGAGTCAAAGAAAGAAAGAGGATGACGTCTGATCGGGTGCGAGAGATCGCTTTCCTTCCTTTCTTTGCTTTCCCATATTTACATATAACACCCTGTATAATTAAAATTACGTTTAACGCCCTATAAAATCTTTCTTTTGCGAAAAGAAGGACGACGGTCAAAGTGAGAATGGTATTCAAGGTTATTACAGAGAGAAGCAGGGTGTTAAATGCGAAGTCCCCACTCCCCAGTCGCAATCGATTGGAAGAGTTGTTTATTCTGGTCGACGGTCAAAGTGCGTGCGGATGGTGAGCAGATTTCGTGGGCTAACAGAGGAGGATATCCTGCACACGCGGTAAGACACAGTAATCGTGATACGCAGATCATAAAGATCCCATCTTGTGGCCGCGATCTTCCGGGTGCTCCTCTGGGTGAGAATAAATGCGTGCTTCTTAAAGTTTTCTTGTTAACTAGTAATGATGATAAATTAATTTATCGTATGCAGAGGAATAGAAGGAGGAAGAAGACTTTTAATATTTTTTTTTTAATTTTTAAAAAAAAAAGATAAAAGAAGAAGAGTGTGGAAAGCAATGAATGCGAAGGTGGTGGGGTCGGAGATCGGAACCAACGGAGGATAGGGAGTGACACGTGGCGTGTACGTGCCCACTGGCACGGATTCGAACGGCCGCCGCACGCTCGGGCTTCTTCCAAATGCCTGCATTTCTGGTCAGTGCTTAAAGTCATTAATTACTGCCTTTCCACTAATTAATATGCCACAAAATATATTTTAAGGTGTAATTCTTTTTTCTTTATCAGAGTTAATATTGAAGTAAAAAATGCTAGCATCGTTTTAACCTATCCTGATATATCTGTAGATGACATTGAACTGGTAATAAAGTTGAATTATAATGCAACGGAGAGAAAATTGTTCTTTTAAGTTCTTAAATTTCTGAAAGTTAGTGGAAGAAAAAATTTAGAGGAGAGAGAGTATTTCGATTATTTTCTGCTAATAGAAATTTTATCATACTATTTTGATTTCACGTTATGATTTACGATAATAAATTGGATAATACTTAACCAAAATGTTGACAATCTTGATAGAAAATCACTATTAAAACTACCAGGGGTTAAATTTAAATGTCAGGGGACACTTGAAAAAAATTTCAGCCAAACTATGAGCAGAGTAAGATATATATATATATATAATTCTGATTACAATCTTATAGTCAAGTATTTCGGCCTTAATTAAATCTGCCAGCTAATTGCATTCATGTTTATGAACTTTGACACCTACCTAAATTAGCTAAACGCACTTTTCGTGAGTCTACCTAATGTTTGTTACAGTGGGAAATTTACTAATGGTACAGCGTATACAACTAAGTCAAGGGAATCCAAGTAATTGGTCTAATCCAACTAGTTCTCCCCTCCCACGTCTTTGACCATCTTAGCATGCAAAAATATAATTAAGATTCTGTTCTTAGCTAATCAGTGGCCCCCTCTTCCGACCTCGAAAAGTCCACGGGGTCGAACCATCGATTTTTGCGTCGGAGCACACTTATTTGACTTGGAAGACCAACAAAGTCAAGTGCTCGTAGATCTTCTAATCCTATTTCCTGCCCCGGTTTGTACGTTTTGTGTTTGTCCCTTCAATTCCACTACTGGTTGTCTTGTTCGTGATTAATTCACTGGATTTTGTTTTGAATCTTCCGTTTACTTGCTCTTCCAGTTTCTCCATTCCTAGCTGACAACCATTCAATTTATCCCAATTTCCCGGGTTACAGGAACTTTGGACCACTTAGATATAGTTGCTGTTAAATTTTGACAAGAATCTTTAAGGCATTAGTTGTGTTGGAATGGAAGTTGGATTCAAGTATGCCTAGGTGTTGATGCGTGTAGAGAAGTCGGTATTTAATTATTTAGAGAGGACTATTTGCATCAGCATGCCACTGTATATTTTATTACCATCCAATGTGGTCCTAAATCCTAAGACTATTGAACGATCTGTTGCAACTAGGGGTGATAATGGATCAGATAAAATCCAATATGATCTGGTTCTATATCCGAATTTAGTTGGATATAAATCAAGACTTTTCTATCTAGATAGTCTATGCATATACAGATACATGCATCTTTATATGCATATAGTTTTAAATATTATAGAAAAAGTGATATGAAAGACAGTTTTACATGAATTGTGAATCTACTTTTCATGAATATATTAATTGTGTTTAAAGATTGCAGTCATGTCATAAGTTCTTATAGATTCATATTTTTCACCTATAGTTGCCAGTTTTACTCTTCCTTTCTTTGACTGTTTCTTCATCTCATAAAGCATTAAATGTGTTGAATCTTCGACGATGCGTTGCTTAGTTCTAGCCTTACGTTAGTATGCAATATTTTCCTAATCTTGTCTACTATATTCAACAAGTCAATTTGGACGGAAGGTAGCATTTAGTTGTGTAAAGTACCAGTTTATTATTCAAAGAGAGAGAGCCACTTTGGTTGAAGAACTCCACATACCCACATGTTTGGTTCAACTGCTTTAAAGAAGACAGCCTAGCTCAAGCTCATAAGGATTAGTTTTAGTGCCAACCTTGACATTTGTCAACCAAGGCAAAGAACCAAACCCAACTGCCATTACCAAAGGGTTTACTTTAATGCATTCATACAAGTCAGATATGAATAGAACTATTAGCCATTTTGCGAAAAGAGACCCCACAATTTATTCGTAATGCATGGTTGATGAATAATGTAATTGTTTTGTTTGGGTGATGCTGGAAGACGTGTGGTTAGGGAGGAGTCTATTAGGCTTTTGGTACATTAAAGTATCCAATCAAAGAACACGGAAGTCTACACTTTGACTAGGGCTCCACTAGAGATATATTTATACAAGGTGGTTGTGGTGTCCAATAAGGGAAGAACTTTGCTTTACGTGCATGCATTAAATATTCCACATTGCTATTACCATGTTCACAAGGCACATCTGAAAACTAAAAGCTTATACTTCTGGAGTTCATTTTTCTTGAAAATGTTGAAATAGGACCACACCGAACTTTAGTACTTGGTTAAACTAATCATACCTGTCAAATAAACTTACCAGTTTAACCTGAGAGAAACTTAGCATCTATGACCCTGGCTTAATTTTTTTTTTCTTTCGATTATGATTGAATCCAACAATCTTAGCTGAATGCTCTGAAAGTAACTTGACCAAAGGTCGGATTTCAGAGAGATAGAAGGCACTTGGTGGGTGAATGCATACCTTTTAATATCTCTCCATTGGGAACATTATGTAATGCTATCTCATTCTTCTCATAAAAAGAGAGAGATATTTGGACCAGCATTTTTCAAATGGCATGCACATAAATATACATGTTGAATTGCACATAAACATATTACGACTGATATTGTTCATGATAAACCAGCAACAGTACCATTTTCATTATCATGTCTACATTCATGAATTGCTCACAAAGGCGTTTGGTATTATTGTGATTCAACCTAGCGCTGCAATTGGCATACACATGAGCAGTTAGATTCATCATGTCATAAGAGTAGGTCTTTTAATTTGATACACGTGGCAGAGTACTGTAAGGCCAGGAGTCTCCTTTTAACATTTTATTAGCTATAATTCAATTCTGGGATGCAAGCAATTGCATTCCTGATCTTCAAGTGATTCATGATCCAAGGGATGGAGCTTCAGAAAAGGTATCTTCTTGCACTAGTTAGCATTGAATATTATACTAATTTACTAAGATATATGGATTCCATTTGTACATTTCGAAACCTAGAGCCTGTTTCTTTCATGTGTATATGTTCTATTTGTATATATTCATTAAATTTCATGGCAATCTATGAAGAACCCACTATATCGTGATGAAGAAATCAAGAACTTCCATTGAAGGTTGATTGATTTTCTAAAGAAGAGTGTCATCGTGGTGCTAAAGATACTAACAACTAAGAACATATACATTAGAAATCCACGTGATTATAGAACATATGGATTCATTTCTAAGAATCATATCTTTTTCACTTTTATCTGTGTGAATTTATTAAAGTATTACCACATCGAAGTAACAGTGGTTTTCTAATATTTTTCAGGTGAGAATTTTATGTGTGGATGTCTTCACATGGCCTTTGACCTTTTCATTGGAGGGGAGGTATAGTGGGAGAACGAGAGAAGATTGATTGAAGGTACTTTTCCTCCTTTAGATGGTGGCCACTGTATATGTGGCTTTTTTTTTTTTCCTTTTTCAACATAAAAGTTATGCTTAAAACGTAACAGTTGGATCCTACTTGTAGATTATGAATATACATAGATTTAATAGAAGAGTAAAAAAGGCAACGCGCAAGGGTTGAATGGCAGAATAATAGTGATCCATCATTTTGCGACGTCGGTACCAACACGATACTTCCTTTCTGATGTTCAATGTTTCTAAAGTTGGTCAAAGCCATTCGCCAACTTGTCAAATGTTTATATGGATTGGCATGCTAGTCATCTTTAAATGCAGATGTTTCACAAGCATCCTAAGGTTGATTCTTATTTTAGGACCTTTTCACACTAAAGTTGATTTAAAACATTTATGAGTTGAAATGTATTATTCACAAGATGCAATAGCTATTGCCTTCTCAGATGGTTAGCAATTAAAATGAGCTCATGATTTGCAAAACTAGGTTATTTGCAAGTGGTTTTATTCAACTTTGATGTGCTTAATTTTCCTACAAAAGTAGTTTCCGGAGTCTTTTACAGTTGACACAACTACATGAATGGTAAAATAGTAGTAAAAGACATAGGTTTTTTTTTTTTCTTAATCCATGTTTATCTCTATTCAAGCAGTATTTGCAAATCATGATGCATGACTCTTGTAAGTTTAATCTTAAAGAAGTTGATGTATAGCAATACTTTTCTAAGCTGAAGATATTCTAATGACTAGTGTCCTGCCTTGATTGTGTTCAATTATCTAGTCCCTAGAAGAAAACCCACTAGGCAATGCAGTTGAAAGCTATTGGGCTTGCATTTTAGGCATTGTCCTTTGGGCTTAGAATGGGCCACGGCCCATTAAACTGTTTTCTTTTTCTTTTTTGACAAAAAAAATAAAGAAATCTTGGGACACTGTATGTTTAATTGTCTACCTATGAGAACATCTAAGCACTACTACCTTTGATGACTCTGAGATAATGAAAAATTGTGCATCTCTTAACATGCCAAATCATGTTTATAGATATCTTGGATAGGATCACCTAGTTTCACATATCAAGCTAGGTAGCTATTTGATATAAAAGATTATGCATATAATCTTTCTGAGCCTAAGTCTTCACATTAATAACTTGCCTAATTGAGGTAGAATCCTGCAACATCTAGTCGATAATCAAACTAAAGTACAATCTACTCCTATTCAAATTTAGCATTTTGGGCCTATTGAATGGTCTTGAGTCTTGACATAAGACAGACATCAGGGAGAGTGATGGGAGTCATGGAGTAACTACACCATACTAGCTTAAGCTCTTAGCAAAAGTTGTTGTTGTTTACTAGTATTTAGACGAGGGAAATCTTTTCTTAATCCTCTAGGTTTAATGTATATTTTTTATGGAACAGAGTACCCATATGACTTTTCCAGGATTCCAGGCTTGCTTTTCTCTTTCCAGTTATTACTTGGAAAAGTATAGATGCAGCTTAATTAGACACACCAAGTTGGACCGCAATTGCAGCACAAATTTGCATCATGTACTACAGTCATGCTTTTACAGCTGCCACCATGGGACTGAAAACTATTCTGTTGCAAGAATTCTTCTGAACTAATTGCTAGTCCAGTTCTATTAAGCATACCACCTCTTTTATGATCTTGGTCATCTCTTATTGGCTACATCTGATAACTTTTCGCACAATCATGCATCATGAAAGCTAATTAGCTCTAGTATTTATAAGAACTGTAGGGCCTTGTAAAGCACCACTACCCTGGAAAAAATTCAGTACCAGGTTAAGTTTCTTTCTCACATTTTTTGTATTTCTGGACTTCTTTTCCCTGCAGACACTGAAGAGCCCACCATGAGAGTGTTGTAATAAATTTGACACCTGTGAATTGAAGACATGTATACGGGGACAAGGAAGATGCTTATGGTGGTGGGTCATGGCTTCATAACTATATATGACACGAGTCAGGGGAACATGGACCATGATAGCAGACATGAGCTACATCTTCTCCTTTCTTTGACCCAAACATTTGGCCAAGCATGCAAATGTATAATAGCAATGTGGAGTTCCTCTCGTCAGCTTGCATGTTCTACTTCCTCAAATAAAGGTCTGGAAACCAGGCAGGTAAGCAAGTCTACGCATTTTATCTCTTCAAGTTTTCTTCCTTCGTGAGCTCAAAAATAGAAGCCAGCTCACATAAGATTGATATGTTTGCATTCCCTTCATTCAAGAACTTGCACCTTTGCATGATTGTAGTGGCTTATCAAGAGTCTAGGTTGGTTAGTTGATCAAATTAAATGAAGCCACCATCCAAAAGCAATTCAGTTTTACATAACCATCTTAAGGGTTAGGTGTTAAGATGCATGAGACCTTCCTAGTGTTGTAGACCAATTAGCATGGCAAATCTTTTTTCTTTCAATCATTCAAGAGCACGAATAGTATATATAGATAGGCCAAGAGGCTAACGGTCACTCGGTATATAATTATTTTTGCTTTGTCAGACTTTAACTAACATACTAAGTCGTCTAGTTTAGACTTCAAACAATATGTTTTATTAAACTATTGTCTCAAATTAAATACCATCGAGATATCTTGAGTAAGTAATTTTGTTCATAAAATCACTTGAGTTAGAGTCTGACTTAACAGCCTCCCATGGTTGGTCATGGTAGACTAGTCGGTTCTCTTCAATTTTAGAGTACTCAAAAGTAAAACATCCGCACGTCACATTTTGTCCCAGATTACTGCTTTGTAACCATTGCATTTGCCTATTTCCTTGAATAGGGTATCAATTATGGGTCTAAAATAGTACTCACCTGATGTAGAGGACAGTGAAATGCACTACTGGAACAAAACACATACATCCTGAAGCATGTCATGAAACAAATGCTATAAATTGGGATGGAGACGGAGGCCATTCAATACCACCATTTACATTCAAAGGAATGCAGAGAATATCACACTGCAGCATTAAAAGACCCATTGCGTCATATTTATTTAAGGGGGGGCCAGGAGACAATATAGTATTATTCAGTAATAGTTTAATTAATACGTGCACTCTAGTTCTACACTTTTGAGCTATTAAAACGGATATAAGCCAAATAGTGATATTAGTTAAAAGAAATTACATTTAGTTATAGTACAATATTATTAGTTTAAAAAAAAATCCATAATTGACGAGGTGTGGGAGCCATGGGGACCCCCCCTTAGGACAATGTAGCCCATGGGTGGCAACCGTCCTACACATGAATCTCATCATCTTTACTATGCCAATAGTCGCAGTTTACACATCATGCATTATCTTGTAATACCTGTGTAAGATCTTAGGATTTTTATTTTTATTTTTATAAGAAATAGTCTTTTTCAATATATATAGAATAATTGAATTAGAAAGGAGCCACAACAAATATAAATCATATATATATATATATTAAATATTAACTCTAATGTTTATTAGAATAATTAAATCTATTATGACTCAAACACCACAGAGCTCTTATATCAGTGGTACTTGTACAGAGGAATTTAACTAGGACATAAGTTTTATGACATTAATGTAAAATTTTATGCCATACTTTTTAAAAGAGAGAGAGAGAGGGGGAGGCACAATCACATCAAGAGAGCACATGAGCAGAAGCCAAGGGACAGGAATTCCTGTTTGGAGGGGTTGAAAGAACAGTAGCATTTTCCTTAGTCGGCCATTAAATTTGGTGTGGACCCACTCACCCACCTAACCAGTCGACACAACCCTACTTTTTTAATTAACATTTGC
Source organism: Typha angustifolia (assembly GCF_048772165.1). Taxonomy (NCBI): domain Eukaryota; kingdom Viridiplantae; phylum Streptophyta; class Magnoliopsida; order Poales; family Typhaceae; genus Typha; species Typha angustifolia. The sequence continues at coordinate 591,779 of NC_133250.1, forward strand.
TTTTCCCTTTTGCCTCCTCTTCCCTCTTCTTCATTAGTCCCCCTTGATTTCAAGTTTATAAGAATTCATATAACTTGTTTCTTCCAAACACACCAAACCCTACCACTTCACACCATGACCACTACTAGTTCTACTACAAGCTAGTAGCTAGACCAACCCCCATGTCTTCATTTCATTAATTCCACACCCATCTCTTGGCAACTCCTAAGGACCCTCTCTCTCTCTCTATATAAGATACTTTTCTCTTGTTTATTGAACATATCCATGTATATATACTTTATGTGCAAGCATCTCATAACTCCCTCAATACTTTGTCATTGCCATTTGCTTACATTCTAAACTCTCCTTCCCCACCACACCTTCACTTCATCTCTAGCTCACAACTCACTCCTGCCAACTTCTTCTTGTGCTAAAAGGCCATATGGGTCACCTCACAAGGGGCTCAATTCTCATATGGTGTCTTCTAATTCTTCTATTGGCTTCATCTTGCCATGGGTCTAGAAGCACACAAGCCTTCAAGGAGAAGCCATTTGAGAGGACGAGTTCTGGTTACTTCTTTGGGTTCTTGCCGAGAGGGGCACCTATACCACCTTCTGGTCCTTCGAAGCAGCATAATTCCATTGGATTTCAGAGTCACAATTCACCTTGAAGACATAGACATGAATGTACTGAGGGGCCAATGTACATGGTTTTGTTCTTTATAGATTCCTTTTCGTGTAGGATGTCTCTTTTGCTTCTCTTTTTGTTGATCACTTGGTGCAGACTTTTACATGACTCTCTTTTTTCTCTTGTTGCTGAAATCTATAGTGATGGAATCATTTTATCATATATATATATATATAATTATATATAAATATTTATGATACCTCTTTGATCACGAGAAGTGATTGTCTTCCCTGACACACACACACACAGAGAGAGAGAGAGAGAGAGAGAGAGTTGACTGATCTTAGGAGGACTACCTGCCAAACTTCTGGGGTAGCGCAGATAAAAAGTTGACAAAGTCTACAGTATAAAAGATTGTATATTAATTTTGTTCTTATTCATTTCATTCTCTACTCTTGTTTTTTTCCCTTTGTTCTACTGAAGAGTATAGAGAATTACTTGAAGAGAACCAATTCATACAACATCCTTTTGTTTTGCAAAAATTATGGTCAATTCCATATATATATGTATAAAATCTCTTTATTAGTTGGGAGTAGAATTTGATTTCTCTTTGAAGATATAAATTGTTGGTACTTTGCTGCTTCTTAACTTTCTTTCTTTCTTTCTTTCATAGAAGAAAGAGTAGAACCTAATTATATTAAGACAGTAGAAAGTAGTGAGAGGAGGGACAGTGGGTAGTTAAAGAGCAAAGATCAGTAACTGCCGACCTCTTGTGAGGAAAATGAGATTCTCATTTTGTGTATGAAAAAGAGAGTAATCTCTTGCGAGGAAAGTAAGCTCTTCTCATTTTCTCTATGAAAGAGAGAGCTAAACTCTACGACTTGGAGGAAACTCAGAAAGGATATAATATATAGGGATAGAGAGTTGGATATTGTCGGTTAATTTGTGACCCATCAGTTTGAATTTTTAGGTGAGATGGTAACTTGTCATATACTACATTCAGGTTTCTCAAGTCCCTCTCTCTTAACCCCACCTTATTGATCTATACTCGAGACATCTTAATAATTGTTGCTCCTTTTTTTTAGTTTTCATTATTAATATTATTGCTTAGTAGTTTTTGTTAAGGTTGTTAATGCATATATCTATATAAACATTTTAGAAAATTTTATAAATCAAAATTTGTATTTTATCTATTTTGTGATTCACTAAGGGTTTTATAATCCGGCTCTTATTTTTTTTCTTATAATTCTTATTTAACATCTTTCGTTAATTTAAACGATAATAGTAAAAGAATATTTCGTTATAATATATTAAATAATTTATAAAATATCTAAATTATCTATGCCTTCTTCGGAGGGGAGGAGGGGCGGAGAGGAAGAAAAATAATGGTGATGATATTTTAATGATCTGATCGATATCAGTTAGTTAAAATAACTTCAGGATGTTAAATAAAAATTATAGAGAAAAATGAGAAGATCCGTTATAAAATTATGAAAGATGTAATATGAATCATAAAATATATGATTTATAAAATATCAAAAAATTTATTTATATCTATATCTTATAATTAGCCCGGATGTTGTACCCACCGGTTTGACCCAACGCGTGGTTTTCAAACCGTGTGGTTGGTCTCTTGTCTCTTGGGCATGGTCACATTATAGGGGCGGGCCCACGGTGGGTGTCAATTGTCACATCCTAGAGATTTGGCACTTTAGATCGTTTTCCGTTTGGAGGAGGATCTAGTGGTGATCACAAGCCATCCTTCGTAGATTTCTGGTCGGGCTCGTTACAGTAACTAATAGTTAGTAGATACCTCCATAAATTTTAATTACTTTGCATCTTAATCTGATTACTATAAGTTTCTATTTTTTAGAAAAAAGAATCATAAAATAGAAGCGAATAAATACGATAATCTCTGCATCCAATTTAGTTTAAATACCAAACCAAGAATAATATGTTTACTGTTCATATCCAAGCTACAGGCAAATGGTTGTTGTCTTGTAGTCTCATCTGGCGATTATAGTTTTAGATGTAGCTCAAAGAAATATACAACCCGACGGGTTGAAATCCAAGCGGAGATTTTGTAGTGAGATTCTATTACCATTTTAAGGTCTCAAAGTTGGCCGGATTCCAAGATGCCGTGAGGCTATGCGAAAGAACGAGCTTGAGCTGTCTAAATCTTTCAGATGTGAATGTACTGGTGTACCATGTAACATTGAATCATGTACCGAAATCTAGTCAAAATTTACCACGAGTGGTAAGATATCATGTTGTCTTACGTGGAGGTGCTGAACAAGAAGTGGCCAATTGAGAACCCCCTCACATTAATGTCCTTGAAAAGTGCAAACTGACCCAAGATGAGATGTTTCTTGTTTTCCACATGAGAGAGAGAGAGAGAGAGGTTCTGTGCGTCAAATACTTTGGTTTGGCATCTAGCTGAATGTAAGTTAGTCATGCAAGGATCAAAGTCCACAGAGTATAAAGTTAAAAAGAGCTGCACAAACAGGACTTATGCCATATGCCAAAAGGTTTTTCTTTTTTCTTTTTTGAAAGCCAAAAGGATTTCTAGTCAGATGCTTCTGCCTAAAAACTTATATATATATATACACATATATATAATGGTATCTACAACAACCTTCTCAAGATAACAGTAATCACAGGTTAACACGGGTTAACTTCAAGAATTAGAACCATTGATTAAAATATAAGCAGTAATTTAAAGCATACGGCATAATAACCTCCCCAGCCCAGCTCGAGGAGTAATGTAAATATGTTCGAGGAGAGCCTCAAGCCCAGCTCCAGGAGTAGTGTAAAGCGATACTACTTATCTTCTTCTCTGTTACAAGTTAGGGAAAGCCTGGAATCCCTTAAAATAGAGAAGGGCGAACAGAGAGGTAGATAGATACTATCTAAGGACAGTAGTCTTGCTCGATCAGGACCCTAGCTTTATTGCGAGCCAAAACACTGAGAAAGAAGAAAAATGAAAATACCGCATAACGATAGCCTGTGAAAGAATACAGTTACAAGACAAAGACGATTCTTTCGCGAACTAATCTCCACTGCTATCTATAATGAAACCAAAATTGTCGTACTGGACCAAAACAAGCAGCTAACCTCCATCGCTGACTGAATGTAGCACTTGAACACAAAATAGGTTTGGAAATATACTATCTTGATGAAGAACAAGGTTGGAAAAACAAAGTAGGAATAGAGAGCAACAAAAGAAAAAAAAACATCAGAAAAGCTTCTTCTGGAATCAAACGCCTGCGATAAAATTATCGCAAAACTTGGTTAAAAGGAATGGAAGATCAAGGCTCATTTATTCTACTAGAAGGTCCATCACTCAAACCTTTTAATAAGAGGGGCTGAGCTTATCAATTATCTCTGAATTGTTTAGAACGAACAATCCCTGGATTATTTAAAACAGAACTGCACATCCACAAAAGCAGACAGACTAAACGAAAGTGGTAAATCATGCAGCCACCCTCCCGGGGATCTGCCATATTTTCTCATGATCTCAGCTCAACATAGGAACCAGAAAGCCCTGAGGTGCCAAGAAGAGAAACCTGCAAAATAAAAAGGTTGAGCTGGTTCAGTTGATTATGTCCAAAGTTAGAAAGAACAACAACAGCTACAATATCAAAAATATCAAATATCAGCTTTCAATTGGTATTGCAGCTCCCTAAAATGGAGCTCTGGTGGCAAGCTGCGTTGTTACCTTCGAATCTAAAACAGAGATTTTGATTATAAAAAAAAAGAGTAAAAGATGTTACTAGCGAGAGTATACAAGTTGGTAAACAATGTCCTAGATTATTTCTCTTTAAACCTGTGCACTGATCTTTAGCCTTCTATGGTACCCTGATATTCTATAAAAAAAATGCACTGAAAGAAGAACTAAACTAACCTTTCCCCATTCAGAGCCAATCCCACTGCATCTCATCTTTAAATGTATCATTTTCGTGCCCAATTCAGTTTCAACTTTTTTCCGCAAATAAGCCTCATCAGGACCAAAAGAATCCAGATATGTCATGTATCGCTTATATGCAGCTCTAACAGCATCTTCTATGTGATCTGGCAAGGGCCCTACATTCTGTAGAAAGTTTAGACGAGGTAATCAGTCAAAACTTCACACACATTAGCCTTTTTTTTTTTTTTTTTCTTAAGGATGACCAACAAGATGGATTTACCTCACCACTTAAACCACTTAGATCATCAAGAGCCATTCTGAGGCTGACCAGTGCACCACCAAACTCGACAGAAGCCTCAGCTGCACAAAAGACATTCTTCAATGCCTCCTGACCAGCCTTATCATCAGTAGATTTAGAGAGTGCCTTCTTTGCTTCCTCCACCACAGAACCTGGGAGTTCATCCCAGTTTGAAGCCATTAGATCCTTGAATGCAGCCTCTACATCAGGGTCCCTTATAGCAGGCAAGTGGCTCACATTTGAACTGAATAGGCACCTAAAATTCCATGTAGATGGAAGAGTAGACTCTGACATTCCATAATAGAAGAGAAATATTAGGATGAAATCAAAGTTGTGTAATAAGGCATAAGCTAAGGATTTTCCAAAAGCCACATGTAGAAAAAGGGAATGGTGTTCTTTCTATTGTATATTCTAACACACCCCTCACTTATGGGTTTGAGATAACTTATCAGCCCAAGAAGTAGATTCAACTTAAATAGGTGGAGGTTTTATATTTTTAAACAAAGAATGGACCTAGTTGGATTCGAGCATTTGATCTCAAGACCTCCACTCTAGTACTATATTAATTCATCAATTTCTCTAAAAGCTTAAGCTATTAAAGAACAATAATTTTTACATTTTGTATTTTAAAATTTTTCTCACTTACGAGCTTGAGACACTTTGACAGGAAAGGAGCAAAAAAGCCACAAGATATAGGAAGTTTTGAAAAAAAAATATACTATGATGCCGCAGCTAGAAGTGAAGAAAAAGAATGAAATTTGTACTTAATATTAGACTAATAGAAATATTTGAATAAACATAAACAATGTCATGTTATTGCTGTCTATAAATAAGCCTGAAGACATCATGGAAGATCCTCCCAAAAGATTCTCCAACTCTCAACCAGCTATTCAAAAAATGATATTAAATCATCGAGTTAAGTAGTTTGCTAATTATGAAGCAGAAAATGTTGAGAAGCCTCCACAAAAGACAATTGGCAGATTCCTAACCAAACAATGAATCAACCTGGGGAGGCTCTTTCATTGAAATTGGTGAGTCAATTTATAATATATAGTTCTAATTCATGAAAAGCAATGCTCCAAAACTTATTCTAGAAATAAAAAAGATTCTAGCTACAAAAGAGAGAACAATGATGTTTGATTGTTTGAAGAACAATAGAATGTTATCCTCGTCCCTCTTGTACAACTAAGAGAAAGGTCCTAAATGAAACAGCATTGAAGATGCTTGGCAATGTATCAAAAAGAAGAAACAAACATATTATCTCACCATAACTAGCAATGGCAAATATAAGCAGTCTGGATATCAAACTAACTGAATACATATCATGCTTCTGAATGTATACACCCAGAGACACACACAAACAGCATAACCACATCTTGATCATTCAGATTCGATGTATGTACCTCTGTTACAAAAGAAAGGACAATAATGCAATAGCCCAGCATCTTCCAAGAAAATATAGAAAACCTTAGCGTCAGAAAGAATCATCATCAACGGATATCTATTAAAGTTACAAATTCCTATAACCAAATACACTTAAAACAAGCATCATGAAGTATACTCCTGACTAAAGAGCGCCTTTCGTCTTTTACTCCAATCAATCATTAAACACACAGCACTGTTCTTCCTCAGCTCATTCTCATTCTCCTAACCCTCAAATAATTAACGTAGCTAAGACAATTACTACGCCTAAATCTTCCCTAACAATCAACAGATCACAACACAAACTCCACATGGATTAATAGAACCGCCAAATCAGAGAGAGTAAGAGATCAGACGAGATACGCACGACCTGAGATGCGATAGGCGGCGAAAGGCGTAGGAGAGGAAGGCAATCGGCTCACGGCTTTCCCGCGCGAGGCGACAGCGGAGATGGAGGAATAGCTCGCGCGCGAGAGGAGGAGGATCCTTCGAGCTGCGGCGGAGGTGGATCGGAGCATCGTCGCCATCAATCGAGAGAGATCGCGTGAGAGAGAGAGAGAGAGAGAGAGAGAGAGAGAGAGAGGGGGAGAAGGGTTCGATAAAATTTGGGGGTTTGGGAATTAGAATGGTTTCGAGAAGGCGGTGTGGTTTCCTCGGCCCACAGCTTTGCTAGTGTTTGGTCTCCACGATAGGCCCATTTATTATTACATGGGCCGAGCCCATGGGTTATTAGTTGGGCCTCCAAATATTAGGCCCAAAACTAGAGTATATAAGTACCTAATCTTTCTCTGTTAACCAGCACTGCAAATAGGATTAGAGCTTAATCACACACACACACACATGCACACTTGTTAATTAGAATATCCCCCATCTCCATGTGACCAAAGATCTTTCCAGGTGTGCCTTAATGAGAACTGAGTGGGTCTGCAGCAGGGAAACCCACTTGATCATTGCTGAGATAATTAATCAACCAAGGGGTGCAGTTTGCTGTTCAAGTTGTGGAACATAAACAGAGACAGACTTAAGAAATAGTGGAACGAGAGGCATGAGGTAATTAACAATTGTTCTTCTCTTTGCTTGTAGCTACTGCTGTAACCTTTTGGCATTTAATGACAGACTCCTGGATGTGTAAACCTCTCAGATTAGACTTTCAGTCTCATTCAACTAGTTTCCAACTCTACTCATCATAGTTTGATACATAAATATTAGGATCACCCAGATTCATCCAGCACTAATCTTAAAGGCTCTCGGAACTCAGATTATTTGACCCTTTCTTGCAAAGCGTCGCATAATTATTTCAACAAAGCGTGTCCAAAAAGTAAAATTCCAACCCCACTATCGAAGGTACTACTCAAAAAGTCAAAAGTGCCCCCTTTTTATAGTCCAAAAATAGGATAGAATATTATTTTGAAGCTCGCTATTTTGTATGTGTAACTTTGGACTATTAGGAACAGTTAATTATGTTGGATATGTTCTACATATACAAATATTATTATCAAACTTTATGAAATTAAAAGTATCTCCTTTGACTAAATTAGTTTGCACGATTAAAGATTAGGTCGGCCGCAATTCCAATTAGTTAATTAAAATAATGGACTTAAAAGTTTATTTTTATTTTGGGGAAAAAAAAAGAGAAAAGGAGGGATTTGGAAATAGTGAAGAATGTAGGGTTCAAACTGCAAATATCACTCTATTTTTTCCGTATTTTTTTTTACTGCAGACTTTCTAACCAACTCTTTATTAGAGCGGCCCCGAGTCGTACGGGGCACTGGATCACGTGCCAGACCCGAATCCGATCACGTGTGGGCCCCCACAAACTTTTCCCGTATATATTCCAAATTACGGCTACGTGATCGTAGGACGGTGAGCCTTATCCAGCCCTAGAATCCAATCCTTCCCCTCCATCCATGGCGAGAAGTAATATAACCTGGTAAGTATTGAGATCAGAAGTCATTGCTTTGATATCAAATCGTCGCCTTTAGGCCAAAAATCGAATCTTTTATCTTTTGTTTTTGTCTGGCTCTAATCCGATACCGAGATAGGGAGATGGTGAAAATATTGGATTTTTATTGCCTTTTGATGGCGAGAAAGCAGGGGAGGGGGAGAGGAGGAAATCTTTGGCGTGCGCAGCAGTTGGGTGGCTCGAAGGACGCGGCTTTAATGGCGGGAGGCGAAGCCTACACTTTAGAGTCCGAGGGGAAGTGTCCGTACCGGGAGTTGTAGGTCGTAGGAGAGGAAGACGAAGGGGGGAGATAACGGCACGTGTCGGTTGGCGACCGGATCCCTCGCCTGCGACGACCGATCCCTTTCCGTAGCTGTCCGGTTCGTTTACCGGAGCCTGCAATCTCTTTAAAGATCGCCATTATTGCGCTATAGAAAGCGAGTCGATTTATTATACCTAGACGAGGGAAAGCCTGCCACTTTTCTTTGTTTTGTTTTTTCCCTTCTAGTTTAGTGCTCTGTTTCGATCTCGCCATGTCTATTCCGTGGGGATTCGTGCGGCTCCGCCGCTCGTGTTGGTGGCTCGTGCGGTCCGGAGGGTTATCGGAGGGAGTATATAATTTGGGGTTGGACGAAGATGGACTTTGTTGTTTTTTGTTCAGTTTTGATCCGGATAAGGAACGTGTTTAGAGGTAGAGAGCAATTTGGAATTCGAAACTTTTATTTTAATTTTTTGATAGAATTCATCCTGTTCTATTGTTATATATATTTAGATTGGGTTCTTATCCTTTTTATCTACTGCGATCGGAGATTCTGGTGTCTTGGATTCTATTAAGTTATTACTTCATGAATTCATGAACGGTAGGGTGTATCTGACTATAAATGTAGTAGCTTAGTTCTTCGACATGTCGAATTCACTCTTTACTCTTTTATTATGCAGTGGACTTGAGCTTTAAATATTTTGGGAATCTACTATTTCTTTGTTGTTATTTTAGGATTTACTGGTACTCCAAGTGTAGAAGAGGATCTGCTTGCTGTAATTGTAATATTGTAGTTATTGATTCATTTGAAATTTTGTAGAGAAGTTCTGGTTGAGAATTTTAATGGTATAGATTTTGTTTTAAATAGTCTAGAGTGGAAAGGAAACCCCACATAATTTTCTGAAAACAAGTAGCCTGCCTTAAGTGCATTAGAGCTTTGCAGTCCATTTAATTGCAAAACTTGGTTGTGATTATACTCCTATGTTAATTTTTCTTTGTTTTAAAGTTTCATTTTTGCCGTCAATTTTTAGTGCCATGACTGCTGGTTCTATATTGGAGGAGCAGAAGAGGCAGTATCAACATCTGAGATTGGAGTTGTGATAGTTGTAGCTGCTAAGCTCTTAACTTTGCTGTAAAACTACATGGTGAATAATTCTGAAGCTTCTGTACCATTCTGATAAACATGCTGAGGTTCGAGGAGGAAGGGGAAGATGCCTTCTTTGATGCACGCGACAATATCAGGACTTCTATAAGTTCTTCATCATCAGAGGAGTGTGATATTGGTAAGCCGGAGTTAGAGCTAAAACAGTTTGATCATGGTTTATGGACAGTGGAGCTGATCAGTGTTCAGGAACGACGAAGAAGGTTTTTCCAGGGAATGGGATTTGATGAGTGTGTGACTGCTGCATTTAGTTATTCTCATGATCACCAAGAAACTACAGGGGACAAGCCTTCAGAGGCTATGGAGTTCGAGAGAATTGCAAGTGGTAGAAGTGCGTCTGTGGATACCTCTTCCCTTGATGATGAGTTAGCAATAGATTTTCGCCGCTGCATAAAGGATCTTGACAGTGGGAAGAGATTTATTGTTCATGATGAGGGACAGGATGGCTTATTTAGCATTCTTAAAGAAGTTGGTTCAAATAAAGTGCTGACTCTGCAAGAGTTTGACACCTTACTTGGGCCCTCTTCTTCCGTTCAGAAGCTTTTGAGTAGAGCTCTTGTCCATGGAGAAGAAAAGGACAGCGGGTTTGGTGCTAAGAACAAGAAACTGAAAAGCTGGTGGAGGAGACCTGAAGTAGGATTGTGCAAGTATGGTTTTCCTGTAAGTACTACCAAAATGAACAGGTCAATCAGTGGAAGGGTTAGGCAACAAAGGAAAAAATGCATGGAATTCGCTGCTCTGTTCTTGGATCAAGAGATACAAGCCCATAAGGGCTTAATTACGACATTGAAGTTCTCTCCATCTGGATGGTATATGGCAACCGGTGGCGAGGACTGTATAGTTCGAATTTGGCAGGTTAGAGAAGTGGAAGCCTCTTGTAGATCTTTTAGTGCAGAGATATCTGATAAATTTGTTGATAGAGTTAACAATTTTAAGTTGAAGCTTGGAAAAGGTTCTGCTCAAGTTGTTATTCCCCAAAAGGTCTTCAAGATTGAAGACACTGCCCTTCATGAATTCCATGGTCACACAAGTGATATCTTGGATTTATCGTGGTCTACATCTGATGTGAGTTGAAACCCCACTCCTTTACCCTATCATAGTCTATTGCTAATATTATGTTACGTTTGGTGGGATAAAATTTTAATGTTTTTATTATCTAAAATTACATATCTTGTTTACGTCGTTGGATCACCTAGTCTGGCATTAATCTTTTGCTTGTTGCACTAATATTCTTGCATCACTTCTTGCATTTCCCATGTTAATGCTTGACAGATTGATTGCAGTGTCTTCTGACATCGTCTAAAGACAAAACAGTGCGCTTGTGGAAAGTCGGCTACAAGAACTGTCTTAAGATATTTCAACATAATGATTATGGTAAGTATGAGAAATCAAATTACAAATTCTGGTTTACTTTTTTTCCTGGTAGTTTTCTCTATCAACAACATGGCTGTAGATCACAATGAGCTGAACAAATTCTCCAAATTGTTTGAATTTTTCTTGCAAATATGAATAAAGTTGTGATGTGTATGGAAGCGTTGTCATTGATTGAAAATTTTGTCCTATACCATTAACCTTTCTTAGATAAAGAGTTATTGTAGTTTTGTATCTCCTGTATTAATTGTCATCACATTCCTCTGTTTACATAGAATAATTTGTTCTTCTCTTTTGTATTACGTGGGTACCAGTGACTTGCGTTCAGTTCAATCCTATTGATGAAGGATACTTCATCACTGGTTCTATAGATGGCAAAGTCCGTGTTTGGGGAGCTCTAGAGAACAGGGTCATTGAGTGGGCTGATATTCGGGATATGGTCACTGCTGTGTGTTATCAACCAGATGGAAAGGTTTGAGTCTTAAATCTTATTATGTTTTTCAATGACGAACATGATATTTTCTGCCATTTGTTAGTCATTAATGTCATTTTATCAAATCAGGGTTTTGCCGTCGGTTCTATTACAGGAATTTGCCGCTTCTATGATTACTCAGGTACAAAATTGTACTGTGCTATTCCCCCTATTTCAACTTTTGAAAACCTATTTTCTCATATTTGTGTTTGTTTTCTTTATTTGAACATTTTTGAAGAGCTCTGATTTTTTTTTTACTTAATGTGCATTGCCTATGTTGTTCTGGACACAGGTCAAAACATGCAGCTTGACACAACATTATGTGTGTATGGTAAAAAGAAATCCTCGGGGAGCCATATTACTGGTCTGCAGGTTAGTTCTTAAAGGTAGTGGCTTTCTTTAATTGCAGCTACTCTAGAGATTTTAAAATTGTTCTAAGAGTGAACCATACAAAATTGAGTTCCTCCTAAAACTTGCATGTTCCATTGTTTCAGTTTTCTCCATTTGGAGCTCAGAGCATTATGATCACATCAGGGGACTCCAGGATACGAATTTTTGATGGCATTGATGTCGTACAGAAATTCAGAGGTAGAGCATGATATGCCTGTCAATTTTTGTTCGTAGTTTGTGTTGAAGTTGATGAATTTTCTTTCGAACAGCAATATTCTTACAGATATTGTTTACTAATTCTTCGCTAAGCAAGCTAGACTTTTATGAATCCATGTACTAATTCTAATTTGCAACTTTCTTTTGGTACATCATCCAGGTCTCCGGAAGGCCAATAGTCTATTCTCTGCATCATTCATGTTGGATGGAAGATATTTAGTCTCTGTAGGCGATGATTCACACGTCTACATTTGGAACTCTGATGGCTCCAGGAAGCCCTCCAAAAGAGCCAAATCAACTAGCTCATGTGAACTATTCTTCTCCGGAGGTGCATCTGTTGCAGCCCCATGGCCAGGGGTGGACCGAGGTGCTCGATTAAGTACGGGCCATCTCGACCCTCCTTTATCACAGAGGATCTTAGATCCATCCACCTTGCTCAGGGATCCATACTGCTATTCCCTTGGAACTCGGCTCTTCTCTGATGGCTTCACTAGAGGATATGCAACATGGCCAGAGGAGAAACTTCCTTCACCACTGGCTGATAATTATCATCATCACTATCGACATCTTACTTCTATCTCAGCTGCATGGAATACAGTCATAGTGACTGCAAGCAACGATGGAGTCATTAGATCTTTTCATAATTATGGCTTGCCTGTTAGGACATGAGATGCAAGAGAGGCTTAAAGCATCACCAGAATCACTGGATCGTTCATGTCTTAGTGGCCAACCTGAAGGCCCTGGAGGCCTTTCTCGAGGTGGCAGCTTTTTTTTTCCCAAATCTCTTTAGACGCTCTAAAGAGGTTCTGCTGCCTGGAAAGAAGAAAAGAGAATGAAGCAAACCAGTGATTTTGTTTTTGTTTCCAGAGGTTTTATGTTCAATAGGAATACGAAAAGAAAAAAGAAGGAAAAAAGATAGAATTTTTTTTTTTTTTGGGGGGGTTAAAAAAAAGGTTACTTTTTTGTTCTAGAATTATTCATCAGGTTGTACGTGTTCATGTTTAGTTAGTAGTTGTTAGCTCTCATAAATGTGCTGCTGACTTTGGTGGCTGGTGGTGGTAAGGTGAGTTAACTGCTGCTCTGATTAGCTTGCCTTTACTTATGCTCTACTTGCATAGAATCATATTTATGAATACATGATTGGCCATATGATTCACAAGTTTTATACTGTTACACGACTGAAATAGGTTTCTTGAGCAATTTTAATTATGAGCATTGGGATAATTAAAATTGATTAAGTCAACGATACATGTCATAATTTTGTGCAAAGAAGAGCAAGCCGACTCATGGGAGCTACTCATTCCAACTTAGAACTTTTTCAAAACATTTGCTTAAGAGTTAAAGTACATGTGGATTTCTAAAATATTAAATTATTTCTCTCTTCTTTTTTCTTTTTTTATAAACTTTTAGTGACATTCTAACATCTCTCTAGATAAAAGTAAACTGGTTAATAATGTGACAACTGAATGATATTAGGATAGAAATTAAACGAACAATCAACGGAAATTTGAGAGAATTTACTATGAAAAATATATGAAAACATCTATACAAGTAAAGAAAGGCAAGAGCATAAAGAGCATATAAACTATTCAATCTGGTTGTAATCAAAACTACTCCTATGGACTGTGTCAATAGTCAGAAAAAGATTGAAAGAAGAATTTACAAGAAAGAGGAGGAGTTAAATAAAATAAAACGCATCCAGTTGCCAATTTAGACTTTGAAGTCCTGCACAACCCACATGATGCTAAAGAAAAATACAAATCTCGGTTATGTCTTAGTCTAAAGAATAAATAAACAAATAAATAAAACCAGGAGGGAGGGAGGGAGGGAGGTAGGTAGGTAGGAAGAAATCAAAATGCCTAACGAGATCTTACAGAAGAACCCAAAAAGTTTCTGAATTTTTACCTCGTGAATACAGACAAATGGAAGGACCCATCAATGCGATGCTTATCTTGAGACCGGTCGATCATCATAGATCAAATTGGGTCAAGATATCCCAACAAGCGTTTGGAGATAGAAACAATGGAGATGGTAGCAAATTGCTAGGGCTTGCCAGGAACGAGCTGCCCTCCGCGGAGCTTCTGGTGGTGTTGCTGTTTGTGAAGACGGGGCTTAGGTCGAAGTTGAGATAGCTCGGATCTAGGGGCAATGGGGAGAAGAAGCTGGGAGAAATCGGCGGCAAGGCCGACGGCAGGGGGGATAGGATCCCGGGGAATGAACTGGACCGGTCCAGTATGTTTTGGTCGACGTCGGTGGTGGCGTCGTCGAGATTGATGACGTGTAGGGCACGATCGGGGTTGGATCCGTGGACGGATTTCTCGATGGAGGCGAGGCGGGCGGCGGGGGAGGGGAGGGAGGAGGAGGGGGAGAAGGCGGCGGCGGCGGCGGCGGGATCGACGTCGGAGTTGGATGGGCCGGTGAGGCGCTGGACGAGGGACATGAAGTCACCGGGCTTGGTGTGGATGATCTTGGGGGACACGGCGTAGATGATGACGGGAGGACGGTGGTTGGCGGCCTGAGGATGCGGCGGAGGCGCCGCCGCCACCGCCGCCGCCTGCGCTTGGTTTTGAGGCGGGGCTATGGGGGGCTTCTTGATCTTGTAGGAGTCCTTGCGTACTCTGAGCGGGGCGGGTCGTGGACCTTGGAGCTCACGGCGAGGGGAGGGCCTTCCCATGGATGGATCCATGCTAATTAATTCTCCGGACTTTAATTTGGGGATTTTAGAGAGAGAGAAAGAGAGAGAGAGATGAATAAAGAGGAGATGGTTTGTGGAGGGGGGGGTTGAAGGTGGAATGGTCTTCTGCTGGACTTTTAGAGAGAGAGAGAGAGAGAGAGAGAGGGCACAAGAATTAAGACTACTTAAAGGGTAATAATTTGTTTTAAAAAATAAATAAATAATCTGATTTAAATCGTAAATAAATTGATCCAATTGGAATAGAAGAAAGTCCACGTAACAATACAGGAAGTCAATGGATTGGGCAGTGACAACTACTGGGAAGTGGAAAAATAGAAACTTACTCGAAAGTGGTATTATTTGATCAAAAGGGACGCCACTGCAAAGGCGGCTACCGTACGACGTGGCACACTGACGTACACAGACAGTAGCAATTCTTACATTCTGGTTTGCAGAGGATCGTGTCAGAGAGAGTCACACAGGTGAGGTACTACTCACATGAGTGGGAGAGGGAGAGAGAGCCACTCTGAGATCCTCTACTGGGTTTATAAATTTCCTTTGCCTTAAGTATGTTCTACTTTTCTAAAACATACTGGCTTAAATATGTCAACTAAGCTACCCTCATGTAATGGAGATCAAAGGAGAGATTAAAACCTATAAGTACTTTTTAGTTGAATGTCATCCTCATCCCCATTACACCATTACCATGGATTGTCAACTAGCTAGGGATGCTTTCCAAGTTCCAACTCATAAATGTTCACATGAACCATGCTTCTTAATGGAGTTTTGTGCCCATTATTCTTATCCTCACCCAAAAAGTAATAATCATAATTTCACTTTCAAATTTGTGAAAGATAGTAGGGCATTTGTGAATGGATCCTTCTAAATATTATATATATATATATATATATGAAACATAACTAATCATTAAGATTTCATCAGAATATCTCAAAAACACTTGCAATATTCTTATAAAATACATACTTTTTTTTAAAGTTAAATATAAGGATATCTATGTCTTTTCATATGCTAAATTACTAATTTTTTAAGTTATAAGTTTGGAAGGGATAGATACAAGAAAAACCCAAAATAATAATATATGGACCATATACCTTCTAAGTTCATTACCTTTTTTTTTTAATTTCTTATCAATTAAGATTCTTCCTTCATAAATTTTCCTTCTTTTTTTCTTCTAATCCTTGACCATTACAACATTTTATTCCTCATGACCATTCAAGACTACCTACTTCTTCTTCCTCTAGATATCCAATAAATGCTAAAAAGAAATGTCCCCAAATTAGTACCTAAATACACCCACCATCTTTAATTAATGAAAAGTCCGCAATATCGACAAGATCATCAGGTTCAAAGATAAATTTGATGGGCTACTTCGAGATGAAATCTTGTTAATTACTCCATTATTTCTTGTTCAACTTTTACTATAAGCATCTCAAAAAGTATTAAAACACCCGAACAATTTTGGACCATCACAATTAATTTTACTAACTAAATTCCATATTGATTGAAGTTTGGAATACCAGGCAAAGTTTGACATGGTTTTCGAACACCGAGTCAAATCTAGTGGAACAATTTAGACATAGATGCCCAGAAAGGTCAGCTATATGTATATATATGTTCATATATTTAATAGATATATAATCTAAGAAAAACAAAGTTGAAAAATAAAAGTCAAAATATCGAATATTCCACATATGGTCCACAGTTAGCCTAAACGGCGGTCTTTCATCAATCCGGACTAATTCTAAGATCCAGAAGAATAATAATTTATCCAAAACAAATGAGAAAATGCCCTCAGCATGAGAACTTATTCGTGCGTTCAACTTTCTCTCCTCCCTTCTATAAAAGATCGATCACCAATCGCATTCTTTGATCTCCTATAGTAGTAGCTAGCCATTGAGATCTATAACAATGGAAGCAGAAAGCGTAGTAGAAGTTCCACCATATTTCCTTTGCCCAATCTCCCTAGACACCATGAGAGATCCTGTAACCCTCTCCACCGGCATCACCTACGACCGCGGCAGTATCGAACGGTGGATATTCTCCGACGGCCGCCGCGTGTGTCCCGTCACCAAGCAAACCCTAACAGACCTCACCGTCACGCCAAACCACACCCTCCGCCGGCTAATCCAAGCCTGGTGCGTCGCCAACACCACCGACCGGTTCTCTACCCCCCAACCGCCGGTCGACGAGGCTCAGATCATCAATCTTCTCGACGAGGCCAAGATACCGCAATGCGAAGTGATCTCCCTTCGAAAGCTACGTGCTATCGTCGTCCAAAGCGATCGCAACAAGAAGTGCGTCGAAGACGCCGGTGGAGTGGAGTTCTTACTGTCCATAATAAGAAGAACCATCTCTACCTCAACAAAATTAGAAGAAGAAATATACGAAGTACTGGAGTCTACTACTGCTGGTGATGAAGCTCTTAAGATTCTCTATTCCATGCAATTATCCGAACAAGGCATGCGTAAGAATATTATCGAAAGAAATGGCGATTTCCTCGACATGTTAACGATCATTTTGGGAAGATCAAACTATGAGTCGCGTTCGCATGCGATCATGCTACTCAAGTCATCGTTACCGGTGATCGCGCCGGCCCGGTTGGCCGATATAAAGTCCGAGCTTGTTAAAGAAGTTGTCAACGTTATACAAGATGGGGTTTCAAGCAAGGCCATGAAAGGAGCGTTACAAATTCTTGTCACACTTAGTCCATGGGGGAGGAATAGAGTTAAGGCAGTGGAGGCCGGAGCCATCCAGGTCTTAGTAGAGCTACTTCTCGATGAGCAAGACAAGAGAGTATGTGAATTGATGTTAATGGCGTTAGATAACCTTTGCAGTTGCAGTGAAGGGAGGAAGGAGTTAGTAGAGCATGCGGCGGGGATCGCAATGGTGTCGAAAAAAATACTTAGGGTTTCACCGATGGCAAGTGAGATGGCGGTGAGGATACTGCTATCGGTCGCCCGGTTTTCGGCGTCGCCGGTGGTGTTGAAGGAGATGTTGCAGGTGGGAGTGGTTTCTAAGTTATGTTTGGTGATTCAGATGGACTGCGGGTCGAAGGTTAGAGAGAAGGCTAAGGAAATATTGAGGTTGCATTTTAGGGTTTGGAAGAACTCCCCTTGCTTGGCTGCTCATTTGCAAGTTACCTATCTTTGTTCATTAAAGGAATAAAAGAAGAAGAAGAAGAAGAAGAAGAAGAAGAAGAAGAAGAAGAGAGATTTGGTCTTTAATTCCTTTGCATTCTTTTGTTTTGGCTAATTTGTATATATTATGATTGATTCATTCGACATGTAAAATGATATATATATATATATATATATACAAACCTGTCTTTTGTTTCTTTTTGAAATCATCAAGGATTTATCATTTTTCAACCTTCTTGAAGGTCACATAAAATGTTCATGCATGAACTCTTCTTGTCAAACATTGCAACAATTGTGACATAAAAAAAGTTCAGACATGGTCATTGATATGGAATTTGTCAGGTTGATCTTTAATTAATTATTTATCTCGACTAGATGTGCAAGTAGTAGCACGACCTATTTGATGTTCTTGACAAATTGGGCCATGGGCCTTGAATTTGATCCAGAATCATTCATTTTACTTCTCTTGCTTGCAGCCAAATGTTTGATTCACCATTCAAGAACCAAATTAATTAGGGTGGAGATTTAGTGGATTATTATATGCTTATCCAGTGGTGATAAATTATATAACTAATGAGCCTTTTTAGGCATCACCATAGGCTATGATATGTAGAGGGGGTAGAGAGGGTAGTTGAGCTGATAAGGTTCTTGGGACATGGCTAGTAATTAGCATTTAATTGTAAACCAAACCCTAACTAAGGAGACCAATTAATAGGTCTAATGATAATTTTCCTATATTATACTTAGTCCATACCTGATATATAGGTTATTAGTATTCTTTGAATCAAAAGATGAATGGATACTATTGCTACATATTATAAACTCTTATAGGCATATAATATATATATATATATACTTGCATATATCATAGCATATAAGCAAGAGGCCTCAGTTTGCCCATAATTAAGAAACAAAATGTTATCTATTTTGAGCATATGATAAGGCCATGAATCAAATGATAAACTTCATGCTTGAAAGCCTACGTAGAAACATGATACCTTGTTCTATAGGATGACATAGACATCATTCTCAAAATCATTCTCAAAGAAGTTAGGAAGACAAGTTAAGAATCAAAAAATAGCTCCTAATGAAGCTAATTTCCACATCATTTTCCATTTGTTCCATTCCCTTAAGTTAGGGTTTGTCACAACTTTCCAAGCATTTAGTTTTTTGTTCCTTTAAACCTACCACAACCATCATCTAGCTACCAGTTTCCCTAATCAATCAAAAGAACCTACCAAGGATTCCAAAGCAAACCTAGCTCTATATATATAATACTTGTACATATATATATATATAGGCTTAGATCATGTTGTGGTAGAGGGGAACACCCACAGTCTCATCATTTTATGCATTTTTTCTAGTACAATATGCTTTGATTAAAAGGTAGCAATAGCATGGATTAGTATTACAATTTGGCAACATGATCACTTAATTAAGTATATCGAGATTAACTTTTCTAACACTTGGTCCACATTGAGAGGAAGAAAAAAATATCTTTTCCAATTAACTTAAACGTAAGGATCACGTCTCTTTCAATTAAGAAGAGGGTTTTAATTACACACCAAGAAGGTTGGGCCCATGGTGATGGCTAAATGCTACAAGATTGTGGAAAGTGGCACATCCATGGTGACGCACCAAATGACGTTTTTCCACTACTCTCTAATATGATTTTAGCACAAGAAAAGGTTAATTACTAATTATGCTTTTAATTAGTAAGAATCTTCTACAAACGTTTCACTGTTGGTTGGTATTTTATGAAAATGGAGTCTAGTTCAGAGATTCTTGTGATGAATCATAACCTATCCACATAAAACATTTTGAATTTAAAAAGATATATATAATAAATAAGAAACTTTAGAGTAGTCTATCCGCAAAGAAGACTAAATTTATCCATTAGCTTGATGATGTATCTATCCTTCATAAAAAGTTCGTTGGATTTACATAGTATAAGATGTCATGCTACGTACTTAATTTAATCATAGTAACAGAATTATAAACTTATTATGGCTTCATTTGCCATCATGTACAAGATGTAGTTTTCTTTACATGATTAGAATGCCACAGGCACATCTCATGCTAGAAATCTAATCCAATTTGATGTCAAGCAAAGTTTAATAGTCGACATGTGATAGGGTTGGAGGACATAAAATAATAGAGAACTTAGAATTAACATTAGTTTAATTACTTACCAATCATAGAAAAGTAAAAGGCCTTCCTTTTTAATTAATTAGAGAATCAAAGACTTGATTCTCTTACAACTCATAAATAGACTAACTGCATAAGATAACCATCGCACTGTAGGGAATAATATTTTGTGATGAAAAAAAACATAATAACAATAATAGGAAAAAAAAGTGATAACGATTATTGATAATGGTGACATTTAATTTTAAGAGCCTTAATTTTCTTTACATGCTTTAGTCCTTCATTGAATATATTTATCCTCCGTATGTTATGCAATGAGGAAGCAATCTCAAACCCACAACAAAAATAGATGGAATAGCAAGACAATTAAACACCTCAAGTTTAAAAGCTCACTTTCGTGTGTACCCATCGGACGACAACCCTAATAAATTAATATAGGAAAATAACAAAGCTAACATACGGAATGAGCGATGACAATAAAGTTGTTAGAAATAGAGAACTACTAATCACCTAAGCTAACCACGACAAAGAAAACCAAAGACTAGTAAACCACAAAAAGAGAGTGAGAAACGAGTTTTACATGGTTTGACAATGTCCCTACATTTATGGACGATGCGTATTTTTTTTTTTAATCTCTAATCTCTCCCTAATACTATAGAGGTAAGCTCTCTCAAAACCCCTCTCATTCTGCCCTAGATCCCGACAATAAAAATATTTATATCACAACTTAATAAGGAAGAACAGGTATGGGGCATTTGAATAGCTCCAAGCTTGTTCAAATGCCCCAAATCTACCTCTCTACTGTGAAACTCTGCCTCTCTTCTATTATTTAGACAATTCGCCTTCTGACTATGTTTCAGTGTTGATGACTTATCAAATATAATGTCCCCATTGATGATCACCTTTCTCAATTCTAGCCTCTAAACTCGAAAATATTTTCGCACAAACTAAAGAAAAAAAAATGTTCTTGTTGACTCTAAGATTTAATTTACTTTTCTAACATGGTGATATGTGGGAAATTGAAGATATGTAGGAAATTATATTCTGAAATGGGTTTATCACACCATCCTTCCAATAAGTTTTTTCCGTTGTTTGTATATGAAAGTAATTAGTTGATAATATAACATACACATATTACCGCCTCAGCCCAAAACTCCTTGCTCAAGTTGACTTTGGAAAACATACATTATATCTTTTCTAGTCAGGGTAGTAAGCACTCTACCACACCATTTTGTTGAGGTGTCCCTCTACTGATGAAGTATCGATCTATTCCTTCAGCTTAACATAGTTTTATAAAAAGACCTGATGTGTATTCGTCATCGTAATTTAATTTGAATTTCTTAGTCCTCTTAACAATTTGATTTTCAAATATCTTTATGCTTATAGTGCGTAGTGTGCACTCAAAACTTTCGTGAGTAGTCATCCATGAAGGCAATAGTGATGTGGTCATCGGTGTCCAGTAATGAATTCAGTAACATCAAAGTCATGTCTTCTTCTAATATTTCAACATCCAAATTTTGTAAATTTGTAAGAAATTGTTGAATGCATTCAAGTGCTCCGCTAAGATGTTCCATCATTGTATTGGAAATGGAAGTACGTTTTTTTCAAACAAAGTTGGTTTTCAATACATAGTCATATATTTGTCCTCTAATTTTTTCTACAAGATCTTTGACGATGTATCATAAAGTACTTTTGGTTCTTCGCAAGACAAAATGAATTGCACTATAAGCTTGCCGGTTCATCATTTTCCTTGCTCGATAGTCTATTTGGGTTTTTCCTCCAATGTTAATGTTGTCCAATTCTCATTGAAACAAGGTGTTAATGACTTCACATTACCACATTCTAAAATTATTGGTGCTATCAAACTTCTCTAGCTCAAATTTGGCATTTGAAATACTTTCCATGATTTGGATACTTATGATAATTTTGCAATCGATACACTGATCCAAATATTATCCTTAAATCTAAAAGCCTAGATCTAGACCTTGGGATCAAATAACATTTGTTGTAAGAAGGATGTGGAAGCGATCCCAGTTCCACACCAAAAACTAAATAGAATAGTGATGAACAATAACAAACTATAAGAAAATTCTAAATGAGGAATGCACAATCAAGATTCTAAAAGTAGAGAATTACTAATCACCGTAGCTAACCACAACTAAGAAAACTAAGTTACAAAGAAGAGAGACTGATAGACGAAATTTAAGTAGTTCAGCAATATGCATATATTCACGAGCAATGAAAACTTGAATTCTCTTATAGATATGTAAGTACAAGCTTTTTTTTTTGAATATTTAATTTCTCCCTAATATAATAGAGGTATGTTATCTCCAAACCCGTCTCTGGTTGTGTCCTTAAATCCCATATTAAGTATTTATAGGTGAGACTTGATTGGCAGTTGAATACCAGCTATCTTAGATTCACTTCACCCCTTACAATTCTTTTAACAGATTCAATTAAATTATTGGTCAAATTTGAAGATCCTCGTCAGAGATCAAATTGTAGAGAATTGAATCAGATATGTAAAAAAATTTATCTAACCGTTTACGACTTTATCTCTAATGAATAATTTTAAATTCGAACGGTGATGCGTTCAAATATAAAAAAAATATTGTTCTCTTAGTTTGGATTGTACCGGGACTGGCTCCTTTGTTTTTTCTTCCCTTATTTCTCAAGCATCTCAAAAAGAGGCTTTTTGTAATCGATATTAATTAATGAATATCTTTTGATTTGTTTCTAAAATAAACACTAGGGAGTAAAATTTATTTTCGCTAATAAAAATTAAAAATAAAAATAAAAGAAATGTGGTTGGGTTTTAGGGGCAAGAATGGGAGGAGGGTCAGGGGGACGTGGAACGCGTGGGGGCAGGGGACCCACGGGGGCCCCACCACTTCCCCTCGAGAGGGACGGGTCTCGTTGTGTGCTATCCTGGGTCTCTTCGCCCATTGGTCCGCCCCTTGACCCTCCTCTCACGCACACACGTGGACCCCGCACTTGAAGATGGTGACGTGTACTTTTGGCAGCTAGCTACGGGCCCCACTCCCACCGAATCCTCCTCGGCCCCCTCCCATCTCCCGGATCCCCTACAACCCCCTCCCGCACGTACCAAGCCTACAATGCGGTCTCAGAGGGCGACACGTAACAAAAGGTACCGTCGGCAAGCGGCACGTGGGAATATGCAAGCCTGTGACGCAAAAAAGAAGAAGAAGTGGGTCCCGTCCTTAGACTCCAGTGCGTAATTATTGCGACGAGCCCACGTGTCGCATCCACAACCCCTTGAATTTTCCACGGATAGATTTTTTTATTTCCTTTCCTCTCTTCTTCCTCCTCCTCCTCCTCCTCCTCCTCCTACTACTACTACTCGCTACCAAATTATTTTGCTGCATTAGAAATGCATATAGCTATGAGAAAATTCCTAAATTATCATTATTATTATTATTATTTAAAAAAATATTTTTAAGTCTATAGGTTGTAGGTACAGTATCATATATCAATCAATCACTCTTTGGTTTTTTAAGACGAAGGTAAACCTCATGTGTGACTTTTAGATAAAAGTATGCGTCGTTTATCGATATCGATATCATGTAGCATATTCTGTCGGTAGAGTGACCTCGCAATAAAAAGAGGATGAGGTCGAGCGAGAAGACAAGATGTGTTGATTATTAGTATTTACGGAGCAAAAATTTACTAATTAATTGAGCGATCAAAATTAATCATTTGAAGCTAATATCATTCTTATAAGGATAACTTGCCAAGAGAATATATATCAAAAGATGATCGATTGAGTCATCGATGAATATAGAACAATTAGGGCATCAACATATTTTCTTCCCATCTTATTCCGGTACCCTTTAATTACCTTCTAATTGTTTACCTAGTTATGTTAAAAAAAAAAACAGAGCGCTCACACATGGAAAACAACAAGGATAACGACCTAAAAGATATTAAACCTATCATCTAACACCATGCAATGGATAAGAGGCTCTTAAGAACTGGAGATGAATCTATCATTCAACTAACAACAACAGTGAGATGTATATTAAAATGCAAACAACTGGCTTTAAGTAACATTCAAGAGTTATATATATATATATATATATATATATATATTTGTAAACTTAATTGCTGTATTTGGTGAAGCATCACTTTGTATTCATCTCCATTGACCCAGATGTTAGTTACTGCTATCTTTATGTTAAAAGAAATCATTTAACAATCTCAAGTGTACTATTTTTTCTAACATAGTAGAATGAATAATTGTGTCTCAGTACCTGATATGACTGCCTCATCCACATAATAAATGCATCAATCAGTTGCCTTATTCTATTGGAATAACCAAGAAGCTAGTAAAAAATATTACTTCCTCAGGTAATACTTGTACTACTTGAAGGAGAATAGCTAGAGTCCAATCACAAATAGGCAATCTAGGACCACTTTCTCAAGAAGAAAAAATAAATAAAAAGGACAACCTAGGAGGTTAGAATAAGACCCTAGTATGCACTAATTACATGATTAGAGTATACTCTATGAAACGTTTTGCCCATTTGACATGATAACAACATCAGAGACCAGTGTATATGTATATTTATATATGTGTGTTAGATGTTCCTGACATGGTGGGCTATTCTATTTGTTTTAGGTAACATGTTATGATCTTGAGATAGGTGGGAGAAAAGATCACATTGTACTGCTGCTGCTGCTTCCTCAAATCTAAAGTATTTTATATGAGTAGTACAACATCAAAGTGTGTGTTCATTCAACTTGAAGCATCAATTCTAAAGCTCTGGTTTGCTTCCTTCTTAGGCTCGAGTCACTTTCCTGAAAGAAAAGTGCAAGTCCAAAACGAGGAATAGTGGTAAAGAATTGAATGATGGGATAAGACCAGTGATATTTTAACCAGAGAAGCTCCCCACTATTAGCTAAAAGTTGGATTAGTTACCATCACAAGAGCTTTGCAAAATGGCTTGGCCCCACTCTTGTCTCTTGTTTCATAAACAGACTAATGTGTTAGATCTTGTGCAAATTGCTCGATTAGTAAATGGAGGTGCAAGATTTAGATTTTTTGAAGAATGAAAAATAATAATAATAATAATAATAATAATAATCATCTATGCCAATTTGAGATAGGTGGCCATGGATACCCTGAGGACCATCCCCCTCCCCCAACTAGTCCACTAACTAAGATATGTTATTAGATACCTCACTTTGGAAGACAATGTATCAATTCTATTCAAATGTTGTTTTAATTACCTTTGTCTTTTTATTTTCTCTCTCACTCTCAATCTGTCTCTTAGGTGTGATGGCAGTGGTTGGTTGGGCTCCTCCTCAGCTTTCAATTAGCTTTATCTCCTCCTAAGCACAAAAGTTCAAAAGGAAGGAAAAAGATCTAGGAGAAACCTAACAAAGATAAACACATAGTGGGGATGACAAATTTAATAAAAGAAAAAGATTAAAGATATATTGAATCAAGACAATGGAAGTGGACATTACCTCGTTCTTCATCAGTTTGTACCTACTGACACTTGTGTCAGTTTCTTTGACAGTCTTTCTCTTTCTAACTGTTAACATGTACACGAGTCCTTGTGGAATAGTAACATATGCATCTATGCTTTGTGGCTATCATGTCCTCCCTTTTCCATC
Organism: Typha angustifolia; assembly: GCF_048772165.1. Classification (NCBI taxonomy): domain Eukaryota; kingdom Viridiplantae; phylum Streptophyta; class Magnoliopsida; order Poales; family Typhaceae; genus Typha; species Typha angustifolia. Next base: position 617,444 of record NC_133250.1, read on the forward strand.
TCTAGCACACAAACACAAACACCAACACATGGGATGGGCCTTGCTCTTCCCCCTCTCATCAAAGCCTCCTGCAACTAATGATGAGGAGAGAGGGGGTCAAATCTGCAGGTACCACACAAACTATGTGCTCCTCCACCAATCCTCTTGTAGCAAACTTGTTAGCTTTGTTCTTTTTTATCTTCTCAAATCTACTTGTTATAATCTTTTAAATAATTAGATTAGATAACTAGGTAGACTAATTCTTTTTTTTTTTTTTATAAAAATAAGTCACAACTAGTAAAAAATAAATAGAGAGAGAGAGAGAGATGATCCAAACCACATATGCCGGTTGGCCAAAACAGCTGAGATATTAACTTTTACAATAATAAAGAGAACATTGAAGGGAGGGTGAAAGGGAAAGGTGTGTGTGGATAATGGAAGTGAAAGGTGGGTATCTTTCTTTGTGTTTTCTTTTTTATTTCCTTCCCAAGCCTTTATTAAATGGGTCTCTTTATATCTTTTCCTCTTCATTTGGAGAGCAAAGGGAGAGAAAGAGAGAAGGTTGCAGGAATAAGTCTCTGACATGAGCCTGAGGTAGCCTCTTCTCCTAATACTTTTCTTTTTAATTATTATTATTATTATTAAGTTAGAAGATGACTCTCTGTGAGAGAGATCTCTTTGATGGGCTTTCTGTGAGTCGTTGTAGCAGGAGATCTTAAAGGGAAAGGGAGGGGAGTGGGGGAGAGGGAGAGAAGAAAGGGAGACAGAATTCTATAACCAATCTTTAAAAATTATATGAACCCCACATATGCTCATGTGTGTTTGTATCACCTCAGCTACTTCCAATGAATCAATAATTCTTGGCTATATCACCTGATGAAGATGGTTACTTTTCTCACTGCTCGCCATCTCTCCTTTCCTTAGTTCTCACCTAATCATATCCCTCTTTCTATATCTGGATCTCCATGTCTCTATCTTTCAAGTTAGTCATAGTTCTTATAAAACAATTCTGGGTCTTATGATGTTCATTCTTAGCAAGTTCTTTTTATTCTATTCCAGGAGATAAATTTGGAGTGCTGCATCCTCGTTGATCTCTACTGATGGCCACTTACTTCCACGGTGGGTCTGAGATCCAAACAGATGGCTTACAAACTCTCTACCTCATGAATCCGAGCTACGTCGGCTACCAGGACGCCGGCACTGCCGCTCAGGCCAACATGGTCCTTCTGAACTCCACCATGAATTCACTAAACCCAATAAGCTTCGCCCAAGCCGCTGGCGTCGGCCAGTCGAGTCAACAACACTTCGTCGGAATTCCCCTCCAGCCGACGCTGTTACAGTCTCAAGAGTCCAACAACCCGTGGATGCCAGCGGCGTCGGTGAATGACTCCGTCGACATGGCGTCCCAGTTAGGTATCCGGCGCCCGACGATGCAGCGAGGGCTGTCTCTCAGCCTGTCGTCGGACGAGATGGTAAACGCTGTGGTCGGGGTCTCCCCGATGAGCGGTGAGGAGGTTAGGGTTGTTGGTCCTTCGTCGGCGGCGGCCTCGGGTGTTTCCAATGGAGTGCATAGTTTCTTGACGGGGTCTAAGTACTTGAAGGCAGCTCAACAATTGCTAGATGAGGTAGTTAGTGTAGGGAAAGGTAGTGAATTGGCGAAGGGGAGTAATTCTAGGAACAATGGAGACTCAGAAGGTGTAGGTAATGGGAAAAGTCATGAGGAAGTGGGCATCAAACAAGGGAGTGATCTCACAACTGCAGAGAAGCAAGAGCTACAGATGAAGAAGGCCAAGCTTGTCAACATGCTTGATGAGGTAAAAGAATCATTTGATTTTATGATCATCTCTAATTAATTTCCTCTCTACCGTATGAAGTCTTTTACTTATCCAATATTATCGAAGCATTTGACCTGTACTATAACTTGTACAATTTTTATGAAAACACCAAGAAAAAGTTACTTCTTTACTATAGTTCTTGGAGGTCTTCAATAAATCATTATGAAGTAAAAGATGTATATGAAATATGAAGCACTTACCTCGTGAAGTGGGGTATCTATGATTGAAGGTGGAGCAGAGGTACAGGCAATACCATCATCAGATGCAGATAGTGGTCTCTACCTTTGAAGCTGTGGCAGGGCCCAAGTCTGCAAGGACCTACACTGACCTTGCTCTGCAAACCATCTCCAAGCAATTCCGGTGCCTGCGAGACGCCATCGCCGGCCAAATTCGTGCCACGAGTAGAAGTTTAGGCGAGGAAGAGGCCAAGTCGGTCGGCTCGAGGCTGCGGCTCGTCGACCACCACCTGCGGCAGCAACGTGCACTCCAACAGTTAGGCATGATGCAGCACAATGCTTGGAGACCTCAGAGAGGATTACCTGAGAGATCTGTCTCAATTCTACGTGCTTGGCTCTTTGAACACTTCCTCCACCCGTAAGTGATGCTCAAATTACTACAACTGTACTTACTAATATAGACTCGTTTGTGACTAATTTGCATGGACTCCAGATACCCAAAAGATTCAGACAAGGTCATGCTTGCAAAGCAAACGGGACTCACTAGGAGCCAGGTATGTATTCTAACAAAGTTGCAGGCCATGCAAATTAATTAGGGACCAGATATTTATTGTAACAAATTTAAGTTACAACACTTTCTTTATACTTACAACTTGTATGATATTGGTGAATGCAGGTCTCAAATTGGTTCATCAATGCAAGAGTCCGGCTCTGGAAGCCAATGGTGGAGGAGATGTACTTGGAGGAGACTAAGGATCAAGAGCAAAACAACAGCGATGAGAATTCTACCAAGAACGAAAGGAATAAAGATCACCAAGATAGCAGTTCAACAAAAACAGGACAGGGCGAAAAACTTAAAGCCAAGCAGGATAGCCCGAACAGTAAAAAGATTTCTTCGATATCGATGCCTCCATTTGGCGATGAAGCAATGATACAACAGAAGCTAAAGAAGGCGAGGAGCGAGGAGCAGCAGTACGCGAACCATATGTTTGATTCGGGGCCGGCGAGCAACCGTGAGCTCTTGATGAAGTTCATGGAAGGAAGAGGTGGAGTTGGGGAGCAAGGGTACTATGGAGGTTACCCAATTGGAGAAATTGGAAGGTTTGGGTCTGAGCAATTCACACCAGCATTCTCAGGTAATGGTGTTTCACTCACACTTGGTCTACAACACTGTGAGAATCTCTCTCTCTCAGGAGCACAGCCATCTTATCTTTCCAATGAGGCAATGGGAATGGGGAGGAGGCTTGAGATGAGCACTGAGGCTAATGACTACTGCAGTCTTAACAACAACAACAACAACAATAATAATAATAATAATAATAATAATAACAACAATTCAACAGTTGCTCATCCTTCAAATGCATATGACATCAACATGGAGACCAGGAAGAGGTTTGCTGCTCAACTACTGCCAGACTTCGTCGCTTGAAGTCATTTGTTCTCTAGATTTAGTAGAGTGTACTAGATTTGCCTGTACAGTACTAGTTTATCGGGCATGGGTGTTAGGAACCTAGTTATCTCCTTAGGCCTTCTATCCCTTCTTCCATTGAGTGATTGGAGGAATGGCAAAGATCTAAGTGTATAGAACATTATATAGGAACTTATACTTGATAGGATCATTGGGGTTTGGAGTTTGAAGATATTAGAGTTGTACATACATATAAGAATGATTTATAAAATATGCAAGAATTCTATGGCAGAAACGTTTATAATGCAATGGTTTTTCTCTTCTTCTGAAACACTTCATGATAGCTGCCGTTATTGTTTGAAGATTCAGGGACAGTAAGAAGATAGCTTTTCAGATACAACTCTATGATTGGTGAAGAATGTACTACTACCAATGGGTGAGTGGAAAAGTTAGTGATATGTGAACAGTTAATGACATCAAATTGCCTGCCAATCTGCAATCTGATGTTTGTGCCATTATGAATGATTGGCTGAGACCTAATGAAAGGCTGATGAAGCATTGAGAGAGACACCTGGTGATGGTTGTTTTGATTGATGTTTGTACTACTACTGCTATTATAAACTCTTAGAAAATGGTAATATTTATATGTTGAATTTTAACACTTCCTCTCTTTCTATGAGCCTACAAGAACATGGTCAAGCACAAAGTTTTACCAACTTTTGTCAGAATTCAAATCTTTATACAGCATGAAAAATTTTGTGAATCAAAATAAGAAACAATTTTAGCAACAAGAAGTAAATACCATTAAAGAAGAAGAAAAAAGAAGAAGTTAGATTTGATTTAAATTTAAACTTCAACATAATAAGAATACTTCCAAATCTAATGAAAGAAAACAAGCTTGTACAACTTTTTGTGCCCCTATCAAAACCCTAATTTGGCCACCAAATGGAGAAAAAGAAGAAAGTCGAGACATAATCATTAAGCTCGACCTGCCTAAATTCGGATCGAACTCTCCTAGTCTTAATCGAGCTAAGCCCAGCTCGACCTGAGCTTTAGATGGTAGTGGGCGGCATAGGTTAAGCCTTTGCTCACCCAGCTCGGCTCGAAAACCTAATCTATTACTCTCATCTATGGCCCAACTAATTTTTTTAGTCTCAAATTAATATTTAGTAAACTATATATCAATATGTAAATATATTCCCATGATAGATAATTAAAATGCCTTTGTATAAGCCCATTAAACTTAACCTAATAAGACATAATATTTTTTATATTTACACATTATGTTAGACTCGTTATACCCAACTCAACCCCAATATCTAATGGGCTAGTGGCAGTAACGGGCTAGAATAATCTAGCCCGGCTCGAACTCGACCTTGCCCGAGTGATTGATGGGTTAAACCGTGAACAAATATTTAAGTTCAGTTGGCTCGAAAAGCCAGATCTAAACCACCCGATGATCATGTCTAAGAAACCCTTTTCAAGGCTAATAGCTTATGGTTAGGGCTTGGGCCGAGCCTCAATTCGATTCTATGGGCCCAAATATGACCCGTCGTTGACTTCTTATTGGATCTCCGACTAGAAATCGAAAGGATAATCCGAAATAGGGCCCAAGCCCAAAGCCCAATATGATCTTAACAAATAAGAAAATTTATTTAAAACACCCTACATTTTACTTTTAATATCTCAAAAATACGAGGGCATTAATTTTGGTAACAAATCGATTGCTATATAAATAAGTTAAATTAAATTAACTGTAGATCCAAAATAATCTCATTATCTATTGGAAAAGTAGAAAGGGAACTATTCTTCAAGATCAAATAAGATGTATTTTAAGTATTAAATTTTTTTATTTTTCAAAGTAATATAATATTCTATATTTTGTTGAGTGATATTATTCTATTAGATTAATTTGCAAATATCAAAAAGAAATAAGGGGTAGAGATTTTAGAATTACTCCCTTATATTATGGCTATATTGAATGTACCCTTTATTTTAGTACTATTTGGGTTAGTCATATATAAACTCCACTTGAGTGCTTATATATCTTTTTGTGACAGTATAGATTAAAAAATATACCAAATAATTATTTTCCTCTCACCTTCTCAATCATCAGAGCATTTAAAACCAATTATATGATATTCTTTTAATAAAACAGGGGTGTTCAAGATGATTGAATAGAGAATGATTAAATTCTCACTTCTTAGAAAACCTAAAAAGAAGCCCAAAATATTAGGTGGGTATTTGCTAAGTAGGCATAACGACATGCAATTAATTAAATTTGGCTTACATAATATAATTTCTGACTTAGACCATCCATTAATCTGTCCCCCTCCTACCTAACGCTACCTTTTATTTATCTTTTGGAGACTTTTCCAAGCAAAATCTATGCAATCTTTTGTGCTTTTCTGTGTCTCCACTTGCTAACAACTTAATTTGTCCCCACTTGTTAACAACTTAATCTAGATAGCCACTTGGGCTATCTGGAAGCAGAGAAACTCCAAAGAAAATTCTAGTGAAAAATCTCGGAAGAGAGAAGCATCAATTCTCGCCGGTCTACCACCGTTGAGGTGGATTAAGATCAATACTGACGGTTCTTTTAGATTGTAATTTGGCTTCGATAAAGAGAAGTGTTCATGAAGAATCGAGAACTTAGTCAATCAAATTCTTGTTCCATGAGCCGGTAGACGACATTTAATTTGCTTTTTATTTAAAGAAATATTAAACGTATGTATTTATGTTAAAATTGAGAGTTATAACTAGCTCTTTTTACAAGTATGACGAATTAACTAATCCATTGTTGGGAAAGTGTTCTGTGTACGGAGAGTACCAATTAGGTATCCTAATTAATCAAGATTAAGTCAGACGATTAAAGGGACTTGTAAAATAAATAAATTATCTATGACAGTGAAGGTTATATTTTTTAGTTGTTTCTAAAAAAACTGGACTGCTAAAATATTAAAATTACTAATTTAGTTGCCAACCCTAATCTGGCCACCTACTGGATCGTTTTCTATATTCTAATTTTAAGAATGAAATCTCTCCATTGAATGTTGTACATTTGTTCATCAATTTCTCTTTAAAAATTAAAAGAGCACTATCTTTTATCAAAACATCAGCTATGACATGTACTTTTTCCTTCTTTTCTTAATTAACAAAATGTTTAGTCATTTAACTAATGGATTTAATATGGTTAAACAAGTGGAGGTATCATGGCGAGCTAGTTTAAAGTCCTTTGTGATGCTTTGAAAGCATATATTTAACAAGGTAAGGATGTGGTTCCATTCCATTTCCATATAAAGGGGATGGACATCCTTATTCAAGTCCTCATCTTAACATTTTTGGAGGAACTACAATTGTACGTTCTCTAGTGTTTGAAACCTTCAATTTGAATTTAAGGATATTTATTCAAGATACTCTACAATTTATTATATATATATATATAATTTGGACTCATGATTTGGACTTGTATTGCTTCAAAAACATTATGAGTTTAATTTAACAAAAGAATATTATCATTAAAATACTTCCTTGATTATCAAGTTACGATCATTATGTTTATATAGTTAATTTAGCTCATCTATATAGTAACCGTTGGTTAAGCAGACTAATAATAAAAGGTAAACATATATGGTGATTATCACATGAACAGTCTGAGAAGAAGGCTTTTTAACTTATGGTCATATTCTTTTGAGAAGATATTATTCGCCTGCAAGAATAAGAGTACTACGTTAATGCATGCAATCTCATGAGCATATATTCTTTTATTCTTTGTTTAGCCAAAGCTACTGCTTGCATCTCTGCAAGTGCCAGGTGACCAAATATCAAATCAGTTTGGGTGCTTGGATAAATTAGATGACCAAATGGCATCAAAGGGCATTGGATGGGAGAGGAGAACAGCTGAACAAGGAATATATACAACTAAAGCAGGGGATAGAAGTGTTTGGGGAAATGCCAACCCCAACTTGTGCAGCATTTAACAGTACTTATCCCATTAAAAGCAAGTGAATTTTTTTTTTCTTCTTTTTTTTTCCCCCTTTTTTTCTTTTTGGGGCCAAGAATTGGAGTGGGATTTTGATCCGCGATTGAAGGGCTTCCCTCCTTTAATGACCAAGAATGGAAGAAGGTACCAAGTTGAGCATCAAGATTTGCACTTTAATAAAGTTGGAAACCTTGTTCTAAAGCATGATCAAATCCAGGTTACAATAATTCTCAAGGGATAGAGCTTGACCCATATGTTATCTTTTCTTTTTCACTTTTGCAATTCAATATCTGTTAGGTTTTTTTTCTTTCAAAGTTTGGAAGGTAGCTATTACTTGAGTTAATTAGTATAAAAAGGACATGGATCCTGGTAAGAAGAGTTTTAACCTGTCTCCTTCTGCAGTGATTTATTTTGAGGAATGTTTGGAGTACTTCTCATCCAAATCCCCAGAAGATCCACCAAACAATTAGACACAGCTGTTAATTAACTAACTAATTAATTAATTGTTTGTGCCCAAGTTGGAATAAATGTTCTAGTCCTCACCTGGCAAGCCATTTAGTGTTGTCCCAATGCCCTTTGTCCTTTACTATTCTATTCCTATTCCACGTGACTTATCCAGTCTATCTTATTCTCCTCTTATATATATCCCTCTTCCCTCCCCTCTCTCCTTCAAGATTCTCTACTACAAAAAAAAAAAAAAAAATTAAATAATACCTCATCTCCAATTAATATGGAAGGTGGTGGTGGTGGTGGTAGAGAAGTACTAGGAAACAACAATATTAATCTTGCTCAGAAGCGTAATGGCTTCTCTCCAGTATTGCTTCAAAAGCTAAAGGAGAGCTTGTTTGGATTCTTCAACAAGGTGAAGAGTATAGGGCGAGATGATCCCAGGAGAATAGCTCACTCCTTCAAGGTTGGACTTGCACTCACATTAGTCTCCATGTTCTACTACATCACTCCTCTCTTCGACGGCTTCGGCGTATCCGCCATGTGGGCCGTGCTCACCGTCGTCGTCGTCATGGAATACACCGTCGGTACGTACACACCTACGTATGTAAATATATATATATACATGCATGTTGATGCATTAATATATTTCTTTTGATGATTAGGTGGAACACTAAACAAAGGGTTAAATAGAGCTTTCGCAACTCTTATAGCTGGTTCACTTGGCATTGGAGCTCATCAAGTAGCAATCTTATGCGGTGGGAGAGGAGAACCAGTACTTCTTACCCTCTTTGTATTCCTACTAGGTACGTAAATATTAATTATAGCTAAGTTTCTTCTATTAATTTCTTCAACTACATGTATATGTATATATAGATAGTAGTGTACATAAAACTATATACGATCATTTGCAGCTACAGCAGCGACGTTCTCGCGATTCATACCGGAGATCAAAGCAAGATACGACTACGGCGTGATGATATTTATTCTCACGTTTAGCTTTGTGGCAGTGTCGAGCTTTCGAGTCGATGAACTGATGCAGTTAGCTCGGCAAAGGGTTTCCACCATTGCTGTCGGCGTGGCTACTTGCCTCTGCACCTCAATCTTCGTCTTCCCTGTGTGGGCTGGAGACGATCTCCATAAGTTGGTGGCCAATAACTTGGAAAACCTCGCAACCTTCCTCGAAGGTACCTCGAAAGAAAACAAAAATGGCGTCCCATGCCAGTGCATGAGACTCCTTGCCTGCCCACCTGATTGATATAGAGATTTTTCTTCGTCTTCTTCTTCTTCTTCTTCTTCTTCTTCTTCTTAGAGACTAATTGATGTAGGCTTGGAAGCTGAATGCTTTGGGGAGAAGGCAAGGTGTGAGAATTTGGAAGACAAGTCGTTTCTCCAAGTCTATAAGAGCATCCTCAATTCAAAGGGTACGGAGGACTCTTTGGTAAGTTTATATTTTAATTTATAATATATTAATCTGGATCTAAAGTACGCAAGAATATGCTGCTTACGTAAGTTGTTGGACGAGAATGGGTGGAGATTTTACGTTTTACGCCCTGTATTTTCCTAAATTTTACATAGATATAGGAATGTTGGCAAATTTGCAGTGTAATTTTGCGAAATGGGAACCGGGTCATGGTCAATTTGGATTCCGACATCCCTGGGAGCAATATCAAAATCTCGGAGGTCTAACTCGCCAATGTGCTTCGTCCATGGATGCTCTCACTTCTTACATCACCGCAGTTCCTAAATCTCAGGTACGTATAAGCAATTACCTTTTCTTTTGGGGCTCTAATTGCATAATTTACTTTAAGACTTAAAAGCGTGACTACCTGCAGTGGACCGCATCTAATTCGGAGCTCCGTTTAAAGATCCAATCCGCATGCATGGAGATGAGCTCCGAGTCCGCTAAGGCACTTAGAGAGCTCGCCTCGGCGATCCGGACCACGACCGCGCCGTCCTCTGCAGACCGCCACGTGTCGGAAGCCCTACTCGCCGCAGCGAATCTTAGGAGCGCCTTGCTGGATGACGTGGCGCCCCGCGAGGTCATAAGCGCCGCGATGGTCGCGTCGCTCCTCGCCGAGTTGGTGGTGCGGACCAAGGAGATCGCCGATTCGGTCGAGGAGCTGGCCCGGCTCGGCCGGTTCAAGAATTCCGAGCCGGCCCAGAAAACCGTTGCTAAGCCGGGAAATGATGCGGAAGTGGTCATTAGTATAGTGGATTAAAAAAAAGAAGAAGGTCTTCATGACATAATAATGCAAAGATTATCCCTAATACTAATGAGGATACACTAATACAGTATACATGACAAGTTACTTTAATGAGATTATTTTGGTTGGATTAGTCTAGATTACTGAATTATTTGTTCTTCTCGAGTCATATATCCACAGAATCTAAGTTTGATATTGGATAAATAATATGGCTAGCTCTAGCAAAACTCGATAACTTACTTCGTATAAAAGGCAATCAGAATATGTCAATATGATACGTTGATAAGGAGATAAAAGTAAAGGGCATTTTCTTTCGTCACAGATGAATGTGGACATGATATTGCCTCCTTCCACCTCTCACCAGCTACTGTTGTTAATCTGGAATGATAAGTGCAGAGAGTGGTGTAAAGGTGAGCATTTGAGAGGTGGATATTGAGCTGTGACCCACTAGAACCTTAAATGGGATAAAGAATAAATGTCTCATTGTGACACGTTATGTAATAAAGTTTTAAGTCCAACTCAAGACTATAGTTCCTTTTTTTTTTCTATCTTCTTCCTTCGTCTCCCCGCCGTCAATTTGACAAGAACGATTACTAGGCCTTAAGTTGGTTTAGGGTAGAGAAGAGATGATTTGTAGAGTAAGACTCATGGCTAATCATGGTTAAGCACTAGAGCTGGCAATTATGCTCTGGAATAAGGGAGGTAGAGGTGATACTTTAGAAGGTTGCTTCTTTACCATCAGTCAAAAGCAACAGGGCACTGTATTGGAATTTATAGTAAGACTCCATGAAGGCTACACTAGGGACACACTCCTATCATCTATGAACTCGTTAACTTTATTCTAAAGTTTAATTCTAGAATAATTGGTTTTTGTATTTTAAAATAAGAATATAATAATTATCTTGTGATATAAAATAAAAAGAAAAAACAAAATATTTTACTTTTTATAAAATTATTATAAATACTCTTTGATTTGATATAAAGTAGATTGACGGGATAGATTTTAGTGGTAAATTAATAATTGAATTAGTGCGTGATATAAAATATAATTTTAATTAATAGTACTTATATTTAGAATAGATTATTATAATATTTAGCTATTATTCTAAAATAAAAATTTTGTATTCTAGAATAAGACAAAAAATTATTTCTGAGGTGAATGGAAGCTAGGTGACTAGGACTCGACAATGAATAAAAGAATCCAAAGAGGCGATGACTAAAATGTTCCATATGTTTCAATTTGTGCTAAAAATGACAGATAGCATAAGGTCCAATAGAATAGTCTCCACAAAAATAATGAGGTATGGTTATTTATTGCTTCACCAAGAACTAACCATCTTCTTACCCAAAAATAAATAAATAAAAACATAAAAGAGAGAGCTAACCTTCTCCAGCATAACAGGTCCAAAGATGTGTCAGAAACCTACAGACAAATGCAACAAAAAGGGTACAAAACAAACGAGATAGATAGACTTTTGTTCATTTTCCAGCTTTAACTTTTTTCTTTCAAGACTGTAGCAAAAGAGGTAACGAATAATAACAGGCAACGTTCTTGTCCACAAAGATGATTCCAATGTCTAGTTTCCAATAGTTTGCTATATTACTGAGACAATGACAAATAGAGCCACTTTTTGCGCTAATAAGACACCATCTTAGCATTGAGTAATTGAGAAAAATAAAATGAAGTATTGAGTTGCTCTAAGTACTGGTGTTCTTTAAACATGGAAAATATTTCATAGGTGTTTCTGCCTTTTGAGCTAATAAGCCATCTCACTAAAAGCAGAGACAACAAATAGTAACAACAAAACCAAGGACCACACCGTACTTGTATCTTGATTTTTACATCAAACTGGTACAATAAAGTCTCTCAAAACAATTCAATATTTGCTTAAATCCACAGATTGTATTTCTAAGACAGATACGCCAAGAATCAGAAGAAAGGAAAAAATAAAACAACAACCAATGCTTAAGCAAACTTTATGCTGTACAGGGAATATTTGATCAGTCAAACTACAACTAGTGAATTAGCCAGGTACGAGCCACACACTTCCAAAGTTCAATCATAGGTCGACCTATCATCACTTTCACAGTTTCACCTAAGTTGATTGGCACTTTGGCAGTCAAATGACTACATTAACCTGTTTACAGCCCTGAAGTGTTTGCTTTAGAGCTACAAATCAGGCGTATCAGTATAACTATAGAGATTATAAATACAACAGAAAAGAATGGACTGGTTTCCACGAGATTTTTCTCCACCAGTCAACTTGCTAAGTCTATGGAGGAAAGTGACCACAGGATGGAAGGAGACTGATGATTATGCCATCATTCACATGGCTAAGGAAACGTTATAATTTGACTTCTTATAATAATTTACAAGGCAATACATTTACCATGTCAGGTTCGTCCTACCAGCCATATACAGGACTCTGTACCTGAGGAGGCAAGAGATGCAAATCCCTACAATGTTGCTTGTCATAAACTCGTGTACCGGGTATTGCTCCCGTAGCCAACCTTAGGATCTCATTACCTGTGAAACAGTAATGAGCAAATGCCAATCCCCCATCCAGGACATCTGACGCATTAGGTAATGAGATTAATTTAAGTTTGTTGCTTTGCCAGCCATCTTCCCTGGGCTTACTATTGTGACTACTCAAAACCTTGTCAAGCTCTGAGTACTCCATAAATCTCTGGGTAGCTGCCTCCCATGATAAGTTATATCTTTGCTCTGGAGTGAGAGGTTGGGGCTCACTGGCCAATGCCTCTTTCACTCTTGCGACAAAGCCCTCTGGTGTTTTGTATGTCAAGCAGTTTGGAAATGCCTTAAAGAAATCATTTGATGGGTGATCTGCACAAATAACAAACTTCCCCATTGCAAGAGCCTCAGCTGTTGCTGTGCACAGGACATCGCTAACACTTGGATTTACGAAAACCTTGTACCTATAGAAATAAATAATAAATAAATAATAGCACCCACAAATCGAAGAAAAACATGATAAGGATGGATTTTGATTCTTACCCATGAAGTGAATCATCTGCATGATCCCTTCCCTTAAGGAAATTAAGATTTAAATTCAACTTCTTGGCAGCAGACTGGACTTCGTGTGAATCCTCGCCATTCCCATATACGTCTAACTTGAATCCTTCCAGATCACTTTTGTGTTTTGCTAGCAAATCTATTAGTTCTCTGTATCCTTTTGCCCAGACCATCTTCCCCAAAAAATATGCTCCTTTGGGGAATGCCTGCTGACCACACTCCCTTTCAGCTGCTATTTTCTCACCAACCTTGAGAAACTTCGGATTCACACCATGAACGTTGCAAATGACAGATTTAGGTAGATCTTGAGTTGCTGCAGAAAGACGCAAGACCTGCAAGAAATTAGTGAGTTAAAAGACACAGAAAAAGCTAATGAATTTTCTCCTAGGACGGTCCCCAAGGAAGGTAACCATGACACCACCATACCAAGAATAAATCAAGTCTACTGTAGGACCATTAAAGGATCAGAATAGTACCTTGTGGCAATGTGCTCTTGTGACCAAGTTATTGATATGCTTGACAAGAAAAGCTTGGATTGCCCCATACTTCTCTCTTTTGATGTACTCCAAGTAATTTGTGTGAACAACACCTACTACGTGATTGAATTTGTCTGTCCATCGCTTTCCATGATGGTACCAGTTTAGGTGTTCTGGTTCTTCCAATATGGCAATATCAGCTTCCTTTGAGGAAATAAATTCAGAGGTGTCCCCAGCAGGAATGATGCTTCTCCTTTCTTTTGAGAACTGTCGTGAAAGCATACTGTGTCAAAGTATATTGTGGCCACAACCTAAATTTAGCATGAGATAGTGCATCAAAAGACTACCTTTCCAGGATAAAATGATATCTTAAAATCCGCCTTAAAGCCAACTCTTTCCTCAAGCCAGTTTCGTATATAAGCTTCCTGCTCTTCTGGAGAACTGAAAGTTGTACTGTTGGGATAAACTAGCTCCTGGTCTGACTTGCAAAGCCAAGGGACCACCAATGTCACATCTTGCTTGGCAGATTTAGCCAAATATGCAGCACGAAACAATGGATTTACAGCAGTTCCAGTCATCCATGGAAGACTTGCTGTAGTTACAATCGCAAAATGCCTTTTCTCATCCAAATTATCACGCTTTGCATAGTCATTCCAAAAGCCACCTTCATAGTGATGCCCTGTACTTTGTAGCACGCTGGCTATTCGTAAATCAAGTTCATCAGTCATGTTCTCATTTCCAAGTAAAGATGCTTCACTTGCAGAAAGAGAATGATATACTAGATGATCTTTGCGTCTACTCCATAGAGCCTCCACTAATCTGTCACATAAATCTACACAAAACATAAACTGAGTATAAGACATTATTTCCTGTATTATTGCTACATTTTCAACAAAAGTGTGAAAGACCCACTAAGAATTTAATCACAGTCCAGGAATGACTATCTTCTCGGTAACAATAAGCGTGTAATATACCATCTTTAGCAAATGAAAAGGATAGAATCAATAGATGCATGACAACATACAGCACTACTAAGCCAAAATTCATAGATAGAGAAGTGCAATTGAAAGACAGACATGGAAGTGGGCAATGACTCGAAACCCAAATATTTCCACAGCATTTAAAAGAGGAGAAGCAGAGTGAAACTTGTGATGATCTGTATATTCCAAATTAAGAGAAAATACAACTAGTTAAAAAAAGAGGAAATCAAGATATCCTGCTAAACAAAGAACTTGGAACAACAAGGTGGTACAAAGTGGAAATCCTTTATATAAGATAATAAAAGACCTAGTAGTTCATCCTTAGTATGACCATAATACACCTCCTAAGCGAATATTTGTCCTTACGACCTTACCATCTATCACTACAACACTATATTACATATTTCCTATAGAGAAAAGAGGCCATGCTCATTCTGATTGAAATTTTGGGTTATATTCCCTAACTTACCTTTCTGCAGAGACCACTATTGTAATCACTCCAAGAGGAAATACAATATCTGGGTTACAGGGTACGATATGGATTTTCATGATCAATAGCTAACCATCAGCTGACATCATTGAACAGATTACTGAACCAAAGATATTTACAAACTATATAGCTTTCACCCAAACGAGTCATGAACTGAATTCAGGAACCAGATTTTGGTTTGATACCTCGTCGAATACCAAGCTGATCAAACAATGGCTCAGACTGTTTTACAAGATAAGCCAGAAGTTCAGGCAGATCCAATGGAGGGACATCCTGCAATAGATTACGAAAATCAGTTAGAGAACACAAAAGCTAGAGTCAATTTTTTTTAAAAAAAATGATATTACCAGACACTACATTTAGTAGGCCAAACAAGAGGAAATATTACGATAAAGGGGCAATCACAGTTTTAGGAATATCCTAGAATAGCAAAGACAAAACCTTCAGAATTACTATCACACTACATTGGCAGACAATTGCACCTCTTAATTTTAGGAATTCATATAAAAGAACTTTAATGAGATCTTCTAGCTAAGTATTGGTTTTTAGCAATGAGAAAAGAAGACAGGCCCAGAAGATAAGAATCCAAACAGATATGCAATTGCCTAAGAATAAATGCCAGTAAAGAAGCCAAATGGAAAACAAGATTTTTGTTTCAAGCCCCTTGTCTACCAATATGGTTTATTTAGGTTAAATAGTTTCCCGCACAGACATGCATACCTTGTCTCATTCATTTCAATATAAGCAATGAACAAGGCAAAAGATGAGGTAACAACATGCAACACGATTACTTATATTTAGATAACATCGTGAACAAACATAAAATCGATAGATTGTTCTTAAATCTTGTATGTTCTACATTTATGGTCTTTCATAGACAGATTTGAAGCTCTAAAATTGTCAAAGTTAAAATTGTGAATCAACTATAGATGGACACTTAATATTTTTATTAAAAAGCTTCAGTTTATAAGTTTTTCTTAATTCAAAATTTTGTATTTTAGGGAATTACTTGAAGAAACCATTGGATCAACTTACACGTGTAACCAGCAAACTTCCGTGTTGAAATTGATTAGTACTATATTTAAGCAAAATGGATTCTGAAGAAGACACAATCTTCAGATAAATGTGTGACAAACCTTTGATTCTTGAGGCTCCTTACAAATTGATCTCTGCATTAAAAAAGGCAATAACAGATAAGTACGGCCCTCTAGATTATGAAATAATCTTAACTAGCGATATAAAAATTCATTTATTGATGTAAGAATGCTTAATGCTAGTGCTCAAACTGAGAAGTAAAATGACCCTAATTACCAGGCTCAATTTCAATTTCTCCACAAACTCGCTACTCTTGAAACTCCCAAGAATCTCACTCGATTGGCTCTTCTTCTCCAACTCCTTCAACCCCTTCTTCAGCCTCCGCATCAACTCCCATTCCTTCCCCTCGTCCTCCTGTTTTCCCATCCATGTCACCTTCCTCCTTACTCCACCAAACTCATCCACCTCCGCAACGATCGCCTTCCTGATCTCCGACAAGTCGATCCTGATCGCCGTCCTGGGGCTCCATTTCTCCATCACCTTCCGGCTAAATTCCGGCGACGAGTACGCCCGTCGGATCTCGGATAGCTTCGGCTGTATCCGCTTCACGAACTCGAGCTCCGCGATCGAGGCGTTCGCCACCAGCGGCCGCGTCGTAGGCGCGGAGTTGAGGAAGTTCTCCAGCTCCCGGTCGGCGAGGTTCTTGAAGGAGTTTGCGCGGGAACGGATAAGGCGGAGGTCCTCACGCCACCCCTTGGAGATGAAGGAGAAGGGGCTCTCCGCCGCGGCGGAGGTCGACGCCGTCGGCCTCGTGTCCATCCCGGGATTGAGCATTTCGAGAGAATTACACACCTAGGGTTTCGTGTGTGAACCAGAGAGAAAGCTTCAGAGGAAAACGAGGAGAGAACGAGGGAAGGAGGAGCACGAGGGAAGCGGTTTTTATTGGGAAAGTTCTCGCGACGACGGGGAGAATTCAGTGACGTGGCGTGCTATGATTGGGTGATTCAGGTGAACGTTTCAGAATATTCTGGATCTGCTAAGGAGGAGATCCTACACAACGGTGGGAAAGTTCCCACGTTCTCGTCTATGATTCGCCGATTTTTCTTATTCTTATTAATTAAAATGCACGAACATTGATAGTAATGCCAATATATAATTTTTCCCCTTTAATACCCCAAAAAATAAAAAATTAGTATAATGGCCGTATCCAAAGAAGTGGATTGTCTTTATGCGTGCAATAAGTCCCACAGGCCACAGCTCTTTTGGAATGATAGCAACTCATGCGCAGGTTCGCAGGATTGAGGCACAATGGCGTGACAATTGTGCGGCCATTACAAGCCGTGCAAGATTTGGCTTTGCTCTCGTTTTGTAACAACAAGCTACCAAACCAATGGATTTTAAACAAAAGTTTAGATGATTTCCAGTGTCCTCATCTTCCGAGCAATATACCGTAAGTCCAAAAACATCTCGAGTCGTTTACCTGTGATTCTGGAAGCATCTGGTTCCGGGAAATTTCGTTTTGATCCATTCGTCTTCTTCTACTACTAAAAGACCTTCCTGTTGCCACACGCTATTCCTGTGGTTGATACTTTCCCTGCTGTTCATTTCACTCTGTTACTACTGCAAAGTAGTCATTGCGTCCTGCCATTCCTGGGTCTAGGTAAATCTCAATCCCATGGGAACGATTCTTGTAAAGCTTGGTCCTACAAATGTGGCTTTCATGGCCATTCTCTTCCATTGCTTTGCTGAACAGAAACAAGAAAAAAAGAGAGAAGAAAGTTAAATAGAAAAAGCCCTGCTAGTTCCCTACTTTAGTTCCAGTCTTCCAGAAAATAGTGAAGAACCCTCTAAATTAGAAGTGCGACAAGAGAGTGAGAAACTCACTTTTATGTTTACCAGATTGGACAACTTTAAACATATCTTCTTCAGCAACAGGCCTCACCTGGGAAGAGAGAAGCATTTGTTCAAACATAACATAAGCAGCTCACTATATCATTTTGAAAGGTGATATTATTAGCATAGGAAATTTACCTCAGGTAAAGGGACTTTTCCCATTTGCCAGCCTTTTCCTTCCTCTTTTGCTTAATACTGTCGCTAAGAACCTGCAAAATAAGATGCATTAAACTAATCAAACCTCAAAATTAAGATCCATTAGATATGCAGGAATAGCTCCTTCGCGAACATTATCGTCAACTTTCCATCTAGAAGAAGACTCTTCATGCATAGCAAGTCTGTAAATGAATGGAAGATGTTCAGAGATTATATCAAACTTACAATTTAGGACAAACTCAACTAGCTTTTTTTGTACAGAATGGTAACATTATATACAGAATGGCTCTTCTGCACTTAGTTATCCATGTAGCTCTTCTGCAAATATTTGACAATCCTAACTTCATCGCCTCTGCTTACACAGTATTGCAGTACAAAAATAACAAAATTATTGGGTTTATCTTGTCAATATTGCTGAATGAAATCATAAAATGAAGAACAAAAGGTAAAAAACACTAAAGATAAATGTCAAGCAACTGACTGTTGCTTGTCCAGAATACAGTTGGAATTTGCGGTTAATCAAATTACCAAACCATTCTGTAAGGAAATCAACAATTGAATAGCTATCATACAAATCATCTATTCAATTTGGAAGGAACCTAAGCAGATAAAAAATAAGTAGATATCAAATAACGATTTCTAGTTTAAAAAAATTGAGATTTTCCCTTCAATACCAAGAGCCTGCGTAAATAATTATTCAATCAAATCCTCAAATTTGTTTCTCCGACACAAAGAAAGCGAAGATTTCGCACCTTTTGGGCAACCTCGGATCTCTCATGGACTTCGCGGGCCTCCTTCTTGCGCTTCCTCTCCAAATGCTCGAGCCGATATCCTTGGCGCTTGCCGTGGAGCTCGACGTAATACTCCATTACGGTGAATAAAACTCCAGAAAAGGAGAAGAGGAACTCAACATGACGACGAGAGAAAGGAAGAAGAAATAACCGAGCTCTGAGCTCAAAGCATTCATTCTCAGGGGTTGTAGCGGTAAGAGGGGGAGAAAGGCGGAGTTAAAATAGTTAACATTACAAGGTTTGAAACGCAAAATTCGCTTTATTAGAGTCGGCGTCGATTTGACACGAGAAGTTTGTCTTTGCCGAATTCGCACTAAATCATTTTCTTTAAGTATTTTACGAATCACACCCTATATGTTAACAATTTTATAATTCAATCATATTTTTTCTCTATAATTCTTATTTAACATCTCGTAATATTTTAACTAATAAATATCTACCAAATTATTAAAATACTATCATTACTATTTTTCTCTTTTCTATTTCTCTTATAAAGAAGACATGGATAATTTAAGTATTTATAAATTATTTTATATATTAGAATGACATATTATGAAAAAAATTTAGGGGGGGAATTATATAAATCTCAAAAATGAGATGTGAATCATAAAATAAATAAAACGTAGGGTGTCATTTGTAAACTTCCTCATAAAAATATATACAACAGTAGTAGGTGGAGTTGAGTCGGGTCGGGTCTATGAAAATATCATGAAGCTGAAATCCGACCCGAAGTTTAAACGGGTTTAAAATTGTTAGGTCGACCCGGCATGTGTCAAGAGACGAAGCCTATACTAAACGTAGTGGGGAATACAAGTAAAAGGAGTATTTGCATGTGTACTTGTCACCTCGACAAGTATATGATAATTCCACCCTTCCTCTTCGAACACAATAAATAGACCCCCCAACTCACTACTCTCTCCTACTCACCCAAAACTATTGAACATGGAGGTATGCCTAGAGAAATTTTGGGAAACAAAATCACCGCATTGTCTCATTTTCCTCTCTAAATCTTTTCTCCTCGATCTCCGATCTTTTCTTTTAATTTTGTACATCATCGATCGACTGGCTTCGATACCTAATTTTAATCTCTCTCTCTCTCTCTCTTTCTCTCTCTTTTTCTCTGTATTTTTAGTGAGAAGTTGATTTTTATTTTATTTTAGTGTACTATGGCGCCTGGATTTATTTTCCCTCCTTTGTTCCTGTTTGCGAGTGTATGTTGTCGAATTTTTCTGCGGATTTTCGTTGTTTTTGGGGTTCAGATTGAGATTACTGTTCGATTGGCTCCGTGTTAGAACCCCGGAGTGCTAGGGTTTTGTCCTCGGAATCGCAATGTGGGTTCTTTCTTGAGCTCTTCGTGCCCCTTTCTTTGGTTGATCTCACGAGTAGTTCTGCCCGAAACTTTGATTTGATCGCAGTTCATTTTTCCAGGGTACGGGTTTGGGAGTAGTTGGCCTACCTCTCTAACGATTTGGCAAGCGGAAAGTCTTAGAAGGTTGGTGGCTGGTAAAACTAGGGTTTGGATCCACCTGGGATTTAGGGTTTTGGGTTTAAGATCATTACAGTAAATGTGGTGAAAATTTTCTTACGGTCTTCTTTTTTATGCAGTTGATTTATTTGTATACTATTCTTTCCCCTGTGAAGTTGTTCATATTTTGGAACTTATAGTTAGTTTAGTATTAAGCACTGCTGCTTATGGGTTCATGTTTTGCATTTTGTTCGTTTTTGAGAATTTGCATCAATTCGATTGTTTGGAATGCAACCAAGCTTCTTTGGGTCTTGTTCAATGTTCTCACGGTCACGATTACGGGTTTTATTACAGAAGCAAGAGAAAGTTGTAGGATTTTCGTCTATCTATTAAGCAGAAGAAAAGGTGATCCTAAGTTTTAGTGCGATGTCCCATCCGGCCCAACTCCCTCCTCGTTGCCCATTGCAGAGAAGGAGTTCACTTCCCCTTCCACTGGATTTGGCATCTCATATCACTCAGAGAGATGACGGATTGCATGCGAAGTACAACAGATTTCCTTCGCAACCTTCTTTGTTCAATGAGCAACCCTCTTGGTTTGATGACCTATTGTCGGAGTCCGATAGAAGTCCTGCTGCAATCGCCCTGCGGAGATCTTCTAGTGATTCAGAAGTCATTTTGGATACCTTGGCAAGTTTCCCTAATCCAATATACCCTATCGATGAAGGTGATTCTGGATCAAACGAAGACCTTCATAAAGTAGAAGAAAATACTGGGGAGAGTGAAGTTGCATCTGGACTTGAGGCTAGCTGCATTTATGGCCCTAATTCTCCTAGGCAGAAGGATAGATTAACTGCTTCTGAATGTTCAATGGTCTCTGCTGTTCTGGAAAATGTTCCTCGCAATCCATTACAGTATGTGATCATGGATGCAACAAATGGCACAACTGTTAGTGAGCTCAACTCGAAAGGAGACATAAAGAATGTTCAAAGTGAAGGTGACCCAGAGAAGGTTTCAAGAAGGTAACTAGTTCCTCTTATGTTGTTACCCTTTTGTAAGTATCTGAAGGTTAGTTAGGGAAGAACAAGTGGGTAGGCTATACTTCACCTCAGATTTCTACATTGTTCAAGAGAATATAGTGTGCAGTTCAGTTGCTTACTTACCTACTGACATATCGTTTCATCACAACGTGTACACAATCTTATTAAGATGAGTGTATGAGCATACTTTGTCATAGATAGAGGATTTTGGTCAGTACGTCGGTTGTGACTTGTAACATGGGGAAGTTACATATAGAGACTTAAACATAATTGACATTATAGCTGGAATAGACACTGGTTTCTACTTTCTAGTACACTTAATGTTCTAGAAAGCTAATAATTAGAATATCTGAAAGAATTACTTAGATGCTATGTAGAATTTGATGGAATATCTGGAACATTTCTAAGATGTTATATTAGAAACTCAACTTGATGCGTTCTATGGAGTAGTTTATGGTGGTGAAACAATTCTTACAAGGTACATTGTCCTTGTAGTCTATTTCTGTGACTCTCTTATGCTATCATTACACGGCTATGATATAGCCACACTCGCTCTTATTGCAGTGTTGCTGTCCAAGTATGTTTATCTGGTGAGTATGAGCATTGCTACAATGATGACCATTTGACGAGAAATCCATCTAATGTGCAAGAGGGCATCATATTATCTAATTAAAGTAAAAGAAAAATGTAATTTCGTTATTGCATTATCCCGCTGAAGGAAGAAAATGATAGATAAGAATATTACTTTAGAAATCTAGATTCAACATATCAGCCAGAAAAGCTATTTGCACCTAAAATTTCTTGAACCTGGCATTGCATGCTGTTTAGTTAGTTGGCTGTTATTTTTCTTTACGTGGTATCATTTTTGGTTTTTTGACTTTATAATTTGATCTATTTATATTTTTGCACACATGTTGCTGTTATTATTATATCATGTATGATATTATTCCATAACTTTTCATAACCAATCTGACTACTTGCACTGTGAATATTAATCTATCTTATATTATTATGTGGGGTTCTCTGATAGCTGACTGCACCTTGTTGGGGCATTGCATCCTGAAACTCCCATGAGTCCCATGTTATATCTATCATTAAGCCCATGTTTTATCTATCAGTAAACCATCCAGGTCCCCAACTTGGTCATGAGTCATGACAGCTCTGCCTTGGTTGATTCCAAATGTAAAGAAATATCCAATTGCAGAATTTTATTTTGCAAGGCTTTATTTGACAAATTTTAAGTGCTCCCATCATTTTCTTGCTTAACATTTTATATTGTATAGAGACTATTTTCTATATTTATACTGTACTGAACTCAAGATGGTTTACAATTTTGACGTGCCTGCATGGAAAAGCTGTTAAGTGACAAAGTTGTAACATGTGTACATTGCTGTAGAAAATAAATTCTGGTGTTCCTATTTCATAGCTTATCTATGTTTCTGCAGGCGTTCAGGACAAAGATCTAGGGTTCGGAAACTTCAATATATTGCTGAACTTGAAAGAACTGTTAACACATTACAGGTAATTGTGTACTGAATGTTTTTCCTTTTCAAGATAGATTTTTGAGGTTGAAATTCTTGACTACAATAAATCCTGTGTCTATGAATTCAGAATGTGGTCGCAGAGTTGACAGCAAGGGGTGCTTCTCTGTTTGAGCTACGAGCTGCATTATCTGTAGAAAACCAGGAATTAAGGAGGCAGATTGCCAGTCTTCACCAGGAGAAATTATTTAAAGATGGTAAGTGTGAGCTTCTTTTGCAGCTTATTAACTGCTTAAAAAGTTTGTACACATTGATTGATTTCATTCTTCTCTTACTATGATGGTAATATTCTCCCTCCCCAATTAAATTAGAATGGGGCTATATGGTGCAAAAAGGAAACTCTAGTCAACTTTTCAACATCAGTTGATAATTCATATTATGAAGTGAAACTATGTTGTTCGAAGTAAATGGTATTAGCAAATACTTGCATGTTTGTACCTTGCCTGTTGATTGAAAATTATGAAAGTTGTGATGAGTCTGCATCAATTTTGCATATCATATATGTTCTCTAGGACCTGTCATGTTATGGTCTAGAAGACTGAATAATGTGTTATTAATTGCTTGCTACTCCAGCTCCTTCATCATTTAGATAAACTATTCTGGTATAATGCTCTGTAGTACAAATGCATGTGTCAATGTCTCCATCACTTGTTTTGGGAATACTTACAGTACTCTTAAAATGTCAATCATTCATGCTGATCCTCTAATGGCTGCCACAAACCAACAGGTCAGAGGCAGTGTCTGAAGAATGAAGCTGAAAGATTGAAATCCATCTCGAGTCGCCACAGGAGAAGCAAAAGTGCTTGCTTTGAGGTCAGCCCCTTGGAGTTGGACCTCTCAGCAATTAGTCAGCAGATGGTCAGAAAGCTCAATCTCAAAGAGAATCCAGTTCCCCCTAAACATGGCCATTAACCACCGCGACGCCTGATACAGCTAGATAATTTTGTAAACGACTCAGTGGCTTAAACTGCCTCAGTTTGCTTGAGCCTGCATTAACTAACTTGACTTCCCCAGATGCCAAAATTACCTCTACTTATATAGTGAAATGTTGGAACCATCAAACTGTATCTTCTTATATCAGTTAAGGTCATTAGAAGGGTAGGTATTAACCTGTTTGGTGCTCCCATCAGTTGTAGATTTGATCTAACAGGGAGAGGAAACACTTAGAACTCAGTTTTATAGCAATGGCAACTTCTACAGTTATTATGTTTGATATAAACTACTGCTTTTGATCGAATTTCTGAGTAGATGGTTAAATTTGGAGTTCACCATGGCATATGTTACATCCATGGGATCAATAGAACAAGAATTTATGACTTACATCCATGAGATTTCATGCTCTGAAATCTCGCTATACTTTTCTTATAAATGTGTAGTGATTCGTACTATAAATTAGCACAAATTATGCGAGCCAACTTGATTATAAATGCAGTAGAAGATGAAATAAAATTTAAATCAGATCAAGTCAATCACCTCTTATTAGTTCAAACCAAAATTGCAACATTTAATCAACCAAAAACTGGACTTTAAATATATAAAAAAAAAACTTAATTATCCCCAGAAAACTATAATCTGATTTGATAATAGTAGAGAGTTAGTATAGTTTTACAACTCATCTTAATAAATATTGAAATAATGGAGTATGAACAATAATTAGAACAAAATATAGTACGCTTTTAATAAATTCCTCATGAATGTTTGTTTGGATATGGAACTCATCATCACAAAGTAAAAGTACGATAACACCCTCGTACTTGTCTCCTTTTTCAAACTCCTCCAACTGCTACGTTCCAAAGGCAGTTTGGTCATTTCGTCCAAAGGCATGGGAAAAGAAATCTCAAGATCACATCCGTCCGTCCACGTCGAAGATCGTCCGGCTGGAAACGTTGAGGTTACCCATAGTGTCACTCTCCTCGTACCCAGGAAATGCTTTGACCCAGTCAAATTCAAGTTCAACTGCTTTATATTCTCGCTTCTCGTGCGACCTAGGAATATATAGCTCTTGGCATTGTGTTGGTCTTAGGACCCCAAAATATACCTCTCTATAACTAGGGTCTAAAATGCAAAACTCGTCCATCTATTCTAAACATAAACAAAGAAAATTATAAATAACTTTCTCTAATGTATAAATAGCACTAACTTCTTGAAAATTTTGCAAATCTTTTTGCTTTGAAGGAAACTTCGTTTTGGGGCTTGGAAACCGAGGTATTTCGGGTTTCGGTCCAGGAGAAAGACAAAATTTAGATCCCCGTTGATCTATTACCACACAATCCTTGGGTTAATTCGCATGAATACATTAAATATCGCGATTATTTTCCCCATATATATATATATATATATAATCGGAATAATAGCAAAAGGCAGGGTCCTTTTCGCAGTTTTCCCTTCCCAACGAGAGGTTCGCACCGGCGAGGGCGGCAAGCGTTACTCGCGAAAATCGTGCTCGGCTTTTTTTTCTTGAAAGGACGAAACTGCCCTCAAGGCGCTCCAGACCGAGGGCAATCCGGGCATTTCGACTAAGAGGCAACCGCCATTCCAAATGTGGGCCCGGGACCCGAGGCGGACGCTCCGGGCCCCACTAAGTCACGTGAGAGTACAGTCAGCCACTTACGGCCTCCACCACTCGCTCATCCGTTCCTCCTCGCCTCAAGGCTCGCCACGTAGACAAATCGCACGTGTCAAATAAGCAGATTTCTTTGTCAATCTTGCCTGTTCGAAGACGTAACAGCGGATGCTTACAGCATGTAACGCCAGGTATACTGAGACTCGAAAAATTGACCCGGGAGAGTGAGTGCTTACTACTTGGTACTCACTTATGTTCAAGTCCTAATATCGAGTCAACGTTGAAGGTGCGTAAGGGAGAAAAAGAAAACTACCCAATCCGTCACCTCGTTTACGGAGCTTCCGAAATAAACCCGAAATTCCCAAACTAAACCTCTCTGGAAATTCCCAAACTGCCCTTCGACCCCTCGCTTTAAACTCCTCCCCCACTACCCCTAACCCGCCGCTATATTTGTAGACCCAAAACCCTTCTCACTCGCCTCCTCCTCTTCCTTCCCTCTGCGCTCGCTCGCTCGTTCGCACTGATAGTAGTAATAAAATGGCGGAGTTCCCACCCAACCTCGACGACGGCGAGCTCTGGCTGCCGTCGGCCATCTTCGCCGACGTCGGCGTCTGCTTGCGTCACCACCACAACCACCTCCGCCGTCATGACGTCGCAGCGGGACATCCGCCGCCGAGCCGGGCTCCCCATTACGAGGTCGCCTTCGTCTTCTTGAGAACCTATTTCCCCACTTGGGTTCGCTTCGCTTCTGCCTCTCCCTACTAATTAACCTGCCTCCATTCTTTTCCTTTGCTATTTTTGGCAAGCAGGGGTTCCGACCGGGTTGGAGCCGGTCCGGACCGGAGTCGCATGGCGTCAGGCCGGTCTTCTTCTTCGCGCCGGTTAAGCCGGACCAGACCAAGGTGAGGTCCCCTTCGTCCTCTTCTTTGTTCTCGCTTGCTATTTTTGGCAAAGCTGGGGTAGTTAATGTGCTACCTACTGGGTTTATGAATCCATAGGGTTTGGGGAGGCAGCAATTCCCGGGTCAGTTCCGGTTCGTTCCGGTCCGGTCCGGTTTGGGTCGAGAATGCGGCGGGACCGGAGTGTTCCTGCCTCGCGTCATGGTCAACAACCAAGTCAAGAAGAAACCTAGTGAGTTTTACTTTACAAACCCTAACCTTTTCTTTAATAATCCATAAGGTTTAATATGCAAAATTCTAAAAAAAAAATCCATGTCTCCTTCAGACGACTTCAAAGGATTTGAGCAACGAAAGCAGCAGCAGCAGCAGCAGCAGCAGAGGCAACCAAAGAAAGGAATGCAATTCCAACCTCCAGAGTTATCCCTGCCTCAAGAATGGACCTATTGATAAGAAATCTTTTGTAGGTTGTTAGAGAGATTACTGGAGAGAAATAGCTTAACATGGAGTTAAAATAATTATATATATATATATTATATTATATATTATTGAGATGATGATTGTTTTCTTTGATCCTTTTTACATCTTTCCCTTTTGTCCCCTTATCAAACTATCTTATTATCCTCCTGCCTTGTTTGTTTTAGGACTTGAGTGTACATGTAAGATGGAATAAACAACAGCAATAAGATGTTTGGCTTGTTCTTGGTTTCCATTGCTAAGTTTCTTGGACTGCTCACTACTCAATGCCCACAAAGTGGAGGCAAGCCTGCAACTTTGAACTCTATAAAGATGCTAGCTTTTTCCTTCTTTTGGGGTCTGGGATTAAATTGGTGACATGAGAAAGGGTCTTGGGAGTGCATTAAATGGAGAGATTGTATATTTTTAAAGTGGAGCCAGCCATGCCTTAAGAGTTATGGTCCACTGTGTTCACAATGTCTGGGACAAGACAATTCATGGGATATAGTGCATGTACAGGGGAGTTCGTAGTTTTAAATTTGGACCTCTCTTTTGTGTTTGAATGGTGGCTGTAGCTGTGTCATTAGGGGCTTCAATTAGTTAGGGTGGTTAGTGTTTGGTCCCTTAATTTGGTGGGGCTGTCTTGTTGGAATGGGTCCTGGTTTGATGCCTGCATGTTTAGTTGTTTGGGGCTCAAAATCTGCATGCTGTTTTGTGGGCTAAGAATCCTTTTTCTTCAAATTAAGCTTGAAGCTTTCTATAACTTTACTATGTTTCTATGGGTTTGCTCCCAAGGAGCCAAAAATTTGGGTTGGAATTTGGTCTGATGTGCTTCAACGTATTAATCGGACACAATCAATTAGGTCAAATTAATCGGACACAATCAATTAGGTCAAATTAATCGGACACAATCAATTAAGTCAAATTATATGACTCATATGCATTGGTGCGCATCCAATAATATACTACGATAGAATCCGACATATCAAGCCAAATTTGGAATAAGATAATATTGGTTTATGATAGTAGGAGTAGGTGATATAAATGATTAAATTGACTTTCTTGTACTTTCCTAATTTAATTATATGCATATTCATTATGTTTTAGAAAAATAAAAAATATGTTAAAAAATTTAATATAGATTATAATTTTATTCCAAAGTTTGTCTGCTGGTAGTATTTTTACAATTCTATAATTTGATTTAATTCATCATAATTTATGCTATATATTTTATAACAAGTAGCATCCTATATCAAAATATATTTTACTATAAACATATTTAAATATATTACAAATTATATTATAATCGTATTATATTGTTCAACTTGAATCTAAATCCCAATATATCACCATCAATAATACATAAATAGGTGAGGGCAAATTGGTCATTTTATATTTAAAATAAGTGGGTAAAATATTCTAATTTTCTTTTATCCCAGCAGAAACCTAAGATAAGAAATCTAGAATAAAAGAATTTATTCTATTTTCTTATTCCAAAGTTTTATTTTATTTTAAAGTTAAATTAAATCGAGGATTAAATAATTTAGGCAAAATACAGACATCAAATGATAAGATATAAACAAAAGAGACTGATGATCACTTTGATAGGTTTTCTCTAATTTTATTTTCTTTTACGTACATTGGAAGATTACACCAATCAAACAAATTATATATGCCAAAGTAGTTGTACATGCAAACCAAAACATGAGATGCTACACTACTACCATTGCAACAGACAATAGCAACATGGAGATCAACTTCCAAATGCTGGAGAACAACTTCACCTGCGTTGCCTCTGAAGTGTAGAAATAGTAGTATGGATTGGATATAAACCCTATCTGCGCCGGTGGTGGAGGAGGAGGAGGAGACACTGGAGAAGAATTACTTTTCTTCGGCGAAGGCGGCGGTAAAGAAGGTGATTGATGAGGGGAGGATATCTGAGTAAAGGTAACCGGCGGCGTCGGCAGCGGTGGCGACGGTGGCGGCTTACATATCACAGGACATGTTCCACATTCACTTATACATAGTAGACTCTCGTCGGCCGGCGGCGCGGCAGCCGTGGCCACCGTGACCTCGTCGGCTTGCACATTTGTAGGTATCAGCAATATAGAGATTGCGACTGTGGACGCCAAAAACATCCATGTCTTTCTTCTGCTCTCCATAATCAAGATTGGTATAGGCGTATATGGCTCATAGTTTCATGGTGATGGTAATTGATAGGAGTTATAGATTAGCAAAAGCGTAAAGAACACTGATGGCATCTCTGGTTGCGATAGTGTAATCAAAAGGGGCTCGTCGGAGAGCAAAAGATGCTTGGCATGCATGGTGGCTTTGTCTTCTTTAATTGCAGCTAAGATTAGAAGATGCTTCTCTGTTTATATCATGAAGTAGAGATAGAAAACATCTTAATAAGTGAAATTAAAACTACCTACCAATCTCCCTTTTATAAAGGTAAGTCTATGTCATTGTCAGGGCAAGGGCATCGCTTGTGATATAAGACTTCCATTCGTGGTAGAAGTAAAGCAAAGAATCTACTCATCTAACAGCTTAAAAAATAATAATATTTGGGCCTCTAAAATGACTACAATACCTTTTTTTAAAAAAAATTAAAGTTTAGAGTGTAAAATAGTTAGATTAATTTTGTTTATTTAAGTTGCGTTTTAATTATAATTAATCAGATATTTGCTAAGATACAAACTTATAGTAGTTGAGATACATTATGGGTAGGGCCAATTGGGCCCTTGGCTGTGAATGGAAGACACTGTAGAAGGCCTTTAAGTGGATAGCCCATGGGCTTTAAATATATAACATTACCCAATTCCAAGCCCAATCAAATGGGCTTCCAACTGCTATAAAATTTATCCTACCCCTTTTGTTGAAGTGCAAAATTATCTCACCAACCCTAATGTTAATGTCAACTTCCTGTCAATATATATGATGAGTAGTGTTATTGTCTTTTGACTTTTCCTTACACCTGTTTATTGCTTACTTAGGATGCTTGCTGTCTTTGGTTGGTCCAACTATTGTATACTTTCACATCACCTCAAATGGATTTGTTTGGAAGAACAAGCTTTTACTAAGAAATGCCATCATCACCATCTACATATATATATATACTACTTAGGCCAGCAATCAAATTATAAACTTCGATGATCCTTCTATATATATATATTTTTTATTTTGAAATCATCCACTATCTATATCCCCTCTACCTTCGATCAGCTTGTCTTGGGATTGCTTCTTCCTCTTTGAACAAACTAATAATAATAAACTTGTTTACTCCACTCTCCACCAGTTCAATCATCCCCCACATGAAACAAAAAGCTCCAGTCCTTAAATATTCAAGACAACGACCCATCATCCCACAAAGGGCAAACCCCATCATTCCCCAAATTTTATTCTTTCCTCATGCCCATGCATCATGCATGCCTAGATTTACACTTGCTCTCTTCCTTTTTGACCGAGTCCTGTGCTTACCTCCTATGGGATTTGGATTAAAGGAGTTTTTGGTTTTCCTTTAAAGAAAGAAAGGAGAAAAGAAAAGAACCAAAAAGAAGAAAAGATGGTGAGCTAGAGAGGAGCACATGGATTGGTGCCTATGGGCCTCCTCCCTAAGAACTTAGGCATCATATAAAGAGAGAGACCCATCTCATCTCATCACCTTGGATCCCTCAATCATCACTTTCAAACTATGGGAATGCCCACAAAGCATTTGGGTATCTCTGAGTTAGGATGGAGTAGCTGTTGTTCAATCTTGTAGGGCTTCCTGATCCGAGAATTCCCTTACTTTGATGAAGGGGAAAGGAAAAGAGTTGGATGGAGACCCTGAGCAAAAGAGCCCAGTGCAAGCTTCCTTTTCTCAAAGTCTGGCAAAAGACTCAGAGGTGTGGAAACTTTGTCTCCATGCCTTTGCCCCTTTTGGTGTTGCTAATAGTGCCTCCTTTGGTGTCAAAGGACTATTCATCAGAGTTTAGCCACTGCAGCTATAGTTAGCTTCTCTTGTTATAGTTTAATTGGATAGCATATGATGCAAACTTTGATAGCCTATAAATGTGAACAGACCACAGATCTAGCTACAAGTACTGCTGCTTAAAGTTTATGTTAATATGCTAACTAATGAATTGTGAGTACATTGATGATCTTATATACTGCTTAGTATTGGTTATATATGGCATGTTCATATGAACTATACTGAGGTCTTAGCTACAGCTAGAGTTATTGATTCTCTTCACAGTCAAGTCGTTCTCACATACTGAATGAATCATGGTGAATAAATTAATGAACTCATTAACTTCATGTTCTGACGCGTCTTGAAAGCCTCCTTTATCGTCATGTGTAGTTTCCAGGGGCCCACATTGTGTCTTAAGACTGGCCTTTTAATGATTTGATGAACTGTCATGTCATAAGATGCTTTATTATTAGATGCATATCTTCTTCCATCAATTACGTACTTATAAATGGTCTAGTTGTATATGCTTTATATATAATCATGTATCTTTGTTTTCTTAATAAGCTTAAGAGCATTAGGCTTTAGTAGCTAGGCCTTTAACATACATAAAGATGTGATCAGCTTAGCTTTAAAAATGTAACGAAGAGGCTCTAACGACTTTGGAGGTTAAGTGTCTCATACTTTCTCTTTCACTTGGATTTAGGATCGACTTCCCATTACATTCTATTACCTTTGTGAAATTTTCTAAACGAATCTTGAGAAGGTTTTCTTTTTCAAGCTTGCATAGAGAGACATTGATTAGTTGGCAGCAACTATTCATCAAAATATGAGGGGATTTTGATGGAAGAGAAGATAATGATTTCTCCTGTCATCCTCCTACTAACAGTAGCACTAACGCTGGATTTCTTAGCTTATTCTTTGTGAAGAGCAGGATATCTTTGTTGAAAGTATATAATCTTGAGGGTTTTTAAAGGGTCTACAGCACTTTGAAAAGTATGCATATGCTAGCAGAAAGCACCATTATTTCCCAAAGACACACTGAATTAATACTAGCTGTGAATGTTGGCTTATCTGAGCTGATCAAAGATATCTCATCCCCAGTAGAGTACTCTTCGTTTACTTTGAGAGGGAGAAGATTTGAAGAACAGAATTGTTCAAGACTCTCGTATGACAATATGTGGAGGTCTAGTTTGAACTATGGAATCAGAAGAAAGAAAAGCTTTGCCAGAATAGTCATCGCATAGTATTGCCCATCATGAGATTATGGCAGCCTAATTGGATAACATACGAACAGCAGAAGCTAACTCGTGTGTTTCAACATTTGTTCATAGTTCAAAGAAGAATTACTTTATTTGGTTGTAAACTAGAACGGTAGTATAATAATTGACTCAAATACACTTTATTTGATACATTACTTGTAATATGTAATGCCTACTTAAGTAAGAAATGATATACATGAGTGGCAGGAGAAGGAGATAGATGGAAGAAAAAAAAAATTAAGTAGAAACTTTTAATCCGTGGAATGAGTTAAGTGAGTAATAGAAGAGTGAAAGAGAGAATTTTAAACTGATGTGTAGCATAATTTAATTTGAATAGTATTTTTAATTAGAGTGTGAATAATTTAATATTTTGTTACAAAATCTATGGTTCTTATGATTGCATAAATTCTAGGCTTTCTCATATTCATGTACGTTTACATATATAAATCTAAACAAATATAATATATTCCATACAAGCAAGGTATCATGGTCGTTGTTCATAGTACAACAGTATCTTTGTACTATGACCTTTTCATATTAACAAAAATATCCTCTTCCTTCAAAAAAAATAATGAAGGAAAGCATCATGTATGAGTTTAATGGCAAAAATAGATTCTTTCCATTTACCCTTTAGTCCTTCCACTTTGTGCATGGGCAGACTACGTAGACTGCTCTTTAAACACTGTGTGTGCCAGTGCCACCATTGTTAGTAAACTAATAGAACTAGAATATTCATAGAACAGTAGAAGAACATATATAACAGTGAGAAAGAAAGTAATTAATGGTTAACCATAGATTATATGTGTCTAAAAAGAAAGGGCAGGCACATGTGAGAGGTGAGTAGTTTTCCTTATATCTTGTCCTTCACATATGACATAATCCTAAGTTTTTTAAACCTTAATATTTTCCAAAAGCGCGACGCGACAAACTCGCAACTTATTGAGAAGTTGTACATTAGTGAGGTGTAAAAGGGTGGAGAAGATTATCTTTATAGGATTCTAAAGCAACCATCTTTAATGTCTAAAGATAAGATGCTTATCT
Organism: Typha angustifolia; assembly: GCF_048772165.1. Classification (NCBI taxonomy): domain Eukaryota; kingdom Viridiplantae; phylum Streptophyta; class Magnoliopsida; order Poales; family Typhaceae; genus Typha; species Typha angustifolia. Next base: position 650,540 of record NC_133250.1, read on the forward strand.
TTATTTTGTGTTAATCTTTTCACACACCCACTTCTTTACAAAGATCATGAGAATGTTGGGTTATGAAATCGAAAGCAAGCAAAAGGGATTCCTTTTTTAAATCGCATCACCATGCATGAAAAGTTGTGAACTTTTGATATTTATTGAGGAGGATTGTGATTTTGCCTTCTAAAGTGGCTCTTCCTTTGCACAATCTATAAGTTATGAATCTTTCCTTCATACTTCCTTTGTAATAGTAACAGGCGCATCATCTTGTCATTTCAATAGATACTTAGTACTAAGTAATTCTCAAATCAAATATTGCTAGATTGTGTCTGCTAGTAGATGGATCTCCCCTCTAGATAGAAATGATCCAAATCAACATCATGGGAATTAGATGTACTACATAATGGGGAACATAATTAGAGCGTGTTTCTTCTTTTCTTCAACAATAAACGTACTTATGATCAGAAAGCTAATTGGATCATTTTAATTAGGCATAATATATATACAGGGAATCAATTGACTAGCACATATCTATTGTTGCTAATAATATTGTTAAAAAAAAAAAACTTAACCCCAGTGAGGTATTACTAGCAAAATCGTTTCTATGAATACGTAATTATGCATGCATTTCCTCCCAAAATAAAAAGGAATAAAACAAAATAAGGGGAATTAAACCATCATGACCGAGAGAAAGAAAAAGAAAGAAAAGAAAAGCAAAATAGAGTGGTTAATAAGAACATACAGCAACAGAGCCTTTTTTTCTTTCTCCTTTGTTCTTGTGAAAAATAAATCAAATTTATCATGGACTTCATCAAGATTTTTTTGTGCATTAATAGCTCAAAAAACTAATGTTTTCCTAGAAGAACACATGGCAACACCTATTGGGAGGTGATGAAGAAAAAGATGAATAGCCAATAAGTGAGAATAAATACTAACATAGCAAAGAAAACTTAATTTAGAAATTAAGGAAATTAATGAACACCCCCACATACCAATTCCACAAGATGAGTACTCCAAATGTACAAGTATCTCCTACCTTCTTAATCTAACTTAAGCCACGCAATCCCTACTCTCTCTCATCTCATAACCCAAGAAAATTACAAAGAACAAAATGAAACATACATGAAGATTGAAACAAAACCAAAGTACAAGAAATTAAGAAGTCCTTGAAGCAATACAACAGCATTACAGGTCCTGGGGCAACTTGAAGAACAATGCCTGGTCAACTGCTTCTAAAAGACCTACATCACTAAATGAACAATATTCTTGTTCGTCATCTACCGCGCAAAGATTCAAATCCAAACGCAAACATGAGCCTATCTCCTTCTCATCTTGCTCTTCCTTCTCTTCCTCACACTCCACCTTCTGCTTAACAGGAGGAGAACAAGCCCTAGACCTCGAATCGAAACTTTCACAGCTCAAGATAATAATAGCATCAGTAAGACTAGCTTCATCACCATGGTAGTTCTCTACCCTCCCGGTCTCAATCGCTTTCTTAATGCCAAGTTGACAATAATAGTCCACTTGCTCAATGTCTTCCATCAAGATAACGCGGTGTGGATTCTCGCGAATTGCTTCGAAAAGCCTGTCGAGATAGCCATGGCTTGCTTCTGATCTCGATCTTTTATTCCTGTGGTCATCGGTGGAGCTACATGAGGAAGAATTAACTCCAACCATGATAAAACTATTGTGAGAACCAAAAACTAGGGTTGCTAGTTCTCTAGCTATTCTCTCCTTTCCATCAGTATCACCTCCTTGGAAGAACATCCATGTCTCCTCCTTGGTGCAAGAAGTCTTCGACATATCTTTCCTCTTCATCATCCCTGATCTGCACCTGAGGACGGCGCTCGCAATCTCCGGAATGATATCCTTTTGCCGTGGCACTCTTTTCTCCAATGCGTTGCAAAGAGTCTTTAGGCTCTCAGCATTTAGCTCCTTAAACCTAGAAGTGCAATCCACCTCCATCTTCCCACTTGAAGAATTTGAATTAAGGTTAGGCTTTGTGTCATGGATTGTTGAGACATCGAGCTCAAGATCTTCATCGTCGGCCTCCAAACGCCAAGGGTGCTTGGCCTCGAGAGGGAGTAGCCAAGGCTTTTTAAAGCTAGAGTAGCGCTGATCATACGAAGATATTGAAGAAGATGGAGAGATTGAAGAGAAATTTAGAGTGATCTCAGATGGATGATGCTGGTTTCCACGAGTCGAGCTGCATTTGGAGTTCCAGTTATTGCAAAGATCTCTCATTTGGACACAGCCCTACAAGATAGAGCAGGAGAAAATAACTTTAATTATTCAGTACTCTTGAGCAGCTTTACATATATCTAGTATATAGGTACTATTGGATTTAAGAACACTACCTGATCATTTCTATTTGCTCGTCCTTTCTCTTCTTTATATTCCTGGAGCCATGACGGCAGTTTTGAGGAAACCAAGCTGTGGCTACTACAAGGAGTACTATTAGGATGGCATCTAGTCTCTGTGTCAAACTTGTTGGAGCAATCAGCACAAGTGAGTTGGCTCTCCACTGCACCATCCATAAAGGACCAAGAACTCCCATTCTGATCACTCCTCTTGGATTTCATCTTTGAATCACTGCAACGAGAAAAGAAGATAGCATATTAGTTAGTCAATAAATTAAGTAAACTTACAAATGCAAATGTTAGATACATATAGAATAGTTATCAAATTAACTTTTTTTTACCTGTCAAAATTTAGGCTCAAACCAAGGCTACCACAAGGGATGGTGTGAGTCTGAAGACCCCAAAGAGCTTCCAAAGAAGGATTACCAAATCTACACTTGATGTAGGTTTGATATGTCCCAACTCCCATGAGCCAAAACCTCCCAATCATTCCACTGCTCTCCTCCCCTCCCATTGCAGTACCATAAACCAAGCTCCTCACCTCCTTGATAACATGCTCCACAGGGCAGTAGCAACTCCTGCTCCCTTTCTCCAACCATCTATTCCAGAACTCAGCAACCCAACTGAGATCTTCCAATAGCAGCACGGTACCCTTTCCAATGCAATAACTCTTCACCAGGCACCTCAGCTCTCCAATCCTATGATCCACCTCCTCCCTTGACATGTGCCTAAAGGAGGAGATCTGAAGTGTTATGAACTGCACATTCTTTATAACTTCAGGCACATCTATTACTCCTTTGCTTATTCTATCCATCACTAATCGCACAGTTGCCTCAGTAGTAGCCAAGCACTCGCCAACTACTACAACTCTCCTCTTCTTGCTGCTAGCCAAGCAGTCCACAATGCTCATGACATCCTCACTCCTAACTTTGCCCACAGGGGTTGCTGTAGGGCTTATTTGAGGGGAGGTGATCACATCCTTGGGCTTAATGGTAGGATTAGGGTTAGGGTTAGAGGTGGGCGTACACATATCCAATGACACGGCCTGCTCCACGTTGCTCTTCACTTGTGTGCTGGAGAAGCCAGCCTCTCTCATAACCCTGGATACACTCGGGTCGTCTAGAATTGAGATGATGAGCTGCTCGAGCTCGATCTTGACCGCGAGCATCGGCTGCTGCTGGCTCTCGATCGATCCGCGCCTCTGGTGAGCTTGCGCTCTCTTGAAGGCGGCGACGAGGGCGTTAGATAGCGACGGCGGGGGGTGGTGTTGGCAGTGGTGGTGGTGGTGGTGGTGAGACGTTAGCATCGGCGGGGCCGATGTGGATGCCGGGAGGCGGTTGAGGGCGACGTTGAAGCACAATTCAAGGGCCTTGCACTGGAGGGGGTGGGAATGGGACTGGAGGCAGGCTGCCCGGAGTAGGCCGGCGGAGGAGGAGAGCATGGTGTTGGCCACGTGGAGGGGTGTGACTTGAGCGTGGCCTCGCCGCAGAGCTAGGGTCACCGCTTGCTTCACCACTGCTGCTGCCTCTGGGGTTAGGGATTGTTGCACTGTGCAACCTCCTGCTCTCATCTTGACAATAATTGTAGGACTTTTTTCTTTCTCACTTCTCGTCGTTGTTGTTGTTGTTGATGATGATGTTGAATTGGTGGAGATGGTGATAATGGCTAGTGGCAGAAAGAGAGAGAGAGAGAGAGAGAAGAAATGAAGTGGTTGTGTAGGTTAAGTTGTCAAGGTTTAAGGGAGGAGAGTGTGCTTGTGTAGGTAAGGGGGAAGTATATATGTATTTGGGAGCTGCTTTTCTTTCCTTTCCTTTTCTTTTCTTTTCTTTTCCTCTTCTCTTTTTGTGGGGGTTGGAGTGGTGGGATATAAAAGGATTTGTGAGAGCTGTGTACTTTTCTTCAAGGGAAGGATAAATCCTTGGTCCAAAGCTGAGATTTTTTTTTCTTTTTTTCTTCCTTTTCTTCTACTGGGAAGTAGATTGCATGCGCTGACACAAACAAATCCAAAGGTAGATCAGTTTTCTATCTCTCTCTCTCTCTCTCTCTCTCTCTGTCGTAATTATCTACAAGACTACACTCTCTTTCTCTGCTGCCAATTGGATTGAGTTCAGACGAGTTAAAAGTGTCAAAATGTGTATGAATTATCTAGAGTTAAGATTTAGATTTACATTACTACTCTACAAGAATGTCATTCGAATACTAAGGCCATCTGTTTAACATAGGATGTGAAATGAAAAAGAAAAAGAAAAAGCCTTCTCATACGCTTACCTCCTATAAAACTAAACCCTAATTAGTGTAGATTAGGGACCCAATTAAAGATGCTTAATTGCATGCAGCAGGAGGCATTAATTATAGTTGCACACTTTTATAGGAAATGGGATTCCCCGACATGAATGATGAGCAGTGGATTTATCTACATACCGATGCTTTAGGAGGGGAGGAGGGGGTGATCTGACGTGGACCAGTGACCTCTCATCTTTTGTCAGGGCCCATCCCCCTTCTACGAGCCAATGGCCGTGATCCTTTTCTGGATCTCTAGTCTTTGAGATCGAGGTGGGTCCGGCGTCCGGTCTGGCCTTGGAACGAATCGGGAACTGTGTACGGCCTTCTTCTCTCTGCACTCAAAGCATAAGGAATAAAGTGAACTCTCTCTAATGTCATTTGGATCTCCCTCTCCCTCTCTCCCTCTCTCCCTCTCTCTATCTTTCTATCATGCAGAGTTGCATACAATCATCAGAATTAGCCCAGAAAAGTTTAGGCTTTTGAGCATCCCCAGTTTGATCAGTTACACTGCTACAAAAGTTAGGGCAGTCATATGCTCTCTCACACAAACACACACTCTCTCTCACACAAACACACATTCTCTCTCTCTCTCTCTCTTGTTTAATTATAATAGGTAGTGAGATATTTAGGTGACAAAAGGTAATATCAACGAGGATTTATATCTTAGACTATACTTACTTCTCACATATTTACAGTTTATATAAATAGCATTCTTTGTGATATACTCTGGGGTTCGGTTAACCATATCATTGTTTAAACAGATAGCATAGCCAAAGAAATATTTCGTTAGTCTTTATTAAGCAGAAAATTTGTATATAACACTCTGCTTTATAATGTAATTATGGTTTACGCTCTATATTTTTACTATTTGCAAATCAAGTCCTCTGATTAAGCGAATACATGCAAAAAATACTCTGTGTTACATTTGAACTAACACCGTCATAATATTTCATTAAGTAAAGATATTTTATTTTTAAAATAGCTAAAATGATCTTAGTTTAACTTGGTTGAGGGTATTTTCATAATTTTCTTAGTTTACTTAACTTAACTTAGATATTTGGTTAAGTTTAACTAACTAATCGAACGGCAGGGTGTTTTTTTTTGCATATATTCACTAGAGCTCGATTTATAAATAGTGAAAATATAAGATGTAAACTATAATTTTATTAAAAGGTAGGGCGTTATATACAAAATTTTCTGTATTAAAAGCAAAATATAAAGGTCTTAGAATATTTTTTTGAAGCTTTGTAAATATGAATTCCCTTTGGCCGTGGCTCTTTTAATATATTTTTCTCAAAACATCATTTTGTCATATTTAATTTGCCTTATTGTAAAAGGAAAACAATTAGTTGCTTTGCTAACACTAATGCATTCCCTAAAAAGACACTTTAGACTACAAAAGGGCTAGTCATGGTAATGCGTATTAGCATCGAAAGTCGTGCTAATCTCTTTGGAGATGTATAGAATAAACCCTCGTTTAAACTTGCTAATTAGTTCTTTCTGTGCTTCTACCTTTCAAACCAATCCAGATCACAGTCAAAATAAACTTTGGTGCCATATGGTCCAAAAGACACACAAAGGACAAGCCCAATAATAGCAAGGGCCAAAGTTGGCTTGCAATGCTACAAAAGGAGTGCTTGGAAGTAAAATAGAAATTTAGATAAAAAGAAAGAAAGAATAGAGCTAAAGGTGATGCAAATTTTCAAATGTTAACGGTTACCGACTGTTCTTAAAGGGAAGGAGAAGTTCTTCCTTATGAACTTCTTTTTATCCCACACAATTAAACTCTTTCATTTCAGATCTGTCCTTAAAGTAAAGTACTCTTGGTGAAGGAGCATTAAAAGGGCTTATATGGCATTATCTGCCCAAAAGTTTCCTCGGTTTTAAGAATCGACTATGATTTTTTATCATGTGGTGAAAGGTGCTGTTCCTGACAACATAATCGAGTGAGAAAAATGTAAAGTGCTGGATGTGAATGAAAACAGCATTGATGAATATATTTGGAGAAAATGTTATGTTGTAATTCAGGAAGAATAGTAATGTAGTAAGAGGAAAGGAAAATGAGGCGCGGACCGCCCGAAAGAAGCGGTATGCAGGCTGGCATTGTCGACCTACTTCTCAATAGATAAATAAAAATCACGAGAAAAAGAGAGAAAAAGAAAGTGATAAAGAAAGTGCGAACGAAAGAGAAACATTAGAGAAAGGTTTTTAAAGTTTATTGGAATTCGCAAGGCGTATAGTATTTTCTGCACAATTCACATTCACAAAGTCCGTTTAAAAAACTAAGCTTAAAAAAGAAAGCAGAACATCAATAACATCATCCAAGTTCTACAACAAAATTAAAACCTTTGTGACCTCAAGAATGCTCTTTCTATTTCTAGTTCTTGCGAACCTATATTTGTAAGTTAGAAGAAAAGGGCCAACAAAATCTGGATGGAGGATGCTGGCACAACAAAACAAAAAGGATGCAAAATTGAAACATTATCTTCCGATTCTGAGAAGATTGTCGAACAATATAGTGGAATAAACTGCATCCCTGTGGGTTTGTGTTGCATCATTAGCATTTTGCAGACACATGTTCATCTGACTAGACAGAGGGGACATGCATCCTGGACCCATTTGATTGTCCTGACCAACAACCACCGGAGGATTGGAGAGTGGGAACGGTGTAATATTTTGTTGAATCGTCTCGTGATTTGTCAATGATGTATTACAGATAGGAAGGCCTCCGAGAAGGGAGCTATTCAAAGAACTGGATGTAAGAATTGATGACAACCCAGATGCAAAGCAATAATCTTGTGTCATTTTGCAGGCCTCTGGAGTGGTATTCTTCTCTTGCGTCATGCTATACTCATGATTCCACCATTCCACATCACAAGACACAGGCAGGTCTTGAATTCCCTGTCTGCTTTTGTCATGACTGACAATGTTATCAGAGTGCAATTTATCTGAAGAGAGAGAGAGAGAGAGAGAGAGAGAGAGAGAGAGAGAGAGAGAAGAGAGTACCACAGAAGCATTATTAAGAAAAACTACCAGGTGATAAAGCATTTGGACAACATTTTTTTCACTCATAACTAGAAGTAGCTGAAGTAGCAAGCCAAAGTATAAGAGTACCTTCTTGAACTGCTAATGTACTGCATATGGACTTCTCAAGAAGAGTTGTCTCTGCAAAGACCACCAGGCTTAAGTTCCTGATTTCATCTTTAAGTGCTGATCCCAGGGGCTTAAAGAAGAAGGATGTCATCCATGTTTTCACAAGATCAGGTATGGAAGGAATAATCAACTTCTCTACCCGTAGAGATGACATCATCTGTTAAAAAATTGAAAGGATAGGTTGAGTGAAAACAAGCAAGAAGAGACTTAAAAATTGAGATAACAAGGATGAGAATTCCAAAAGCATAATGCAATTAATTGTTGCTTATTAAATCTGTTCACATAAACGAAAACCACCATCTAGATATGCAAGTAAGAGCCCGTTAGAGTTGAAATTTCCATAGTCCTTTGCAGACAGAATTAATTTTAAGTCGAAAGTTGGAATATTAGTTACTACAACTACAGTCAAGGAAATATTTTCACAGTATGTGAATGAGATGCCTGGTTATGAAGCACACCCCTAACTATTAATCAGAAGATGACTACATCTCAACAATAAAGACAAACTTAAGTTGCAAGCCTGGTCAAAAATAAGAACCAAGAGTCATGATTGGGATACAATTAGCTTAATAGTGTGAAAGATGATCCTTGAACTGCTGGTGAGGCAAGTTGGGTATGTATTAAATGCCTTTTTCCATGAGGAGCTGAATTAGATGCTGAGAGATAGAGAGGACAGCCTAAGAAGATATGAGAGATAAGGCAGTGATGTCCTTTTTTAATGGAGTTATAAGTCTTAAGTTTTTCTCTTATAGGTTCAAGTACAGAAAGAAGGTGCAGCAAGATACTTGAAACTTGTATTCTGTGAGTAACATATGGCTAGAAAACCCTGAACAGTTCGTCTACTCATTCTGTGTTTGAAAATATTACAGTATCAAAAGGTTCATTTAGAGAAGTGATTGAAATAAAATCATAACAGCTAAAGAGGAATGCACGACCATGTCATTGACCTCTTGCCAGCATGGCTCATCAAAATTAATAGTTATATCATATTTTCCCATCCTTCCAACTTTAGATATATGTTCATGAGGCTAATATGATTATATGCAAGGCAGAATTTGTAGAGAATGAAGACAGGAACATTATCGACAATAGACTAGCATTCCTTCTGAAACCTTGAGAGGCTCAACATTTTGCAATTTAAAGCACTCAAATTTCAGTACAGTACTTTTACAAGAGTGGCAAAAGGCCCCCTAGTTTATGTAATTAAGAAACATAGGCATTTATTGAACAATAAGTAAAGAAAAATTTATGTAGACCTGTTCAACTGCCTTCATAAGACGAAGACACATTCCTTGTCTCTGGTATATCGGTCGTGTACCAACAAAAGGCATTTCTGCAAACTTTCTGCCATGAAACCTGCAAAAAGCCAAAGGTTGAAAAATTCAGCAGCACAATAAGAAACAAACAGAGCATGCTACATCAATACATTACCATAAATAATACTGAATGATAGAAGGATCATACTAAATAAGAAATATGGAATATGGATTAACAAAGAAAGAGCAAGGGAATAAGGTGGGAAAAAGCTTTAACTAACCTGGGAACTATTTTAAAGAAGTCAAGATGACTATTAAAATCAGAAGAGAAGAGGCAACAAATTTAAGAAACTAATAAGCTTCCTAATTTGTCAAGTTGGCCACATGAAAACCTTTTTATCCATTTACCATATCTTGGTGATGTCCTTCATCAGTTAGGGTCATCTTATCTTTTCCCACCCATCCATTGCATATTGAGATACTTTTAATCTTATTCTTTCTTCTCTATCCATATTTCTGCTGCTCATGGTATACTTGATCAATATCAGAACCGGGTTAAATAATTTTCTCACGTATTATTCTCAAATAGAGCCCACTCCACCAATCCATCTATCTGAATTCCTCATCCCAAGCTAAAATTACATTTATAAAAAATTTTGAGCAAATTTATTCCTATACTCAATTTTCCTAGCAAACTAGAGAGGTATGGTTTAGAGGTATATGCCTTCAACCAAAGACCCGGCATGGAAGTGGAAATACATAACTCAAAGCTGGATCAAGACTCCACAAAATGTATTCTATGCTAATATATGATTTGGTCAAGGAAGGAGTAAAAAAAAAATTAAATGTTCGCATTTGAAGGCTTGCAAGAAGTAGATAGGTTGTCTTCAAAGTATAAGTAAACAAGAAAAGATGAAAACAAGCCATAGATAATGCATTTTGAAAATCAAAACGGGCTGGATTTGGTCACACTAAGTCTGTCTTGGAGAAGAAGCCATGAAGAAAAAGAAATTATGAAGTAAGATTAAGTACAGATTCTTAGGCAAAGAGAAAACTGTTAGAAACACAGGAACAAATCCTAACCTCAATGTAGCTGCTGAAATTATTTCTCCATCCTTCTCTAGAATCATGGTGTAAAATCCTTCATAGTTCATTCGGGGAAAATTTGATCTGCATATGCAAAGACATTGTCGGTACAAAATTGTGACCCCGAAACATGCACATATCATAATACTAACTTACTAAGTTACTTCAGAAAAATCGAATAAAAAGAATGGCACACAGTCTCTGATATTAAAGATAGAAACTTACTTTGTGTTGAAAGCAGGATTGCAAATTATAAATTTGTCTAACACCACTATTTCTGTCAAAGTATTATATCAGTATATCATTTATAACATGGTATTTGCACAATACAGAACGAAAGCAGCCACATAACACCTTAACAGGTTCTTAAGAGGAAAAACAAATAAATAGGATTCCAACTAATCATCAAAACACAAAGAAGACCATTTTATACCTTGGAGTCTTAAAATCCATTTACAGAATCGAAGAAAGACTATTTGGTCATGTTAATAATTTTATAGTTTAGGCAAAAGTAGCACAATTGCACAAAATTCAGTGGTAGAATAAAAGCTCAGTGGTAGGAAGAACAAATCTAGATATTCATCTGTAAGTACATATATAAAGGTTTGAAAAGCTTACCCACAGCTGTAAACTGCTTGACAAATAATGTCTAGACCCGTTCTTTGATCCACAAGAGGAAGAAAGCACTCATTCAGCATGGAAAGAGCCATAGCAAGTTTCACATTGCATTCTAAAACAAATGACTTTGACCTGACTCCCTCATCCTCCTCAAGAAGTCTTAAGAGAGTCCATGAGAAACCATCTTCCATATAGTTTACAGTACCAAGCATATGCATTAGTTGATCAGCCAGCTGAAAACAAGCACGAGCATTGAGTTCAACCAAATGCAACTACAATAAGGTCACTATTATTATAAAGGGTAAATAAATATGACATTGACCAAAGGCTGGACCGCAATAAGCATGATGACGCTCTAGATTTGGACATATCTAATAGTTTACAACCATATTGTCATTTGGGATTCTCAACCAGGTGACAAACTGACAATATTTTATATGTCTACCCAAATTCTCTCAAACTTACTAGAGTAACTTTATAAGCTACAAAAGCATGATTTACCAAAACAAAAATTAGACTTCTATAAGTCAGATCAACAATGCTACATAACAAGAGATGAAAAGAAAAGAAAGAAGGGGGCATCGTAGTGCTTACGCTTTTACAAGTATAAGATATCTAAAGAAGCAATAAAAAACTAGTCCACTTCTACCACATCCTATAAGATATTATATCATCATATAGAGAAAAGGACCAATTGAGGAAATTTTAATCCCTGATGAATATAAAATTAATATCCTTTGCAGTTCTCCCCACAGAAGATTGTAAGACAACTGAAATTCTAGTGTATCCTTAAATGTAAAATGATTGAGCAAGCTTTTACCTGCTTGCAGTTCTCCCCACAGAAAAAATCTACAACATGCACCTTATTTTCTGATGCGCATTTTCTGTGATCTACAGAGCAATTGCCAGCCTATATCAGTCACCAAAATAGAGAAGATAAAACGCATCCAAGGAGTGACATACATGATCCTGATGTTACTTACATTTGCATCTACATTGTTTGCATGTCAACAATGTCAGCGTCTTAGGAACTCCATTTGGTACACACGCAGCTGCCATGCAGACTGCACATCTACAATAGGGGCAGTCCCAGCAGCCATCTGGAAGGGTCTGAAAGAAAATATCCAACAATTTAGAAGACTTACATTGGACTAGCAAGAATAGGAAGAATAGATAACTCTATACAAAGAAAAAATAGCAGTAGCTTATGATGCAGTTCTCAAAGTAACAACCTGAATCAATTTCACAGAAGACCAGAAAAAGAAAAAAAAAAAAAAAGATGACACAAAAGGAAATTGTACTATGTTAAATAAAAGTGTATGCAAGAAGAGTGATAAAAATAGCTTAAATGCAAAATCTAAATTTGCAAATTTATCCTTCTAAAAAAAAGGAAATAGCACATATGCTAATATAATTTTTGCATTCCCATGAGGGAGAGCATATATGCTGTCTTCACTTTCCAGCGAATATCAATTCAAAGGAGCTCCTTGCATGGGAAAATGCAAAAGATTGTTTACAATTGTACAGCATATAACACAAATCACCAGCATGTAACAGTTCACGGAAAGTGGATTTTTTTGTCATCATATATGAGAAGCTTTTAAATTTTCATTCTGTTAATTGTAACTTCTTGTCTAATGTCATTTGTTTAATTTTTCAACTTCTGAACTTCCAAACCACAATATTTTCTACAACTCGGTGCATCTACTAAATTTGCAACTACCTTAAGCATCAAACAGTCTTGATGGAAAGTAGAAGGGCAAGTATCACAGCAAATCAAGTGCCCACCATCTGCACAAACCCCACATATGTCATCACTAGGATCTGGACCGTCAGTGTCTACTCCCTGGAATCCAACTTTATTTTGTCTCTTTTCTTGATCCCAAGCTTCCCCAAGACACTGTAATAGAGTTTTCCCAGACAGTAGAAAAATGTTATCCCAAGGTTGGTGAAGATCGCTACCAGCATGGGATTCAAAGTCTAACAATGCCACAATATTCTTACAGCAATCACACATGATACCCTTTCGTTGCACAAAGCCACTTGAAATACTACTTGTGCTGCTCTTTGATACATACATGACCTTTTCATTTTCAGCTAAGGTGCCAGCATCAATTAGCCAGGATAATATAGTATATTTTGTTTCTAATGATATATCTTTGTGGTGGACCTGGTGGTCAATCTTCTCTTTCTGATGGACAATGAGACTGCATCCACATTTTCTCTTTTTCTTCTTTTCTTTATTTAAAAATCTACGGCCAGCTTGCTTCCTTTTAGTTGTTAATGGAGTGGAGCATTTTTCAGCAACAGACTTTTCCATCTCAACAGCATTTAGTCCAAGAGAGGACAATTCAGACCTTGGGTTCTTATTCTTTTGGCTTTTCCTAGCATTTTCACTTGCCAACTGTTTATGTGCATTTAACTTCTGGCACTCTGATTGCTTAGTGTTAACTTTCTTCGATTGCATTTCATCTGATAGAGGTGTGTGCCTCCCTCCCATATTGTCAAATGCACCGGAAATTGCTAACTTCTGCTTATCCTTCATTGTCATCCTACTTCTTGCATGTTCAGGTAGATATAGAGTGTCATCATCAGTCACCATTTCCAAAGCTAATTCATCATATATAGGATTGTGCTTTCCATCTATTCGCGTCGATCTCCTGAATACAGTATCCACTGCATTCTGTACAGCACTCTGCCTCCCACTAATTCGCAAAGACCTCCTGACTTCAGAAAAACTCCGATCATGTTTTGTGCCACTAGAAGTTTGGCCATTGTCTGTAATCAAACTCCTGCTTGAAACCATCTGCCTGGTTTTTGCTTTCTTAACCATGTTCAATGGTGCGACAGCTTGATTCATCCCTAGCTCTGACACTTCGCCTGCCTTCTGCGACAACTGCTCCCAATTAGTGTTATCCTGCTTTGTTTTATGAGATTTTCCAAGTGGCAGGGAAGGTCCCGCAATCTCTGCCACTGCAGAAGTTCTTATCATGGCGACATCCACATTATTTCTTCTGCCAATGGGGTTCTCTTGGTTAGAATTAACAGTAACGACCTTAGATTGTGGCAATTTAGATACAATCCAGGGACTTCCCTTATACTTGGAGGTGTCATGTAGAAATGTCTCAAATGCTCTCGGAAGTGAGTAGTAAGCAACACCAGCAGGAGATATATAGACATGATCATGAGACCCAGGTTGAATATCCACCTTCCAACCAAATAAATTCAAAAGCCTCACTAGATACTGCGGTGGGTGTCCCGATGAAAATGGAGCTACACCGCAGTAGCTAGTAGTTTCTGACGGTGAAGAATAATCGTCGCTAATTGGTGACCCTGCCTTCGATTTCTCTGCTTTGCCTGTCAAATTACCACTCTTCCTCACCATCTTCTCCGGCATCCAACCTGGATCATCCGATTCCTTCAGTAACCTTTTACTCATCCTACTTCCCGAATTCGTGACATCGACGGGGATCTCAGTTAGTCTATTATGAGAAAATTCTGAAGGCATCACAAGGGTGCAAGGATTACCCACCCCCACCGTATTATCCCGCAAGTTAAGAACCAAAAAAGAATCATTCTTACGGCCATTATCCGATTCCAGAGGAGCCATCTCCAACCAACACTGCCAAGAAAAGGAGAAATAAAACCTCTTCCCCACGATAACGGATTCAATAACGTGATAACAAAAAATAACTTCGATCTAAAACATGAAATCTTACGATAAACAATGGAAGAACGAACCAAACTTTCGATTCAAAACCTAGGAGAATCAGATTACCAGAGACGACGGGACCGATTCGTGAGAGGAGAGAAGAGAATCGGTTTCCACTCTCTTCTATTTTATTTTATTTTATTTTTATCTCCGATCGGGTTTCGCTCCTAAAGGCAAGCGCCATCCTGCATGCAGCTCATCGGCATTTATACTGGTAGCTTGTTCCGCGGATAAGAACAAACTTAACCGGTTCTTTCCTTTCATCCGTTCATATAGAATTCAAATCCGAATCCGATAAGCATATAAGCACACGTAACTAGGCTTGTCAAGCTTAACAAGTGGCTGGGGCTTGGCTCGAGCTTGGCTCGGCTAAAGCTCAAGTCAAGCTCGAGTCCGGCTCGGCTCAATCAAAGCTGAGCCGAGCCTGAGAAGTTAAAACAGACTCGAAATTTATATCTAGCCGAGCCTAAGCTGGAGCCAGCTCGTTTAGGCTCGGTATAAAAGGGTTCTTACAAAACCCTATTCCAACATGTCCAAATCCCACATCTATCCCTAGCCCACTTCCTCCTCCTTCGGCACCAAATCAACATTCTAGAGGGCGGTGATGTCGTAGTGCCGATCGCCTCCTTCTCTCCCTTAAGCTGTCGGTCGCCTCTTCTTCATTCGGCAAGCTCGAGGGAGATTCCGACAATGAAGGCAGTGCTGATCGGGCCACGGTAGTGACGGTGAGGATCCAAGAGCTCCTCGATCCACTTGCCAAGATGGATCTATTCCAAAATAGGCTTACTGCCAAGGTGGCAACGGCGATAAAGGAGGATGAGAGGATGAGGGCAACTGGATCGTTGTTCCGAAGGGCAATGATGCCGCGATGCCAACCGCCTCCTCTTCCTCTCAAGCTATCGGTCGCCTCGTCCTACTTCGCCAAGCTCGAGGGAGATTCCGACGACAAAGGCAACGTTGATAGGGCCACGACAGTGACGACGAGGATGCAAGAGCTCCTTCATCCACTTGTCGAGATGATTCATTCTAGAACCGGTTCGCTGTTGAGGTGACAACAACGATAGAAGAAGAGGAGGGGATGAGGGCAATCAAAGACAATTACAAATCAAAAAGAAGACCAACTTGGAAGAAGGCTTCTCCTTCATGGTTTCAGAGTGAAATAGATCATGCCTTCTCTTCTTTGAGCCAAACAACAATTTAGACCAAAACCTCCCTCTCTTTTTCTTCTTCTTCTTCTTCTTCTTCTTCTTCTTCTTCTTCTTCTTCTTCTTCTTCTTCTTCTTCTTCTTCTTCTTATTATTATTATTATTATTATTATTATTATTATTATTATTATTATTATTATTATTATTATTATTATTATTATTATTATTATTATTATTATTATTATTATTATTATTATTATTATTATTATTATTATTATTATTATTATTATTATTATTATTATTATTATTATTATTATTATTATTATTATTATTATTATTATTATTATTATTATTATTATTATTATTATTATTATTATTATTATTATTATTATTATTATTATTATTATTATTATTATTATTATTATTATTATTATTATTATTATTATTATTATTATTATTATTATTATTATTATTATTATTATTATTATTATTATTATTATTATTATTATTATTATTATTATTATTATTATTATTATTATTATTATTATTATTATTATTATTATTATTATTATTATTATTATTATTATTATTATTATTATTATTATTATTATTATTATTATTATTATTATTATTATTATTATTATTATTATTATTATTATTATTATTATTATTATTATTATTATTATTATTATTATTATTATTATTATTATTATTATTATTATTATTATTATTATTATTATTATTATTATTATTATTATTATTATTATTATTATTATTATTATTATTATTATTATTATTATTATTATTATTATTATTATTATTATTATTATTATTATTATTATTATTATTATTATTATTATTATTATTATTATTATTATTATTATTATTATTATTATTATTATTATTATTATTATTATTATTATTATTATTATTATTATTATTATTATTATTATTATTATTATTATTATTATTATTATTATTATTATTATTATTATTATTATTATTATTATTATTATTATTATTATTATTATTATTATTATTATTATTATTATTATTATTATTATTATTATTATTATTATTATTATTATTATTATTATTATTATTATTATTATTATTATTATTATTATTATTATTATTATTATTATTATTATTATTATTATTATTATTATTATTATTATTATTATTATTATTATTATTATTATTATTATTATTATTATTATTATTATTATTATTATTATTATTATTATTATTATTATTATTATTATTATTATTATTATTCTTGAATGGCTTGGATTGATGAGTAGCAATCTTCCCTTTGAGGAGCTGGGAAAGGCTAGTGGTGTTGCTAGGTTCTTAATCATGAGGAGGGGAAGCAGCAGAGGAGGAGAGATTTGGGCTAGAGGAGCAAGCAGTGGAGGCAGTGGAAGAAGCATTTGTAGTAGAAGTAGCAGCAATCGTGAAAGATGAAGCTGAGAGGCGGCTAAGCCTTTCCCTTAGCTCGATTTGGCTCGGTCTAGCTCGAGCCAGATCGACTTGAATGAGGCTTGATAATAGGTTTATTTCAGGCTCGAGCTCAACTCGAGCTTGGTCTGGCTCGGCTCGGGCTTGGCTCGAGTTGAGATGACCCAAGTCTGAGCCGAAGTCGGCTTGCTCAAGCTTGGCTCGTTTACACCCCTGCTGGTAACATCGCAAAGCTTCTTAGACTTTGCCGTCATTTGCTTCAAGTCCCCGCTCAAACTCTTGTCGTCGTCATCTCTCTTGCCGGCCTTGAGGAACACCGAAGAAGAGGATCCAGACTTGTGGAGCTTGGAGATGTTCTGTCATGTTGCTTTGACCTTGATGACCCCGGACTTGAGGATGATCTTGAGGCGGTCGAAGCGAGAGCGGGGGTGAGGGGGGAGTGAGGGTCGTCCTCCCCGGAGAGGGTGATGGGTTGCTTAAGGAGGGCGACCGGCTAATGGCTCATGCTAGGTTTGGATGAGGTCATTTATGGCTACTCGTCGGAGAGGATCTTAGGGGTTTCTTCAAGAAGAGGGCGGGAGGGAGAGGCGGGTCGGGGTTATTAGGGTCAGATATGTTAGTATTAGGGATCGAGGAGAAAGAGTGAGGTGGATGAGAAGTAGAGGATTGGAGGAGGAGTCGGATTTGGAGAGTTGGTGAGGAATAAGGATCGCTAATGTACAAGTGCATTCAGTTTGGGTCATGAATGTTGATTATGAGTGCAGCTAATTCACTCTCTTCTCTATCGCTACCCCTTTATCTCTATGGACATCGAGTTTCTTGGAGTTGTTTATGTCTCTCGTCAGCATCCCTCATCATACTATCGACGAACGCTATGCTCTTATTAAGAATAACGTCGACGCGCTTCAGCTCATCCAAGTCAGCATCAACATCACCCTTTCCAATATGAATGACAAACTTCCCGACCTTAGGACAGGCAACGCCATGCACTACGTTTGGGAGTTCAACCTCCTTGGGTTCGATATTCACCGCCAACCCCACAACCCGACATCCTTAAATTTATTGGTGTTGTAAGGCATCAACCATGCACATCTCCATTACTACAGAATCGACCCGCAACACTTCGCTTTGTTATTCATGGAGTCACGCCTTGTTTGCAACGACTCAATTCGCTAGATCAACTTCCATAGCACTTATGACTTTGCCTAAATCTTCAAGTATTTGATCGATGGAAAATTTCCTGATAAATTCGTAGATTTCATGCAATTGGTCTTTGTCTTCTCCGGGAATCAGATTTACAATGTGAAGAATATTATTCAATATTGTGATGGAATCTACGGAGGATTAGAGTAGACAGCGAGATTACTGCATGTTGAGAGGATTATAGGGAGGTCTCATTAGGCGGGGTTTGATGCCCTTCTCACAGGGCAAGTCTTCATAGCAGTTTAACCAACGTACTGGTATACTCTATGGAGTGCAAGTGTTCTAGAAGTTAAATCTTTAGTTAGTGTTATCTTAGTTAATTGTGTATCTTTATATATGAAGATGTATACTTTATCATCAGAAGAGTTTAGTTGTAGTCTTATATATATTTAATTATATCTGTTAGTTTTTGTCTATATTGTCAATATTATATAGTGAATAATCTTCACTAATATGCACCACGGGGTTCAATTTTTAATCTTTTGAGTCTATTTCATAATCAATACATAATCAAAGGAAATAATAATAATAATATAAGGGTTAATTATCTGAACACTTTGAATTATACCCGATTTTCACGAAAACCCCCTAAACTTTTTTAAATTACAATGTCACCCCTAAACACCCTAAAAATTTTAATGTCACCCTTTCGTTAGTGTACCATCAAAAATATTAGACGAATTAGCTTATGTGGTAGTTATATCAACGAAATTAATTTTAAATGACCTAATGCCCTTGTAATCTTTACACAACCCATTAATTAAATTAGGATAAAAAATATTCTAATAAAAAAATTAATTTTTCTTAATATTATATTCAATCTTCTTCCTCTACTCCACAACGTCACCACCCTATTTTCTCCCACCGTCCTTCCCTCGCTTATATTCTCTCCTTCCCCCAAATGTTGTGCCGCATGTGATTGGGAGGCCATAGCATGCTCACTGCCACGTAGTGTGGGACAGGGAGGCTACGATGAGCTTGCTATCGATCGTGTGGAAAGGGGAGGCCATAGCGAGGTCTGTTGCGCTGCGTGGATGGGGAGGCCGCTGTGAGCTCGCTGCCACACTACGTGGGATGGGGAGGCCGCGATAAGCTTGCTACTCACTATTGTATCGCGTGGGACGAGGAGGCTGCGACGAGCTTACTGTTGGGCCGTGTGGGAGGGGAGGCCACGGCGAGCTTGCTATCGTCACCCTCCCGCTCACGCATTGCCCGATGTCAAAGGTAGAATGAGTGGAGACGGGAGAGAGAAGAGAGTGAGAAGACGGGAGAGAGAAGAGGCTAAAATATTTACTATTTTAATTTTTTTTAAAATTAATAATATTGTGATATATTAATTAAGGGTATAGTTGGTCATTACACATTTTTTGTCACCATCGTTACTGTTTCCCTTTGCACCAAAATTTAGGAGTGACATTATAACTTAAAAAAGTTTAGAGGGTCTCCGTGAAAACCGGATATAGTTTAATGGGTATCAACATAATTAACCATAATAATAATAATAATAATAATAATAATAATAATAATAATAATAATAATAATAATAATAATAATAATAGTAATAGTAATAAAAGGAAGTAATAATAACTAAAGAAAACAAAATAAGAAAAATATAAAATATAAAAAATAACATTAAAAAAATAAAGGAAGAAATAATAATAATAATAATAATAATAAAGGAAACTATTATTATTAAAGGAAATTTAAAAATAATAATAACACTTTAACGAGGTTCTCCCAGTTTGAGTTGGATTCGGGTACAATACTCGAATCCGTCACTACCCGAATCCGACTCGAATTCAAATTAAAACCCTATAAATAAAGGTAAGAAAGGAAAAAATAATTAGAGCCACAGAGAGAGCCAGAGATGGAGAGAGAGCTAGAGACAGAGAGATTATTAATGGAGATGGAGAAATGCTCGGTTGTCGTCCGATCTGTTTGGGCGGGGAACGCGGAATATGAGTTCAGTCTAATTCTCTCCATTGTCCGCGAATTCCCATTCGCCTCCATGGACACCGAATTCCCTGGCATTATCTACGTCTCCGACGGCTACCACCCTTCCCAACTGACCCCGGAGGAGCGGTACACCCTCATCAAGGCCAACGTTGACGAACTCCAACTCCTCATTCGAGTCCGATTGAAATTAAAGACTATATATAATGCTAAGAAATGGACGTTCAATTAAAGGAAATAATAGTTAAAAAAATAAAAAATAGATAATAATAATAATAATATTATTATTATTATATTTTTATTTTTATTTCCTTTAATTATTATTTTCTTAATAACTAAAGAAAATAAAAATAAAAAATAAAAAAATAATAGCAATGGTAATAATAATAATTAACGGAAATAAAAAATAATAATAATAACAAAGGAAATAAAAAATAACAATAATAATAATACTTTAACCCAGGTGGAGTCGAATTCGGGTACACTACCCGAATCCGACTCTGATTCAAATTAAAACCTACAAATAAAGGTAAGAAATGGACAAAACAATTAATGAGCTAGAGACGGAGAGAAAGAGCTAGAGACCGAGAGATGTCCGGTTGTCGTTTGATCCGTTTGGGCGGGAAACGCGAAATACGAGTTCAATCTAATCCGCTCCATCATCTGCAAATTCCTGTTCGCCTCCATGGACGCCAAATTCCCCGGCGTCATCTAACCCGTTTAATAATAATAATACTTTAACCTAGTTTGAGTCGAATTCCGGTACACTACCTAAATACGACTCCGATTCAAACTAAAACCTATAAATAAAGGTAAGAAATGGATAAAACAATCAATAAGCCAGAGACAGAGAGAAAGAGCTAGAGACAGAGAGAGCCAGAGCACTCGATATAATGGAAATGGAGAAATGTCCGATTGTCATCCGATCTGTTTGGATGGGAAACGCGAAATACGAGTTCAATCTAATCTGCTCCATCATCTGCGAATTCCTGTTCGCCTCCATGGACGCCAAATTCCTCGGCGTCATCTACATCTCCGACGGCTACCACGCCATGTGGGATGGGGTGGCTACGATGAGCTTGCTATCGATTGCGTAGGAAAGGGAGGCTGCAGCGAGGTCGCTGTTGCGCCTTGTGGATGGGAGGCCGCTATGAGCTCGCTGCCACAATGCGTGGGATGGGGAGGTCGTGATGAGCTTGCTACTCACTACTATATCGCATGGGATAGGGAGGCTACAGCCAGCTCACTGCCAGGTTGCGTGGGAGGGAAGGTCGCGACGAGCTTGCTATCATCACCCTTCCGCTTTAGGGGTGGTAATCGGGTCGAGTTAAGCGGGTTTGGGTCGGGTCAAATTGGGGTTGGGTCAACTTTATCCTAACACGAACATGACCCGATTAATAAACGGGTTGCATTTATTAGACACGAACATGACCCGATTATTAAACGGGTAACACAACACGACCTGTCTAACCTGTTTAATAAACGAGTTGTGTTAACACGACATGGTAACACGACTCGTCTAACCTGTTTAATAAACGGGTTGTGTTAACACAACACAATAACACAACCCGTCTAACCCGATTACCTTATATAAAATTTAAATTTTATTCTATAAAAATAATGCGTTAACAAACAAATTAACCTACTTTCATCATTAAACTCATTCAAACATAAAAATTATAATTCTATTAATTTTAGTTAGATCCCGAGCACAAAGAAGAGCAGCCGCTACTTCAAGACGAGCGCCAACGACAGCCACCGGGAGGAGTTGCTAGATTTGAAGTCGACGGGGAGAAGGGAACAGAACTCCCGGTTATGCAATTAACAAGGCGGAGGCGGCAAATGTAAGCGGAGGCGATAGACGGAGGCAAAGGCAGTAGACGGAGGCAGAGGTGAAGGCAAAGGCAGCGGACGGAGGCGGCAGAGATGGGGGCAAAGGCGAAGGCGGCAAATGGAGGCTAAGGACGAGGCGGCAAACGGAGGTGAAGGCGGCAAACAGAGACGAAGGCGGAGGCGGCAGAGATGGGGGCGAAGGCGGAGGCGACAGAGATGGGGGCGAAGGCGAAGGCAGTAGAGACGGGGGTGAAGGTGGAGGCGATATAGACGGGGGCTAAAGCGGAGGCGGCAGACGGAGACTAAGGTGGAGGCGGGCGAATTTTTTCCCCCCTTTTCGTTGAGGCAGCTGGAGAGGATTGAAAAATGAAGAGGTGGTGTTAGGGTAGGTGTAATTAGATCTAGGGTTTTAGTTTATATATATATTAAACGGGTTAAACGGGTTAGCGGGTTGACCCGACCTGATCCAATTCGACCCGTATGCTTAAACGGGTCAAACGGGTCAAAACGATTCGGTAGTATAAACTTGAACACGACTCGATTATTAAATGGGTTAGACGGGTTGACCCGTTTACGTCCCGAACCCGATTATACTAAACCCAAACTCGATTAAGAGCCGGGTTATCATGTCGGGTTATCAGGTCGGGTCAAATTTTGCCACCCCTATTTTGCTCACGCATTGCCAAATTCCAAAGGTAGAATGAGTGAAGATAGGAGAGAGAAGAGAGTAAGATAGAAGACAGGAGAGAGAAGAGGGTAAGATATTTACTATTTTATTTTTTTTAAATTAATAATATTTCTGTCGTTGTTGTTACTATTTCACTTTGCCCCAAAATTTAGGGGTGACATTGTAACTTAAAAATATTTAGGAGGTCTCCGTGAAAACCGAATATAGTTTAATAAGTATCAACGCAATTAACCATAATAATAATAATAATAATAATAATAATAATAATAATAATAATAATAAAAGAATTAATAATAACTAAGAAAACAAAATAAGAAAAAATAAATAAATAACGAAGTAAGAAATAATAATAATAATAATAATAATGATAATAATAAAAGGAAATAATAAAAGAAATAATAATAACTAAGAAAACAAAATAAGAAAAAAAAATAACAAAGTAAGAAATAATAATAATAATAATAATAATAATTATTATTATTATTATTATTATTATTATTAACCGAAATAATAAAGGAAATAAATAGAATAATAATAAAAAAGGAAATTAAATAATAATAATAATAATAATAATAATAATAATAATAATTAACGCACGTTCTCTGAGTCGGATTCGGTACAATAATCGAACCCAACTCGGATTCGGTACAATAATCGAACCCGACTCGGATTCGTCACTACCCGAATCCCAGTCGGATCCGGGTCTAAAACCCTATAAATTAACTTCAGAAATGGAGCCAGAGGGAGCCAGAGACAGAGAGAGAGAGCTAGAGATAGAGATAGAGAGAGATCACCAATGGAGATGGAAAAATGCCCGGTTGTCGTCCGATCTGTTTGGACGGGGAACGCGGAATACGAGTTCAGTCTAATCCGCTCCGTCGTCGGCGAGTTCCCGTTCGCCTCCATGGACACCGAATTCCCCGGCGTTATCTACGTCGCCGACGGCTACCACCCTTCCCAGCTGACTCCGGAGGAGCGGTACACCCTCATCAAAGCCAACGTCGACGAACTCCAACTCCTCCAAGTGGGCATCACCCTGACCGACGCCGAGGGCCGCCTCCCTGACCTCGGCACCGACGGAGCCAAGCGATACGTGTGGGAAATCAACATCGGGGGATTCGATCTCCGGTACCATCCCCACAACCCGGAGTCGATCGAGCTGTTGCGATGCCAAGGCATTGATTTTGAGCTGCTGCGGTGCTGCGGGATAAACTCGGCATATCTCGGCCAGTTGTTGATGAGGTCGGGGCTGCTCTGCAACACCTCTGTCAAATGGGTGACCTTCCACAGTGCCTACGATTTCGCCTATCTCATCAAGATTTTGATCGGAGGGAACAGGGGCCATCTCCCCGACGACATGGGAGAGTTCATGAACCACCTCGACTTCTTCTTCGGAACGGAGAACGTCTACGACATGAAGCATATGATGAGGCACTGCGACGGATTGTACGGCGGACTCGAGAAGATGGCGAGCTTATTGGACGTCCGACGGGCGGCGGGGTTGTCTCACCAGGCGGGTTCAGACGCCCTCCTCACCGCTCAGGTGTTCAGGAAGCTGAGGGAGATGTATTTCGCCGATGGAGGTGTTGATGCACACGCTGGTGTCATCTTTGGTTTACAAGCCAATTAGTTTGTTAAAGAGTCCATTCAAATGTCTAAATAACTATTATACATAACTCATACTACCATCTTACATCCATTCTTTTTTGTCACTTTATTTGTTACCACTCTTTGTTGTTGATGAAAGATAATAAATAATCTCTCGATAAATTCTTTGAATTTGTGTTCTGAAATGTTCTACTGTTCCATTTAAGCCCACATATTCCAAATTAAAACAAGCTGCCATTCCAACATCTCCACCAACTCTTGCAAATTAATCTTTTCTACTCCCACTGTCGCACAGTCCAGACAACTTTGATAGTGTTAGGATCCAGAATAATAATTAGTCAACTCATCTTGGTTCTAGGTGGACCCCCACCCCAAAAAAAGACGCCCAAAAGCCCAGTACGTGCTTGTCACGTGAGTAAAGGAGTTGCCTCAGCTCACGTGCTTCGCTCGGTACACCGCCCGCCAAATCCCGCGGCGTGCGTTAGCCCAGGGCCCAAAAGATCGCGAGGAGACGACGACCCAAAGGCGCGCGCATCGCCGATTCGAACGAGAGAGCCAGCCTTCCTTTACTGGGTTGGAAATTGAGGAGAGAAAATTCTCCGTTTATTTTATTTTTTTAAAACGGCACCCTACATTTTTATTAATTTTTTATCAGGACTATGTTTTTCAGTTATTTGTAATTCAATCCCTGTCCGTTTAAATATACCTGAAATAGAGGGGGCGTTTTGCATAAGATGAAATGTAGGTCGTGATTTGCAAATCACGACCGTTGATTTCGTGCATAAACCTGAAAGGGGTCTCTCTCTTTTTTATTTTCTCTGGCAATTAGTAAATTTCGTTGCTATATTTAGTAATTTTTTCTAATATTATTCCATCACGCCTTCCCTCCATATCTATGAGAGGAGTCCGAAGTCCGAACTCTTATAATTTCCCTCCCTTCCCTCGTTTTCTGCTCTCCCCCTTTTAACCCCTCTTCTCCTACTCTCTCTCTCTCTCTCTCCTCTCCTCTCCAGATCTTCGATCGGGTTAGGGTTTCTCCACCTCCTCCCCCTCGCCATCGCCGCCGGCGAGTCGAGATCTCCGCCGCCGATTCGTCGTCCCCTCGTGATTCCGCGCCGAATCCGACCAGAATCGAGGGTTTGGGCCTCGGATTCGTTTCCGATCGGGTTTCAGGTGTTCTATAGCAAGATCGGGTGTTTATTGGTGGGATTTTGGTGGGCGATTGTGCTGGATTTGATGGCGGCGCAGCAGCCGAGGCAGATCTCCCAGCCGCCGCCGCCGCGGCATGTGCCGTTCCCGTCGGCGAGGCCGCCGTTCTTAGCGCCGGACGAGTACCACCGCTTCTCGGCTGATGGCCGTCGAGATGACATGACCGATGCCCTAGTCATCAAGACACCAGTGAGTTTCCTGTGGAGGTTTCGGTGTTACTGCTGTGGCTTGAGATGAGAATAGAATTTGTCGCGTTGGGTTTTTACGTGTGTTTTGTAGTTCAAGTGAAGTAAAAAATGGTTGCTTTTTCTTAGGTATTGTTTGGTTTAAGGAAATTCCGGGTTGTGCAAAGTATCTTTGTCATTTGAGATCTATGTTATAGTGAGTCCGTGAGTCTAAATGATAGCTAACCTGACTTGCAAGAAAGAATGATTGTAGGAAGTACTGCCTTGGATGCTGTACAAAGCCTTTTAACTATACGCACTGATGCAGATTTTGGTAATCCTGATGTGCTCGTCACGTACTAGGTTCACTTGAATTGAGTAAAAAGACAGGCGGTGAAATGCTTTAATTAGAGGAAGGATATGCTTTTTGTTCTGCAACACTTTCTACGGATTTTTATTAATAAAGACAAAGAGACCGAAGTGTAAAAGATTTATATTTGTCTACTGCTGTGTTTTGAGCTTCCTGAGTGATAGAAGTTCAGGTCTATGCTGGTCTTGTGGAAATGCAATGAGTGTTGAATTTCAAATGTGAACATCTATAAATTGGTATGGAGAATTTGCTGCAAGCATGAGTTGGGAGTCCTTTTTATTTTTCAAGGACACTGAAATGTATATGTGGCTAGGTATTAATGTTTTTTTACTTTTTAGATTAATTGATTATTAAGCTTACTGAGAGGAGAAATGCTAAAGGGAACCAACTGATTAGCTGCTACGATGAAAGGAGTTCTTTTGGCTCTCGTTTCAAAGGTCTTGAAGATCAGGCTGGATGTTGAACTTTTTTTTTACGGTAGAAGAAACATGGAAGCTCTCATCAAGAGATACCATTAATTCAAGTTCGATAAGAAGGTTCAAATGGCTTACTTCTACTAGTCACTTTGTTCGCACATCTAATGTGTCGCTTAACTTCTCACTTAATTTCATTATATCTGCATATGCATGTGTGTAGTTTGTTACTCTAATTGTTTGTGTAGGCGTGACTGCTTGTTTATTATTAGACTGCATTCCACGAACTGCATTCTTAGCATTTTTTATTATGAGTTTTACAGTTTATTAGTAAAGCAGATAGTTGATCAAAAGTAATAATATTCTTCATCAGTATGACTTGCTGCATATCATGTGAGGTCACCATTTTATCATAGGATATTTTATCTTTAATCTTTGGAATTGATATGATTTATAGTTTTATACTACAGCATATGAACATATTCAATTACAATACTATTTTCTTTGCAGCTGAAACGAAAAGCTGAGCAAGAGGAAAATGAGGCTGCTGAATCGGTCGAATGGATGAGTAGTGCAGGATATGCTGAAGCAGTCACCAGTCCACTTCTTACGCCAGTATCAGGAAAAGGTGGTAAATTGTATGGCAAGTCCAAAGGTGCAAAGTACAATAAAGCAGGTCCACAGACCCCTATGTCAAATGCTGGTGAGTAATATTCATTCTTGGACAATTTATAGCTAGTTGTTGTTTTACAGATTCTATTTTCCTTTTGTTGGAATTTGGCTACACTTTTGTTTACATCATTGGACATTTGTCCTGACTACTGAGAACTTCTGATGTCAGAAATTTTGGACTACATTGACATGGCTGGGGGTTTAAAATGTATCATCTTTGTCCTTTGCAGGTTCCCCTTCTAGCAATCCACTAACTCCTGTTGGTACCTGCCGTTATGACAGCTCGCTAGGTGATTTCAGTTGTCTTTAGTTTAGAAGTTGTTATCATATACTGGAGAATCCAATTGTAAATCATCTTTCACTTGACAAAAATTCAGAAGCATTAGATCTGGAAAGCTTATTTGTAGATTTCCTTCTCTGCAATACTGACAGTTCTCTTTGCAAATTTTCCAGGACTCTTGACAAAAAAATTCGTCAATTTGCTTAAGCATGCTCAGGATGGCATACTTGATTTGAATAAAGCTGCAGAAACATTGGAGGTTAAAGTACCATTACTGATTAAATGATGTATACTTCTGTCCTTCAGGTATCCTTAAGAAATGATTTCTGATCTTACAGGTGCAAAAGAGGCGGATATATGATATAACTAATGTTCTTGAAGGGATAGGGTTGATAGAGAAGAAACTTAAGAACAGAATCCGTTGGAAGTAATATACGCTTTCTTTCATATTCCAATCATTTTCCTATGTGCTTGTCCTTTATACTACTAACATCTGCAGCTTCTGACAGAGGACTAGATGACTCAAGGCCAGGAGCCGTTAACAATGACGTTTCTATTTTACAGGTACTGTGCTTGCATGCATTTTCTTGCTTGTAGTCTAAATCATTATCCTTTCACTGCATATTACTGAAACCTGAGGTGCTAAGCCATCTGCTTTATATATGTACTTGGCATGAATGAAGATGGCTGAATCTAGTTTCTTACCCTTCCCTTTTTTCTCAGGCAGAAGTTGAAAATCTCACTTTGCAGGAGCAGAACTTAGACGAATGTATTAGGTTGGCAGCTGGTCAAACTTCTCGATTGATCTTCTATATGTTATACTTGCAATATCCTCTGAAACTTTACATTGTATGCAGCGAAATGCGAGAAAAGTTAAGGGCGCTTACAGAAGATGAAAATAATCAAAAGTAATTGCCTTAATCTGCAGTTATTTGTCCCAAGATGTTTGGGTTAACCATGTCTTTGACAGTCAATTTGATTGTCGGTCTATTCCTGTAGGTGGCTCTATGTGACTGAAGATGACATCAAGGGACTTCCTTGCTTTCAGGTCTGGCTGTTTGGCTCGTAAAAGTATTTCTTTGTTGTATAAACTGCCTTTCAACGCCATCACAGGTATCTCAGCTTCTGTACTAAGCCATCGTAATTAATATGCTTTCTTTATTTGCAGAATCAAACCCTAATTGCAATAAAAGCACCACATGGTACTACTCTGGAAGTCCCAGATCCCGATGAGGTATGGAAAAGCAAGATTAAGGAATATGACTTAAATGTGCACTTTATTAAGTCGTAATTTTTGAGTAAGTTTTCTCCCCACATGCAGGCTGCTGATTATCCTCAGAGAAGATATAGAATCGTCCTAAGAAGTACTATGGGTCCAATAGATGTTTACCTAGTTAGGTAGTGTGACGTTCCTTTTTGCTAGTCGGGTACCTAAATTGCAAATGCAAAGTATAGCAAGGGGACACATTTAAATGGTATCTATATGTTCTGATTCTTTTTCTTCTAATATTTTTAGTCAATTTGAGGAGAAATTTGAGGAGATGAGTGGTGTGGAGACACCTCCAAAGCAAGTTCATATGCCAAATTCAAGGCCCATTGAGAACTCTGAAGTGGCTGAAAGTATAGAGTTGATTAGAGGTAAAGAAAATGAAATAAATATTCAAGATGGCCAAAGGATTCCTGTGGATTTAAATGCCTCACAAGATGTTGGAGGGATGATGAAGATTGTTCCTTCAGATGTTGATGTAAGTTCCGTACAGCTACGCTAATTTTAGTTCTTGATTTCACTAATTTGCAAACTTGCTGCCAATGCTTGATTTATTATACAGTATGAAAATATTCCTTGTTCCCCATGAGTAACCAATCTGATCTTTTGTAAATTTATTACATTTCACCTTATTTTACTTGAGATTGCTCTGGTCTGATCAATGTGCTTCCATTGTAAGTTGTTGCCACCTCTTCTACATCTATGTTTCTTATTGTTTATTTTTTAAATGTTCAATATCCTAAAAATTTGTGGTGTGGTTCTTCAAATTGAGGTCTTGCACATGCCAATAGTAGTTCGTGGGCCTGAAATGACTATTAAATTTGCTTAGTATATTTAAAGCCTTCCCAGAAAGAGGTAGAGACTTTATTACCTTGGTTTCATATTGTATTGACATGATTTGTGAAACAAGGTATCACCCTTTAAAAGTTGCTGGATGTTCTGTGTTTCTTCCATAGCTAAATTACCGTCAGTACTTAAAAGTCTTCCTCATGCATGAAGGATAAAAAAAGAACAGTCCTCTCCCTATCTTAGGAAAACAATCCTTTGTGTCGCTGAGCTGAAATTAGAAAATTTCATTCTTTTAGATTGTATGCTTAACTTTGATGTTTTGCAGACTGATGCAGACTACTGGCTTTTATCAGATACCGGTGTTAGTATCACTGACATGTGGAAGACAGCACGTATCCTTTTAAGAATTTCATTATCAATCTTCTTCGTTCATCTCTTCGATTAGATAACTTGTGTTCTCCATGCAACTACAAGTACTTGACTTCAACCACAGCAGAAATTCCATGGGATAGGATGGACAGATTCTGTTCAGATGATTTCCTAACCGATGAGGTTAGTACACCTCGACCAGGTAATCAGCAGCCTGGTGTAATTGATGCCCCTGCAGGTACAAACTCGACTCAGAGATAGAAGGAACTTGTCGAAGTTAAAGTTCAGATATTTTATAGCTGGAGGCACTCGTGTTCACCAAGCGCAACATAGCAAGGACATCGATTGGGTGGCAAATTATCTTCGTTCCAGGCTGCAGCTAAACAACCATTACATGAGGGAAAACCAAGTATCTCTTCAATCGCAAAGCTGATGTACAGACTAGTGGCATATCTGGTAACATACAGGAGGCACAAATCGATCTAGATGCCTTTTATTCTGAAGCCTTTTTTGGGAGGTATATTCCAATCTATAAATCGGCGGCGTCATCAGTGAAATGTAACTTAAGTGAAGGAAACATGGAAATCACTACATCTTCTATGTATTCCACAACTTGTCTAGTCATTTCATTTCAACTCTTACATAACCCTGTTGTTTTTAGTCCTGTAATAGCCATAATTACTCCAATCAATCAGATAACTTACCTTGCTTTCAGGTCATTTGCAGAGTCAACTCATTAAAGAAACAGTGAATTATATTTATCCTGTCAGCATACAAAGATATTCTACAGGTGCTCACTTGCTCAGTTTCTTTAACTCTCACCATAATCTCTCAAGTTTACATGCAAGTCATATAGAAGAGAAAGCAGACAAGAAGAGCAGCAGAAAGGGTTGAAGTAGAGTATTTGTTTGTGCTCAATTTTCCTCCTTAGTTCCCTTCTTCCCAATCCAACTGGCTACAATTGGAGTGAGGGCCACTGTGGGAGGAAACCTAATTGGAGACGCAGCCTTGTGTGCTGCATAGGCCAAGGCAAATGTTCCCACCTTTCCTCCAGTCTCATCTGTTGCAATTCCAATCTGCCACAGGGAAAGATAACACATTGCTACACTTCTAATCTAAACTACATAGAAGATAATTGCATCTGTAAAATAATAATAATAATAATAATTTGTTTACCTTGACGAGTAGTGATTGGACATCAATTCCAGCACTTATGAGGAGGTAGCAAAGTGTAAAAGAGATCAAAGAGAGGGTAATTGAAGTGGCTAGATAAGCCCCACCATACTTAGCCAACAATTCCTTTGCCTGATCCGTCTTAGACTTCTCCTTCCCTTCCTCGTCTCCTCCCTCCTTGGAGCTAAAGATCTACGCAACACCAAAAACCCATCTCAAAACGCTTGATTCCAAGCTCTCGGGTCTAACTAAAAGCTCCTTAGCCATTACCTTCCAAAGACCAAGCTCGAGCCCATACTTCTCCGTGACCTCCTCGGCCGTGGAGGTGGCCTTGGACGACTCCTCCTTCGTTTCTTGCAAAGCGCGAATTTTGACGCGATTCCTGAGGTTTTGGAGTTGGGTCTCTCGCCTGGGTTGCAGGAGAGGACGGCGTTTGGTGAGTGGTGGGAGGGTGGAGAAGACGAGAGCTGCGGTGGCCATCGTGCAGAACACGGTAGTACGAGAGAGCTTTTGGACAAGTGATTTGAGAGAAAGATAGGATCTTTGCGTCAGCTCTAACTAATACTGGGCCAGAATCGTAGTTTGGGCTTCGTCTTGGGCCATTATTTTAGGAGGATTTCGAAGGGAGGAACAAGAGACAAGTAGCACCATTGGATGAGCGCCAACTAGACTATTCTGAAGAACATTCTTCTATCTCTTAAACCTTTAAAAATGCTCATTCTATTAGATTTTTTTTTTATTTCGTTAGAAATATATAACAACGTATAAGTGTCATTTAATCAATTTAGAGCTTCCATGGATCATTTTACTTTATTTTAAAAGAAAACAAAAGGAGAGGAACAATATTGGTAAATTAGTTATTTATTTTGTTAACAATGATTCATTTTTTTATAGTTTAGAATATCAACGTAAAGATGTGGTTATGGATGGAGACTTAATATATTTTTGCATCACCTGAATTTCAAACTTATCACCAAAAAAAAAATAAAAAAACTCTTTTGTTTTTCTGACATCTTGATAAATAAATATATGAAAGATG
Source organism: Typha angustifolia (assembly GCF_048772165.1). NCBI lineage: Eukaryota > Viridiplantae > Streptophyta > Magnoliopsida > Poales > Typhaceae > Typha > Typha angustifolia. The sequence continues at coordinate 682,629 of NC_133250.1, forward strand.
TGGTTTTCTGCAACTGTTGAAATATTATATAGGTGGTGATTCACAGATTAGCCCTTTTCTTTTGCATATCACTACCACTCTAAATTGCAAGAATAGATAAACATACTAGGAGTAATTCCTATTTTTACCCTTTCCATTCTGTATTCATAAACTACACATAGTTATTGATGGACAACAATAGATGCTCAACAAATTAACAATTAAAAATTAAAAAAAAAACAAATCTTCACCTTTCATGATTTAATTCTCTCTCTTTTAAATATTTACACTAAATTCTATCTTTCTTTCTTTAATCTGTTCTTTTAGCAGGTAATTTTAACCCTCTTAACGCCTGTGGTGTGTCCGTCGTTGATTGACACGTGGATCGTCGCCTCTAAACTCCACAAAGTTGGGCTCATCCGGCAGCAACTGTTGGATGATAGGCTGCAGTCCTGGCAGTTTGTTCTCCTGCGAGATTGAGAGAATATTTTGATTAGATTAAGAGGAAGCACAAGAGTTTTAAGTATAATGGCACAAAGTTTAAAGGACTCATTTGTATAATCTAAAACAAATGCAAAAACATAACAATATCTTATGTTAATGCAAAACTAAGCTAGTAGCTCAACTATCCCATTTGCATCAACTATCGAAGAAATCAATCTAAGATCGCCGATCTTTATTGCTTACGGATATAGTGAATACAACACTGACATGACAGAGATTAAAAAAAAAAACCGTAAACTAGAAGTTACCTCCGTGCTCGATGCTTTAGGTTTCCGAGAGATGACATAGTTGAGGGTTTCAAGAAACAACTCTGTTCCTTTATCAGTAAAATTCCTGATGTAGAACACTATAAGTTGCCCTGCTCTAGCCCTCAAGTTCCATAACCTTTGCTCAATATCTGGTTCATATTGCATCACTAGTGGTTTCAGGAAGGTGTCATAGATGAGATCAGATCCCTGTGGAATAATATACATGAGATTAATCATATCAGCATCACATAAATTTTGGTATAATTGTACATTATTTAAGAAGTTCTATCCATTAATTACCTTTGTCTTTGGATACCATAAGTAGACAAAGAAGGCTAGCTTCAATTCTCCATACATTGGCAACCTTTCATGGACAGAAAATATTTATATATAGCCATTATGACAAGTAGTTAATTAAGGGAGTAATTATCAACAATTAGTTCTTACCATGAGGCAAAGTTGTCTCCTAAAGCTGTCACAATTGCAACTATGATCCTGCAATATTAAAATTTTCTTTTAGACAAGCAGTTGACCTAAAACTAAAACTATGGTACATATATATTATGCCTCTAAACAAAAAAAAAAACCCTTGATAGGGATTATTGAAATCATGTCTAAGTAATCATAAAACATCCTAGCATACTAGTACAGATCAAATTTGAGTAATTACTTGTCCTTTTCTATGGAAATCAGCCAGCTGACACATTAGCAGCTACTAATGTCCAAAGTCTTCCAGGAAAACTTGTGCATTTGTTTGTCCCATTAGACTAAGTCCTCTTAGTATTAATTAATTCCCCCTAAATTATTAGTGTGCTAACCACTTCATCTTGGTATACTTAGTTTTCTTCATTCAAACACTCTGTTGGATTAAACAAGAGAAAGAAAGTAATAAAGAAAGCCACAAACAGATGCAGGCAATAGGAAAGCCTTTCTTCCTTCTAATATGCTCCATAGAAAGAAACTGATACACTAAAACTAAAGGTTGGTGCCATGTCTTAATTTTTTTACCAAAATAAATCATCCATAGACTTAATATCAAAAGGCTTTTATTTTTTATTTTATTTTTTTTATTGTAACACTAAAAACGTTGATCATGTAACGTTTATATAAGAAGAAGACGCTGAACTTATAAAAATACTGATAAGTTTAGGAATGATCTATTATGGTCAAAATAAAAAATTGAGAAGAACTGGTCAGAGTAAAAATTTGACAAGCTTCTATTATTTTGACTGCAATGACTAATCTCCATTCCATTGTGCAGTAGATCCAACCTTATTAATTTTCGTTTTTAAGATACCCAATCAAACCTCTTGATTGAATTGGTATTTTAAAAGACCAGAGCAATAAAAGAAGAGGCATTTCACTGTATCATGAAAGCACATCCTACCCAATTCCTCCCTAAAGAAAAATTCAATCCAAAAAACTAGTCATCAATCCGAATTCCTAAACTCCATTATCCATGGCATGAACACAACGATCCAGCATCATCACCAGACCAACACAAGAACTGATTTAACTAAGTCAAGGAATGAAACCTTTTCCCTTGATTTCTCTCAGAGAGGAAATGATTTGGGTTAATAATACTAACCAGTATTGGCACCAGAACCGGAGCTGATCGATGCGGCCAGGCCTCTGCTCGACGATCTTGAAGCACTCGAACGCCGGAATAACAAATCCAAACAACAACCTGCAAAAGGAAAAGAAAAACAATAACATTAGTTTTGAAGGACAAAGAGCAAAAGAGAAAGAAGATGAAGGATTGAAGAAATGAAAACAACGTACACAAGAACTTTGGTGAGGAATTCCCCCAACATCTTGAGACGCAAACGCGAGAAGGCTTCTCTCTCTCTCTCTCTCTCTCTCTTGCCTACTTGTTTCTCCTGGCGAATGGCGATGGGACTCTGTCTCTAATTAGCCTCTTCCCTCCTCTCTTGCTTCTCTTAAACGGAAGCTCGGGGGGCTCGGCAGTTGCTTTCCGGGATCAACTTCCGGGGAAATTGTTTAGGCCCAAGACGTTTGGTCAAATGACCATGGCGTCCACGACATCACATGGATGATGTGGGAGTGGGAGGGGAGGCTGCCATGAGGGTATTTTCGGGCTTTCAATTTTGGCGGCGTTCCGGATTGGACCGAGTCCTAGCCATGGACCATGGCTTGACCTGGCCTGGCTTAATTGTGGGGGTGGGGGGTGGGGGGGAGATGAGAGAGGGATAGGGATAGGATTTATTAAAGAAAGAGAGGTTTGATAGATGAAGTAGTTAAGTTTGATGGGATAATAATTGGGCAATTAGAGAGAGGTTGTTATATCCACCAAAAGGCCTCTGGTAGCTTTCCATTCAAAATATTCTACTACAGGGTTAAGTAGATTAATAGAGTTTGGTTAATAATCCAAAATTGGTAGTTGAAAGATCATGTCAATTGGGTTGAATAGCTGGTCAGTCTTTTAGGTGTTTGAATTCCTCTGCTGATGATGGCAATTTGTGTTTTTGGGTTGAATCACTCGGTGTGATATCATGGTCTTGAATGTTAATTCTTCTTCTCCATTCCTCCTCTGCTGTGTTACTGACATGTGTTTAAACAACCACCGTCTAGAAACAGAATAACTGGTGATAAATTTTCTGACCGTTGTTTGTTTCTGTTCTAGAAGAGAAAATGGTGTGATCCATTGATATAGTCGATTAGCAAAAAGAAATTAAATATTTGGGGAGAGTCTGTCAGACAACCTCAGAACCATCCCAGGTTGCCGAAGCCAGCTGAGAACGATCCTCTACAGCATTTGATCCGAAGGATCGTAGCCGTTAATCACGCTCTAGTTCTGAGGTCATGATTCATCCACCAGACTTGGTTGCCTGTCTCCTTTGTACCAAAGGATACAGTGGTACGAGCCTATAGAACAGATCCTGTTCAAGTAAGGTCGTGCTTAGAGATGAGCGTCGATGACTTATAAAGCCGAATCTTTTATCACCACTAGTCGATATGGGACTAAAACAGAATATTTAAATCACTAGAAATTTAGTGCAAAACGGGGCTTGACAGAATGTATCATTTGAATAGTTAAAGGATATGCCCAGCTACTGGAAGTTCTTTAAGCCTCGAGTCACAATTTTGTTAGTTGTCAATGGCTGCAGAGTAGTACTCTGGCTATGTATATTGTTTCTGTCCAGCAATATATCGAACACCTAACGCGCATCCCGCAATCAATCCTATCAGGAGGGAAAAAATAATTGTTGTAGTCTGTCAGACAACCTCAGAGCCACCCCAACCAGGACAGAATCCAAAGCTGAGAACGATCCTCTACAGCGTTAATCCCGAAAGATCGTAGCCGTTAATCACGCTCTGGTTCTGAAGTCATGATTCATCCACCAGACTTTGTTGCCTGTCTCCTTTGCACTAAAGGATACAGTGGTACGAGCCTATAGAACAGATCCTGTTCAAGTAAGGTCGTGCTAAGAGAAGAGCGTCGATGCTTTATAAAGCCGAGTCTTTTTTCACCATTAGCCGATATGGGACTAAAATGTCGTCTTTTTTTAAAAAATAAAATGGGCCGAGATGGGCTTTCCGGATCACCTGGAAAGTCAAAGATCAAAATGCCATCTTTTTTTAATTTGAAATAAAAATATCTTTTTATTGTATTCAAAGTCAACATAATTGCTAAATAATACTCCCTCTCACGTTCGGCAACATAATTTCTAAATGTAACATTTAAATAGTTGAAGGATATGCAAGGAAGTGTACATTAATTCCAGCTAGTTGCCCAGCTATTACAAGAAGTTCTTTAACCATTGACTCAAAAGTTCTATTAGTTGCCTTCATATCAGAGTTCGTAATTATCAATATATAAATATTTCCATATATTTCTACAAGAAAAGAACAACAAATAAAGAGAAATAAAGTCAATAGAGCTATAGCCTTAGGTTCGGCATCCCTCTTATCTGAATGTTATAGTGCGAATTACGTAAATAGTGATCGAATCCAATGGCTGGCACGTAGCATCCATTGTCGTTTCCTTGACATGACTCATTTTCCACCGAAGAAATTATCTCATATATATATATATATATATTCTTTTTAAAAACACTTAATCTCCTGCAGTTCAAACTAAGTCACAATTATTAACAAATAATTAACTGAAAAGAAGATATTAGCACACGAATAGTTAATATTAATACTCTTCTATTGGTGATAGAGCATGAGTTGGTACGACATGACGCGTTGTCTCATATTAGGTGAACTATTAGACTGGCGTGCAAAATTATTCTCTCATTGTGGGACAATCTTTGCCTCCTCATAGGTAATGACAAAAACCCAAACATTTACTCAAATGGATAGAAGCATGCCAAAGGTTACAATGTACTTGTCTCAAGTTACGATATACACAATGCACCAGCATTGTAGCTACTCTGATGGTTAAGTTTCAAATGCAAGAACTGATCAAAGATGACCCACTTCCTTCCTCCACCTCTTCATTTGTCTCTTGAAATGTGATAGTAGAGCATGAAGAAGGAGAAGGAGAAGGAGAAGGAGAAGAAGAAGAAGAAGAATTAGCAAAAGCCATAAGCAAATCTACAAAAGCTCCAAGTATATACTCATGGTTCTTCTTCCCGTTGACCCTTAGATACCACGCTAGTAGCTCTTCAAGGCAATCCCAGTCCTTGAGCCCATGGGCCAACACCATCTCCTCCATGGCCATGCGGAAGTCGTGGTATGGGTCGCTCGACTCCATTGTCAACGCTACGCTCTCCTTGAACACCAACTCGCTCGCCTTCCTCGCCTCGTCCAGGATCGAGCTCGTCCTCCCGGGCTCGAAGAAGAGCCGCTCCGACCGCACCCCGCTCACCACCGCCACGTCGTGCACCGACTCGGCCGAGGAGGAACTGCTGCCGGCTGGCTCCGCCGAGTTGGTCAGCCACGACTCCGTCGACGCGTCGTACACCGAGTTCGCCGTCTTGTAGATGCTGTCGGCTTCCGACTTGGCTCGGAAGGAGTCGGTCTTCGGATTCTTGCATGATGGCCATGGCCATGATGATGGTGGAGGTGGGTAGCAGTAGTAGTAAGATGATGTACCATTCCTCCTCCTCCTCCTTGGTATGTCTCTCAACTTGAACAACAGAGAGCTGAAGCCCTTCTTGCCCATGAAGCAACTCTAGAGAGAGAGAGAGAGAGAGAGAGAGAGAGAGAGGAGAAAGTATGAGATGTGGTGTTAATGGAGAATGGGATTAAGTTGGGATTTGTTGGTGGTGGTTTTAAAGCTGAGGGGAGGAGAGAAAGCATGGGAGGGGGCAAAGAGTGTGGTGGGGATCAATATACACCATTTGATTGTTTTAAATTTTTTAATTTGCTAGGTTTATATTATAATATATTATATTATATCTGATTACAAAGTCTATGTACTTTTATTATAATACAACATCCTGTTCAGGCTCTCCACCAATTTTGTATTTTAACTTTTAAGGATTGCAATGCATAAATTCTTAGAGAAATTGATCAGAAACACACCAAGGGTCACCAGGGCATCCAATGGTTTGATAATTTAAATCATGGAGTGACCCAACGTGCCTCGAGATATGTGTGTATGTGCACGAGTTCTATAGCAGTGCTTTAGTGGTAATTCCAAGGCATTGCTCTAGTTGATGATGTAATTAAATAAGTATGAATGTGGTTGATGTGAGGCTAATTTAGAGGAGAGGAGCAATAAAATAGTCTCCTGGGTGTATCTCTTTGTACCAGGTACTTCCTATTTGTTGATAAAACAAGGCAAAAGAATCTAAGGGAGCATGGTATCCATTTATTATGACTCACTGTCTCTTGTTAGGTTCCCTGTTCCTCTATAAAGACAAGGTTATGAAGCAAGCTTATCCTAAAGCTAATCTGACATAAGAGTTTAGCTAGTAGGACAAATCCTAAGTTGATATGGAGAATGGACAAAATTCTGATTGATGTGGAGATAAAACGAGTGATTCAAGGATGAGAAATCTAATAAGTAAATAACATAGGAACAGGACAAAATGTTTCCTCTTATTTAATTATATGAAAATTTATATATAACACCCCGTCTTTTAATAAAATTATAGTTTATATCCTATAACTTTACTATTTACAAATCGAGTTTATAATTTAATAAATATGTGCAAAAAAAAAATACCTTGTCGTTAGATTAGTTCGTTAAACTTAACTAAAAATAAAAATATTTTAGCCATTTTAAAAATAAAATATCTATACTTAATTAAATATCTTGACGGTGTTAGTTTAAATTTAACCCAGGGTATTTTTTTACAAATATTCACTAAATTAGAGGACTTAGTTTATAAATAGTGAAAATATATTATGTAAATTATAGTTACGTTATGAAGAATTATATACAAATTTCTCTTAATTATATCATCTTATTACCTTTATAATCTTTAGGATAAATTATATTTAGTTGCACATGGAAAGTTGACCTGTGCTTAATTTTAATGTACATAGTAATTGAAGACATAATCATGAGACAATAATAGACTAACTAACAGAATAAGAGTATAATCAGAGTTTAAGATACCAGGACAGGAATCCGCAATCTAATGTAGATATTTACCATCAGATGGAAGACTAACTAACAAACACCCAAGAAGTCAACTCTTACACAACATAACTTTATTGTCAAAGATGTCTGGACTGTGGGAGTAGAAAAGATTAATTTGCAAGAGTTGGTGGAGATGTTGGAATGGCAGCTTGTTTTAATTTGGAATATGTGGGCTTAAATGGAACAGTAGAACATTTCAGAACACAAATTCAAAGAATTTATCGAGAGATTATTTATTATCTTTCATCAACAACAAAGAGTGGTAACAAATAAAGTGACAAAAAAGAATGGATGTAAGATGGTAGTATGAGTTATGTATAATAGTTATTTAGACATTTGAATGGACTCTTTAACAAACTAATTGGCTTGTAAACCAAAGATGACACCAGCGTGTGCATCAACACCTCCATCGGCGAAATACATCTCCCTCAGCTTCCTGAACACCTGAGCGGTGAGGAGGGCGTCTGAACCCGCCTGGTGAGACAACCCCGCCGCCCGTCGGACGTCCAATAAGCTCGCCATCTTCTCGAGTCCGCCGTACAATCCGTCGCAGTGCCTCATCATATGCTTCATGTCGTAGACGTTCTCCGTTCCGAAGAAGAAGTCGAGGTGGTTCATGAACTCTCCCATGTCGTCGGGGAGATGGCCCCCGTTCCCTCCGATCAAAATCTTGATGAGATAGGCGAAATCGTAGGCACTGTGGAAGGTCACCCATTTGACAGAGGTGTTGCAGAGCAGCCCCGACCTCATCAACAACTGGCCGAGATATGCCGAGTTTATCCCGCAGCACCGCAGCAGCTCAAAATCAATGCCTTGGCATCGCAACAGCTCGATCGACTCCGGGTTGTGGGGATGGTACCGGAGATCGAATCCCCCGATGTTGATTTCCCACACGTATCGCTTGGCTCCGTCGGTGCCGAGGTCAGGGAGGCGGCCCTCGGCGTCGGTCAGGGTGATGCCCACTTGGAGGAGTTGGAGTTCGTCGACGTTGGCTTTGATGAGGGTGTACCGCTCCTCCGGAGTCAGCTGGGAAGGGTGGTAGCCGTCGGCGACGTAGATAACGCCGGGGAATTCGGTGTCCATGGAGGCGAACGGGAACTCGCCGACGACGGAGCGGATTAGACTGAACTCGTATTCCGCGTTCCCCGTCCAAACAGATCGGACGACAACCGGGCATTTTTCCATCTCCATTGGTGATCTCTCTCTATCTCTATCTCTAGCTTTCTCTCTCTGTCTCTGGCTCCCTCTGGCTCCATTTCTGAAGTTAATTTATAGGGTTTTAGACCCGGATCCGACTGGGATTCGGGTAGTGACGAATCCGAGTCGGGTTCGATTATTGTACCGAATCCGACTCAGAGAACGTGCGTTAATTATTATTATTATTATTAAATTTCCTTTATTATTTCCGTTAATAATAATAATAATAATAATAAATATTATTATTACTGTCATTATTATTATTATTATTTTTTCTTATTTTGTTTTCTTAGTTATTATTAAGTTATTTATCAGAAAAAGATAAAAATACCATTAACTAAGATTACTTTGAAAACCAAAATAAGGATATATTTTTTTTTATTTAACTTGAATAAATTTTAATGGTAGTTTACTCAATAGATATTCATACATAAAATAAGGATTTAAAAATTTTTACATATTAAAACTGTGTGTTCTGAGCAGCATGTAAATAGTAACTTTAGAGAGATATAAAAGCAAATATAGAGATATTTTAAGAGTATATGCATTAAAAAAATTAAATTTAAAACACAAACATGTTATAAACTAATTATTTTCAAAAATTTAGGACTAAAATGTTATTAAGATACATAATAAAATAATAAAATATTAAGAATAATTAGGTGACTTTGCAAAAATAAAATTAAGTTACGTGAGTCAATAATTTTATAGTTAGGGTTTCAGGTTAACAATGAAGGTTAAACATTTCCCCTATCTAGTAGTTATTTGACTTAAACTTTAATAAGGCTTTTTATAACTGTGACGGCCGGTTAACTAAATAAAATCTTTTATTTTTTTCTAAAAAAATGTAATTTAATGCTTCTAATTGACTGCATCTTTGCATGAATACCTTTGTATGGATTGTGGAAAACTGAAGTCTTCTAATTTATCTTTAGATAGTAACTAAAATTTGATAACCACTCACTAATGTGTGTGTGTGTGGAGAGTTCATGCTTAATTTTTGAATCATAATTGATATTCAAACAATAGTACTCAAATCTGGATCCGACCCGCTTTCTTATCGGATCAAATCCAGTCGAAGTCAGCTCTATTTACGGGGTCAACCTATTACTGGGCTCGGGCAAGATCCGGGTAAGAGACGTATATAGAGATCTCCACGGTCACATTTCCTTACTGAAAAGCAAAGGACTAAAAAAGAAAAAGATCCAAAAACTCACCGGCGGTGACCAGATCCTTGCTCCACCGCGATGCCGTCCACCGCCGGTTCCCCATCCCCCTCCTCCACTTCCTCCGCCACCACCGCCACGGAACCCAACCTCCCCAACCCGAACCCTAACCCTAGCGGGATGCAATCATGGTGGGAATCCGTCTCCAAGGCTCGATCCCGCATCCTCTCCCTCTCCTCCCTCCTTTCCTCGCCGGAGCTCGCCTCGCTCGCCGACTCCGACCGCCCCGCCCGCTCCCTCCTCTCCTCCTCTGCTTCCTACTCCGCAGTTTCCGCCGCCCTCTCTTCCTCCTCTTCTGGCTCCGGCGACGATCCCCTCTGCCACTGGCTGTACGATACCTTCCTCCTCTCCTCCGACCCCGACCTCCGCCTCGTCGTCGTATCCTTTCTCCCCCTCCTCTCCTCCCTCTACCTCTCCCGCCTCCCTTCCTCCCCTTCCCTCGCCGGATTCGAGGCCGTCCTCCTCGCCGTCTACTCCTCCGAGGTCAAATCCCGGGCCGGGAAACCCCTCCTCGTCTCCGTCCCTGATCTCTCCCTCCCTTCCCTCTACCACTCCCCCCGCCCCGTCCCCCGATCCCCCCGATCCCCTCCCCAGCCCCAACCGCAACCTTCCGTCTCCATCCTCTCCCCGCCGCTGGAGCCGCAGGTCGCCGTCAAATCCACGAAGCGTGCGTGCATCATCGCCGTCTCTCTCGATTGCTACTACCGGAGCATCGCCCTCATGCCCGCGTGCTCAAAATTGGATCTTTGCGAGGCGGTCGCCGCGTGGGCCGGGCAGTACTGCCCCTGCCGCTTCGAGCTCGACGATGGCGTTGAGTTGGAGCGAAATTTGTCATCCTTCTCGTCGCTGTCGCCTTCTTCGTCGTCGTCGTCGATCGAAGTCAAGAACTTTGGGGCGGAGGAGGAAGAAAACGGCAAGGTTGGAAGCGTTACAAATGAGATGGTAAGGTTGGAAATTGGAGACGGGGGCAATGCGAATCATTGTAATGGAGGAGAGGAGAGGAGGGGAGCAAGGGTTGCGCTCCCTTGGGAGCTTCTCCAGCCGGTGCTTAGGATCTTAGGGCATTGCCTTCTTGCTCCTCTGAACTCGAAGGAGGTAAGGGATGCCGCTTCTGTGGCAGTTCGCTGCGTTTATGCACGGGCTTCTCATGAGTTGATGCCGCAAGCGATATTGGCTGCTCGTAGCTTGATTCAACTAGATAAGGGTGCGCGAAAAGCTGCAAAAGAGTCTGGCACTGCAATGGTGCCAAGCACAGGATCGAATCCCAATACGCCGAGCAAACCGAAGAAGCCAGAGATTCTTTTGGTCTCGAAATGAGCCTCCATTCTGTAGATGGTTTACATGAAGAGATGAGTATTATGTTGTTCTTCTGTTTGGAATTCCTTCACCTTCTCCTATGTTTCCTCTGTGGCCTTTTGGAAGATTGTTATCAGTGGCAAGGCAGAGAATCTTAACATTTAAATGGTGTGTACTTCTTCTTCTTATTAACTAATCAATGTATCTTGTGCTTGCTTTTCTAGTATGTATGTGGCAATCTCATTCACATTTTATGTTATTTGGTTGACATTTCTGGTGAACTTATTATAGATAGCCTGTAGTGTAATGTTTACTACATTTTACCTGCTTCTTAGAGTTATCTGTTCTTTGGCTAGTTTGTGCTGTTAGGTTCTATGTGCTGTATGTTCTGATTAATCTCATGATGCTTTATATTGTCAGACTTTGAAGTATATCCGAGATACTATTTTTATGTCAGGTTGGACCCAAAAATTGATGAAATTGCACTGATTATGTCTTCTAAAAAGCCAATGGCATGTTAACGATAAAGCATTCAGAGAGGGCTTCTTGCATATGTTTGTAGGTTAGAGGAAATGAAGATAATTGTCAACTCGGAACATCCAAAACTGCCGAACCTACTGAAAGTGAAATTCTATGGGCCTGGCTACTAGAAAAGAACTCAGATACTTTGGTAGATAAATCTTCCTTCTTCTATCCTTGCTCACTTTATTGTGATCTTTGTGAGTATATTGCTCTCTTAGTAAATAGACCATTTTAGGTAGTACTTGGAAAATGGTAAGAGTATGTAATAAATTAAAGAGCTAGTAAGAGAAATATGAAGTAATAGCCTAATAGGAAAATAGAAACTTATTTTCCAAAACATTTAAAAGAGCCTGAACATCCTAAGGTTAAGTTACTCCACTATAGTCGGATAAGAAATTTAGAGTAACAAAGTACTTATTCACAAGTTTGAAAAAAGAGAGGAGATTTTGGATGCTTTTTTTTTAGTAAATTCCAAAGTTGAATTCCATATGTATTCAGGATGGTAATCCAGTTATTTGGAGGAGCGTCAATATCTGTCATATCTGATTCTCCATGCTTTAATCATCGTGAGCTACCACATGCTCTGGCTTATGGATGCATGATACATCTATGTTGTTGGAACTTGGAATGGTATATGCAAAGTCATAAAACCTAGTTGGCATGTTTAGACAGTTCTCTGGCTTTTCTGTTTTTTTTCTGGCATGTAATGTTGTCAGGAAGACAGGAAACTAGGTTTTGTTCTTCTTATCAGATTTTAACTTATTCTTTTATCAATTTATTTTCCTCTTGCCTTGTAGTGAATTGTACCGTTCAACTTTGATGTTTTCTTATGCTATACTAGAAAAATATGCAAATCTTAGTTTAATGTAAATATGGTTTATAAGTACAGTGCTGTAAATTCCAGTCCTATATATGTGCCGAGTGCAAATTTTTACCTGCTTTGGTTTTCATAGACCCAAAGATCAAAAACCAGAAACGTGTGCACTCAGATCTGTTTAAAGACTATGATTTTTGTTAAAACCATTGAATTTTTTCCCTGTTTGCTAAAGCATCTTTTCCCTCTTTCATTTCAGAGATAACAGATATCCATTTCTCATGTATCCTCTGGATCCTTTTTGCAGTATTGCAGATGTAATCTATGTTTGTCTGCTCTATACTATATTACCATCTGATTTATTCTGCTATATTACCTTCCAAGCAGTTAAGATTATTGGTACATATTTCTCCTTAACATCAAAGCTAGTTCTTTTCGCATAATTATTATTTGGATAGATCAATGGCATGTTGTATCTGCCATTTTCAATGGAAAAAACAACCTTTTGTGCAATATGAATACCAATCTGTGGATTTAGTTACTCCTGTAACACAGATGCTTACAAGCACTAAGCAGTATTGTTACAGTGCGCGACTTTGGAATTGTTTAAACTCATTTCTGATTTGTTTTCCTACCGTTTTCGTGTTCATAGAAGTGAATCTTAAGACCTATATTTTCATGTGGACAAGGTTGGATTGATCAAGTATTAAAGGATGAATGAAGCCTTTGCGCAGGGGTGGAATTTAAATCCTGCTTCCACAATTATGAAATCATGTGCTTATTCCAATTTTCAGTGCGAGTTTGTTTCTGACCACAAAAATGTTGATTGTTGAACTCATAATCTGCTATATGATTCTCTTGACTCAAAGAAGGATACCATATAATATCTCATCATTAAAATGTGAAGAAATTTTGCCATCACTGAAGCTTTCTCATTTGCAACAACACCTCCAGACTACTAAGACATGGTCACAAGTAGGATTACTCTCTGTATTTGCTGTTTTCCTCAAGATTCTCCCAGCTTGATGTGGAGCTGCTACTCTCTATCTATTATCTTCCAGATTAGATACAGTTGTAAACCTATATATTGCTAGATATGAAGACTGCAACTCCTCCAAAGCAACAGTGAGAAAGATCAAGCCACAGATGCGAATGCCATCATATACAACCTTCAGACCAGTATTAAGAAATAGATTGTTTTCAACATTAATATTATTTTGCCAGGGGTTCTTTTGGTTTGTTTTTTTTTGCATGTATACCCCTCCAAAGTTCTTTAATTGCTATCTACCTTTTAAAATATCATATTTATATGTTTACTCTTTAAAACCCATAGCTTCTGCGTGTAATATATGCAATTAAAAATAAGGGTATAAAGGGGGCATTAAACAAATAATAAATATAATCTCTTATGTACATTTCTTTTACAAATTATATGCATTTTTACCTTGTTGGGGCCCACGAGGCCCAAATACTGCTATCCGATATCCGCAGTCACAACTTACCGTCCAAGGAACCGCATAGTTCTCTCGTGTTGTTATATCGATCACCAATGACAAACTCCCGCGTGTCCTCCCCACGAGTACTGCGCTTATTCCATTTCCATCATACCAAACTAGAGAAAGGATTTAGAAAGTGTTGGGGTGGGAAATAAAAAAGAAAAGGAAAAAGAAAACGAAGAAAAAATAGCAGAGACTCGACCCAAGGATTTGCCCTTGGATGGAGGTTTTCGTACCCAGGTTGAAGAAATCGACCAGACTAGAAGGCGATCGGCGGGCCAATCCTGGTCGAAACCCCTCGAATTAGCGGAATTTCCTGTGCTTCGGCGCGAGTATTGATTCGATTTTGGCGCGTTTTAGTATGGAATGTTTGCTTAGGTCTTGGTTGGATTCCGATTCGAAGTAGATGGTACTTCAAGGTATATGTTTTCGATTTCAGATGCAAAAGTTCGATGGTCCTACCATTCTTGAGCTTTTCTTTGTGCAAGTTAGGGTTTTCGGGAGAAATCTAGGGTTTTGATTACCTGATCTTTGTTTGAGTTGAAAGAAGTAAGCTTTTTGGTTTTCTAGCTCAAAAGATTGAATCTTTGATCCAATTATTGGGGTCTTTTTTTTTTTTTTTTGTAATCTATGAACCAGTGAGCTTGAAGGAAGTGGAGGACACGAGGTAGAATTGAAGCAAGGATGCAGTCGAGGAATCGAGTTACGGGAGATGGAGTGAGGTCAGGATCGCTAGGGCTTGGTATCGCAGCTGGACGGATCTCGCCCTTTGGTCGGGGCCACGGTCATGGCGGCTTCAGCCGTGGTAATTCTAAGCCCTTCTACCCTCCTCCTCGCAAATTTGATATTCTTATGGAAGCTGGCCGGCTTGCCACTGAATACTTGGTTGCGAAGGGCGTGCTCCCTCCGAGCTCGCTCCAGGGGAGCTGGCCCAATGGTGCCACCCAGGACTTCAAGGTGCAAGTGAGGGAAAAACATACCTTCACCGAGGGCAGGACTTCGGCCCTTGCCCGGCTCGGGAATCCACCAGGTCCTGATGTCAATCAGCAGCGGAGAAGGTTCAATGATGAGTATGATCATATGGGGTCGCGAAAAAATGGCAGAGGAAGACGAAAGATGGGGTTCTACAGTAGAGGTTATTCAGACTGGGGAAGGGAGAGGGGAAGGAATAGGCCATGGATGGAGAGAAACCGCGGTTATTCTGATAGTATGGATGATGACGAAGATATTGCTCCCGGGTATGGCATAAATCGACGAGGTGGGTATGATGAAGCTGGCAGTAGTGTCTCGGGAGTCGCCGGAGATGGACCACCATCAAAGGGCGAGGGTATGGGAGAGTCTGGTTCCGAGCTAGATGATGCTGGATCAAAGGCGAGTTCATGTAGCACTAGGAAAGACCCTCAGCCTGACAGGGAGAGTGACATCAATATGAACAAAGGGATGGATGACAATAAGGTCTCGAACTCTGATGCTGGGGAAGTCAAGAGTGCTGAGAGAGCTGAATTGGAGAAGAAAAATTCACCAGAGGAGGCCTTGGACGATAAGGCTGATACTCCTCTTGATGATGATTCACTTAGCAAAGATGGGAATAATCTGTTGAAACTTTGGGGCTTTGCAAAAGTCCCAACCAAGCCACGGTCATCATTGACGCATAGAAGTCCAGCAACCACTCAAGATTGCACTGCTGTAGCAAACAATACTGGTGGGGTGACTGAAATGCTAGTGGATGATGTTCCAAGTGCTAGCCACCTAGAGGATAAGAGTACAAACCAGAGAGATAGTCTGGATTGTCCAACAACTATCGTCTCTAGTGCTCTTGTTAACCAGACAGTAGAATCAGTAGATGCACAAAGGGGATCATACAAGAGCATGCAAGATACGGAAGCATCCACAGCAGCAGTCCATGTGACTGAGGAAGATAGCTTTGCACAACATGGTGCTGTAGAAGAAGCTCAGAGACAGAGTAACTTGTCTCCATCAAAGGCATCTGAGGAGAGTAGTATTTCTAAGATCCATGACAACATAGAAACACAAGTTTCCTTAGTTGAGAGATCATCACAAGATGAAGAAATGGTTGATTCGGTTGATGAAGAGAAAGAAGTTAGAACAACCTTATTTCCTAACATGGGAGTGGACTCTGTAGTTAAGATTGAAGAAGAAAAACAAAATCAGTCTACCTCATTTAAAATTTGTGATCTTAACCTTATGGAAGGTCCAGAGATTACTGAGATACCTGATGATCCTGATTTGGATCATCCTGCTACTTATGGCCCATCTCTGGAATCTCAGAAGCAACTACCAGCTGAGTTTGGTCTGTCTATTGGTAAAAATACCAGTAGCACTTATGACTACAATGGAGTTCCAGACAATGATAAAGTGGTACCAGTGACAGTGATTGATCTCGAAGATGATTCCCCAGTTGAAGACGGTAGTTGTGATCCTTCAAAGCAAAAGTACGTTTCTTTTCCTCCAAAATATTTGTCTTTTCACTACATATTTACATAACTACTCCATACTGGAGGACCTTTTTGATTTTCGGTTGTCATGTTCTGTAATGTTCCTTAGACAGCTTTGCTGTTGAAGCTTTTTTTTCTGATATACGCCATATTTGTCAAGCAGGAATAACATAATTTATCCTAGCCTGGAGAATATGCTGAATAATGGAGTGGATACAGATGTTCTACCTGGTATGCAAGATGGTTATACTCTCGCTATCTCTGATTACCTTGGAGCTGATATATCATGTTGCCCATCAATGCAAGAAGACCTTCAGGCTGGAATAGGCCTACACAGTGCAGAGGTAAGCACAGTCACTTGTTCCTGATATTGAGTCATCTAGTGGTTTTATTGTTCTCGAGTATAACCACTAGTACCGGAGATAGTTTTACTTTTACATGCTAGTAGGATTGTTGTGCTTGTAGATTCTTTTTATCTCTTATGGTTTAATGTATGAATAGTTGAATATTGATCATCTCCTCTTCTTTTAGGGGTTTCCTGGTGAAGATTCCATATATGGATCTCTTGGAGATATAGGTAAGACGAATATATATATTTTCTATATTATGGTATCATCTTTTACTCTAAAAGTTTAATCTGTTAGAAAACAGTGATTTTTATGTTTCATATTTTAATAGTTCTCACACTTCTGGGTGAAGACATTTTGATGGGCCAAAAAAGTAAATTTAATTTAAATGGGTGGAGATTTTATATTTTAAATAATAGATGGGTTTGGTAGGAGTCAAACTCAGAACTTCTACTTTGATACTATGTTAACTTACTAATTACTCTAATAACTTAAGTCGTAAGACTACATCAGTATTTATATTTCATATTCTAATATTATCATCTCACTAGTATTATGCCACATAAATATGATTGAAACTTATTAGAATTTTTGTTTGTTTCATAATATTAAACTTACAATATTGCTTCCTATTTACTCAATAGTAAATTTCTCTTTAAAATTAAAGAAGTACATGATGGGAAATTGAGTTCACTACCAATTATACTAGAAAGTACTTGCAATAGTGGAATCGAGCCAACAATCTGCCACTCCTTTCCTTCCAATAAGCCAGTGCACTTCGTTGAATATGTCCAGAGCTAGTCTGGTGCATACAAAATCCTTCAATCAGGTATGACTGATATAACAATGGACTTCTCATAACCAGCAATTTGAGAAACATCTTCTAGGGTTTCATTTGAACATTGAAGAGAAATAAAGAACATTGTTGATGTAATTATTTTCTGCAACAGTTTTAGGTGAAAATATGATGCATAGATCATCAGGTTGAAGTTTTGAAATGATAGGTCTTTTCTAATTGAACTGTGTCTAAGAACCAAATCTTAAACTCCCACAAAAGGAACTAATCTAGCATTTGACAGCAAACAAGGAACAATTATCCGAAGTTCTGGGGGTAACAGAGAATATCATATGGACCAACAAATTATGGAGAAGAGAGAGAGAGAGACATAGGTAGAAGAGAAAGATACAAAGAGATAGTGGGAAGTTGGAGAAGGAACCTGCAAGTCTTTAGTTTCTTCATGATGAGAAAAGAGGCAGTACTTTGATCTAAAATTAAACTAACATGTGGCTTGCATCACATTTGCTAATTACTCAAGAATCTCCTTTTGGCTGGATTTTGATTAAATCGCAACTATACATCAATCAAAACTTATTCTATACCTAATTTAGAAAAGAACATGTTTCTAGTTGATTATCTTATGCTGCGAAAGTAAAATTTATCCTACACATTGAGGAACCAATCCATGCCAAATATCTTTAACAAAGAGCTGTTCCATTATGAACTTTACATGACATTGATGCTACATTTTCCCATGGTTCATGATGATTCACAGGCTAACTGATAGGTATCCTCTTTCTTCATGTCTGAGTTCAAATTATCCACCCAGTTTTGCAGTCTTTACAGCTCAAATGTTTCTTCAATTGATGATCAATGTATACAATTATCCTTACCAACTACACTTGTCCTGGTAATGTTTTATGATTTTATCCCTGTCCAATCTTGATATACTTCACCTTCTCTGATCCTTGATTTGGTGGATGTAAAATGACTCTTTCATCTATAAGCTTCTAAGTTCACCTGCTCTACACATCATTAGTTGAGTCATTGCAATCTCTATGAGTGGCATGCCATGTTTGAATTGTTAAACTAAGCTAGCTAAATAGTGGGCAATCTGTTATACATGCATTTGCATTCTTATTTAGCATTTATCACTTTGATTCTGGTGACAAGCTTTATCTAGTCACTTCTGTAGCCTTATCCAACTTGGATGTTTAACTTCACCTTGTTTTCAGCTAAATGTAGATGCAGAAGGATAGATGACTTCCTGATTTCTTTACATTCCAATATGAAAATAGTTATCTAGTCTGTGCTTCCTTGCATTTCTTTCTGAAATCTTACGTGACATTTTATATTCGCAGGTTTTATGGGCGTCTGGGACCAGCAGCCTCCGGATTATGAGAAATTCTTCTGATCCATATTTGTGAACCAAGTATAAGGTTGCATGTTATCCTCAAGGAATTATCAAAGTTAAGGAGCATATCAAATATAGTAGAATAAATAGATTCTTCCTGCTGATGGCAGCGTTCTAATTGTCTGTGTTCATTGTAACATCATTTGGTCATGAACTGAGGACCCTGAAGTGCTTTATTTTCCGGAGGTGAAGTCTCTTGCCATTCATAATATACTTACTAACGAGAATCAGTATCTATGTATTTCTGAATATTCCAAATCACTTTCCTCTGTTGACATAAAAGAGTTGTTCTCCAAGACAGATTTTCGTATGATTTTCTTTTTCTGCTCGTCAGTTGAAGTTCTTTCTAGGTCTTGTTCACTTCCAATACCAGTATATGTATCTTGTCAATCTATGCAAATGCACAGAGGAAATTCTGGCTTTTAGGATGTTTAAGTATCATCAAATGAATTGAGACAATTAGTTTGGAAATTGCTTGCAAATTTGCCTGTGTTGATTGAGGAAGTAGAGATGACTGGATTGCCTAATGGACATCCTCTTGCAGATTTGCTCTTCTGATATCATTTATAGGATCATATTCCCCTAGTTGTTTAAAGATATCATTTTGGTCACAATTGGATGTTTAGGGTGAAATTACTCCTTAAATTAGTTATTTAGCTTAAATAATATTTACCATCTTTTAGAATAAATATATATTTATTTTAGTATAAGCTTTCTTGTACTAGTATAATAAGTAAATAATCACTCAGATCAATATTAGTATAGTAATACCACTTCTCTCTCTTTTTTTATTAATATTTTTATATTTATCAATTATTATTTTATTTTTAAAAAAAAGATATAATCTTAATTAACTATCATTTTAAAAAATAAAGTGTATTTTTATAATTTGTCAAACTATTATTTTAATTATTTTATTATATTAAATGTAATCACCAGTAATTAAAGTATTAGAACTATAACTCTTGTCACTGCTCTATCTATATTAAGAATATGGAACAATGAGCAGCTGCCGAGTAATCAGCTGTAGGAAATTCCTACAGCCGGGGCCGCAGTGGATCTGGCATCCCTGCATGCATGAAGCGTTAATGACTGGCCCTGGCCCATCCATTCCACTCTCACCTCCCGAGTCTCCCCTCCTCTCTACCCGTCTCCTACCTCCTCCCCACCACCTTCAAGAAACCCCCTCAAGAAACCCCCCCGAAGACGAAGATGGAGACGGAGACGGAGACGATGATGATGCCACCTTCAAGAATTACCATCATACCCCTCCTCGTCTTCCTCCTCTTGATCACCCAAAGTCGAGAAGAAGAAGTAGTAACGGTGGAAGAAGAAGGAGGGGGAGGTACGTGGCTTCTCCTCCACCCGAACATCGGCATCTGCGCCATGCACATGCAGCTCCTCCCCAACAACCACCTCCTCGTGTTCGACCGCACCGACTTCGGCCCTTCCAACCTCTCCTTCCCCTCTACCGTCCCTTGCTCTGGCGACTGCACCGCCCACTCCGCCCTCCTCGACCTTGCATCCACCTCCATCCTCCCCCTATCCCTCCTCTCCGACCCATGGTGCTCCTCCGCTGCTCTCCTACCCAACGGCTCCCTCCTCCAGTCAGGTGGTTTCAACTCCGGCGACCGCTCCCTTCGACTCTTGTCTCTTCCCTCCTCCTCCTGGCTCGAACTCCCCTCCTACCTCTCCGTCCGCCGCTGGTACGCCTCCAACCAGCTCCTCCCCCAAGGCCGCGTCATCATCCTCGGCGGCCGACGCCAGTTTAACTACGAGTTCTACCCGCGGAACGAGGAAATCCCCCTCTTTGACTTCCCATTTCTTGAGGAGACCACCGACGCGAATTCCGAGGACAACCTCTACCCCTTCCTCCACCTCCTCCCGGACGGTGCCCTCTTCGTCTTCGCCAACACCCGAGCCGTCGTCTTCGACCCCCTCGCTGGAGGGGATCGCTCCCTCCGCCGCCTCCCGGACATTCCCGATGGCGTCCCGAGGAACTACCCCAGCTCCGGGTCCTCTGTCCTCCTCCCCCTCCGCCCCTCCGGCGGAGGCGGCGGCACTACCCGCGCCGAGGTCCTCGTCTGCGGCGGCGCCCCGCGCGGCTCGTACGCCGCAGCGTCCGGAGGTACGTTTCTCCCCGCATCTCACACCTGCGGGAGGATCTTCCCGGCGGACCCAGACCCGGCCTGGGCCATGGAAGAAATGCCGATGCCGCGCGTCATGGGTGACATGGTGCTCCTGCCGACGGGTGACGTCATCATTATCAATGGTGCCGGCGCCGGAACGGCCGGTTGGGAGCTGGCCCGCGAGCCAGTGCTTAATCCGGTCTTGTACCGACCGGACGGGCCGGTGGGCCGCCGGTTCGAGGTCCTGAATCCGACGGGAATCCCGAGGCTGTACCATTCGTCGGCGGCCCTGGACTTCTATGGGAGGGTGACGGTCGGGGGGAGCAACCCGCACATGGGCTATGTGTTCGCCGGCGTGGAGTTCCCGACGGAGCTAAGCCTGGAGGCATTCCTGCCCCCGTACCTCGACGCGCTGTACGACGGAAGGCGGCCGAGAAAGTTGGAGGCGCCGGCCGAGGTGAGGTACGGCGGGGAGGTGACGGTGAGGTTCGAGGTGGAGGAGGGGGTGCAGGAGGGGGCGATGGTGGAGGTGGCGGCGGTGGCGCCGGGGTTCGCGACTCACGCTGTGGGGATGAACCAGAGGGTTGTGATGTTGGGGCTGAGGAGGATGGAGAAGGTGGGGGAGATGGGTTACGTGGCCGAGGTGGTGGCACCGCCTTCGTCGGAGGTGGCGCCGCCGGGGTATTACATGTGGTTTGTTGTGCACGACCGGGTCCCCAGCCAGGCAGTGTGGGTCCAGATCGGATGATCCTGGAGACATTGCCCACCAGGATCTTGACGATGGAATTTATCAAAAACACCCCTAGGTGTTGTAAGTTATCATTTTCACCCCATTTATTAGGGATAATTATATATAAACTCCAGAACTGCATCCCATTTCCATATAGACCCCTCAATTATTTTTGTTTTTACTATGTAGAACGTCCATTCCATCAAAAGTAGATATTAATAAACTGGTATTTAGATAAACTATTAGTATAAATTCTATGATACTAGAATAAATTTATGCTTATGCTTATTCCACTAGTATATATCTCACTTTACTCCTTGAAGCTGCCTATTGATTGCCACTATCCATGAATACCAATCAAGATCAATTAAGTAGCTACAACAAGATGTAAGAGATCTTTATTTTTGCGATTGATTTCGCTCAAAAGATGACATAAAACTCTGGCCCAGAATCCTGGATCCAACTTAAAGGCCGGAATAATTTGTAGTGCCATGAAAAGAATGACAATTATATACTAACTAGCTTATTACTGGCTCTGGGACTCAGAATTATCAGCAGAGTCAGGTATTACTTCAGATTGCTCCACAGGTTTCTCTGAATCTAAATTAGACTTCGCCTGGCCAGAGCCGGTAGAAACTTTCACCACGGCTGGTCTAAGAACCCGGTCTTTAAAAACAAACCCTCGACCGGCTTCTTCGGAAATAATGCCTGCCTTGAACTGCTGGGATTCTTCTCGCGCAACAGCCTCGTGAATCTTCATCAGAAAAATAGAGCGGTGTTAATTGCATAGTTATAAGAATGAAGAGTTAGCATTTGCAGTTCGCCAGGAAAAAGAGTAGCGAATCACTGTGTCAAGAAGCCAGAGCAAAAGGGAAGTAGATTAAACAAAAAGTTAACTCATAGCAAAAGCTGCACAGCATCAAGATCCAATTTACTCAAGTTATCCTCAGATTAAGTTCTTTTTTTCCCAAAGATCTTAAGTATTCCAAGTTATTGTTACAAATTTACAATGAATCTTGTGTTGCTTTACATGATCTTCAACACAGAAAGAGGAATATGTAATGGAACTCCATCGCCCCATAATGTAACACAAAGAAGTTCTTGTCGGTTTACCTATATTGCTGTTACAACTCGTTTGATTCTTCTGTTTCTCTGCAATTCCTCTTTTGCTTTCTACTCTTACTTTGGATAAATCCATATGTTAATGTTCTCCAGAGTCCAGAAAATATTGATGATCCCCAGTTTACAGTGTCCCCCTGGAGCTGAATTTTAGTAAGAACACATAATACTTCCTTCTCAAGAACTAAGGGTTAGCTGAACAGATGCTTTTATTTTCTAAAGTTGAACACCAAAGAGCAATTAGAACCATTAAACCTCTCCTAAAATCATAGCTGGTTAACCTATGTCTCTTAATGATATTAACAGTTTAACACACCTCCAAATCATAGAGGTTCCAAGTGTGTTTAACTTTACTATGTCTCCAGCAAATTTGTGATAATGTATTAAAGATACAAGCCATTTAAGGATGCCCTCCAAACAGACCACAGCCAATCATTACTAAGCAGCACGCAGGAAAAGATAATGCTGTTACAGATCAGGTGGATTTAGAAGAGGTATGTAGGTCGGGTTGTAAAAGATGATTGAAGATTGAAAAAGCTAGTATAACCCCAAAGGCTTAAACCTATAGCTCCGATATTGATAAGTCAGCAATATAAGCTAAGCTGTTAAATCCGAAATGACTGCCAAGTTTCTAATAAGACAGGGGAAAGTTAGCTAAACTAAGTAATAATCATGCACGGTGAACAATTCAAACACATTCTATATTAAATATTAGGGAATTTTATTAAAGATACCCTACATTTTGCTTTTATTCTCAATTACACCCTACGATATAAATATTTATCATTCGGCTACTGTATTTTATGCTTAATGCTTTAAAAATACCCTGAGTTAACTTTAACTTAACAGATTGACGAAATAAAGAATGTTCCATTAGTTTTAAAAATAAAATAAAAGTAACTAAAATACCCCTTGTTTTACATTAAAATTGGGTTCCCAACTTATTTTACTTTGATTATAAATAATTACTTAAGGGTACTGCAGTCATTTTGCATCTATAGTTATTTTAACTTATTTATATGAGAACTGACCATTATTAAACCTAATGGTAGGGTGTTTTTGAGGATTAAAAGCAAAATATGGAGGTTCAAATAACAAATATCCATATGATTGAGTGTGAATGATAATACAAGCAAAATGTAGTGTTTTTGATTAATTTTCCTAAATATCAAGTGGAGTAATTTGGTTCACATCTATTAATTTGTCTTAAATGTAGAGCCTTGCAAGACTGGTAAATAGTTATAAAACAAATAAAAACTTGCAAAGGACAACTCTTAATTTTTCATATGTTAAACCAATCAAAATGACCAGTAGTTTCATGATGTCTGAAAGAAGATAGCTAGTACAAATTAATTAGGCACAACAGAAGAAAACATAATGCATTTAGAACTTTTTTTTTTTTTATGGGTATGTATGCTTCACAGAACCAAAATCATTTGGTGCAATGCATACTAAGTATAATAGGACTTTAGAAATATATGATATCCAATAGGACCTATAACAAAAAAGGAAAAAAACATAATATTCTAAAAAATTTGGCCAAGCATATGCAACAAAAACTATACACACTACGAAGCTGCACAACGACAAGATTAGCTGCAGAAGAATCACAGAATAAATAAATAATCAACTTACAGCAGGATCGAAAGGCTTGCCAACTGTCTCGACTACACCCACACCCAAGCTTCTCAATGTTTCCACAAATTGCTTGTATATACCTTGATAACTTGTTTCAATTTTTCTCTCCTTATCTGTTTCTGGCAATACCTGCTGCTTGGCCTTTTCAAAACTATCAACAATGGGCAACAAACTCTCAACTACATCCCCTTGTATATCTGATGTAAAAGTAAGACGATCCTTCTCCGATTTCTTCCTGAAATTCTCAAAATCAGCCTTTAAACGAAGAAACTTATCCTTTCCCACAGAAATTTCAGTTGTTATATCTGCAAAACTAGCAGACAGATCATTCTTCAAATTCTCCACAGCACAGATTGCAGCCTCTATTTCATAAACAGTCTTCTCATCTCCTTCCAGATGAGCATTCTTGTAGGCTTTGATGAGGTTTCTCATATCAGGCAGATTCTGTGGATCTATCTTGACCCCTGAGTTGCTCTCCTGGGTTTGGTTCTCTTCATCCCCATTGATCATCTGAAACAAAAAAGAAAAAGTAAAAAGGACACAGTTAGTAATCATGTTGATTTGCTTTGCTATATGAATAAAGCTCCAAACTCGATCATTATCTCAAGGAGTTCACTAATGATTATATTTTCAGTTGTTAACGGAAGCTTTATCAAGAGCTATTCAATAATAAATTATAAGTCCTTAATTTATTCTGGCTACACAGCCAGCTGAGAAAAAAACAACTCTCAATTCGCAATACTCCATCCAAATCCACTGATAGCAATTGAAATCTCATAATTTAATGGTTCCAAGCAGTGGATTTGGAGAAACTAGAATTCCAAATCAAATGACTTCCAGGGCTTCGGGGGGCTTCCAAACAGGGTGCCGCTGCAATTAATTTGTGACGAAAAACAAAGAGAAGCATGCAAAATAAAAATAAAAAATACCTACCTTTTGCCACAATCCTCCACCCAAGAGATGATTTTGTTTTATTAATCCATTCAAGAACTATTGGGACAGACCAAGTACAATTCAACGCATCAGAAACAACAAAAAGAAGCAATCTTTTCAAGGACTAATCAATAAATACGCTAAATCAATGCAATGCCCAGAACAAAACAACCTAATGAAGAGCCAGGAAACGGAAAGTAGGCACCTTTTGATCGGTTTCCGCGACTTTGGAAGCAGCCCGGAAGGATCTCCGACGAAATTGGGAGGAGAGGACTCCGTGAGTGGACTTCCCACTAGGTTGCCGCCGAATTGGGAGAACCAGGGATAGGGATTTGAGGGGCTTCGAGGAGGAATTCGAACTACAGAGAGGTCTGGGCGAGAAGGAGACGGAGTAATTTGCGAAGGAAGCAGCCGCCATTGGAGCGAATCCAGCTTCCACTATCTCCTCTCTTCTCGGGCCAAGCTTTACATCCGCTGTCTATACGAAGCTTACCTTCGATGGATTTTATCGTCCAATCCGTTTCTTACAGCCGTCCGATCGGAGAGGTATATGCATCGGACGATCCTGATGCAATTTGATCGCTCGAAGGAGGATTCTAGAAATAGGTAGAGCGGAATTTTGATCATATTTATCTCAAGATAATCTTAGCCGCCCACTAGGATATGGACGGCTTAGAATCGGAGAAGAGGCCATAATTTAGTTTCTTGTCGGCCTTTTTGGTGTCGCGTCTCGTACTTCTATTTTCCTCTCCCAGCCTGCGATTTGGGAATTCTCCAATCTTCGAGTCAAATGGCTTCAGGTGATTTTTTCTTTCTATTTGCTTCATTTCGTTATCGATTAAATTGACGATTTATTTTTAATGAGAAGAGCACAAAATATTGCACGAATTTTCATCTAATTGGAAGTTTAGACGAGGAAGGAGATTTCACCGTTTTGGGAGTTTTCAATCCACGTTTCCGAGTCTTAGTTTTGCTTCGGAGTGGAATTGTTCGTAAAGATGGAAGCTTTCGTGTGACAGTGAATAGTATGATCCAGGAATATAGTGGATTTTTGGTTGTTTAATTGCAGAGTATCTGAGTTTATCTTGTGCTTTTGCATTTTTACTATCTGGGTTTCGTTGGAAACATGAAAGAGATGGATATTTTGATACGAATGAACTTTAGCTTATGTTTCCTTATTATATTGTGGGGTTATAGTGGTTGGATACTATATTGTCTCTTTTTATTTTTCTTTCTTTCTTTAGGTTGCATTTGTGTCTTAAATTATTGGAGAAGAGCTCCTAATCTCTTATGGTATCTTGTAGTTTGTGTTTTTCATCTTCCATTTTGTCCTTTCTTGCTATGTCCATACTGCATATGATTCTTTTCCTTCATGGATAATAACGTAAAGTGTATAGCTGGTCTTACCAATCACGTTAGTTCCTTATGTAGTGAAAGCAACATATTGATCTAATTCATACTTGAGTAAATTGATGCTTTCTTCAAGATTAATGTTGAAATTGAAAAACATAAGGGAAGATTATAGGGAACCGATGGAAATTCTTAGATATGCTTGCTCCTTTAGTCAGCAATAGATAGTAATGTCATGTAACTTTTTCATGTTTTAAGGTCTTCCCGAAACTTGAGAATTCTTGTCCATTCTTAGATGCGATGCCACTGAAAAACAACCATGCGAAGTTGCAGACATGAGAGTTCAAAAATTTAACACATTTTTTCTTATGGATATGATAAAGTCTTAAAGCTATCTCAAATACCCAACTGAGGATAGTTATTTGGGAACATGAATTATAAGAGTTGGACTCATTAAGTACATATATTAATTGATCACATTCTGTAACTTTATTTATTTACTTGTTCATGGAAGCTGGTGTAAATTTTCTCTAAGCGGTTGTTTGTAAGATTTTATAAACCCTCATTAGTTGCACAGAATCTGGACAATCTTATTTTCATACTCACCTGGGCTCTGTCAATGTTTTTGTTACAGACATTTCCATTGCAGTTCCTTCAGAGCTCAACCCATTTTCTCATTTGAGAAGCATGCAGTTTATTGCAACAGAAAGACCATGGCTGAGTAAGTGCTGAAGTAACTTGATGCTGCCTCCTCATAGTTGTTGTATTCTGAGCTTTTATTTCCTTTTTGTGCCTTCCTGCACCTTTCATGCTTTGTCCTATGCTTGGTGCCTTTCCAGGGTTTTCATATTCTCATGCTAAAAGTTTTCTTGTGTCAATTTATTTGTTTCTCACTAAATGATCCCATGTCAGATCTTTATGGGATTAGAGTTCGGCCTGTCGCTCCCTTTGGCAGTTTCAGTAGTAGGCCATTTGTTGATCCAGCCCTCATCCATCGTTGTTTGCCTGATGAATTGCTTTTTGAGGTACTTGTTAATTCCCTTTATGGGATTTGCTTCATAACCATAGTAACTAATATCTCAATCTCTGAATTGTACATCTGCATAACTTTGGATTTGAGACATTTGATACTAGACACTATGATGTCATTTAGTTGTTACTATCTTCACATTTTTACTGAATATAATTTTTCAGTTCTTGCTCTTAATCTCATGTTATGAGCACCATTGTATAAATCGTTTGAATTGCTGTCCTTCAAACACAATCATTTCATTCAATCTTCTTATGGGATGATGACAAGCAGGTTTTCACAAGAATGAATCCATACACTTTAGGAAGGGCTGCATGTGTCTGTCGCAAATGGAGATATACAATTCGTAATCCCAGTCTTTGGCGCAGTGCATGCCTGAAAACATGGCAGGTTTATGTAACTAAAATTATCCTGTTACTTTGGCCTGCTTATTGTACATTCTGCTGAAACATATGCGACTTTTCTTGTGAAGATTTCTGGAGCAGAGACTAACCACAAAATGGTTCAATCCATGTATGATGGTTCTTGGAGGAAAATGTGGGTTCAGAGACCAAGAATTCGAACTGATGGTAAGTTTCTGAGAACCAATTTGCTGATTTGTTATAATGTTTACATTATTTGACATAAAAGATGTAGATTATGGTGGCTGACAGCTGCCTATAGGATGATGCTAGGCCCATCTACATGTCAGCTTTCAATATATAGGATGATAATAAACTTTGAAGTACTCGTAAGTGTTGACAAATTAAGTGCTCAGTGACCATGATAATTCCACAAGGTTTTAACTAATATGCGATTACTTCAGATTTATTTTATATCATCTATCTATCTATCTTCTAATATTTAGTATTGTTTTATGTTTTATTCGTCCTGACCTTCTCCAGAGCTGTGGATATCATCTGTTTACTTGTTTGGCTCCTATAGTTTTTAAACAGTAGTGTAAATTATAGTTGCCTGCATAGGGACTCTTTTTTCATGGTTCAGTATTCAGAAATCGGGTTTTTGGGTGTGAAAGATGGTGAGTACCTTCATACACTTGCTCATTCCGTAATCAATAATGTCCTTCATTTCCTATTGAAGACAATGTGAAACATGTATGATCTGTTAAGTTCTTCTATGGTTAATGTCATTCGGAGCTTCAATTGTGCTATAGCTAGACATGAATGAGCATCTCAGCAGAATGTGATGTTCTATAATCTACTTCCTTATGCTTCTTGTGAACAAATTCTCAATAAAATCTACTCTTTTGCCAAAAAAGGATAAAGAAAATTTATGCATTTTATATTTGCTTGTACAATTATCCTTGGTTTTTTTTTTAATCATGTAAGAAGTACTGCATTCAGTTATTTATTTCTTTAAAGTTATCTTTCGATTTTTACCTTGAGCCTTTCTTGTATCTTCAGGTCTCTATGTTAGTAGGAATACATATATTCATACTGGAGTTGCAGAGTGGAAGGTTACAAATCCTGTCCATGTGGTATGACATGTCCTTCTAGCTTTTTAGTGGTAAAAAGTTCATTAGGCATTTAATTGTATTGCTGATGATTGCCTCTAGAAATAATAATTCTCTTAATTTCTTTCCATAAAAGCTTAAGGCAGTAATTTCTGATTCAGTAATTAACTCTGGGATATCAATACACCAACATAAGGTCATTTACACCGGATAAATCATCTGTTTTTTCAAGAAACATGGTACTCTCAATTCTGTTTCTTTCAGTTGGTATTAGTAGCTGATTCTTTTCTATGCAGGTTTGCTACTATCGTTACCTGAGGTTTTATCCAAGCGGCAAGTTCCTCTACAAGGTTGTTAAAGGAAGAGGCATTATACTATTAGAGTGTCTTACACAATATGAATTCTCATGTTCTTTTGTTCTGGATAGCAGATTTCCTCTCAAAAAGTTAAAGAAGTGGTAAAATGCATGAATTTCCGAGCATCTAAAGCAGATTGTGTTTTCAAAGGTGACTATATATTGACTGATGACCAGGTATATGTTGAAGGCTTGAGACCATTTAAATATATAATCTTTCTGTTTCTGTGGCACCTAATTTAATTGTATTGTACATATCTTTTGTGCTATTTGTAGGTTGAAACTGCTCTTTTGTACCCAGGCTTCCGTCATACTCTCCTAAGGATGCGCCTGAGGTATTAAATTTGAATAGTTCCTTTTGACATAGTTATTCTGAATCATCTGGCTTATATATTGGGAGAATGAGTCAACTGGTATCTGACGGTGATATGCCCCCAAGTTCTGAAATACACTAAACCCTACTTTTTCCTTCTTTCAAGTGGTGAGGCCTTTAACCATATTTGTAAATTGTGGTCCATGGAGAAGAGCTCTAGTCCCTTCTGCCCTTTACCTGGTCCTTCAGTGTGGAGTTATTCTTTTCTCACTCTGAAGCAGCATTAGATCCATTCTTCCAGCTGAAGCAATGCTTGTGTATCATCCGATGAGTTATTTTGCTACTTATTTTGATACTCAGCTAATAAAATTCTTTGCAGCCTAAGAGGCACTACAATGGGGGCAAACAATCGATTGGATCTATTGAAACTCGTCACAACTGGAGTTAATGCGATTGAATTACAGAACCGTGAGGGTGACATGCTTGGGCTTGTGGAGGGCTGGGAGGAGGATGAGACACATGACCCTGATGTACCTGCTATCTCACATCGAAGGGGTTTGACACCTTTTGTTTTTGTTCCATTTGAAGAGGTAATATTTTCTCAGTTCTAAATGAATATTCACATCATCCAACATTCAGAGCTGATGACAATTGCTTGTACTTGTAGGTAGTTGTCCTTTTTATTTTGCTTTGATTGTTATTGCCTCAATGTTAATACTCTATCCATGTCTTCCTGTACATCTACATCTTCATTGTAGTTTATCTCTTTTGATGAAGTTTATTTTTATTCTTGGGCTCTTCCAATTTATCAGAGTTAACTTGATATATCGCAGCTTTTGCATTCTTTGATATAGGCTAAATGGCCTTTAATAAAAAAAAAAGACAGGCTAAACAGTAAGTGTACATTGAAGGAGGATAAATTGAATCATATGGAAAGATTATAATCAGGACATAGATGAGTCACCTCATTCATATCAACATTTGTACTGTAAACAAAAATCATTCATTAAATATGCTTGAGAACTTACTGAGTAGCTTATTGATACTCATGTCTACTTCTTGCATCTCTTGAGCTTTGTATGCCATTCTTGTTATACTCTTTTTTAACCCTTGTTTCAGGTTGAGACATCGGTATTAAATCTTCCAGTGGATAAGATGGATTACTTTGTTCCTGGCTGATGCTTGATCTAGTTGGTGTACATATTTTCCTTCTTTTGCTATTTATATCGGTATTTTGTTCTCTCTGTATATATGTCAGGGATTTTCTTTCTTCTGAAGGATCTCTGGAGCTGGAAACTCTTACCTTATGAATTCCCAAGATAACACACTTATATAAGCTTGAATCTTTGTATACTAAAATTGTTCTTATTGAATGTATAATTGCCCCCTGCTTCTTTACTTTTAGGCTCAAATTTTAGATTGCTAATCTAAATCATCAAATTAATGTATGCGTTACAATACTATACTATATATATACAGAAATTTCTTGCAAATTTTAAGAAAATATTTAATGTTTTCTTGAGACCATATGACATCTTGATCAAAGGGTTGACACTTACTTCATTGAGTTGCTTTCTTTTTTACCCTCTCAAAAGCCAAGTATATATACAAGCAAATAGTAGTTTGTTGAGATTTACTTCACTGCAGAGTGAACAAATGAAGAATATAACTGCATGAAAAGTTGCTTTTTGCCCTCTCAATTCTCGGAAGGCAAGTATATCTTTAAAGAAGTATATAAAGTCAACCTCAGTGAATCATCTTCGCATTATCAAGTAATATTTTTAATATATATATATATATGTATATATTTAGTATGTATTATAATTAGTTATAATTTTTTTCCTTGTGTTATTCTCATTCCCTCACCATTGTTTGGTGAGCTTCAACACTTTCTTCTCCATTGTAGCTCTAGCTCTGTTCTCCCTCTCCCCTCTCTGTTTCTTCCTGAATAAATATAACTAGACTTCACCCACTTTTCTCAACCCAAAAATAAATAAATAAATAATGAACAAACTTGTTATTCATAATTTTTGCAAGGGTAAAAAACACTTGAAACTATACTTTAAATATAGTTAATATAATATCTTTTTTGTAAGTGACTACAACATAATGAATAACATTGATAACTCACACAAAATGAAATCAATACACCAATTTAAAAGAAGTATCAACCACCATTTAGATGGAAATGTTCACAGCCAAGTACTCATATCAAAGCATATTACTCAACAGTCTTCAAAACTTTTACCATATATTCTGCATTGCCTAAAATGTAAACATGAAAGATGTGGTTATTTATATCTTTAACAGATCAAAATAGTTTCTCCAACAACACTTATTGCTGAATTACATAGTAAGTAGAGCAATGAAGCAGTGCAACACTCACTGACACAGAAGAAACAAATATCTTTTACTGACATACAATATTTACTATTGAAAGTTTCAGTATGGAGCTACACATTGCATTGCGGAACTTCACATGCATGATTTTGCTTCCTCCTTATATACAAGTGTGTTCCACTCTGCGTTGCGAGGAAGAAATGTATCCTGCAATATAAGGGGTAAGAAATTGATATTTCCAAATAGTTCCTTCAAAGATAGCATACGGCGAGGTATAAAGTCTATTTTACAAATTATACATGCTTATAGTGCAAATGAAATGTAATAAGCCATTCAAAATCTGTGTAAAATTGAGTAGATATGAACATGCTTATGCCATTAAAAGATGAATCTCGAGCAGCTCCTGTACATTACGCCTTTGAAATATCAAGTTTAAAAATTGTATAATATGAATAAGCTTATGATACTAAACCATATGTAGCACCAATAGTTAGTACAACCCCAAGGGAAGGGGTTGTGGGATTGAGCCCTAGCTGACAGTGGAGAAAAGAAAAAAAGGAAAATGCTATTTGTGTCTACAGGTGGCTTTAATGGCTTGGCTAAGCGGTTTGGCTCGAGCTTGACTATTCGACAGTGTGGCAGCTCATTGTAGTAGCTTAATGAGATGATTAGCTTATGTGTGGATCACCTTGAGATTTAGGTACTCTTATATTGTCGACTCTTTATCTGACTTATATCCAATCTAAGTCTATATCTATGGGCTCTTGAATGATAAAGGAAAAACAAGCTTATGCCATAATTATGCAATGTATTGCTGCAAAGAAGCCAAGCCATTTAATTCAAGCATCCTGATCAGTAAAATTTCTTCAGAAGCTCAATTCCCTATCTAGATCCGTACTCTCAGTGATATAAACCTACTGGAAATTGAATTGGCATGCACAAATCAGTTTTCGACATTTCAACAAGCACATCAACTGCATGCAGCAACAGCTCACAATCAATGAACATCAGCGATGAATCCAAGGACCAAGATATGCAACAATTTACGTTCAAGATTACATCTTTCAGATGATTCATTAAGCTTCCCAAGATTTCACATCAAACCCAGATCCACAAGGCTACCAATTTCCCCCCTTTCCCCTCCTCAATACCATAAAAATCAAAACTTTGATCCAAGATCTTACCAATACCAACCTCTAGTACCGAACAAACTCGATTTCTAAACAGACCAACTCCAAGTAGCCGATCCAGAATAAATTTTTGAAGCAAATGGAAAGAGGAAAGAGAGAGAAACTCACGGAGATATAGGAGCAGGTGGGAATTACGAGCACGGAGTGGCGCCGCGCGTGGTCGAAGGCTGCGGTACAAAGGTGCGCAGCGAGGCCCAACCCACGCTTGCTCCTGGGCACGTACGTGTGCACCATATCCATCACCGTCTTCTTCGCGCTAGGATCGACGCCGGGGCCGACTTCTCTGAAGCGGTATTGGAGGAACGCCTCCTTGTCCTCCGTCTCGAACCTCTCGTCCTTCTCGTTCCACACGATCGGCAGCGGGGATCCACCGGAAACCGACTCCTTCGCCATTAGTGCTATCCTGCGTCCTTCTCAATTCTTGGCTGCTCGCAGTTACAGGAGGTTAAAAAGGTCTGGATTTAGACTCGGTCTATCAGTCTAAGATAGACAGATAGTATGTGTGCATATTGCGTCCACACTAATGCATGACTTTTGCTAGTTAGAAATCCAATAAATCTAAATTGGTCAGCGTTCTTCCGAATCCATGTTCAAATCTAGCATCATTATTATTATTAGATCCATTTTGTTATTCAACAGCAGCCACCACCTACGACTGACAGCTTCGATTTATTCTGATATATCTTGCTATTTTCCCAAGTTCAAATGGGAAAATTTTGACTATACTAAATTTGAATCAAGTAAATGATAACGTAT
Organism: Typha angustifolia; assembly: GCF_048772165.1. Classification (NCBI taxonomy): domain Eukaryota; kingdom Viridiplantae; phylum Streptophyta; class Magnoliopsida; order Poales; family Typhaceae; genus Typha; species Typha angustifolia. The sequence goes on from NC_133250.1 coordinate 716,804, forward strand.
GAGCACAGTAGACACCGTCAAACAATTTGAAAGCCTTCCAGTAATTAAGTAATCTGTAACTAGTAGTTGATACAAGCATGGAATCAAGCAACTGAGTGCAAGTAAAGAACTTGAGTTGTTTCAAAATTTTCAATGAAGCAGCAAACTAGCTTCCTGCACATACACTAAGCTTTGGCTGCATGGCAGACATCCAAGCTCAATGGTCAGTTGAGAATGTAGATAAATGCACTATGTACAACAGGAAATTTCAGATTGATGCTCGACCATGAAACCTCACAAATGATATATGAAAAATAATGGCATCTTATTTTTAAAATGGTCCGGTTTGATACCGAAAGATTCCCACTTATTCATCAATACATCACTGAATGTCTAGAGGCATTCCAAACAACAGCCAAAAGCACAAGCCTTAAGCAATTGCAGGGCGACCATAAACAATACTATATAGAAAAGAGTGTAGATTTCTTCCATAAAGTCGAGTGATCCCGCATTAGAACCACAGAACCACAAAATTTGCAAAAGCTTGAGTCCCTATACCCTGGAAAATGACCATAATCCATGTCGAGATAAGTCAGCTGCAAGGGCTTTTAGTCTGCTCGAGATTGGCCAGCACGAGATGAGAGGATGATGCCAACAATGAGACCATAGAGAGCAAGTGCCTCAGCAAAAATAAGAATGAGGATCATGCCCACAAACAACTTTGGCTGCTGTGCATTTGCCCTGAAACAGCATTTGGGCTACAGTTAGGCAGCAGGAAGAAAAGTAAAGATCAGACATTTCAAGTAATTTTGAGAACTCATCATTCAGTTCCAAAGGACAACGCCATAAATTATGGCATAGCCAAATAATCATGTTTCTAATAAAACCCACCATAAACGAATTACATTAATTTCAACTTCAGTGCTATCCACTCTTCAATTACAGCAAAGTATAAGCCCCCACCTTTGTCTTGGTATAGTTGCAGTGTGAGAGAGATACAATCATCCAATTTAAGAAAATGATTGGTGACAGTACCAAAAACTGGCAGGCTGGCAACTAAACTATATAACCTCCATAATGACAACAAGATCTGCAAAATTCGAATTGACATACTATGATTGACGGGCAAAATCTATGCACTTCACTTCATCACCCGGTCGTGTTGAACACTTACTCATGATATAGAGTAATCAATCTAGAAAGTAGAACATTGTCACTAACTTGTCCAAATCTTATATCAAACTTCCTTCCACATTTTTCCCATTGCCCAGTAGTCCTCTGACTTCTCCGCTTTTTCTTACTGAGGCCTTCCATCAAGATCCCAAATGCACTGGTCTATCATTGACCACATTGGAATCCTCAATATTTGAAACAGAATTTTGTTGGTTTAACAATATATATGAGTTGATCTTGCACATATGATTCATCATGCAAATTGACTTTTAAGTTACCTGATATTCTGATCTTCATAGTATGGGCAGATCCAGTAACATGGTATTGTTCATTATGGGGGTAGAAATCCCCCTAAGGAGGCAGAAAACAAGCATCTTAGACAAATGGCATGTCCTACTCCTGCATCTTATTCTAAGATGCATCCTATCATAGAACATTATGAATGGAGTAGCATATGATTATTCATTGTGGCAGTAGCAGTATACCCTAATAAGGCGGTGAACATATATCTTATTTGAGATAGTGACCATCATGCTGTATGTGCTCAACTAAAAAGTTATTACCAAGAAAATCCTAAATTCTGCTACAACAAACTGTGTACAGCACTTGGAGCATGACATAATTCCACTCCTCAGGATGCAGATCTAATGTCAGTGCTCAGATGCAGAAATGTGAAAATAAATTGACTTGATTTCGTATAAGGAATGCAAGGGGAGTAGAGGAACTACAAAATATTAACAACAGACTAACTGTATTTTATTCATAAGAAAGAAAAATGGATGCTTCATGACACTACAATGGTGATAGAAAGCTAGCAAAGCTAGTTGAATGGTCAATCTAGTAAAAGGCAAACACAGTGCCTGGGCAGCCAAGGCACCACGTAGCTCCAATGATGAAAGCACATGATGTGTATTCAATATAATTAAAGTACCTTACATAGAGTTAAAATGTGAAAAAAAAGAGAGGAAAAAAACAAAAGAAGTGAGAAAAGGAGAAATAGAAATCTTAAGAACCTAACCATAAAACACACGACTGGACTGTTTGGGGTGTGTTACTCACCTACCAAGTGCTGAAACATTGTCAATCCTTAAATTTGATATCAAAACTTGTGCCTTGAGATGTGGTCATTAAACATCACATTTTATCCTCTCGCATCTTTATGTTACTAGCAACCTAAATACTAGTGAAATGAAATCCTTTATTTTTTTTCGTATCAGCGAATGTCAACAGAATTTCTAGGCTCAAATAGTCGTCTAGTCTTAGCTAATCTACCATATTGACTATTCTTATCCATATTGGCAAAAAGTCTAACATCCACTGGTTACATTGAACATAGAATGTCATACTTTCACAGAATAAATTCATCAATTAATATCCTTAAACTCTCCGTCACAATTATCATCAACTTTCCAATTTCCTTTTTATTGTAATTAGTTCTCATTGTCCTCCACCATCCTCTGAATTCAGCTAACCTATGCTAAACAAATCATCTCAGTGGTCACCAAACAAAATGTGGATTTTCTCAGTAAAGCATAAGAGAATCATTCTAAACTTGACTGAAAAACGCAATGCTAGCTAATGTAACTGAAGGAAATTATTATCTCCACTATGATGGTGGAAAAGATAATCTTCCTAAAAGCATTTTCATGCATTTGGCTTACTGCTTACATTATCCAGTTAGTGAGGATCAGAATCAAGGATTCTATCTCGATCATCCAAATAAACTTTCACCCAAATCATATGTAGGCTTTTCCTAGGACGTGATACAACAACATTAAACCAGACTGATCTCCATAGCCATTAACCAATCTGCCACTCATTATACAAAACTAAAATGCATTGGGTCACAATTTATTTGTTTTTTCAAGTATCTGCTTCAAATCATAGAAACTAATAATGGGTGGAAAATGAGAAAAGTTAAAGTTCCAACTTAGATCAGGATAAGAAATTTCTTTTTTGTAAACCACAAATAGAAATCTGAACTGTTACCAATGTAACATCGAGTAGAAACAATTACCCAATTACAGATGGACACCCAACATCAACAACCAAAACATGTAATAATAACACAATAAATAACTTCAAACAGACATTAGCCAAAATTCAAGTAGTTTATTATTATTATTTTTTTTAAAAAAAAGTCTTAACCTCAATCGATAAATCAAACCAAAAGAAAATCTCAGATCTGAAGAGATGATCACCTGACTCCGGCATCACCGACGATCCCGATCGCCATCCCAGCCGAAAGCCCAGCGAGACCACAAGCAAGCCCAGAAGAGAGATGCGCATAACCATCAAAGAGGTAATACGACTTGGCCTTAGGGTTAATCCCGGTACTAATGATCACAGCAATGATCAAACCATAGATCCCGAGCACTCCAGCCATGACCACGGGCACGATCGACTTCATCACGAGCTCCGGCCTCATCACACCCATGGACGCAACCCCGACCCCACTCTTCGCCGTCCCATACGCCGCCCCCATACCTATAACACCCACCACATACTAAAACTCTCATCAACAACGAAGAAAACCTATATCCGGGTCGAAACACTAGAAAAGAGGGAGGGAGATCCGATATCGGATCAGCTTACATGAGAAAACAAGCGCCGCGGCGGCACCAAGGAATCCGAAGAAGGGGGCGGTCTCATCACCGGCGAAAGAAGACATCGTCGCAGAGAGATCGCAGAAACCCTCGATTTCACGAAAACCTACTACTACTTTCTTTGATCTCTCTGGACTAGTTCGAGATCTTTGTGAGGAAATGAATCGGGAACGATGGGGGAAGGCGACTATAGGTACAATAATACCCTTGCGTTTCGTTAAATTTACGGCCTCCTACTAAATGTTAGCTTTGGGGATAGGAGAAGGATGAAAGGGCTGGATCGTCTTTTCGGACGTAATCTCGTTGTACGGTAACTGGATTTTCCACGTGTTGCACCGATGGTGATCACGTGAAATTAATCAATTATAAATGGATGACGCCATATTCACCATAAAATGTTCGTTCAATTAATGAAAACCTAAAAAAGGTCCTACCGGGATTCGAACCCAGGTCGCCAGATTCAAAGTCTGGAGTGCTAACCACTACACCATAGAACCAGTTGAAATAAAATTAAAATAATAAATATTAATTCGATTCTAATTGAGTGGCATCCCATTAAGTTGGTTCTTCTTAGTTCTTACTGTTTTTTTAATTAATATTTGTTAGATCTACTTTAGGTAATTTATATTTCATTATCTTTATATCTAAGATGATAACTCTCAGGTTATATGTTGTTGTTTAATAAGCTGGTTTAGATCTAGATTTATTTAAAGTACCATGTGATCACATGACTATAGAAATTTTCTAATCTTTGCTTATTGAGAACTGCATCCCATAAATGCTATGCTCTTTGGTACTAACAATATAAATATATTTTCAACAGCTTCTATCTTCTCTAATCTAAGTTCTAACTTTCAAATCTTAGTTATTATTTAGCTATTATAATATAGTTCTATTTAAATATACAATCATGGAATAAAAAGATTTAAATTATTTAAAAAATATGGCTAAAAGATCCATATTTGTTCAAATAATAAAATTATTAATTTGATATGAGTATTATAGTAATATATACTTTCTTTGAAACAAATAAATTATTAATATTATATGCTGAATTGCTAATACTAACATTTTTTGTTAGGTTTATCTGTATTTATGTAATTAATAAATTACATTTTAAAATATAATTTATATTTATGTAACGTGTCTAAATTTTTATGTATGCGCATATGCATAAGTTATATCAAGTTATAAAATATTTGACGAAGTATATTGAAGTAGAAGATTAATTTTTAAAGTCAAAGTATTCAAAATAATTTTAGAATCGTTATTGAAGTATTTAAACGGTGTTATGATAGTCGAAGAAGTATAAAATTTTACCTAATGGCACAAGAACAGTCACTCTACATTTAACTGTTTAGTCTACCATTTGAACAAGGCGCACTATCTAATTTGACTTAGATTCGATTTTATTTCTAAAAGAATGGTCTAATTAAATCTAAGATTGAAGAATTAATCTGGAGATCATCTTTAAGAGGCCATTGAAGATCGAATCTCAGTTTTAGACGGAGCATACTGAATCATTCTTATTTTGATACATCTATATTTGATCTGGAACAACTACACGTCGAAGGTTACTAAGACGAAGAGATCAACATCGAGAGTTACTTAAGTTTTTTAATTGGTATAAGAGCATACTTAAGTATTTCCATAATTTTTTTTTTCGGTTTGATGAGTTATATAAATCAATGCCTTTGTGTTTAAAAGAAATATTAACCTTTATTAATTCTTTCAGTCAACAGACAAGGTCAAAAAGTCCAATTTACAAATCAACCGGAATTTATTCTGGTCAAAGGCCAGTTACGCCACCCTACCCCTATCCCCATGCCGCCGGATACGGTTTTGCTCCTTTTCCACTGTGCACTTATTCTCGGATAAGTTATCCACGGCCGACATAAGTGGGCCCCACTTATCTTAAATAGATGCTGTACGAATCCACGTGTAGGTAGTATGATAATTAGCCATGCACTAACATGGCTACACTATTAGTGCATCGTTAATTGTATCATTTCTCTATTTTTCTATTAATACCTTAGTTTTGAGAGAGATGATTTCTATTTAATTAGTTTGAATTAATTTAATTTAATATTTTAGTAATTTAATCAGTAGAGTTATTTAATATAAAAATTATGAAAAAAAACTCTGGTTATTTATTTGTAAAATAATTAATAAAGAAAAAGGGGGAAATTTCTTTTACACAGATTAAAAACTGCAAACCGAATAATAAAGAAAAGAATAGGAGGATAAAATACTCCTCTCCACGTGCTTCTCTCTTAATCTCATCTCTTTAATTCTCGTTAACCTTCGTCTCCACCACCACCACCACCACCTCCGACGACGACGACGAGCTCAGAGCGTTCTCAAAGCTTCTTACTTTTCTCCTCTCTCTTCTCTCTTCCATCTCTGAAATCGAAGCGGATTAGGAGTAGAAAGACATGGATAAGTACGAGTTGTTGAAGGACATCGGATCGGGCAACTTCGGCGTGGCGCGATTGATGCGGAACAAGGAGACGAAGGAGCTCGTCGCCATGAAGTATATACCCAGGGGCCAAAAGGTTTGATTTTATTCCCAAATTTCGAGCGATTCCTCGTCTGATTCGTTATCCGACGGCCGTGACTCGCTCTGTTCTTCGTGATTCCTGGTGCAGATTGACGAGAATGTGGCGAGAGAGATCATTAATCACCGCTCCCTCCGCCACCCAAACATAATCCGATTCAGAGAGGTGCGTGTAATCGAAGATTAGGGCTTCAATTCAAAAACAAAATAAAAATATTTTTTTTTAAAAGAAATTTGGGGGCTTTTTTCTTGAAACTTTGTAGGTTGTGGTTACGCCGACGCATCTGGCGATCGTGATGGAATACGCCGCCGGCGGCGAGCTCTTCGAGCGGATCTGCAACGCCGGAAGATTTAGCGAAGATGAGGTTTTATTACACCAACTTCCGATTTTCTTAGCTTTCTTTTAATCAAAATTAATGCTTCTATCTTTTTTAGGCCAGATACTTCTTCCAGCAACTAATCTGCGGCGTTAGCTACTGCCATTTCATGGTAAACCCCCCCAAATCCAGATTTTAAGCTAAACTAGCCTCTCTTTCTCTTCTTTTCTTTTATTTTCTTTTTAAACAGATTAGATCAAATTATTGCAGCAAATTTGTCACCGAGATTTGAAGCTTGAGAACACTCTACTCGACGGGAGCCCAGCGCCGCGCCTCAAGATCTGCGATTTTGGCTACTCCAAGGTCTCATTTTTAACCAAAAAAATTTGTTCAAATCGAACAAACATATTCTTACTTCTTGTCGATTTCTGTACTAAAAACGGTGGCTTTTGACTTCCGGCAGTCATCGCTGCTGCACTCGAGGCCGAAGTCGACGGTCGGCACGCCGGCGTACATCGCCCCCGAAGTCCTGTCGCGGCGCGAGTACGACGGCAAGGTCAGTTCCGTACTATTCACGTTCTCCCCCTTGTGCCGTTGGATGATTGCCACGTGGGAGATCTAGAATTTTAGTTGGCGTAATCTCGGTGGTTGTCTTGATTGCTCTGGTGGGTTGGTGAGCGGAATTCGCCCCAATGATAGTGCTGGCAGTGCATCCGCTGCAGCCGTGAGTGTAGGAAGTTCCTACAGCAGCATACTTGTCAGCCCATAGTTGGCTGAATTTTGCACTCTTACCTCTACTACTAATTAGAACAATTTTTATCATCGACAGCAGTAGGATTGTTTCGAGTCTATCTTCACTAATAATATTATTAAGACTGCTTTTACTAATAGTATGAATTAGATATAGTGATAATTAACCCTAAGATTATAATTTTATTGTACTTGAGATTTGGTCTACTTTGATATTTCTACTTGTCTTTGGCGTGGCTGCATTGATGCCATACTTAGTGGACCTCCTTTTGACAATGAAGTATATATTCAGAGTCTCATTTTGAGGCCTCTTGATGTTAACCCCTTGATAGAGAGTCTTTGTCATGATAATACCTTTTGGACCTTCTACTGCCTAAAGAATGGATCCATTTTGGAATAAGATATTTTTATACTTGATCTCTTTTCCCTTTTTCTTTTTCAGCATTATATTGGAGAGTTACAGCATAATTCATTATGCCTAACTTTAATGATTCTTGTTATATTAATGTAGCTGGCTGATGTATGGTCATGTGGGGTAACTCTCTATGTGATGCTGGTAGGAGCTTACCCATTTGAAGACCCTGATGACCCTAGAAATTTCAGAAAGACCATTGGGGTAATTAAAAGCCCTTCAAAGTCATAATTTCCTATTTCAATTTGAAGTTTTTCTTTGTTTTATGTGTATTAATTCTGGATGTCGACCTCCTCCGATCGCAGAGAATAATGTCGGTTCAATACAAAATACCCGATTATGTTCACATTTCGCAGGATTGCAGACAACTCATCTCTCGAATATTCGTCGCTAGTCCAGCAAGGGTAGTTCATATCATGCAATAACTTTGATAATGTCAAACTTCTTTTTGTTTTGTTTGTTTTTGTTGCTTTTGTTCAATTGTATGTTCAATTGTTGTGCAGAGGATAACAATTAGGGAGATTAGAAACCACCCATGGTTTTTAAAGAACTTGCCTAGGGAGTTAACAGAAGGAGGGCAAGCAGTGTACTATAGGAAGGATAACAGTGCCCCTACTTACTCCTTACAGAGTGTGGAGGAGATCATGAAGATTGTAGATGAGGCTAGGACTCCGCCGCCATTGTCCACTCCGGTGGCAGGCTTCGGGTGGGTAGAGGAAGAAGACCAGGAGGAAGGTAATCAAGAGAAAGAAGAGGAGGAGGGCGTGGAAGAGGAGGAGGATGACGACGGCGAAGATGAGTATGATAAGAGGGTCAGGGAAGTCCATGCCAGTGGGGAATACCATATCAGTTGATGATGGAATGAAGAGAAGTTAAATAAAAGGAAGTAAACAAAAGATTGGTGTTGTATTGATAATTATTGTAATGTCTTTGTGTGGATTTTTGTTTCCCCCCTCTTCCTTTTTCTCATTTTGTGTATTTGATTCCTTTTGTTGATGTGTAAAATTATCAAAGTTGATATAACTCCAATTGTCAGGAAGCTCATTGACAATTTGACATGCTTAAGGTGAAGCAATATTCCATCTTAACTACTATCTATCCTTGTGAAATAATGGTTCTTATTTATCCTTTACATCATTAGCAATCACTTGAAATCAGCCATCTTCCATCTTTCTTAATTACTTGAACAATAGATTTGGGCTTGGGCTTCAAAGAGAGCTACCCCAAGGCCTTAATAATTGGCAGATAAGGAACCCAATTAAGTTTCTCATTGTATGATAATGAGTGGATTTAGTATGTATTAGCTTAGATTAGTGTAGACATATTAGCTTACTTGCTACCTAAGTTTGTCTAAAAATAAACATCAGATGGTTTATTTAAAACAATCCACAGAACTATATAATTCTGTGCAATTAGAGTGAACCCTGGTTAAATGATGTGACTTGTAACATTCCTTTATTAAAGTTCTTAGATTCATTAAACATTTTATAAGTTAATAGATAACATCACCTATTAGGAGAATTTGTGGCAGGAATTGGATGAAGATATTCTCTTCATTTCTTTATAATTTACAACCTTTTAAATAAATTGAAAATTGAAATATGAAAAGCAACAGTTTTCTTGCATAAATTGAAAAGAAATATCTTCTTTGATTTTTTTAATATATATCCCTTAGTTGTAAACAATCTCATAACCATGTCTCATAAATGGCAGCTAGAATATTTTAAGAATAGATTTATAAAAGAAAATTTAGGATTGCTGACATAAAATACTTGTTGCCTTCTTGGAAACAAGGTGATGATGCTTGTTCATAGGCTACAAACAAGGTGATGATGTTTAATTTGGAGCTAAGTTTAGTTCGACCTAATTATGGAGATTAATTTCACAAGAGCTTGCTTGTTACACCATACCAAAAAAGAGTTGACTTGGAGAAACAAACAAAAGATGAGACACATGAAGCTACTTCACTAATGGCTTCCTAATTAGAGTATTGCTAATTAATGCTTCAAATAGTGGTGCTAATTAATTGATTAATAGCAATGCCCTTGCCACTCCTGAGATATCTATAGAAACATTTGGGTGATGGAGTTTTGTAGAGAGAGTATTTGGCACATTGTAATTGGCTAATTAAATATTTTATGCTTAAATTTTTATTTATATCACTTTGTTATCTTGTTGTTAACTTTTTCATTGAAATTTTTATTAAAAAAGTATCATAATACCTTTATCATGTCAAAAATATATTTATGATAATAATTAAAATAATGATATTACCGACTAAGAGTAGAGGGATGGATATTCTAACTCTAAAAATAATCCTTCAAATACAATAGGAAGAATCTATCGGTATCTCCTACTATCTTTCTCTCTCTCTCTCTCTCTCTCTCTCTCTCTCTTCTTACTTGTAAGGAAGAGCAAGAGCCGAAATAGTCATGGCGGCGGCGGCGGTGGTGACGGTGGTGCCGATGGCATACCAGAACACGTCGGCGTCGACCCCTGACTGGCTGAATAAAGGGGACAACACGTGGCAGATGGTGTCGGCGACGCTGGTGGGGCTCCAGAGCATGCCGGGCCTGGTTATCCTGTACGGAAGCGTCGTGAAGAAGAAGTGGGCGATCAACTCGGCGTTCATGGCGCTCTACGCCTTCGCCGCCGTCTGGATCTGCTGGGTGACGTGGGGCTACCACATGTCGTTCGGGGACAAGCTCCTCCCCTTCTGGGGCAAGGCCAAGCCCGCCCTCGGCCATAAGTTCTTGATCCGCCGATCCAGCCTCCCCGCCACCGTCCATTATTACAAGGACGGCAGCACCGTCGAGACGCCCATGATCGCGCCCTTCTACCCGGCGGCCACCATGGTCTACTTCCAGTGCTCCTTCGCCGCCATCGCCGTCATCCTCCTCGCTGGCTCCCTCCTCGGCCGGATGAACATCAAGGCCTGGATGGCCTTCGTCCCCCTCTGGATCACCTTCTCCTATACCGTCGGCGCCTTCTCCCTCTGGGGCGGCGGCTTCTTGTTCCATTGGGGTGTCATCGACTACTCCGGCGGCTACGTCATCCACCTCTCCTCCGGCATCGGCGGCCTCACCGCCGCCTACTGGGTAAGCCTTAACTAGTATCTTTTATGATTTGCGAGTAAAGTGGTACAACTTGAATTGAATCGTCGTGATGGGATTAGGTGGGGCCGAGGACGAACGCGGATAGAGAGCGGTTCCCGCCGAACAACGTGCTCCTGGTGATGGCCGGCGCCGGGCTGCTGTGGATGGGGTGGACGGGGTTCAACGGCGGGGCCGCCTACGCGGCAAACATCGACTCCTCGATGGCCGTGCTCAACACGCATATCTGCGCGGCGACGAGCCTGCTGACTTGGACGACGCTCGACGTCATCTTCTTCGGTAAGCCGTCGGTCGTCGGCGCCGTCCAGGGGATGATCACCGGACTAGTTTGCATCACCCCAGGGGCAGGTCAGTCTTCCTACTCCTATTATTAATTATCATTTCTCACATACTTAATTCTATCAGTAGTCCACTTCAAAAGTCACATTAATAATACAAATTCATCAAATGATATTTGAGAAAATTCATCATATTTTTCTTTTAAACTTAGAATTGAATCAGTCTAAGAAGAGCTATAGAAATGTACTCAAGTCAATGCCCAGGATTAATATATATATATATATATACACCCCTATCTTTTACAAGACTATCTATTTGACTTCTTAGGTTTAATTTTACTTCATCATCTCACCTTAATGATATTTTAAAATTTCTAAATTACCCTATTCCTTGTACTAATTTTACTATCCCATTCACATAATTTTGTGCTCCAATTCTTCCTTCCTAATTTAAAAACTTTCAAACTCAAATTATTCATATGTCTTAGCAAGAGAATTTAGATAATTCCAAAAGTACGGCTACTTGATTTTATTAATTAAGTAGCTACTTAATTTGATAATTATATTAATGTAAATGTGATGGGTACCTATGGCTATTCAAATGTACTATTAGTTTTGGCTTACAAAACCTCTTGACCAATTTCTCACCAATCACCTGAGGACAAGGGTTATGTATACAAAATTCTAAGGTATAGTTTAACATTATTTTAAATATTAAACCATATTAAAGAGAAATAAAAAAGAGTGCTGAAGCTGTCCCTAATGGCTAACACAAACTTAATGCATCATCAACTAAATGCATTCCTTGTAACCAACACCCATGTCTCCTAAGAAGAAGACAGAACTAATTAGAAAGAGTATTATTCTGATTAGTTTAACACATCTAAGATCCGTTTCTCCCGGTCACCTAAGTAGGATATTAATTACACTCCATCATGCATCATGCATCATGCATCATGCATGCCACTCTTCGCAGACACAATACATACATGTATTATATGGCCTTTGATTTGTTTACTACTTTGCATAAAGATACTTCTCAAAGCACGAGGCTAGCATGCTTCTTCCTGGTTTCCAGGTTCAAGATTCCACACACCAAATTCTTCTTAATTTGTTTCGAGAGTGATTAATTAGAGTAGTTTGATCCATGATATTCTTTATATATATATATAGCTAGCTAGCTACGAGAACTATATAGAAATATCACAAAGCTATTGAAATTTGGCTTAAATTTAGTTTTTCAGCATTTTCAGTTTTATAGTGCCGGTGTATTTGAACTGGCTATAAAGGCGTTCGAATGCAATTTTCAGACAGAGAGTGTTGATGCAGGCGTTCGAATGTGATGTAGACGTTCGAATGGAGCCCTAGTGTTCAAACGCTAGTTTGAGTTCTGTATTAGTTTTCCGAGTGCATTCAAACATACCCCGCGGGCATTCCACGGAAAAACCTAATTTGAACGAGCCCTATAAATAGTGAAGTGTATTTTTTAGGGCTTTTACGCCTGAGGGAAAAACAAGAAGGCTAGCTACTATTGAAATTGAGATATTTGCATAGTAAAAAAGATTGTTTTGCCGTGAATGTAGATACATTATTGAACCACGTAAATCTTATCTATCTTCTCTCTCTTTATTATCTCTATTGATTCTATTTTGTGATTACTTGCATTAGATGTCTAATAAAAAAATTAGAAGTTGTTTATTGTTGTTCCAATACTACTAGCACCATATTATAGTTTTCCTCAAACTTGCTTGATTTGGCTATTACTATTCCTTTGATAACATTTGGGGGTGAAGGTTTTGCTTATGCTCCCCTCACCCATTGAACTATTAGCACAACAAAAGATTGTGTTGAGATTATTACTATTTTCTATTATTTGATTAATTACATGTTTTGCACTAATTTCACTTATGTCCACACGAGTTTATCTATGCTCAAGTTGTGAGCTTTCATATGAGGTATAATATTATATATGCTTGTTGAGATTAGGGCTTGTGGAAGCATGGGCTGCCATAGTGATGGGCATCCTCTCCGGCAGCATCCCCTGGTACACGATGATGGTGATCCACCGGAAGTGGGCCCTCCTCCAGAGCATCGACGACACGCTCGGTGTCTTCCACACCCACGCCGTCGCCGGGGTCCTCGGCGGCGCGACCACCGGCCTCTTCGCCGAGCCCGCCCTCTGCTCCCTCTTCCTCCCCGTCACCAACTCCCGCGGCGGCTTCTACGGCGGGGTCGGCGGCTACCAGTTCGCCAAGCAACTGGCCGGCGCCGCGTTCGTCCTAGCATGGAACGTGGTCGCGACGTCCATCATATGCATGGCGATAAAGCTGTTCATCCCACTTCGCATATCCGACGAGGAGTTGTTGATCGGAGACGACGCCGTGCATGGGGAGGAGGCGTACGCTCTATGGGGTGATGGAGACACGTATGATGCTACCAGGCATGATGACAGTCGACATATGCGTAACATGGCATCTGTGGGAGTTACGCAGGATGTTTGATGGATGGATGGATGGATGGATGGATGTACATTGTAGACTTGGGAGGAGTAGTATAAAATACAATTTTATTATTTAATTATTGTGTGAAGAAAAAATATAGAAAAAAAAGAAAGATAGAGGCTTGTGGTGGGTTTATTTTGAGGGTTTTATTTTTAATTTTGTTATTGTTGTGGATATGATGTTTAGATGATACTAAGTATGAATGAGATTCAAGAAATAATAAATTAGACTTTTTCCTCTTCTATTTCTCCTTTTACCTCTTAAATATACTAATTTTTTAATCTAATTAGGCCTTGTCCACTCTTAGAAAGAGTAATTAGTAAATTAATTAATCCTACCTTATAATCACACATTAAAAAAAAAATTTAAACATACAAACATAATGTGTACTTTAAACGCATTAATCTTTTTAATTATAAAAAACTGGGTTATCTGATACATAATTACAAAAACTAATATCAGGATTGACATCAAGACACATTCCTTTCACTCAAATGTATTTAGAGATGTAATCCTTAATTGCTTTGGCTACTTCAACAATTATAATAAATAAATCCATGACGACAACAATGCCTAATTAGATATGTTCTTAAGCCACGACTAGACCAATTCATATCCCTGCGTCAACCATTAACTTATCTAGTTAATTAGATGATTAATTATACCATCAAATCTACACGCATTCTTATTTTATTGGGCATTAATAGCCAATGGGCTATTAATAAACTAGAAAGTTAATGACAATAGATGATGATATAACAATTGTTTTCTGGCATGCCCATTGGTTGATACGCTGGATTTCGACTCATAAATGAGAAAATAAATAGTTGTTGGATGGCTTAAATTTTTAGAAAGATTAAAGCAAACAAAGAAACAGAAGAAGCTTAAGAGAAAAATGAAGACATCTCGCAATAAAATTATTATTCCTTTCTTCTTCTTCTCCCTCCTGATCTTTCTCTCCTCCTTCTCAACTCTGATAACGGCGAAAGTTCCACCCAACGCCGCCATTTATATTGTCTACGTTGTCACACCAGAGAACGAACAACCAACCGCATTTCATCTTAAGATTCTCGTCGCCATCTTCGGCAGGTCATAATTCTTATATGCTTCTTCTTTTTTTTCTTAATTTTCATTAATATCTCTTAATTATTAATTAATTCAAATCTTTTAGTGAGGAGGCTGCGAAGGAGGCGTTGGTGTATAGTTATACACATTCTGCTAATGCTTTTGCTGCATGGCTCACTCCAGAACAAGTTCTTGAAATTTTGAGTAAGTTTTCTATTTTTCTTCTTTATTTCCTCCCTATTTAGTCATTTATTTTTCAATTTTTGTGTGTGTGGGATTTTGATCTGAGATGAGGTATCAAGTGCTTAATGAAGTTATGGTTTCTTAAATGACTAAGCTAAGTTTAATTCACTTGTAACATTATTAATTTATTGTTTCATAGCTTAAGTTTTTATGTCAACTAGTTATCTAAGTATGATATTAGGGTCTTTTCCCGATTTTATTACCATACTATCAGTAATACAATTAAGTACAATTTTAAAATAGATATTTCTATTTATTATTCTCAAAATAAGTTATTCATTCTACGAAAAAATGTTTTATATTCTCTTGTATTTAGCAATAAGAGTATAATATTTATTTTTAAATATATTAGATTTGATATAAAGTAGATTGATGAAATAAATATTAAGGATAAATTGATAATTAAATTAGTGTCTAATATAAAATATAATTTTGATAAATAGTATTTGTATTGTAAAAATGTTATTATAATATTTAACGGTTATTTTTAAAATAAAGGATTGTATTTCATAATATGAAAAAAAAGTCATCCATCCATAATCCATAGACATATATATATATATATATATATATATATATATATATATATATATATATATATATAGCTTGTTTACATTCTTAATTATTATTATTAATTATTTTTTTCAGAGCAACCTGGTGTTCTTCAGGCAATCCCTAATGACAAAATCCCCCTACCTGGCAGACTTCTACACCACTTGACTATTCCCTAATTAACTGAGTTGAGAACTGGGAGGCAGTGATGTTGATTTCTGTGTCTTGGTGTTTATCTGAGATAATTTGTGTATGCTTGTAATATATCTTGTGATTTATAATAAGAGGTTTTTATTTATCAGCAATAATTCCATACTAATCAATTAGTTATTGAAAATAATTTTAATCCTTTGTTAATTTAAAGAGTATATAAGATATTTTACATATGTGATTAGATTAGTCGATAAGAAAAATTAGAATTTAAGTATTTTCTTATTGCTTATTCTTATAACTGTTTTCTTAATAATAATAGCGTCGACTTCTACCAATTTAATTTTTATTTTTATTTTTTATAAAAATAATGGATAGCTAAGAGAGAAATAAAATATGACTAATTTAGAAAAGTGACCGGTACTTCCGATTAAATTTTATTTGGTATCGTTTAATCTCAACCATTCGATTAGGAGAGAAAGATTAATAGTTCTTATTGAATCATTTAGCTTTATATAATTGCTATGAAAAACTTTTAAAATATTATAATTATCTTTTGAGTTGATTAGTTAAATCTAACTAATCAATATTAAAACATAACTTACGTCTAAAGAAAGTAGAGGTTATTTTATTGAAATTAAGAATAATAGTAATTATAAAGAGTCAAAAGAATTTTAATAATAATTCTAATATTTTAATTGAAATGATAGGCTACTGATTAAAGTGTTATTTTTTAAGGATGAAATAATAATTGTTTATAAATATAGAAATATTAGATAGAATATATGTGGGTGAGAAAAGTATGTACTAATAAACTAATATTAAGATAAAATTATTATTATATTTATATGAAGAGGATTATATTGAAATAAAGTTAATATTAAATTATTAATGGCGATAAGAAACAAAAACTATTCCACCACTATTCCTACTCCACTGTCTTATTCGATTGCTATCCGAGAATAAGATTGGTTATCCAGGAATCAAGTGGATACGTTATATAGGTAACAGCTACTCAGTACTCAACTGCAAATTTACCGCTTTTCTTAATGGTTTCTTTGATCGCGGCGTCAGTAAACAAAGCGAGGGAGAGGTCAAAACGATGGAGTCTTGGGCGGTGGGGAACGACGTGGGGTTGTCGTGAGAGAGCTGAGTGGGATTCGTAGATTGGGACGCATTTAATTAGCTCTTGGCCAGGAGATGAGAAGAAGACGGTTCTTTGATGAGCTATTCGTTGGTGGAGGTGGGTCTCTCTTCCATTCTCTTAGTCCAGCCTATCGGGTCGCCTCTCTGGTGAGTTCTTTTCCCTGTTTCTAATCTCAAATTCGTGTCTTTTATGAGTTCTTTCGTTGTAATCCAGGGTAAAGGTTGCATTTTTAGATCGTTTGGATCAATAAATAAAAGGGGTTTTTTTTTTTATTATTATTTAACGGCAATTTCTGCTCATGGGCATGCTTACAAATTAATTTTTGGGCTCTTTTTTATCTTCTTTTTCCTCCTCCAAAGTTATGGCTTTCTTTCAGATTCTCTCTTTTGGGTGTTGTTGATATAAGAATAAGGATCCAGGGGTACTTGTAGGTCTGGGCTTCTGATTATTTCTTGCTGGTTTTACTATTATGAGACAGATAGATACTTTGGATGGATCATAAGGATAGGCCTACATTTGGGAACTCCTCTGAAATGAATGTGCCATCTGGAAATCTCAATGCAAATCAGATGTTCTCCCGGTCTGGATCAAGAGAGATATGTTTTGATGATAGAAGTAAGCAAACCATCCCTGAATTCACCCCTCCTTTGCACAAATCAGCACTCTATTCCTGTCGACCTGAATTAATAATTGCAAAGCCGGGTCCAATAGAATCATCTTCTTTTGTCAACAATCAAGCTATGGATTGGGATCCGAGGGCGATGCTAGGGAACCTCTCCTTCCTTGAGCAAAAGGTCCATCAAATTCAAGATATAGTCGGTTCGATCATGAAAAATGGAGGTCAGTTTCCACTTCATCAAGTTGATCCTGCTCCTGGCCAGCAGCTGATGAATTCAGATCTGACTTCTATCGTAATTCAGTTGATCTCGGCAGCTGGTGCACTTCTCCCATCAATGAGAAGTGCAACTGCAAACCTACCCAGTAACCCTTCTGTTGCTCCGCTGGCTAGTATTGTTGGTTCAGGATCAAATGGTTCTTTCCAACAAAACAAGTTATATCCTTTGGTGGAAACCATGAATTCCGAGTATGACGAGTTGATTAAAGACGTAAGTGACGATGGTTTTGAAGGAGCCAACACTATTGCTGCTGAAGACCAAGATGTGAAGGACAATGAAGATGGTGGGTTAGATGGAGAAAATCTCCCCCCTGGCTCATATGAAGTATTACAATTGGAAAAGGAGGAGATTTTAGCACCACACACTCATTTCTGTTCAATCTGTGGCAAGGGATTTAAGAGGGATGCGAATCTTAGGATGCATATGAGAGGTCATGGAGACAAGTACAAGACTCCAGCTGCCCTTGCTAAGCCAACCAAGGAAGCGAGTTTGGAGCCCGTGCTTATTAAGAGGTATTCGTGTCCCTTTCTTGGATGCAAGAGAAACAAGGAGCACAAGAAATTCCAGCCTCTGAAAACAATTTTATGCGTGAAGAACCATTACAAAAGGAGCCACTGTGCCAAGAGCTATACTTGCAGAAGATGCAACACCAAGAAGTTTTCCGTCCTAGCCGACCTGAAAACTCATGAGAAACACTGTGGCCGTGATAAATGGCTCTGCTCCTGCGGAACTACATTCTCTAGGAAGGACAAGCTGTTTGGCCATGTTGCTCTTTTCCAAGGTCATTCCCCTGCGCTTCCATCAGATGAAATAAAAGGTTCAGGAGCGTCAGATCAAGGCAGAGGTAGTGAAGCACCAACAGAAGTGGAAACCGGAGGAAATAACTTCATGGCAAACTACATAGACAATGTTGATGTCTTAGATTTTTATAAAGGATTTGATAATGAGCCCAGCAATTTATCTCCATTGAGCTTCGATCCATTTAACGATGGGGGACTAGATGAATTTCCAAGAGCATCATTTGATCCCTTGGAGAATGGATTCTCCTTTCTTCCTTCTGGGTCCTGAGACTTTGTGAAAAAGAATAGAGAGATCTAGCATTCAGTTTTTCTCAGGTAATTAAACAGCTATATAGAGGCAAATGCCTAAGCACACATATTCCATTTTCTTGATGGTTCTGCCAACTTTCTTAGTTAATTCACCTTTTCTTCTAGGAATTAGGACAAACCGTTGGTACTTAATGACCTTATGTGCAATCTGTCCTCTCTTAGAGACATGTTTTATTTATGTAAATTTTTTCAAATAATTTATCAGGCTATATTGTATTATTTGGTTTCTTCTATTTCTTTTGCATATATGCACGAATTCTTGCCGTTTCTCATTAAGGTAAGATGATATGAAACAGTCCCCAGTTCAAGTTTTCACTAAGATTTAATGGTTCATTTCATTTTAGGGCAATGTTTGATTTCATTGTTGGTCGAATCTGCATGATAATATAGTAAGTAATTGTAGGGTAAAAACCAAGTCATAAAACTATCCAATAATCAAACATATTGGTTAGGTTTTCAGATATCAAAGATTTTAAGATTTAAAAAAAGTAAGTAAAGAAGCAATTTTGATCAACTAACCTAATTTCTAACCAGAAAATAGAGGAAAAATAATTGTTATAAGGTGTAAATGTTGCTTTATAAAACCTACTATTTACAGGCCAGGCCAACAAGCTCAAAAATGGGTACAGAAAGAGTTACATTATTTATCAATTAGAAACATGGATTAGTTCTTCTAGAGATGTTATTGCAAAGATGAATTCACTATTTTGACATTGGCGCAAATTTATCGTCAATTCATTCAAGTGTCTTGAGGAAATTAAGATCCATGTTGGTCACTGGGTGACATACAAGATAATCAGCAAATTCATCCTCACTGGCAAAGAGAAACTTTTCTCAAACCATCCAAAACTATATTGGCAGCGCATCATAGATGAAATGCTACATGTGCATTCTGAATTTAGTCTGGCTTCAGTGAGAACTATCTATGAAAGGAATCTGTTGTAATTAATATTCATGTCCTGATCTATAGATTGTTTTCAATTTTCATTATCAGTAGTCAATGAGGAAATTTCTAAAGTCTAAACCCAGTAATTAAGTCAATCTGAAGCATATTTTAACTATTAATTTTGCCTCTTGGGTCTCCAGATGGCTGTGCAATGTATTTTATAAAAGGAGACTTGTTACAATATGTTTATCTCTTTGGACATTATAAAAGGAGCTATTCAAGTAAAATACAGCATAGGACAGCAGACTGTGTCAGCAATGGCATAAACTTATTGGAAATGTCTTCAGAATGAAGATTAATTGTATATAATTGTTAAAACTTTATTTCAATTATACTCTGCATTAGCAGATAATATCATGTTAGTCAAGTAGAAGAAATTTGAGGCATTGTATTCAACAACCAATGTAAAATAGACACAAAATCGATGGTGATTACAGACAGCTGCAGGACAAAGCAGAAATGATGTTTCTGCATTGGATGTGGATCAAACAGGAGTATTTCAGTCCCATACCACAGGAATTTGATTCCATTAATAGCTAAAATATGTGAAATCTGGTTGCAGCAATAGCATATCTAATGATCCTAAGAGATCTTTCCATGAAACAAAGTACTAAGAAAGAGTTGACAACTCCCTGATCTGCTGTGTTATTTGATTCATAGATGCATATTGAGTGAAGTGTAGAGTAAGATAACCCAAAAAGTTTACTCTTGTTAACCAAGAAGCAGAATTCTTATGAGTGAGACATCTTGAGAAAAATTTCATCAGGGTTTAGAAAACTTTCAACAGGAATGAAACATAATGCACAAGATGCATGGTTTGTATCAGTGTATCACAACCATTGAAATCTAAAGTGAAGGTCAATATTCAGATATATTTCTAAAACAGACTGATGGATTAACTATCAAGAAAGTTACAGCTCCCAGAAGAAGAATTAAATGTGACAAGTTACTCTATGTGATGAAATTCTACCTTCCAACTTTATGTCATGGATCCTATAAAGTAGTAGTCGTTGCTAAAGATCATTAGGATTTTCATTTTATTTCTATCTCTCTCTTTCGTTCATACTTATTCTATCCAACTTATCAAGCATAATGAATGGACTTTTTTAGTGGCATACTGTACTATTACTGCTTTAAAAGTCTTGGGTAGATACATGGGAATCAACTCAATTGAATAATTGTGATTCCTGCATAGGGATCTGCTTTGACCAAGCAAAACTTTGGTGCATCAAACATGATAAGATGCTCTTTTCTCAATCTTGACCTGCAAGGCAAATGGAAGAAGCACATGCCACAAAGTACAATTATAGAAGAAACAAGAAAGGTTTGTTTAGTTAATCCATCTACCTTTGTTTAAAGGACAGAAGCTGATCTGTTCTTGAATCCATTATTAGTGGTACAATTCAGCAGAGGAAAAAATTACTCTTAGTTACTAATGAGAAAGCTTATCTATTCGCCGACAACGCCTAATAAACCTATTGTTTTCCATAAAGCTTGGCATCTAGACTCTATCAATATATCGAAATATATTACCACTTGCAGAGGAATTCAGCATAAATATTGATTATTTCCTATGTTATTATATCTTTCATTATTCCTCTAGTTCACTTGTCTCATTAGATTTCTGGGCCCAAAATGCCCTAGAAAATCCATACCAGACAATATGCAATAATTTGCTTCATCCCCAATCTGATGGAAAGTGGTCTAATAATTGAGACAGGGGACTAGTGGCTATTACAAAAACAAAGGCTTGAAGCTTAAATGTATCCTCAACTCCTAAAGTCTATAGATCTCAAACGAGATGGATTGTTTAGCACATAAATAGTGTTCAAACACTATATAATCACGACCAAAGTTAAGATGAATATAAATTTTAATCAAGAAAGTGAGTTTATCTGAGAGGAAGAACGCAATGTTGTTACAGATGTATTAAAGAGCAGGACTGGAATATTTGTCGAATAATTTTTCAGTAATTATAAACAGATTCTTAGAAAAATACGCCTATTTAGTTATCTCAATGATGATACCAAGTTGTTTGATTCATTTCTAGAAAGAGTATCATTTGATTCTTTGAGGCGAAGTCATTCGGTGGAAGACAGAAGAGGCATCTAGAGATGATTTAAGATATCTAAATCAGAACCAGGCTTTTGTTCTTTTCTTGCTATGGGACTAGATACCAAGAAAATAGACTTCCAGATCGTATATATAAGTAAAGATTAGCCGGCCAAATAAGTATAATTAACTGTGATCTTGTCTTATTCTGAATCCCAAAAGAGGCATCTTTCGTAGGTTGGACTTATTGCCTTATTGGTATGGAGCCTAAGAATCTATTGACTTGAATGATCAAAGACCTTTCCATTCCATTACTGGGAAACATCTGGAGGAAGAATTCAACAATATCTCTCCTAGAACAATCTACTCCTGAGAAAGTTGAGAAGCATGAAGTTCTTGTAACCTCTTATATTATCTAAAATAGGCAACACTTATCGCGGTCTAAGTCCTCATTTGTTTATCTACTAAAATCATATAAAATAGAGGTATTTTCTCAATGTTTGTATAAGAAATCCCCTGTGTTGATGGACTTATCCTTATGAGAATTTTCTCAGAAGATACCTCCAATTTCAAATCATTCACAATTTAGTTATGCATTTTTTCTCTGATTATGGTGAGACTTAATCTATGTTGACTAATTATTTAATGCATCGGTTCTTTCATCTGAACTTTGTTGAATCTGAAAACAACAAGCATGTCATATTTGACAAGTTGGTACACATGAAAAGTTAATTAAATCTTTATGCCGTGGATCAGAATACAATACCATGTTGAAGTTTTATAATCTTAGCTAGAAAAGCTATATGATATCAGGAAACCAACATTTCAGCTAAAAAGATTCGACAGCCGCAGAAGGAGAACAAGTCCATGAAGATGCTCAGCAGCATTCCCACAATGATATCATCACGCATATCTTAATTAAATGGAAGATAATATCAGCAAACGACTGTGGTTATGCTTAGAATTGACCTAAATCTTGAGATAAGTCTTACATAATCCATCTTCATCCATAGCAAGTCACTGCCTTGTAGGACGATTAACAGATTGCTTGAGTTAAAAGTTACAACTTTCAACTTCAGAGTTTTAGTCTCGGTTGCTTGATACTGTATTAGATTTGTCGTTCAACATTTCAGAGTCAAGCTTGTACTAATTTTGCCCACACAAAATAATATTTTCCATTGATGTACCTATCTCAGCTTACATGATCTGTGAATGAATCCAAGCAGTCCTTTTGTGGGGCTACTAAAGTTGTCTGAATAAAATGCAGAGATTAAAAATTTAAAGTTGTTTGTCCATGGAATTTTTGATTTCTGAAAGGAGAAGGAAGCTAAACATGCTGAAGTGGTAAATTATTATGTTTGGATTCTGAAATAAAAAGAAAAAAAGAATCAAACTGTATTGCAATCACAAAGATTTTTATCTTATGTGCACGAGAAATCAAGAAAACAATGAGTGAAGCAAATGAAACTTTTATAGATGTCTCCTGGTAAATCCAGATGCTGTGATCA
The DNA here is from genome assembly GCF_048772165.1 of Typha angustifolia. Taxonomy (NCBI): domain Eukaryota; kingdom Viridiplantae; phylum Streptophyta; class Magnoliopsida; order Poales; family Typhaceae; genus Typha; species Typha angustifolia. Next base: position 740,158 of record NC_133250.1, read on the forward strand.
AAATCCTATCTTGCCACCCCAAAGATATTGTCTTGCCTTCATCCCTCGCAAGAACTCGAAATCCACCATTACTGCCGTGATCTGTCGTCGAATACTGGCTCTTGATCTTTAACAGCAGCCTTGCTTGGCTCACTGACCTTGAGCTCAACTTCGTCTCTTCGAACCCAATTCTTTCCATCCTCTCCTTCCAAGTCTCTTGTAATACCTCATGATTCAAATACTCATCTTCCTCGTCTCCGTTGACGATCGCATGCTTAATATCTCTACCGAGACTGTTCTTCTCGATGTTAAGCCTCTCCATGCTATCAGCTGGGAGGCATTCATTCAGAGAATCAAACATGGCTGCAGAATAGTTTAAAGACTCCATGAATCTTGACAAGAAGCCTCCTTGTCTTTGTCTACCTTCTTTCTCTACCAAGACTACCAAGGATGGATTCAACGAGTAGATAACAGCCAATGCATCAGATATCTCTGTAGAGCTCCTCAAATTTTGGAGATAGAACACAGAATTCACGACGACAGTCGCATTTTCCTCCATCTTTATACTTCTACCGGTGGCATCATCACCTCTGAATATCCCTTCAAATTTCAAGAACAAGTTGTGGTAGCAATTCGCGAAATGAACGAGGCGCATCTCGGTTTCTTTGAGCTCTTGGATGCTTCTACCGAACCCGGTTATGCGAAGAGCGATCGGTTTGCTGCTCGTGGCCTTATCGGACAAGGATTGGATTAGAGAAGGCCATTGAAATCCATACGACACATCGAAATCTATGACATGCAATCTACCTCCATTCTCCTTCTCCTCGTCCTCAAAGGCTTCAACGATGGCTTGGTTCGCGGTGAAGTGCGCAAACTGGTAGTAAGGAGAGGCTCTATAGAGGTCAGTGAAGGCCGAGAATTCCACTTCAGGAGTAGGAGTTGACATAAACGATTGGTAAAACGGAGATCTCGGAGTCAGAATCCTCGCAGCCAATGCGTCCGCGAAGTAGACCGCCACGCGTTGGATTGGATCGCCCTTCAAAGAAACGGTCTTGTAAACCTCTCCTAAGGCGTCGACGGCCGTGTTAACATCGCCGCCGTTCGTATCGACTGCGGCGGCGGCGGCGAGAAGCAAGTGAATCACCTGCAGACTACTCTTTCCATCTTCGACTCCACAGGAGTATCTCTTGGTGTTTGTCGCTCTCAGCATTTGGTCTCTGATTTGGAGCAAGTTGAACAACTTCCCATCACTCGCCATGAAGTCTTCTCTCCCTTTTCGCTTCTTAGAACACCATGCAGTAGTAGTAGTCGTAGTAATAGTATTGATGCCTAAGCTTAGGCTTAGGAGCTCCTCTCCTTTATTCTCTTTCATTCTCTCTAAGAAAGATAGATAGATAGATAGATAGATAGATATAAGAGTAGGTACAGAAAACCAGGAGAGGTGACAAAGAAGCGTGGTGGAATAGGAGAAGAGATGAGGATTTGGTTTTGGATACCTTTAACCATATATATATATATAGAGAGAGAGAGAGAGAGAGAGAGAGAGAGAGAGAGAGAGAGAGAGAGGAACTTTTCTTTACTTTTATTTTATTTTCTCAAGTGCAGAATGAAAATGTAATGGTGTCCTATTAAATACCAACGACCACTAAGATTGGAATTGAATGCTCTGATGTAATCTGAGCCTTGTGATACCAAGATTTGTTAATGGGTTGGTGGTGGTGTTCTTGGATTCCGAGGTTGGATCGGTGGATTGCTTGTCTGCTTGCTCTTTGTCTTTTCTTGGCTGACTGGTTCGATGGTGGGCTTTGGTTAGGATCTTTTTCTTTTTATCTTCTTTTTGATTAAATGGGCAAAAAGTGAGGGTGGTTGGGAACTTGGAATTGGAATTGGAATTGGAAATGGAAATGGGGAATGGAATGGAATGGTTGATGCCGTGACAAAGAAGGGCGGGAGCAAGAGTCATCAACCGTCGCAGCACGACTTGTCGTCTTGTCCCTGCTTTCCAGGAGCACTGGTCCTACGCCAAAACAAAATGGCCTTTTCTTGCAAATAACCGGAAAAAAAAGAAGAAGAAGAAAGAGAAACGGAATATTCTCTATCAGCTATTTGCTAATATATATCCAAAGAATGAATAGTCCCATTCATACGATTTAATAAAGAGAGAGCTGGTTGATATTTATTTTATTTTTTGCAATGAGATTAAAATGTAGGTCATTTCTTTGTTTTTATATTAGCTGTAGTACAAGTTACCCAAGATTTAAAACGGTAGAGGAGGAGTTTAGTGTATGACATATTAAAAACATAGACTAACCAGGTCCCTTGCTCATGATTAAGGAAGTCAAGAGTTCAATTTCAACCCCAAACAATATTGTGAGGAAATTGTTTAGTGGTTGATAGTTTGATGGCTTGGCTCAATTAGGTTGATAGTTCGACAGTACAGTTAGCTTCGAAGAACATCTTGGCAACACAATGACGGCGTTTAATTCGAAACAATTAGACAGCTAAAAACTCGGTAGAACCTAAAGTACTTTTGTATATAGGGAGAGTTGGCTCTTTATCCAAACTATATCTAGTATTCAGACTCATGAATGAAAAAAAAATATATATATATATATATATATATTAAAAAACATAGGGTGGTAAATATGGTAATTAATTTTATCTGCTCTCGTGAAAAGGGTCAACATGGAAAATATAGACCAGTTCAAAATAATTCCTCTTCAGTAACACACTTTGTACTTTTTAAAGATTCTCTTCTATTTCAACTAGTCTCTTTCCCCCCCTTCAACTAAGGAATGTGTACCACTTTACGGTCTAGCCCAAATAGTTTGCCGGCTTGCAAGTGTAGGAGGTTACTGCAAGAATGGAATTCTGTATGGTTGCAGGTTAAAAAGTGTAGGTAAAAAGGAAAAATGACTAGTAGTTGGTAACTTTGAACTGTGTTGATTAGGGATTACGTTACCTTTTTTCTTTTTTCTTTTCCTCTTATTATCTTCTTGGACTTTTTGATGGAAGGGAAGCTTCACCAACACCATCATCAGTAGGATTCTTGTCGCCGTACCCCACTTGAGAGGTGGGTAGCTATCAATGAACAGGAGGAGCTTATGGAAGTCATGCTTTTAGAGTTCCAGTACATTGAACGTTGGGTTTCGCTATCTGGGGAGTGCCAAAGACTAGCACATTGTCTGATGCGCAAATAAAATGAGAGTCTTAATCTCAACATGCGAGTCTTCCATCTCTCATTTCAATCGCAATCGTAACAGTGGAATACACACCATCAATACATTAGTGAAAGTGCTTGGATTGACTTAAAAACGTTAGGACAACACATGCATGTCCAAATACATTTATCTTAAGATCTAAAATTTTATCTCATTAAGGAACACTGAGGGTTTCAATGTTGCAATCATCCTTCCACCAAATATGAAACAAATTAAAAAGAAATCAATGGCTGGTTACAAACATGCAAGTGGATTTAACTTTACCTGTAATTTTACCAATTGAAGTATAACTTTCACTATTTTACATGTCCTTACTGCATGCTCTTTTAAAGAGTCTTTGTAAACATAGTACATATTTGCTCCAAACAACTAAACAACTCTGATTTGTGCTTCAATTAACTAGCACACATCTAATAAGTGGATTCTTTCCCGGAAACCTTTCTATTTATTGTATTCTCTGGTCTGCCTGGTGCAACCAATATCCGACATGAAAATAAAATTGCTGAATAACATCCGTTAAGCATGAGAGAGTAGCTGCTACGATGATAATATTCTTTAAAACTGCCCATATTTCTGTTGAATTATACAATATCTTTGCATGATTATCTTCAGTTTGTAAATGACTCAGTCCTGCAATCTTCCAACGTTGTGCAGCAGGCAAATTTGGAGAATAAAATTCCCCTAAATAAAGCTGAAATATAGTTGAAATAAAGCTTAAACAGATAACTTTGTAAACTGTCCAGTCTGACTCGTAAATTGAAGTACATGAAAAGGAAATTGCAAAATAATGAAAGAAAATTTCCAAGAACTCATACCTTCATAATGTAACGTGGTCGCATGCATTGATCACTTTGAGGATCCAATTTAAAAAAATCCACTAGAGGAACTATGAGAGTGGCAGCTACTACGAATCATGGCTTCTACCAACTCTTAAGACATAATGGTCTCATTATTTGTTGAGACGCCACCTATAAAAGAAGCATTCTTTGTAGCAACAAATGTGTAACACTTTTAAAGACTTAATAGGAAGAAGCAGGAATGAGGAGAAAAATAGGCAACTTGGGCAAATATCTCGGTAGCAGGAGGGGGATTGAAGATCAATCTATAGCTTGTACTCTTTTCTTCTTTTACTTTTTCTTACATATACTACAGAAGTTCGAATTTTATCTGAAACCACCCATTCTGAAATTTCTGAGAAACTTTTTTTTTAAAACATTAAACTGTAATATGGCATGAGAGATTGTTCCAAATGACGATAAATTAGACAGTAGTTGTGCCAAAGAAGCCCTCAAGCTTAGGTGCCCAAAAGCAAACACACTCTAAGAATACAAAGTACATTAAGCTGACAACAAGCAGTACACATTTGGCCACTACTCGAAGGTCGGGATTTAAAATCCCATGTCCATGATTGTCCTTTATAGCTGCAGCACTAAACCCCACTTCTCTCAAGAAACATGAGGTAAATGAAGAAATTAATTTTAACAGTATAAACTTATAAGTAGTACATAATTAAATTATGAACTTGACAAAGTCATAAAATATTTAAATTGATCTGCATATCTGAAAATGATGAACTCTACAATAGTTGGTATTGTCATCATTACTTGTTTTGTGCTGATATAATTACTAGTGTAAGAATTGGAAAAAAAATAAAATCTCTTGGAGCACATGTGCTCTGCACATGCACACCCTTCACCCTCTCCCTCACAAGCACGCGATGAGACAATCGCAAATGTTTTGGCCGAATCTAAATCAAAATCAAATTTAGATTTTTTTCTATAAGTAAAAACCTTAAATTCTCTCTTTCCTTTACTTGAGCCCCCTTATTTCCTATTTTCTCTTCTTATCATCGATACATTCGCCGTAGAATTGGACCGTTAGAGCAATTAGAGACCACCACGTGACTCGTTGATAAACCCTCTCACCCTTTAAATTTAATTTAAGTTTAATCAAGAATGGTTGTGCCGATTGGCACGCCCCATGACGACCGGCACTTGCCGTGCCAGTGGCACACCCCCGTGCTGAGCTGTGCTGTGCCATGCCAACCGGCACGTGTGCCGTGCCGATTATGTGCCAATGTAGAGACTTTTTTCTATTTCCATCAATCTTTATCAAATCAACTTTACTTATTTTCTTAACAAACATGATATGACATGTATAATCCATTTTTTTAATTCTTTCTTATTTTCATTAATTAACTTTTGTTATTTATCATTTTTGAAATGACAACTTATTTGTCATTTTTTAAAATTGGAATGACAATTCATTTACTAGACCTAGACAACCACAGCCAAATTTATCAGAGACAGAAGAAAGGAAAGGGACCACCTCAAGCTCAATATGATTATAGTCAGATGAGGGAAGGATTTGAGTCTATAGGTAGCAGGACATCAGGAGAAATACGCCCACAGGATGATATGAACTCATTATCATTACCATAATATCAATCATACCCACCAGAGCCACAACACCCTTATTATACTCCATATTTACAATCTACATATGATTATGGTGTGCATTTGCTTGCGCCGATCGTTCCCGTGTATATTCAATATCCATATTATATCATCGAAAAATTATAAAATTCTTATTTTTATAAAGACTATGTGAGATGTTATAACGAGCAATATTATCAGTGGATAAGTTTTGAAAAATATTGACAGTATTTAACGCAACATTCCAGTGTTATTCTTGTACTAGCAAATGAATTCTTTGATTCTCTTCGTCATTCTACGTTCAACTAGATATTAGTTTTAATTATTAAACTATTATCAATTATGTATTGAATGTTATTATGTGTTCAATTATATTATGGAGTATTCAATCATATTATGGAGTGTTTAATTATTAATATTAATTTTAATAAATGTATTCAATTATATTATGTGTTGAATAATATTTATATTCAACTGTTGGTTTATCTTTAATAAAATAGGTTATTTACAAAAATATATATTATGGAGTATTCAATCATATTATGGAGTGTTTAATTATTAATATTAATTTTAATAAATGTATTCAATCATATTATGTGTTGAATAATATTTATATTCAACTGTTGTTTTATCTTTAATAAAATAGGTTATTTAGAAAAATAATCTAAAGATAAAACATTGTAATGTAGATTTTAAATTTTAATACATATATTTAGACAAAAAAAATCAAAGATTGACATACCAAAGATCCAAAAACATCTCTAAATATCTTAAAAAAATTATTAAAAACATTATAGGGAGCGTGCTACTAGCACCCGGGGGAGAGGGGCGTGCCGCTCGGCACACCCCGTGCCGATGGTGGCACGACACGGCCCATGCCACTGGCACAGCCATCACTGAGTTTAATAGGTTAAAATAGAAATACCTAAATTTGGTGATCGCGGGTTCGTCAGCAAATCGAGTTGACCGACGGCTTCAAATAGCTATCGCTCATGCTCAGGAGCTCCACGTTGTTGCCTCGTGCCATAATTGCCTTCAGGGACGCCCTCATGGCTTAGTTTGTCACTGGCCAAGGGATAAGGCCGTTGGTCATCGCCGGTGACTTCTCCTCCACCTCGTGTAATTAGCGTGATTGCGAGGAGGGCTTTGGCAAGGTCAACAGACTGCCGACGACCATGATCCCAGCGATCTTTCTCCCCGTCCCTCTTTTTTTATTTTCTTCTCCACCATTCTCATCAAGATAAAGAAGGGCTGGGCTCGGGGTCAACTCGAGCCAACCTTCTATTCTATTGGGTTCAGGTCTAGGTTTCGGACACAAAGACCCAACCCGATCTTTAGTAATAGGTTGTGGGCTATAGGTTAGCCCGCAGCACAATTCCTTATAAATATTGGGTTAGGCCTTGGCCTAGCCCGATTATTATAAAAAAAAATGTTGGTTACAGCCCAGTCCAAACCTTTGGGCTTAAATTAGCCCATTTTAACAATTGATTAGTTTAAATTTCAGAGGTTATAATATTAATTAAACTAAAATTTATGTTATTTATTTATTATTAAAGGTGATGATTTCTAGCACTTAGACTAGATATTAGAGGATTTAGTTGTCTTACCTAGATTCAGGTAAGTGGTTTTGCTCACATATTTATTCATATTGTATTTCGTGTTGTTATGTCAGACCACGTATTTCTATGTACAAATTTAATTATTATATTTCTGTGCAAAACATATGATCCAATGTATTGTCGTATTTCGTGCAAATAGCAATTGTTAATAAACAAGAATATTAGTGCAAAAATATAATTGATATTTGATTTGACTTAAAAACAGTTTCGGCATAGCTCGCTTGCGACTTTCTGTGGTGACTCAAGTCTACTTGGAAGTCTAAGAGAAAAAACTTTTATTAATCATTATAGTGACTTTCTTAGATGACTCTGTCAAAGTTAAGAAACAATCACATGTTAGATCCAAAGACTTTCAAATGTGACTCCAATCTCTTTCAATGGTTAGTCGAAGAGATAAGGTACATTTATTACATAATAATACCTCCTGATGATTCTAATCAGGTCAGCTATGAGAAAAATACACGAACGTCATCTCGAGGTGACTTCTAGTTGATGTGAATCTACAAGATATTGACCTAATTGAAACAAATGATATTATTATCATTGAAAAAAATTCAATGTTAGAATCGAATATGTTATGAGATGACTTAATTATTATTTGTGCCATTATTATTGTTACTATAAGCATGCTTAGTGAAATTATCATTTTTTATATCATTTGACTTGGATTTAGTTTAAGTTATGTTTATGGATTCGAATTTATTTGGCTTTTGAGTGAATTTCACTCACTGAGATATAGTTATTAGCTCATAGAATTCCCCTTCTAAAATTCAGGTACTGGTCAGCGTGATAACTAAGCGAGATACACTGGAACTTCACCTCCACTTAGGATCTATCTTTTTTGACCTTTCAGTTTTTTTAGTCCTTATGTTTAAACTATCTATTAGTTCAGTTTGATTAGAGGCACATTAATGGTGACATTGTTTATTCCGTTGTTATTTGATTAAATTTATCGAAGTCAGATTTTCACATTAATTCTTATTATTGTGGACTTTGAAAAATTTAGTTAAGGCTCCGGGTATCTCAAACGTATTAAGATACATAGTCGGTCATGATTCCGATTTTGAATCGTGACAACTAGTCCTAGATATATAGGATACAGTGATGAGGCTCTGATACAATATTTAAACAACTAAAGGACATTGCTCTTGATTAAATTAGCAGGAAATATCCAACCATGTTGTTTGGATTTTGGAGAAGGCTTAAATATTGCCGATGACAATGTCTAAAATCAAAACGTGTCAAAGATGATTCATCCCAAGTCTGCCATGCTTTTGGGAGCCATGAAATGCTGATGGATTGCTAATCATTTCCTACAAGAACAGTAAATCTATACACAAGTAGCATCGGAGAGGCTGGTATTTAGCATCAAGCCATGACACACAAGCAGTCTGCCAGAAAAGGGGGAACAGTAGTGGCTGTAATGATCTGATTGTTGTTAAGATATGTGTTTCCTCCCCTTTTCTCCATAGGCCCCACCTTGCACCAAACCTTGATATAAGCACGGGCTAGCCATGTGATTGCTCTCTTGATGCAGGCAAAAGTTCTGTGGACCTTCTCACATGTTTACTTATTAAGCTGATCCAAGATCAGTAGAGCCCTCACTGCCCACATCATTTTGGATCTGAAACCCTCAAGGATCGAAAAGGATGGTAACAGAACCTTAGCCCAACACAAATCAATGGATTAAACATAAAGACCTAGTATACCTGTTATTACTGAAAACAACAGCTAGTGTAACTAAATTTGGTTCAAGAGATTTTCTGAATAAAGCAAATTATTCCACTACTTTATAGTTTATACTTTACAAATCATCTAGTTATCCAAATCAGTACAGAAACAGCTAAATCTGCAAAAAGGAACTAATTACTGCATGTTCAAACCTTATTGAACTGGTTCTGATGGATGCAGGCATGCAGCAAATATAATGCACTTCATAATGCGACTAAGATTACCTTTTAGTAGAAAATGTCAAATTAGTACCTCGAGTTCATCTTTGAGATTTCTCTTCCTCTAACAACAAATAAATAATGGATTTCACCACTTCATTATCGACACATGTAGCCATCTGAAATCAGGCAGTTTCATTAATATGATGGAGCATATATAGAAATATGTGCATGTGTATATGATAGGAAACTAAACATAGAGGAACGTTGTTTTCCATGAGCAAAGTAACAAAATGAGAATTCAAGTTTATATAAAGCATACACCTGATTAACAAAAGAGTGACCATAAAAGAAGTAATTATTTTATAACAAATCTGTCAGGTAGGTGGTTTTGAAAGTATAAATGATATAATGTATTAAATTATGAATAGCTTACTGTACAAAAAGATGTGAAGAATTCAACAATTTAATAGTCATTTGTTTCATGTCTGTAAAGAAGAATCTGGGAAATTTCATGACTAGCATTTCTGAGGAGTAATTGAGCATATCTAGGAAAAAACTTCTTCAATAAATAATTAAGAAGTAAAGTTGTCAAATTTTTAGACAACAAAATATGTAAACAGGTAGGTGAAATGGTTGATGTCTTGAAATAAAGTAATCAGGGAGGAATTTTGATATACAAATGTAATCACAGAGTTGGTCTTTTCATATTGCAATATATGTGCATATGTGTGCGTGTGTGTACATATAGAAAGATAGATTACTTAGTTTTCTTCGTCATACTGGTTTGGCCTTCTATGCCAAGAAGGTGATCAAGACACTGCTAGCACACATGGCAAGGCATGGTTATACAAATATTCAATACAACAAAAAAAGTATGATGCTAGATATTTTCTTTAACAAAAAAGAGAATCTTCTTCCTAGGTTTCATTCTTAATGTGCAAAAAAATTCCAGAAATATCTTATTTTAGTAGATGACTTAATACCTCTGGCTTTCTTATCAACTCTTTCAAAACAGCATCAAGTGTCCTGCGGAGTTCTTTAAACAGAACAGCGGTCTGTGCAGGGGCAGTCAACTTTAACCACCCATCAATAATAACCAATCCTGTCTAGGAAAAAGAAATACTAATATCTCAAATTTTTTGTAAAATAAGAGACCCACACTCAAACATATGACAATCAACATTTTCAATACAGAAAAAATGCTTTTTATTACTTTTACTAAGATATAGTCGGAAATAACACGATACAAATCATATTTAAATATCTAATATATGAATATTCGACCTTAAATAATTGAAAACTTGCTCATTTGACCAAGTATGGTCTTCTAAAATAGATACAGCTTCAATTTATGTATATAGAGTTATAGACAGCAGACATATTTTCTTCTAACATCGCTTAATCGTCAACAAAGCGATCCATCCAGCAGGGTAGCTGGGTTGAGTTGACATCCTCCCAGTTAAGGAGTTTGCTTCTCAATCGTCAAACTAGTATGTCAAAGTCCACAAACATGGCGGATAACATAGAAAAATGTACAATGTATGTTTAAGCACCATTGACACTACAAGTAGGCACCCAATCTATAATAAAACTTAATCTTCCCTTCATAAGGTAAGATATAAATATGCATCCACCTCATGTTTTTTTTCTGAAAAAAAAATAATTTAGTAATATTGCTAAATCTACCACATGCTTTCACAGCATTATGTATCCTTCCAGCTTTCGATTCTAATCTTACATGATACTTAGCATGCCTCTGTTGTGGCAGGTTGTTATTTCTAGACTCCACAACTGGATGAGCAACCTCTCCAATCTCCATCACTAATGTGATTGTATCTTAACAACTTTTGAGCAGCAAGTTAAATTGGACAGTGAAACAGAATCCTGTGTGTTTACCGCAATGGGTAGACCAAGAGCTAACAGTTATCAAGGAAGGATGGTCTTGGTTCTTTAATACAAAAAAGAACTAAAGCTATGATTAGATTTAAAAAATACAAAATGTTCCTCTCTTAATGTAGAAAGAAAAGTAAAATTTCTGCTTCTCCAACTGTTAATAACAATTTGATAGCATCTAGTCATACACTCCTCCAATGTCCAAGAGTCAGATTTCCTCTCCATTCATCAGCATTAACAACTTCACTAAATACACATCAAATAGTTAAAGTTCTACCTTTTTTTGTTCTTTCCTTTATTTTGGGAAAGTGCACTTAAAAGCTTTTCTCTAGAATTTCCATTAACTTCAAGGAGTGTAGAATAGATTAAGCTCTCATATGATTTCTCATGAAATCCTAATAACATCGTATGGTCTTCCAGAATCATCATCTTTGGTTCTCTGTTATTTCAGTATCTATTGTCATTTTGCTCAGATTTCTCTATCTAGGCACTTTTGATTCCCACTTCAACTGCTTGCTACCTATTTTCTGTAACTTGGTCACACATTTAATACTAACTCTCATGCGGTAAATCTCCTATGCAACACCTGCTTGACTTCACTGTAAAGAGACAGCATATGATGGTGAAAATCAGCAGCTCGACCAAAAATAAGTAGCTCTTCAAGCAAGAACCTGAGACTACTTGGACAGCTATTTGAACATCTCTTACAAATTTTGAAATGATCCTATTCAGTTATTTAGGTTAATCCGAACTAAATGAACAGCATTTCCAAAATCATCCTGATTTTTGCTTGTACCAGAATGAACCCTTTGTCTCAGATGGAGGAGGGGATGGGAAAACTGAGAGATGGAGGGAAGGAATGGGAAAATGTTGGACGACAGCAGAGGTTGCAAACAATAGAAAAGAAAAGGAATCAATGCCAGTGAGGAGGAATTGATAGCAAAGAGGTGGAACTAATGACAGAGGTACATACAACCTACTTCTCGCTTCTTGACTCCATTCTCGTGATGACAATCCATCAACTTAAGACATGCCAACCAACACAAAGTTTTGTGTGACACTAAAATCCTTGCCTTAATGCATTTTCCAGCCTACTGTTGGAAACTTGCAATCATCACAAAGTTCTTCAGTCATAACTAGAAGTACAAGGAAAGGGGATATAAGACATGTCAGTTGCACATTGTCTCATCACTTCATTTTTCCTTTTTGGCAGACAACCACCGGCATTGCCACACAACACAGGCACAGCAAATCAAATCTCTAAACTGCAGATGAGGTTTCACCAGATTGATAGAAGATTTTGAAAGTTATGTTAGTCCATTACTCCATTTGTTCCACGTGAACAAAAGTGCAGTTAATATAAGTGAAGAAAACACAATTTGGACGATATAAAACCAAAGTAGGATCACCTGATGTTGGATGGCCATGGAACCACCAAACAAAAGAATTGAATAGGGAGAGATGATAGTAGTATCTCGTAAAAATACCTTGCTTGTCTCAACCTACAAAAATAATGAAAATTCAGTTATACCAATATCAGAAAGTCTAAATTATTTCTTCTGCAAGCATGTAGAATTTTTGACTATTTAAGTCAGGCAAAATTTTTTATTATGTGTCTAATTCTTCTTTAACTTAACTATAAGACTGAGTGAGCTAAAAAATCGCTAACTAAGACAGCGATTTTCAAATCACTAACTGGGGTCAGCAATTTATATGAAAAGTTTTAAATCAGTATGAAAATTGCAAAGTATGATAGAAAAAACTTTTATAAAATCTCTTACTGAATCGACAATTTATATTTGAGTCACTGAACTGGAAAGCAACTTATATGAAAATATTTTCTCTCATACTTATAATTTCATAGCGGTTTTTTAATTTTCATATAAGTTGTTGACCAAACGACTTAAGTTTGGAGATCGGTGTCTCAGTTAGCGATTTTTTGACTTACCTAACCCTCTATTTAAGTTTTGAAGTATGCTAAACGTATAAAAAGAAGTTGGGGAGACCTAGATTGGTCAAGAACTCCAAGCATGTAGGGTACCAGAATGAAATATAACATGAACATCTCGCAAGTATAACTAATAATTCAGAAAAATCTAACCTTTACTAGAGCATACATGCAGTTAGATAATTAAAAGTGAACAAATTCGATTCACAATGTAATTATATATGAGTTTTATTATATATCCTAATTATGAAATATAATGATTATTCTCTTAAAAAAAAGATCCAGCTCATATTTATCTCATACTTATGATGGGAAGTTGAAGCACACCTAACTCTTCCTATCAAGCTGGTTGTTTATGCATAGCAAGGCTCCTTAGGTCCAAGGAGGGCAACTTCTCAAACATGAATCATATGCAAAGTCACACAGCATAGCCCACTTAGAAATTAACAGTACTCATGCATGTTTCTCTATAGAGATATGGGTGTCAATTAGCATTCCTCATAGTATAAAGAAATAAGATAGTGTTTGGTTGTCGGTTAAGGTGAAACTAGTTTAGTTATTCTCATTTCTTGCTCTTTAAATTGTACCGCTAATTTGATTTAGGGAAATAGGATGTTTAGTTATAAACTAGAATAGTGGTATAATAATGGCCTTTGATTGGACATGCAATTCAAATTAAAGTTGAGCTAAAAAGTAAAATAAAAAATGAGAATTGCTTTGTCATATTTGAATTGAAGCAAGTACATTGGTAGTGGATTGGTGGGATGGATGGACTAAACCACCAAAATATTACTAAAACTAATCTTCACCTCAAAAAATTTGTCCATTTTATGAGCTCTGTTTTGCAATGTGGACATGTATGTACCAAATATCTGCTTATAGGAACGTAGTGCCTATATATATATCAGGAATGTGTATAGGTAAAACAGCAAATGCTCATCTACATAACCAGAGTACTTACCACTATGTAAGCAACATAACTTTTGTAGGTATTTGATCTTATCAAGGGTAAAATGATAAATTTATTTTGGGATTAAACTCATTCTACATAGGGGTGGCAAAAATTGACCCGATACGATAACCCGACTATTAATCCGGTTTGAGTTTAGTCTAATCGAGTTCAGATCATAAACGGGTCAACCCGCCTAACCCAATTATTAATCAGGTCATATTCGGGTTTATACCACTGACCCACTTGACCTGTTTAAGTAAACGGGTCAGGTCAACCCGCCAATATATATATAATTCTAAGTTTCTAATCCTAAAACCCAACCCAACTCCTCACTCCCAAAGAGGCATCGTCGCCCCTTACCCATGTCCCATGCCCAATCCCTTACCCCTCACTCCTCACTCCTCATGTTGTCGCCCCTTACCCAAGAGGCCAAGACCACCTCCCAAGACCACCTCCCTTCCCAGCTCTCCTCACCATCTCATGGCAACTAGCTCCTCGCTGGCGGCACAAGTGCGCAACCCTAAGGCATTGATCCGGCCCCCACCTCTCAAATTCAACTATGGTACGATCTCCTCTTGGGCTAAGATTTGAGCTATCCCATTTTCAGATTTGGACAGGATTTAGCACGAAACTTTGAAAGAGGATTCAGGAAGTTATAGCTGTTGGATCAATGTGAAATTTTGATATGTTGTAGCCCTGGAAAATAACTTTCCAATGAATCTAATTTCAGGAAAATCGGATGACGGAATCTGGAGATATCGTCAAATAAGTAGGCGAACGTCAGAGAGTCCGTCTATGGATCCATAGATGGAGGCACGAGATCCTAGGTGGATTATGGAGGTGGTAGGCCGGTGGTAATGGGGTGGCGCCAATGAGTAAGGTGGTGGTGGAAGGATTATGGATGATGAAAAGGGTTAGGACAAAGGTAGAGAGATTTGAAGAAGGGGGAGGAGTGGGCCACCCTAAGAGTCTAGAGTGAGTGGCCGGTCGAGGGAGGCAAGAAGCGGCGGAGCCGAAGAATGAGGGAATGAGAGAGAAGGAGAAGAAGATTAGGGCAAAAACTCAATCCATTCAATAATCCCTCTTTGGTTGTCATCCACACCTTAAGAAGCTAACCAAACAATTTAAAAATGATAATTATTAACCCTAGAAACAGTGGATTTCCGCCAACCGCATTCGAACGGGGTTGAACACGTTCAAACGCACAAAATGTGTTCTCTGTCGATGCGAACTTGATGCAAGCGTTCGAATGCGCCCGATCGCGTTCGAACGCACATTTCACGTTCTCTGTTTTTGTGAACCTGATGCATGCGTTTGCAAATGCATTCGAACGCGGGTGGTGCGTTCAAACGCAACATACATAAATTTTATTTTTCTCTGAATAAAACACTAAAACAATAAGAAAAGACACCCATAAGAGGTATCCATGCTCGAAACGACATCGGTAAAGTCCGAATCGTATCAAACTACAAGTTGGCGGTCATCGACGATACCCGCTCTGCCATAGAGGCGGCGCATATAGAGCTGATGGATATGGCAGCATGCGCGCCTTGTTCCAATCCAGAGTTGATGGATCTAGAGGCAGCGCATCCGGCCCTCACCTCCCGGAGTTGATAAGCGGCGGTTCAGCCCCGTCTCGATCTGACAACACAAGTTCGTCGAGCCGAAAGCCATATGGTTGATCCGCACGTCGCATCTCTCAGAGGAGTCAACCGCCGGCGTAGTGCGCGCTGTGCAGCCGATCAACGTTCTCGTCGATCTCTAAAGGAGCAGGCAAACAATTGATCCATTATTCCTTTTCTTTGATTAGCATGGGTTATTTTCCTTAATTATTCTTTAAGTAATGTTAAAGATATGATATTGTCATATTAGATCAATAACATGATAAATCAGTAAATATTAAACTTTATGGATTTATATTAAATGGGTTAAACGAGTCGTGTTAACGTGTTTGGTTAACATGACACGTTTAAGTATACAGGTTAGACGATAACCTGACTCATTTATTAAACAGGTTAAGCGGGTCGGGTAGTGTTACCCATTTATTAATCAGGCTGTGTTCGTGTTTATCAAATGCAATCCGTTTATTAATCAGGTCGTGTTCGTATCAAAGTAAAGTTGACCCGACCCGAATCCAACTCAACCCAATTGACACCCCTAATTCTACATAAGGAAAAACTAGTTTAGCCTACTTTCTGCTCAAAACAAAAGCTCCCGCCCAATATTAATCATAATCCTATTACTAGAGAGGAGAGAAGAGAGAGAAGAGAGGAAAGAGGAAAGAGAATTTTTGACAAGACGTGGAAAAAGATCCAAACCAGCATAAACAATGTTTCTATTTGATTTAGGGATAGTCTTATGTTTGATTACAAATTTAGACTTGTGTTCCTTGATCTAGATTAATGAATTCCCTAACCAGCATCTGAATGAAGCCTAAGGCAATGTCTGGTTGGTGCATAAGCCTTCCTTATTTGCGAATTGACTCCTTATTTATAAATAGCACACCAAATACCACTTTCTCTAGAAGTATGTTAAAGTATAGTCAACGTGCATAACTTCAATTTATGCTTCTTTCTATCATCACTTTAAGTCAGTTCAAATTTTTAATTCTTCCAAAACCAGATATATCTACAGAACTTAAAAAATGTTTTTGATATGATACACCTTAAACTCAAGTACCCATCACATTTTAGAACTTATGGATATTTATTGTTTCCTCGTTAAAAATGACTAGGCCTCGTTTGGTCAATGTGTAAGCCTTAAACATGAAATAGGGGTTTGTGCACATTTAGTAAGAAGAGAGGTGTGATACCTTTATCACACTTCACCTGAGATAAAAAAGCATGCATAACTTAAAGTAATACATGTTGACCACACTTAAGCTTTTCCAGATAGAGAGTGATGTTATGGTGTTATTTATAAATAAGGGAAGCTAATGCATCAACCAAACACCAAAAAATAAATGATGCATATCAAACTTATACTAAGAAAATATTGATGCAAAGTAACATTCTTGAACAGAGTAGATTTGGGAATCTGAACATGCACCTTTTCAAGGAAGACTAGAAATGGATACTGAAAGCATTTCAAGCTATAGTTTATAGAGGAGGGATGTATGTGAACTTCACGTCTTCCGTCATACCAAAGAGGACGATCTTTCAAAGATATGATATCAGGAAATGTTTTACTGCCACCTAGAGATGCGCTGTCAATGCCTTCTATGGTTGCAGCAACATTGGGATATAGTCCTGCACATATGATTGCCTGCAAGTCACAGCAAGGAACTTCCATAAATCATAATCCTCCAAGCCAACAACCCAGGTACATGTACATGACAGGAAAGAAAAGACAAGACAAAAGGCCAGTAGGAATAAGAGTACCAATATCAACACATTCACTATCTAACTGAAGAAAAATACTATGTAACTACAAGAAGAGGAGGCAATAATAACCAATACCTATTATATCTAGAAATCTACACATGAGAAAAGATACTCCCACACTGTTGAAACATTTTTTATCTGGGTGATGTTATGACTATGGAACTTTAAATCCGGTACAGAGAGCCAGATTTTCCAGCTCACAGATAGCAAAAAAATAAGGAACAATTATCTCAATCTCAAAAAAAAGGGGCAAGGGAGCCAAGTCCTTATATTTTGAGAAAACATGCTCGAAGAACTAGAATGAAAAAGGATACATATGGGACATGTTCTAACAAGTAGCATTGAGTACGTTTCATTGGTAACAGGAATTCCTCTATTCAATTATAGGGCATCTTACATGGAGGACGGCTCCATGCATCTAATAGATAATATATACATTCTAATATTTTCTAATTCAACAATTTGAATATTAAAAGGATTCTCAAACTACAATAAGTACAAATTTGAAAAATTGAAAAGGAAAAAAGATTTCAGAAAATGTAAGAACTCTTTTCTACTAAAAAAAATTAAATACAGCATGAAAGCGCTACAAAATATAGGTGACAGCATTTATCTGCATTTGAAGCCAATACCAGAAAAGTACCTTAATGATTGTAGAATGATGTGCATACATATTGAATGGCAGAGAAATATTAGCAAACCAACTGTCAAGCTTATCTTTCCTTCTACCATCATTCTGCTTGAGAAAAGAAAAGAAAAAACATTTCTTAGCCGTATTCTAAAGAAAAAGTCTACAGGTCATGATAGAAGTACCTGATAAAATAGGAAAAAGCAACATGAAAGAACATTTGAACATCATTCCAAGTAATCAAAAACTTCTCTGGTTCACATGAATAAGATGAGTTTATGGAAGTGAAAACAATGAGACAAATGTATCTGTATATCTTCTCATGTCTGTAAAAAGTAAAAACCAAAATGACCCAATAAGGTTCAGATGTTTCGATGAAGCATCTAAGGAACAATGTGAATTAAACTATTATGTGGTGTCATTTGGGTTATCCAGTCATACAGCCAACCAAAACTTGCTTGATTTTAATACAAAGCTAAA
Organism: Typha angustifolia; assembly: GCF_048772165.1. Taxonomy (NCBI): domain Eukaryota; kingdom Viridiplantae; phylum Streptophyta; class Magnoliopsida; order Poales; family Typhaceae; genus Typha; species Typha angustifolia. Next base: position 758,588 of record NC_133250.1, read on the forward strand.
AGTGGTATCTGCTATATTACTAGTATACTCCATACTTTGACATTAAGCAGCTAGGTCTATAAACAGTCATGAGTTATCATAACACGGAACATGGCACAAGATAAATACGTGTCAAAAGAGGATCAAAGCTGTCAAATATCAAATGCATCGAACTTATTCACTACATTTAGGATAACCAAGGTAACCTCCTATCAGTAGTCTTCTAAGTTCTATCAATCTGAGCCAAAACACAATCACAAAACTAGCCCTTGAGGAAAGAATATAAAATTTTAAGAAAAACCCTGTAACACTAAGGTAAGATGATAAGATATTGATGCATCTTATCTACCTTATGATCTATAGAATGTAAATGACAAAGGAACTTTAGTTAGACCAAGATTTCCAAATTTATCTCATGGAAGCAAAATAAGCCAACAGAAGCACTTACATCTTCTAGAAACCCAGAGTAATGACTAGCTTGGAAGTAGTATACACCACAAAAACTCCAAATCATACTAACAGAATATAAAATAAAACATAAAAGAAATATGTAAATGAAATCAAAGCAGATGAAATACGGCAGATTGACAGTAAACACCAGAGAAGCACACATGATGACAGTTAGTAAAAGAAACTCAAATTATTGCATATCCATACCATAATAAATTCAGGGAGATCAACAAGCCCAATATCTGCTAATAGACTTCCAAATTGTATACGCATGTCCCTGCCATGTTGCTAAAAAACATATCATGCCTTTTCAAGCATCTAGAATCACAGAAATAGCATTTCTGGTAAGGATGTAAGCTGAGGAAAGCATTATATCAGACATTCTCCATCGCGAGGTGCCATTTCAGATCCACAACATCACAGTGATGTAACTAGGGATGAAAACGAGTTGAATTATATCTGACCTGACCCGATTCCATATTCACTTGGGTCCAGATAAGGTAGCAATACTGCTACCTAGTCCGGATCCGAATCCAGATACGGATAGGGATTTTGCAAAGTGTTTGAATCCAGATATGGTTAGTTACATTTCATTTGGATCCAAATAAGGATATCGAATATCTGTTTATTCTGACTCTAATGTTAAGTAATTGGATGCAGACCCAGATCCATATCCTGTCTGTTTTCACCATTTTGCAAAAGATTATTTCCTCTTTAATACCCTAACCCAACTCCTCCCAGGCCATCACCAATCACCATCCTGTTGTCACCCAACACCAAGCCATTGTCATCAAAGTGGTCATTGCCCATTGCATCGGCCTCTAATCTGGCAAGGATTCTGTCAGTGGCAAAAGATCTGAGGTACCACGGCCAGCAAACTAGCGGTGAATTGCCAACTCGCACCGCACAACTCTAAACCCCTCTCATAGATCAGTAGCCAACCACATTTATAGAACTAAGCTGTTTGGGAGCTCTAACTTTAGAATCCAGATTTTTTGCAAACAAGAGATTTGAATGCCTAACCAAGTGATTACTGTAGAAATTATTTTTTAAGTAATCATTCTGGTTTTAGTGGTTGGTGATATGTTATAAATAAATCCTAATAATCTAATTTATCATCATCCTCCCTGTTTTTTACTTCCCTCACACACCCACCCCCACTCCACATCAGTCTGCACTCTGCAGGCATGTTGTTGCGGCAGTCAGCAACCTTGCCGGCACTTCAAACTGTGACCTCCTCGATGTGGCGACCTATGACATAGTTGGCGTTGCAGCCTGTGTGACTTCACTGTGATAGGGGTTGAAAGGTAGTGCATAATAAGGTATAGGGCAGAAAGAGATGTGAAGGGTGAGTTTCATGATGATCTCTGTAACGTTTTTGCATAGATCAAAGTAGATTAGTTTTTACCCCAAAATTTCAAGCCTTTTGGCATCTAAGCAGGTATTGGGATTAAGAACTCTGGAACTCACAATTCCAGAGTAATAATTAAATTACTCTAGTAATTGGAAGATGCTAAACACCACCTAAATCTTCACTGTCCATAAATTGTCTCTCGGTTGGGTATTCTGTAGTTGTTTTATTCCATTATCGTTATTATTATTATTTATGTTTCAACAGAAGTTTGTGTCTTGTAACTCTTGTTCATTGCAGTTTCTAGAAGATGTCTCTAATCCAAGTTTGTGAGGAAGTGTTAAAATATAATAGCCAATTTAAGAATAAGAAAACTATCAAATCTATCAGCTATTCTTGACATAGATGCATCCATTATACAGTTTCAAGCATTTAAGTTAGTCGCAATACACAGAAAATAAAAGGAGAAAAGATAAAGTTGTGATGCACAAAAACTACTAAGTATATTCATATTTGATCTATATCTATATCCATTTAAGAGCCCTATTCGACCTGTATCCGTATCCTTTTTAAGAACCAATGTTTACCCCATCTATATCCATATTCATTTAGTCAACATATAGTTTTAAATTTTTATTCATCCAATATCCGTATCCAAATGTGAGTTGATCCATATCCAATCTGTTTTCACTCCTAGAAGTAATTGAAACTATTGATCTCAAGATCATAGAAAACAAGATTCACTTGCTAATATTTTGAGATACAAGCAATCAAAAGAGTCTTGAAATTATGAGATAGTAAAGTCATAGGACAAATTTGTAGCCTTTACAATTTACAAATAACATTATGTCATTCAACAAAGATCTGACCTGATCATGTACATAACTGAATTGTTCAAGAAGAACTTACGGCAAAACTGTTGAGCAGATTTTGCTCCATTCTGCAAAAGTATACAGATTTATTAGAGTAACTACCGGTAATTGTTGTCCAATTGTACAAAATTACTGGATCAGCTAAGCATATCTTATACATACAACTAAGTCAGTTACCAATTAGCATTCCCCCTTATTGAAATTAACAGCAAGGTACTAAATATCACGGCACAATTCATGTTGAAATCTCGTTGACACGAGACATGCAAGTGGAAAGGCCTACATACCCTTGTACATCTACCTATATATATATATATAAGTAATATGGATGTGCAGAAGCTCATCCTTACAACTGCACTTTATCTTCGTCCACCTTAAGATGATATGCTTTTGCAATCCCCATCCACAACCAATAGCTAGAGACCTATTTAAATTCTTTTCCAAATTTCTAAAGTAAAACTCTCTCGGAAAATCTGTCAGTCTGTGTTATATATATATATAGCAACTGTAAACAACCAGACGCGAGAAATCACCCCTAGTCAACGGGGATCCTGCACCCAACAGAGAAGAGCCTTATCTCATAACTGATATTGAAAACTGATACCACATCATAGGGCCAGTAGGGTTGATTCCATGGGGAAAGGGGGTTACTTTGTTGCTGCCCGACCTTGAACCCCACACAAAACCCTAGAACTCAAGTCAACATGAATTACTTCCTCCCTGTACGAAATCCTCCAACAAAACCCTATGGAGCCAACTCTTTCTCCATGAACTTGTGTGGATGGTGAAGGACTATCTGGTAACAACGCAAGTACTAATTTTGACATGACCCTTGTTTTCATGCCAACACAAGGTGTGCCAGCAAGGTCCATGTGTGCCTGACAGACATTTCATACCAGAAGTTTAACGTCATGAGAACACATATGTAAAACACACATATCTGTCGTCTTTCCCCATCCATTTGAACCATTCACCATCAGTTTTGGCCTCATATAGAGAATCCAACATCCACCATGCCCTCATAAGCCACCCTCCTTTGCCTCTAGCTCCCAACCTATCATATCAGGATTAGGGTTTCTTTTTCTTGTTGCAGCAAGTATGGTCAAAGGGTAGAATATGAAAAGATTAAGGTTTAAATTACTTAGCTCAGGCTGAATATGATTTTATCTGACCTGGAAACTTTTATATATAACAACTTCAACTCAAATACTCAATTTCAAAGAACAAAGCCTCACAACTAATCCTGACCCTAAATACACATGACTAGCAACTGTCGTTGTTCCTCTCCTCTCTGCCTTTTCCTTATGTTTCTTCCTCCCACATTGTTGTCGTTGATCCTGCCTATGTTCCAACTTCACCAATTTTGTTCCCTCTTATTCTCTCTCCCTCACTCTCTTCCTCTTCCAAAAAAATTTTGTGTCCTGCAGCAAGAGCCATGTCATGGAACATAAATTTTTGCCAAGCGGCACTTCTGTTGTTAGTTTCATGAATATACACTAAAGATTGCATAGCAAGAAAAAGTATGATCTTAATATTTCAATATAAAATGAAAATAGTTTAAAAACCTCATGCAAAATCCTGGCCCATTTATTGTAGGCTACAACCATTAAAAGGTGGTCTGACTGTTTATTATCACCATTGGAAGCAGCTCCATCCATGCTATCATTTACTAATGTAGATTTTGCCTTCTCTACATTCTGTTTCTGCAATACAAATATCAGTATTAAGTCAACTCTAGCAAATCCAATAAGCTGCAAAAAAATTTATTATACACCAAATTTCAGATGATACCTCATCTTTGGGATAGACAAATGGAAACTTATAACTCAAAAATGCAGCAATTGAGAGAATTGGTGATAAGCAACCAAATATTGCACCATACAACATCATCTGCAAAAATAAACTTTAGTATGCTGTATGCACAAAAATAATATAAAGAATTCTAATCATTTTTTACACATATCAAAAGCATTGTTGACAAATTCTAAATCATAGTGGAGAGAAGAATAAATGGGAAAGGATGGGTTGGAGGTGGGAGAGAGAAGAAAAGAATTATCCAAGACGCCATCAATGTACTTCAAATTAACGGTAACCTCGATTTTGCGATGGAAGTGCCAAAATCTTTTTATTTACTCATGTAACAATGATCACTCAACAATCTAGATGCAACATGTAGTATTAATCTTTAAGAACCATCATCAAGGAAACCGCTTATTCTGTATTTGGGTTCCAAAACAATCAAGTAATGATAAATATTTAAGCACACCTTTCCTATCAGAACATCCACAGGTAGTTTGGCCAAATGATAACCAAGAGGTGACAATTCTTCATCTCCTTCAAAGGCTCCAACCTGGAGAAACCAAAGATGAAGTATTAGCTGCTTTGTATGTATTCACTAAATGTTGTGAAGATATTCTCAACACTTTCCAACAGTATTAAAGTGGAAAGACAAAACAGGGGAAATTTGCATAAAAAGAACCCTACATTATTGGCTTTTTATGGTTTATACCCACCTTATCACTTTTTCTATAAAAGCCTCAAGATTTTATAAAAAATATCCATTCAACACCTCAGATAATTCACCTTACTTTAACATATAAGAATCTAGAATGGAATGTTCTATCTTATTCAAGGGGATACTTTTCAAATTCCAAAGTTACCCTTACCAATGCCTGGCAATGAGCTCACATGGAAGGGTTTTGCTCTCAGGTCACATAACTTTTGTCTCAATTTTTTCTTTCTAATTTATATTTTCAGTTTCAAATTATCCATAGGTCAATGAGTATTCCCAGTAAGGTTATTTTGGTAATTTAAGAGTATTAGTTAAATTTTATGATGGTAACAGCAAGATGCTTTGATTGTAATATTTTGGTTTTAAACTTTTAATTGGATACTTTTTATAAAAGGCAGGGGTGTTTTTTGGTAAAAGCAAATAAAACAGATTGAACCATGGAAAGTCCGTAAAGTAGAGGGATTTCTGAAAATTTCCCAAAAAAACAGATATAATTTGCAAATTTTACAGATATCATAAGAAATAAAGTATTACCTTATATAACAAGTCCACTGCAGAGGAAATAGTTTCTTCTCGTGGGGGTTCCATTGCCTGGTAAATGTTATGTCAAATAGCAAGTCTTATAAAAGGTACTGTTGTCAATATTGATGGCAAAAAACATATCTGTTATTTAAAAAAAGAAGTTATAATACAGAGACTGTCATGAGAAAGGGAAAAGAAGGGAGACTGAAAGAGACATGTATGAAGATACATATACACATATCAGCATGCAAAGTTGCACAAGCACTTAAACACAAACACATAAGTGCTCGCACAAATGCCCGCATACAGGCATGTGTATAGTGTGTACACACACAAGCATGTGCAGTGAGTGTGTGTGTAGAGAGAGAGAGAGAGAGAGAGAGAGAGAGCATACCTTCAGTAGGAAGGATTTTATATCTCCCAAAGAGAGTGATTTTATCTGTAAACACAACTCAGTCAATGGCATCCGCAACATCTCCGGCACCTGTATTATTAAGTACAAAAGGTAATCACACAAACCTAGTGTTAAGGAATTTAATGACAAATAAAAAGATTACTAATATATCGAATAAGGTCAAAATTATCAGACCACAAGGTCCTCATGCCATAGAAGTACGTAAGAATAAAGAGCTCAACAACCAGAAGATCACAACACACCATGGCTAGCGGCCAAATTTAATTTCTAAACACAACTCGCTCAACACCATCCGCAAGATATTAGTAAATTACAATTATTTATTAGTTTCAAACTTCAGTAAGGATTCACCCAAACTTAGTGCTACATAGTTGAAACTACCAATATTACAGAACTACGTTACTGGTATAACTAAAGAAGTTGAGATCATGTCTGTAAGGTCCTCAACTCCTCATGCTTGAGTATCTAAAAACAAAGTGGTTATTAACCTGAAGATGACACACCACAAAGGATTAGCGCTGAGTTACAAGAAACAGCCTGCCATTCTTTACATGTTAACATTAATTAAACAATCCAAGAAAAATAGTCAAGATGGAGAAAGGAAATGATATTTAGAAACATGAACGTTATAGAGTGGTAGCAGCAGCAACTGAAGATCATGGTACCTCTTGAAGATGGGTTGACATGTCCGACAGAGAGCACATTCTGTGCCGGTAAGAACAAATTCAACTAAAGTTAGAGGTGCCACATGTTAAAAGGAAGACCAGAGGGAAATGGAGAAAGAAATGAAAAAAATCATGGTGAACCATGAGTAGCAAAGCCAAGGGCTAATCTTTGAATGTAAGAAAACTAATCTCAATCCCAAATAGATCTTTTGTTGCTGCCAAATGTATTTTCTATCCAGTACAGCTCAATAGCATACTTGCAACAGCAAATGCTTTGTGTCATGAATATCAACATGGAAACTTTTAAAATTAACATAGCAAAACACATACACATACTCGTTTTTTCCAATTAAACACTACACAAGGCATAACGATAACCTGAAAGGGGCGCATGAGTATTTCAAAACGATGGCAAGTATAGAAGCAAAAGCAGATTCCTGGTTTCACACGACCAGCTCTTCCTTTTCTTTGCTTTGCATTTGCACGTGATATCCAATCTTCCACAATGCTTGACATTTTCTGCAAAATTCAGGATAGAATGGCTGATAAGCATGCCTCCAATCAGATATACTAACCAAATGTGTGACTTGTTAGTAGGTGAGTTCAACCTCCATAATAACTCATACATGAACCAAAGGTTGCTCTTCAAATGAAATGACATGATTGTAATGCAAATAAAATTTTCTTATACCGATGAATATTATAGGATTAGTCATTTACCTCTTGCAAATAATGTTACAGAAATTATCAGATTTGTTTACCAAATGAACTATAATATTTTCCAAAATTTTAAGCTAACATAGAGACAAACAAATTTTGGCCCTTTTAGTTTCTTAAGTCAAACATATGATATCAAACCTTTGATTGACTGCAAAAACAGAAGTCATAAACAAATATACCAAGCATTGAGACCTAAGTATGACTGACATCAATTTGATCTTTCAGTATGGCATTAAAGAAAAGGTGAACCTTTTGTGGATTGTAACGATTCTCCTTGTGCTTTCCAGTGTCAATAACATAGACAACATCATCAATTGTTATGCTGGTCTCTGCAATATCTGTGGCAATAATTACCTGTAATAGATAAGAGAAACATGAACTCAAGAAATCAGATGTAGAGCCTTCAGATAGCCTATTCTAACGTTCACTACGAACTTCAAATTAGTCAATAATAATATATGAAATTTAAACTCATTTTTGTCTAAGATATCTTTCACTTCCCATCCCTTTATTGACCTTACTGAGGTGTTTTCATGTGTTAATTAATCAAAATTTGGAATAAAAATTAGAAAGTAAACTGGAACTGAAAGATCTCTGTTCCATCACTTTGTTTCAAGAAAAAGATTACTTGCTCTGGAAAAAGAAAATAATAGAAAGAAGAAAAAGGATGCCATAGTTCTGGAATATTCCCTGCTTTCAAGCAACCTCTCATTCAGCAAAGTCAATGTAGAAATTCTGGAATAGCAGGATGGCATAAAAATCATTCAATTGAAGAGCAAACTATTTGGAGGCAAAGTATACTTTCAATTCATAAGTTTCTTTCTCAACATAGCAGAGGAAATGACCAAGTTCTCATGTCCTAATGTATAAGTAAGAAGAATACCTTCAAGCTCTTGCTCTAAAGATACATAACTATCCTGAATATGGAAGAACTACAGTCAAACAGGTTTTAGCAACCAGCAAGATCAACAAAAAAGATACTATAATCCAGGGGCACAAGATGTTTATGATTATAAATTAGATAGAAGTTCTTAAATTACTTTGGTACACCATGTAGAAACCAAGATGCAATAAGGGTTCAAGCAAGGAGAGGAGTTGTGACCAATGAGGCAAGGGAAGAAAGGCAACATAGTTAAGAGCATGTTGAGCTTGGACCTTAGTAGAGTGATGTGAACTGAGTTACGTTAGATCACATCACGGAGATATTAGGCTCAATGGATCGATTCTAACTATCTTATTTATTCTACTTATTTGGTTTAGTCAGAATTTTAGTAGGTTAAAATTTATATGATTAGCTAAGTTCAGTTTAATCAAGTTCTGCGCAATTTCGAAAAAATAATCAGAAGATATTCATTAGAGTCCGAATATTTTGAAATTACTTGGATAAAATCGGTGACATCATGATCTACAACTTTCCCTCTGCAGCCCCTCCCCTCTCCCTCTCCAGCACGCATCGAGGTGCAAAGAGAGAAATCACACCTAATCCGGATCGGATTAGGTCTAGATTTCTCTTCTAATCTATAAATTAAACCCTAATCTCTTCTCTCTCTTTCTGCTTAATGATCTCAGCCCTCTCCTCTCTTTTCTTCCTCCTTCACCGACGGTGTCACGCCGTGGAATCGGCCTGCCGGAGCATCGTCGGAGCCAACGGAGACCACCACGTGACTCCCCCGTAAGCCCTCTCTCACCCCTCAAAGTTAATTTAAGAATAATAGGGTTTAGTAAAATACCTAATTTGGGGGTTTTCGACCTCGTCGGCAAATCTGGCCGGCCGGCAGCTTCGGGTCGCAGCCGCTACCTCTGGAAGCGCCATGCCGTTGGCCTCATGCCGTGGGCAGTCACCGTTGGAGCCCTCGTGGCTCCGGTCGCCGTCGGTCATGGGATCGACCACCGTTCGCGGGTTTTCCTCCACCTCGCGAGGACGGCGGCACCGAATGAGTATTACGGAGCTGAGGATGCACCGGCGAACCTTCGCCGCCACAGCCGCCGGCTTCGTCTTCTTCTTCTTCTTCTTCTTCTTTCTCTCTTTCTCTCTCTCTCTCTCTCTCTCTCTTCGGTTTGGAGAAGACAGACTCGGGCAACCCTAGTCTGGCTTTCTCCCATTAAGTATTTGGATTCGGGTCAGGTTGGATCCGAATCCAAGGGACCCGACCTGAACCATTAATCTGGTGGGCTGCGGGTTAGCCCGAGCCCAATTCAATTAATTCGGCTGGGCCTCAGCCCAATCCGATTTAGTTTTAAACCCATTGGATTGGGCTGGGTCAGCAGCCCAGCCCAATCCAATGGGTAATTTTAAACCCATTTTAGTTATTTTTGGTTTTTAAATTTTAAAAATATTGTTATTATTCAAATTAAAATTTTGAATATTATTTATTATTTAAGGTGGTGAATTCTAATACGTGAGCTAGAGATTTGAGGTTTCGGTTGTCTTGTCTAGGCTCAGGTGAGTGGGTTCACTCACATGTTTATTTTATTGTATTTCGTATTTTTGTCGAACTATGTAAATTTTCTGTGTGCAATTTATTTATTTCACCCTTATATGTAAAAATTAAATTGTTGCAATTTCTGTGTGCAAATCTATTTATTTCATCAGTACGTGCAAAAATTTAATTGTTTTATTTTCTGTGTGCATTTAATTATTATATTCAGTGCATCACCATACTTCGTGCAAATATTGAAATTTGTGAAAAGAAAAATGAGACTAGTATTGATACGACTTAGAGAACAGTCCCGGTATAAATCGTTTGCGATTTTCCGTGGTGACTCAAGTCTATCTGAAAGTCCAGGGGAAAGTCCTAAATTAGATCACTACGGTGACTTTCTTAGGTGACTCTGGCGGGGTTAGGGAACGGTCCTAGGAAGAATGAGAAAATTTCCTAGGTGACTCTAACTTCTCTCAACGGTTAGAGGAAAAGACAGAGTGTGTTAATCATAGGGTGATACCCTCTGATGAACATAACCGGATCAATTATGAAGAAAAGTCCCGAGCGTCATCTCGAGGTGACTTCTAGTTGATGTGGATCCACAGAATTTAGACCCATTGAGACATATGACAGTATAAATATCAAAAAGATGTTAATATGTTGAAAACGTGCAAGATTACAAGTTGTGACATCTCTTTATTGTTATCATTGTTATTATTTAGAGAGCATGCCTATTGTATATTGTGATGGATATTGTTGCTTTTAGTTTAATTTATTCAGCATTAACATGATTTAAAATTTATTTGGTTTTCGAGTGGATTCCACTCACTGAGCTATAGTTGTTGGCTCATGGGTTCTATTGTTTTTTTTTTTTTGTATTTGTGTATTTATTTCAGGTAATAGTCAGCGGGGCGACTGAGCGAGATGTACCCAGACTCCACCTCCACTTAGGATTCACCAATTTACCTTTCCGCTCTTTTGATTTTATGCTTTAGATTAGATGTTTTATTTATTTAGTTTAGAGACTCAAAAACATTAACATTGTGTTTTATTTTAATTTATTTTTATTGCAATTAGTTATAAAATTTAATAAAGCATGTTCTCATTTTATTTATATATTAGAGAGTATTAATAAGGCTTCGTGCATCTCAAGCATATTGAGATGCATGGCCGGTCATGATTCTTATTTTGGGTCGTGACATAAGTCCTCATCGCCCATATCATCTTAGCTGACGGCTACAACTTCTCCCACCTCCTTCCGCACCAATCGAGCCACCTTCTACCGCTAGCATGGTTCTCGACCAGCTTCTAACCTCCTTATTCTCTCATTAATCTCATTTTCAATCTTTTCTCTTCCTCAGGTAGCGCAAAAAATATTCGACCTTCGGCAACTATTTATTTGATATCTCAAAATCCAATCAGCCAAACTCTAAGATCTTGGATCCGATGAAAGTTATCTTCCAGAGCTACAATAAATTCAAATTTTAAGTCAATCCAATAGTTAGATCTGACTGAATCTCTCTCAAAAGTTCCATCTTTAAATCTGTTCAAAACTATCACGAATTGGATTAAGCTGGTTCGTAACATAAAGTGTCTCATGGAGTCATTCTAAAATATCCTCAACGATAAGAAAAACTCGAATTTCATGGACTCGTAGGTCAATACTGATCTAAGTTTTGATGAGAGTACTTATGAAAGATCTAAATGGTGCAAAGATATATTGAGTTTTTTCTTTCTAAAGCTGATTTTAGTAGGCATAAGATAGCCACCTCTCACCTTTGCTGAAGAATCATGTCCGAAAGAAACTTATTCAGCAATAAGGACTAATGAGCAATAACAATTAACAACTAATAACTAATAAAAGATACTTGAAACATGGAAGTTGAAAGAAACTAATTTATCAATATAAACATCAATGAGACTAATAAAACACGTACAAAGTATCTAGCACGGTAACAATCACCTTACGTATGTTTTGAGGCGGAGAGTGAAACACCTTCCGTTGATCCGTTGATGCAAGAGATGAATGCAAAGGAAGAACCCAATCAGATGACACTCCACCAAACCGGAATGAGGCAGACAATTTATCAACAAACATGTCAATCTCTGCAATTCCCTGTGAGACACATTACAATAAGAGATAAAATAAAAACAAACGTCGAAATTACCAAACAATTGATGAAGAAGACACATGCTCGAGAATGCTTACAGGTAGAAAAACAAGAATGGCACCAGAAGGGTAGTTTTCATCAATATAGCATATCAAATCTTCCAGAAGATCAAAATCAATGACATCTTCATTTAAGCGTTTCTGCATCAACAAGAAATACGTAAGTTACATCTTTAACACATAATGACGAAAAGCCACAGCATCACAAAATTTGAACTCACTAGGTTTTGGCGAGTTCTTTCACTGTACGACTTGTAATGGTCGGGAACATAATGAGGATTAACATACTCTTCAGAAAGTAGTGAGTCATCACCCCAAGAGGATAAAACAAGATTCTTTTTTCCTCTACGATTATCAACTGAACTACTAGCACGCTGTCACCAGACCCAAGGAAAATAACATCTTATTAAAATAATTGGTCACAAGAAAACAACCACAAATATACAGAGGATGAAATGCTGCCACAAACAGAGCATAAATGCTCAATTGATTTGGATGCTTAAATTCCAATATATTTTCCAATACTATGGAACAGTTTCTATAATTCAAGAACATACAAGAAAAGTTTACCAAAACAAAAGAACAGGTCCACTGATAAGGTTTTTTACATAATTGCCACCAAGTGGGACCTAAAATTAATGAGCAGTCCTGGACCAGAAGAAATTTTCGACTGACTGAAATGTTAAGACTTATCTAAGAAAAGAAAATTCTGGAAAAGCAAAGTGTAAATCAAATTTGTAATGCATATTACTGGATGTAATGCATTCACATTTCAATGAAACTGTGAATAAATCAAACCTTATCTTTATTTGGTGCCATAAATGTTCCTGATGCAGGAGAATCCAATGGAAGAATATAGTTGAGTTGTTCATAAACATCCTCAAGGAAATAAGTTGAAACTGGGTGCGTCCTCCCTTCCGCACTAATTACAGGGCAATCTCCAAAGTACCTTGAGAACAGACTTGAATCAACAGTTGCAGACCTATATATAACACAAGTAGCATGATGCGACAAGCTCTTAGTTGCATGGTTAACCATAAGTGGGTATTAAATAAAGATGGCATGTTTAGAAATTATATATGCACGTACATGAGAACCACTTTCAATTTTCGTCTCCCATCACAAGATTGCTTCTCAATCAGGCTCTTCAGTACAATCAATAAGAAGTCACCCTAAGGGAAAGAAAATAATTCTGATTATTATACGAATATAGATAAAATGCTGACGCTATACACTTGTCATTCGGACCTGAAAGTCTAGACAATCTTTATTGGTTCTTGACTATTTTACAGTCCCTAACATTTTCGGTCAATGTCTGTTGCTGAATATATTCTATATTTTATCTATTAAGATGCAATTACAAGAAGAGAAAACCAATCTTGTTGATTTAAATACAGTCTCATAATTTGAGGGGTCAAATGATTACTACATAATTCAAGTGCATTATAATCTATCCCGAAGTATTCTTGAAATCCCCGACACCTTCTCAGATGTCCAGTCCAGGTACTAGACCAGTATTATATCAAAATGTAGCAGCAGATTTGACATTATTCCCTATTAATTATAAGCAACCCATATATGAATAATCACCTGCTCATACAGATACAAAAAAGACAAAAATGAACTCTGGAGTTCCCACTGACCTCCCAAATATGAAATGACCTAACAGCTTTAAAGGGGGAGAAAGGCAGCTTTTTGCAACCAAACCTAAATGATGTGTTGATTACAACATTTGGTATCAGGAGTTAGTATGTAAATGACCCTGACATCAGTTGGGTTGGACATTTTACCACATTGACTTTATTTGTTTGTGCATTTCGTTTCTTATTGAGATTTTCTGTTCTCTTTAGCCATAATATTTTATCCACTTTTGACTTCTACATGTCCATTTAGGAACCAGGGGTGGCATAGGCACTAGACGGCTTTTGTTTGTCCATCAGCCTTATTCAAAAAAAATTATTTTATATAACAACATTTTGTCTTGGAATCATTTACTGCTAGATTCTAGATCTACATAAAGAAGTCACATAAACTGTAGATTATAAATCCGACAAGCAGTACCGAATTAGTACACCTCCTCTGCTGGATATACTGATATGCTCTTGAAGTATATTCTGTGATTTTATATTTCTTCCACTTATCTCTCATTTTCATTCCTTAAAATTGAAAAGGAAAATTTTAATGAAACATATTCTGAAGATGCATACAGGTTTATTATATGGGCCCTTTATGTGAATGCAACAAATAAACTAGCTAGAAAAGAAAAGGATCATCAACTAATAAAAACTGAACCCAATGAGCTACAATTGAGGATGCATGGGAGATCATTAGAGGTTATTTCTGTGACACAAACTAACAAGAAAAATATACTGTCATGACAGGCCGGACGGTTTTCTAGACAGGTAAGTGTATGATTAAGAAAATGTTAACCTGATTATAAGTGGGAAAAATTACAGTTTTTCCGCATCGACCCAATGAGTCAGTCACCAACTCATCATAGATGGACTAACAAATGTAAAAATCTAAAGTTCAAGTATTACGTTACAATATGAACATTGCAAAGTTGGATAAGTAGTTTCAGGATAAATAATAAATGCTACAAATAAACAGTTTCACGGAGGACGACCTGTTCTGAGAATCCACTATTCTTTTACGAAGTTTATCTTCTACTAGTAAAAGCCATAGGAGCTTTAGAGTTCTCTTTCTTTTGATAATCTTGACTGGTGGGTCGGGTACAGCCATACAGGTATCAAAAATAACCTACATCAGATTTGGTTTACCTAATTTGACCAATTTATAAATTTGTTGGGTACGAATTCAGAAATTGAATTGACCAAATTTAACCCTACTAAAATTGGAGGATTGCTGCCATGCTAAACAGCACCAATTCAAGCTCCTCTTCGACTTAATTTTTGTAAATAAAATAATATAACAAAGTTATAAAAAAAAGTACAAGAGAGAATTGTTGTGAAAACACATGGTTATCAATTATCATAATGAGTAAAAAATAACAAGTGCATTAACATATGCAACATAGAAAACACTTACCAGGAGAGATCTCTCATGTACTTCATCAACTATGACGTGAGTAACCCCATCCAAATTCTTATTTGCCTGTTATAATCCATATAGGGCGGAAAATGGAAAAAATGGTCAATTCATAACACAATGTGCATTATATTAAATTGCAAAAGGTACATACCATAAAAATACTGAAAAAACAATTAACTCGTACTGCTATAGGGGTGTCAAGCTTGTCGAGCAGCTCGGGCTCGGCTCGATTGGAGCTCGAGTCTGGCTCAACTCTGTCAGAGCTAAGCCGAGCCCGAGTCGCTGAAAGAGGCTCAAAATCAATATCGAGTCGAGCCTGAGCTGAAGCCGGCTCGCTCAAGCTCGGCTCGATATAAAACTAAATTAGAAAACCCTAATTCCCAAATTTAAGTCCCACATCCCCTCCCCGCCTCCTACCCCAAATCTAATTTCCCCCTGCTCGTCCCCTTGAACTGCCGCCGCCTCTTCCTCCTCCTTCGGCACTCGACAGTCAGCAATTCGGAACTTCGACAGTCGGCACCTGTGCTAGTCATCTCCTCGAGCTGCCGCAGTGCCGCCTTGTCAAGCTGCCACGGACCCGCGGCAGTCGTCTCCTCTAAGCTCCGCCTCACCTTCCTTCTCCAAGCCACCGCCGTCGCATTGTCCTCCTCCCGCGGCAGTCGTCTCCTCTAAGCTCTGCCTCACCTTCCTTCTCCAAGTCGCCGCCGTCGCGTCGTCCTCCTCCAGCGGCAGTCGTCTCCTCTAAGCTCCGCCTCACCTTCCTTCTCTAAGCTCGACTTAGGCTCGAATTGGCTCAATCCAGCTCGAGCCAGCTTGGTTTGAATGAGGCTTGATAATAGGCTTGTTTCAAGCTCAAGCTCGGCTCAAGCTGAGGCGAGCCGAGCCTGAGCAGCAACCGGCTCACTCAAGCTCGGCTCGTTTACACCCCTATACTGCTAGTAGTAGCAATTTTATGTATGACAACATTACCACTTTGATAAGTAAAGCTGCTAGACATTACAGTAGAATAAGATCAAAATAATATCATAATTAAGAAGAGTATTATTTACAAGCATCCTCAGCAGGACCTCTAACGAATATATCTATTAGTGAATTTCTTGCACTCTGATACTATGAAAAAGTTTGCATACCTCACTTAGTCAATGATCATATTTTGCAGGTTTAGCCTCTGCTTTGGGTTCATCAGAGAGAGAAATAATCAAGTGTGACAGTCTATTAAAGTTTTTCACTAAAAAATTGATGATTAGAAACTGAATGATAAAACAAGAGCAGCATATAAAGGCCAGGATAAATCCATGATTTATCCTCAAACCTACTTGCAGAAGAAACAATAGAACTTACTGACAATTTTCTGAGAAGAATGCCTGTTGTACAGAAAAGAAGCTTTGTCTTCTCATTCCTGAAATAAGATACAACCTAAATTACAAAAAGTTGACATTTTCTCAAACATTTGAGGACCAAAATATATGGACTGGATGACAGATTACAGAATAAGAAAGAGAGATTAAAGAAGAAAAAAGAAATGATAGTAATGGTAATTATAAGAGAAAAGATAACTTCAAACTGGCAGCATGGTTTTCAATCAATGCTGGGATTGACATCCCAGCATAAGGATATTCGACATATTACTTAAATATAGAGAAAAAAAATTACAATTTGAACACTTAAATACTACTAGCTAAAAAAGATGATATCCATACTTATTTTGAAAATGGATGGCATTTAATGTTGGAAGACAAACTAAAGCATTTTATTTTGTCTATATTACCTAGTGACCCAACAGAATGATAACAATTAACAATATGAAAGTGTAGTCACAGATAATTAGTGCACAATTCTTGCCCACCAAAGGTTCACCAAGAACCATGTGTTCTACCTTTCCAAACTAGTGATATGACCAGAATAAAAGGAAAAATAGAGAGGAACGAAATTTACATATATATATAACCTAAAGAACTGCACAAGGTGCACCTAGGCTAATTGGAGAAGGCATGATTTTGAAAGCAAAACACTGCTGAAGTATTTCTATCTCTGACTTGTAATTTTCTATTTGAAGCTCCTCCTCCTTTTGTATGCATCATCTTCTAAGTCTCCAGGGGTTATCGCTACTACTATTCTTTTTTCTCGCTCATTCTTCTTTGGATATATTTTTAAAATATTCATAATAACAAATTTTATCAAGTATCAGTAATATCTCATCCACATTGATTTCATAACCCATGGACCTTGTTTGGTGCCTTGCACTTATCTCCTAAAAGATCAAGCACTTTAGCATGCCGTCTCTTAGATTACTTTGTTTGAATGACTGAAACAAAACTGACAATAAAAAGGAGAAAATGAAATTCTGAAAGTCTTTTTAGATAAATGGACAACATGTCTTATGAAGTCAAAAAAAATTATATATAACTGTTACATCTTGAAACTAATGTAGTACAGTAGTTCGCAACATATGGTACATAGTTCTCGGGTTAAGAAAATACACATGATATTATAATTCAGGCATTTAAAATTACACTAAATCAAACCATGGTATCCAGTACTTAAACATTGGTTGTAAGGATGGGGAAATTGCAAAACAATAAGTCAACAAGGCAAAAAAATTTGATTTCTTGATTGCCAAAATAAGGAATAAGGCACTTGCTAACTGGCTTTACAACTGTGGGTCTTAAATCACTCAAGACGTATTTAGCATGCTGCAATATTCCAAATCTGCCTATCTGTATTGTGAAATATGTTCAATGATGATATGCGAAAGGGGCTCTGTACAAGGGCCAACAATGTCTAGCATTGTTACACTGCATCCCAAGGCATATGCTTAGTCAATGGCCAAATGGCATGTCCCAGGCTGCTGGAAGTAGATTTACCATTATAACAATGCAAACTGCACAGATATCAGGTACAACCTTCATTTTAAATGATTGACAACAATTATAGGCATAACAATGTGCAGCCAGATATAGCACTGCATATAGCATCACATAATTATTTATAAACTTAATAGCAAGTTCTTAAACAAGGACAGTCGGTTTACAAAATCACCTGGCACTCTCAAGGCGAACTTGATAACCAACCAATGAACCATGACAACCAGGTGAAGATTCACACCGCTCATCTGACACTCTTTCTGCTACAGAGATAGCCTGAGAAAAGGTTAAGCTCATGTATATGCTCTAGTTCTCACACAAAAATATTCCTAAAAAATAACAAATGGAGGAGAAATTGGAACAACACTAAAGATAGTATTAAGTTAATATGCTTCTGTGAGAAGGAAATTTGCTTCCATTTTTGTGCATAAACTTACACAGTATATTATTACTTTTTTAAGATACGAATAATTAAACAATAATCAGGGAAAGATTTGTAGGACAGGTCATAAGGTCACTGCGATTAATTTGGTCTAATTTATTTTTCTCCAATTCAGCTTGAACTACTTCCGATATACAGGAAATCTAATGTAAACATGAATAAGCATAATCATTGCACTGAATTCCGAGCATTATTAATTTACGGAAGCCACAAGTGGCAACCTCTAAAGCTTACACATAAGATAAATGAAAATGGCATATAACATAAAAAAATATATTCTAAGAACACATTACCACAAGTAAGAAAAAGGGAAATCATGAGGTTCATACCAAAATGGGGTCCAGAAATGACAAGAAATACACCAAATATCTAAAGAGACTATTCAACTCAAACCAGCAACATGGTGAATGGTGGCAAGCATCACTAGTTAAGCGACACCCTCTATGAACATAACAAAATATCTACCAAAAATTCCAGAATTTAATTGACTAAATCAACATCATAGCACTGTGTAGGAATCCTTTGCATAATTTAGAATAGGATGCAAATCTGGAATGATTCCAAAGATAGAAATCTGATCATACCGCTAACCTCCGAGGTTGTGTGCACACTATATTACAGCATCCGCCGAGTCCAGAGGCGATCATATCATCCAGAATAAATTGCGGGATCTGCAAGTATAGATGATTATGAAATGATACCAAACTTCAAAGGCTGCCGAGATATTATAACTCAAATAAAGATATTGGACAGGAATGTAACCTGCTGTTGAATGACATAGAATGATAGATTCATGGTAACATCCATGAATTCATGTCCCAAACAGCACTGCCCATGCTGCCCAACATTAATGATGCCGGAACAATACAAGAGCTTGCCATAGGCTAGCATTATATAGTGTACTCTAGTTGTGTTGAAAATACCACTTCCATAATATTGTCATCATGATATTGCCGAATTGGTCGTGCCAACCTGATGCGGCTTAGGGACAAGAAGACATACCGATAGGGAAAAATATAAGAAGGTACCTAAATCCATTCCCAAGAAAATAAGACAGCCTATGCGAATCTCTTTATCTGCCTCCAAGTACAATTTTTATACTAGCACAACTAGATAAACAAGAAAGATAAAAGATAACCCACCAAATCATGGGTTAAAGAAAATCAAAGCCACCTAGGTTGCGGGGGACAAAAGAAGCATGATATCTACTACAAAAGAGAGGAGAGGAGCAAGGAGAAGGGAAAAATCATAAATGTGGAATCCTCCATAAAAAAATTATTTCTCAAATTTCATAGTTTTCCTTCTTTTTTCGGAATTCCCATCACCTTTATATTGTAGAGATGAAGAGATTACATCAAATCACAAATTGATCTTATTTAGATCTTTCCGAAAATAATATATAACTAAACTATGACTCCTTTAACTTAACAAATTAATCAAATTAATCAAATCCTAACAAAACTTACCTCAAAACAAACTAACAATCAAACCTCCTAGATTTTTAAGAGTTTTAACCAAATTGGACACTCTAAAATCAAATCTAATTTTTACATAAAAATGCATCCGAAATTTTTTTTTAAAAAATGAAAATCAAATTCCTACTACAACCACACATGAGACCTTGTACTAATTGAAATATGCATTTCAAGCCAAGAAATGTCATGTTGAATATGAATAATCAAACCTCCTAAACTTTAGAATTGACTCCAAGAAGAAATCAAATCATATCTCAATAGAAAGCCAACTCAACTGCAAACAACGAACCTAGCCCAACATGAATCATCCCTCAGATTTCTAGGCTAGATTGCAAAAGGATTCATTAATAGGTCGGATTAGGTTTTCTTAGAGAAAGTTGTTGGTCAGCCTGGAGTCATACACTAGAGTCTAAGATAGAAAGAAAATTAGATGGAGAGTTAAAGATGGCCAAAATCGAACTCTCAAAGACAAAGGCTTCTTGCAACTTGACATTGTGTTCTCATTTCCTTTTCATTTCTTTTTTTTAATTTCTTCTTTCCTTTTTTTTTCTTTTTATTGTTTATTTTTCATTTTGACAGGAAATCACTTCAAATATCATGATGGAGATTTTCTTCCCAACTAGCTTATCTCCCGTTTGATTTATGAAAGACACCCAGTTCAGCCATTTTCCAGTAATATCCATCATCGTACGCAAGATTACAAAATACCTGGGATGGAGCCCAGAATACATCCCTCAAAGTTTTCATCTGATGCACCCCAAAAATAACATATGAGGTATACATAGAATAACTGTGATATACCTGTGTTGTTTTCCCACACCCTGTTTCTCCGCAGACAACAATCACATCATTCTCTTTGAGCATTTGGAGAAAATGATTCTTCAGCTTAGCAATGGGCAGAGCAGCTCTAGATTCCAGCATTTTCTATGTTCAGAAATTAGATACAGACAAAGTAGAAGAAATTAACTTAAGAATTGGGAAACTAAAGATCAGTTTCAAGCATCTGAAAACAACTATACCATGTACTTTGACACCTTCAGTTTTCTTTCCAATTCTTTCTTCAAAAATATGCTCTCTTGAGACTTTGGTCCTGGTAACACAACTTATGTGATCATTAGCAAACTACTGAAAAGAAGTATTCAAGTTAATGCAACAACAGTAAATTGAAGAAACTCTGGAATGTTATTTGATCATGTTAAAAGAAGCTGAAGGATCTAAGTAGAAAAGGTTGGCATGCTAACAAGTAACAAACTAACAACCTGATTTTGGACTATAAAATCATTCAGAATGGGAAAAGTTAGGCTTTTATATTCCATGACCAACTCCATGTGAAAGGTCTTAAACTCTTAATAAGAGGAAAAGGACACCACAATAATCAATGTCCTTTACCTTTTCCTTTTTTGGAGAAAAACCTAGTTAATGATTCCATGTTCTAGCAGCCATATGATTTCAAAGGAAAGTGGCTAGACCACATGAAGACAGTAGTCATACGTCCAGTACCAGATAGAATAGAATGAAAAACAGCTAAATATAGAGTAGAGTCCAACTATCAACTATGTTTCACAGTGATTGATCGCATAAGCCTCCAGTACACAAATAGAGCACGGGGAATGGTAATAATATATTAGACAAACTAGGTGCTTTGATCTCACTAACATGTTCAGAAGAGCTGCTACGGGATTTCTCATTTCTGGTCATCCTATATCACAGTTGCTTAGCTGGCTGTAGGAACGACAGATTTTATACTCAGTATTCAAGCCAACCACAAGTGGGACCTAACCGTGGGTAAGATGGTCAAGTGTCTACTATACTGCAAGCATATGCAAATTTCAAACATTTTAAGTTTTTAACAGTCATGCAGTAAAGCCTACTATTCTTAAAGATTTCTTAAATCTAAACTGTAATACAATAGAGTGCATATTACTATGAGCCTTGCAATCATGTTTGTAAGATATTGTATCATTGCATATCACATGTGTTTAATAATGCCTAACACATTATTCATGCTGCACCTATGTGTTTAATAATGCCAATCACATTATTCATGCTGCAATTTATAAATAAATTTAAAACAGTACAATGCTGACCATATTACCATCAGGTAATGTTGGTATGGTTAATTCATTGACAATTGTTGGACCAAAAAATCTTATTTCCAAAGAGTGGTGGGAACATAATTAAATGCTTTTATCCGAGATGGATGGGTAGAAACTGAACCAGACTTTGAAAACAAGAAGTAAAGCATCCAGAATCAAACCAGTAGGCCCTAGCAATCTTATGAATGAATATTGACTGTACATTACCATGACTTCTTCCCCAAAGGCTTACCTGCATCAGCCGATGATATGGATATATTCTTGTCAGAGGAAGAACTAGTATCTCTTACAACACATGGTTCTAGAAGCTTCTCAGCAACAGCAACATTTTTAGTGTCAATAGAAGTCATCTTTGAATCATCTGCCTTCAATAGCATATTCACAAAACCAGCTCTTCGACTGTCCTCATTATCTACCAGTTCAGTTGAGAACTCGTCTGCTTGTTCATGAATTTGAAATAAAATACTTCAAACAGTGCAAGAATAATAGACTTGTTCAAAGGAGAAGAGCATCCATGAAAAAATCCTCACCCTTTTGCCACTTTAAAACCAGTGAGGCATATGGTTCCACAAGTAATCGATTAAGTGGAAGGTCAGAAAATAGTTGATATAAGCCAAAAGCTGCAACTCTATTTTGTGCATCCTGCAAGTTTCGCCATATAGCCAAAATTATCACAAGACAAAGAGTACAACTTGACTGTTAAAGATGGGAAAAGCACAGCAGCTAAACTAAGAAAAAGAGTACATCATATTCATTGCAGGTGAATAATAGTACCATTGTATGTAACAACAAGGAAAATATTACAAGCTAAACTTCCAGTGAACAAAATCATGAGCATTGCAAGAATATTCTCTAGCAGTATATTAAGACAAATGAAAATTGTGTAATCTTGGAACTACCATATGCATAATAAGAGAGTAAACACCTCGACAGATCCAAACGCTTCTTCCTGGTCAGGTAGCTGGATAGTTGTTAAGCCCCCAGCCTTACGGCTCTTACCCCGGCCAGTGGTTCCTCGTAATATCCTAACAGCATATGTGAATTTATCATCTTTCTCAGATAACTTACTGTACTTTGGAGCTTCCCAACTCAGTCTCTGGCACAGCTTTTGAAGAACAGCTTTAGGTAATTTCCCGGAATCCCCCTGTATTAGAAAAGCATCCAAGCAGAGAAACACCAACATAAATCAACAGAGAATTAGAGGCACAAACACAATTCATACTTGAAAATAGTAACAATTTGATAGGAAATGCCCAAACAGAATACAATCAGCACAAACATGCCATAGTTTGATGTGTTTCCTATGCCACTAAAAAGTAACCATCATTATATTTACACCCGTATGCGAAGACATGTTAGCAAGTGACTGGTAGAAAAAGCAGATTACCTTCTTCCATATTTCATCAATATTTCCTAGAGTATGCCCAAATTTATTGTGTAGAGATTTTTCTGTCTTTTGATGTTTCAGTATATCTGGATGTTGTACTTCAGAGGAAGAAGGATCTTCAGAAAACAGACTATCAAGTTCTAGTTCCTCCACTTCCTCCTCATTCTTGGAAGCTCCACCAATATTGTTATCTAAATTGTTATCAGCATACTCTGCTTTTCCCATTATGGGGCATTCATCAATACTACTAGTAACAATTAATTTGCTCTCAAATTCTTCAAATGCTGCTTGACTATCTCCTTTGTCTGCAACTGGTATGCTAGAAGATATCGAAGATGTGAAATCACATGCCATTTCCTCCATGTTTATCTCGGTGGACTCTTCTTGCAGTCCCGAAAACATAAATTCATCTAATAGACCTGTGCAAAAGGTATGCTCGATCATTCTAAACCAAGGAATTAACAAAGAGTTATAAGAATGTGTTAAGAGATTTGACAGCAAACCTAGCATAGATAATTCTTGCTTGAGTTTGCCGACAATGCTGCTGAAGTGTTTCTGGCTTTTCTTGTCTCCTCTTTTCTTTGCTTCAAGTGCTCCCAATCTTGCAAGACGGTATTCTTCAGTAACTGAAGCAGCACGAGAGGTTGGATTATCCTCCTAACAAGAAAAGCAACAAGAAAGTTCAGCACTATGGAAGTCCAAATATAACATGTACAGTGTCTATATAGAAAGAATAGACCGTACTTATAGGATTGTGTAACTAGGCATGTACGTAGGCGACGTATATGTGTATGTTTGGGAGTATGTCTGCCTATAACTAAGTTCGAAAGTATTTAACTGTGTTCTTTAGTTATTCTTAAGGTAACATTGTCTTCAATGGCAAGTCAGAGAAGCTGTTGAAACAGACACCATAGCATATAACTTTTATCTCATTAGCTTCACAGAACATCACAAGATGTATTTTCTTTATGGCCAACTGACTTTAATCAGGACGCAACCCAGCATGGGTGATAACACCATATTTCCACTGCTTCAAACATGAGACCATATTAACTAAATCTAGCTAAAACAACCACCAAAATATACATTGAAACACCTAAGACTAGCTTCAATGATATATAACTGAAAACCAACTACCAAGAAAAACAAATAAGTTTAGCAATATCAAAGTATTTACTCATGTCCAATGCCTCATCCAGTGTAAACTATAAAGTACCTCCTCTTCTTCGTCTTCTTGTTGTTCCATATACTGCCGAATCCACTCTGCCTGAGAGGCTTTTCCATCATCCAAAGAAATTTCATCGTGCCTCCTTCTTATAATAATTGACGGTCCTTCCACATTCTCCTCCGCTTCATCAGGTTGATGCTGCGGAGGGACCCAGTCTTCTCGAGCAGTAGATATAATTTTAATCGAACCTTCTGCCCCTATTCACAAGTACGACATATATTTATGTTACTCTACTGAATTATCAACCTAATATAGTGTAACACCTCCACATTTAACAAACTACCTTCTACAACAGAAGGAAAAGACAGATAAAAGAAAAAGAATTGCTTAAAATAACTAAAAGAGAAAATGTAGAACACCTTCATGGGACGATGAAGTGGCGCCGCTTGAGAACTTGAGAGGAAGCTCGTTCCCAGGAAGATTGAAACACAGCCAGTCCAAAGCGGCCTCAAATGTCGCTCCCTCCTATAATTCGAAGATACAAAATCCTATCTTAGGAAAAGTTGATCGACCGACATAAATAACCTCAAGCAAACCCAACCGTAGCTCGTTTCTTGAACGCATAGGTATCAAATGGAAACCCTAATAGTTGAATAATCGGAAGCTCACGACCAATAAAGAATCACAAAAAGGAAAAATGAACTCGCCCGAATCAAACGAAACCCTAATTCAAGAATCTAAAGCATGCGATCGATAAAATAATCGCAGAAGAGGAGACGGATAGAATCGAACATTGAGAGCAGAGAGGGCCTTCTCGATCTGATCGGACGCGAAGCCCTCGAGTGAGAGCTTATCGTACACTTTGCAGAGCCGCTTTGCCTTCTGAGATCTCGACTCGGTGTCTACGGCGGCAGAGTGCGGCTGTGGCGCCTCCGCCGGCGGTAGCTCGGTGTTGAGGAGGAGGCGGCGTAGGCGGCGCTCGTTCTCCGCCGATATCTGGAGCTTCGGAGCCGATTTCGTATCGGAATTTTGGGGTTTGGACTTGGATTTAGACTTCGATTTCTGCTGTTGTTGTTGTTGCCTCTTCTTTGGCGCCATTGCTGGCCGAGACGGAGGTGAACGTAAGAGAGATGAATGAGTGGGAGAGTATAAATAGTGAGCGATGAGCATCAATCCTAATGGAGATTGGAGACTGCTTTTTTATTATTATTATTATTATTATTATTATTATTATTATTATTATTATTACATTTTATACCCCTGCTCATAAATTCACTTTACCATCCGTAATTTTATTTCATTTATATTTTTTACCCTTATTTTTTGTTCTAAATTAAAGTACAAAATTATAGATAATTTAATAAACCTTTAAACACATTTAAAATGATACTAATCGCATTTTAAATAATAACTATATAATAAATATATGCATATGTTTAATATATTTATCATATTCTTCTCATCTAAAATTTAATCCATATATTATTTTAGATGCATTATTAATTTTATGTAATGAGTGATTAACTAACCAGTTAGTTATAAAAATAACTTTTATTTGTTAATAAATTAAAGGGTATATAAAACATTTTACATATGTGACTAGATTAACTGATATAAAAATTAGAATTTAAGTTTTTTTTATTATTTATCCTTATAACTGTTTCAGGAGCGACAACTTCTACTAATTTATTATTACTTTTATTTTTCTATAAAACTATTTATAACTAAGAGCGAGAAATAAAATATGACTAATTTATCCTTACAATTTGAAAAAGTGGCTAGTATTTTCGGTTCATATAACCCGTACTTTTCAATTAAATGTATTTAATATTATTTAATTTTAACCGTTCAATTAGGAGAGAGAAATTAATAATTTTTCTTAAATCACTTTTTTTTATATTTGACTCATAGATTGATCAATTTAAATATTATCTTACAGAATTAGGGGTAAGTGAATTTAGGCATGGCTTACTCCATATAATGCCAAACACTTCTCTAACAGGGAATTGGGCCCTATTCCTCAATTCCCTATTAATGCAGGATTTTCTTTTGAAAAATCCTGTTTCTCATGTAATTTTACTGCATGGCATCTCAAAAGTCACAGAAATCAACTCCTCATGCCAGGAAGAAAGAATGTTACACTCCAAGGAAGGACAGAAACATAAAACTTATGACTCAATTCATTGCACTCACTTCTTTGTCTTCTGGTAGATTTTAGTAGTCTTTGTCTTATACATACAAATGCTATATAGAAATAAGAAACTAAAAATGATCTCTTTGCCCATTTAACTTTGTAATGGCATAGAAGCTTCTTCATCATCCTCTCTGTGGAACTTCCAGACTGCAGCCATTAGTCCAGCAGAAGAAGAAGATGGAGCTCTCAACCTCACATTTCTTCTTACCTGCATTTTTCTCATGACACAGACATCATTAATGGAGTATTAACTTCAAAACCAATGCTAATCCAATACAAATTAAAAAATATATTGGCTAAACTCACCTTTTTAGTTGGTAGATCCTTCAACTTTGTCACATTTTCCAAGCTTGCTGGTCTATTTGGTAGGTATTCCTTCAGTTGGTTGTCATCCATGGCTTCCACCATTGATGTCTGTGATCAAATACAAGTCTCATCAAGCATAATAACTTGTTATTTATCAAAATATATGCCAAATTAAGCATGAGAAAACTACATATTATTTCAGTTAATTTTCTCAATCTTCTACTATCATACAACTCCTAGAGTTAACTTCTGCCTAACAACAACTGATGGAATAAATTAATACAAGGTTGAATAATAAATATCAATATGGTAATGTGCTTTTGATAATGTTTCCTTAAATTAATGATAAGATTAAAAGAAAACATGGAACTTATAAGGTGTGGAAGTAGTACAAATGCCATGATATCATTTAACAATCACCATAGAGAGAGTAAATAATAAGTAGTAGTACCCATGAGATGACTTCCTTAACTTCTTCTCTTATAGCTTCTTCTTCTTTGTCAGCGAGCTCCTTCTTCTGTGGCCATGAGAGGACCTTGACATTGGAGGCCTTATTATTGTTCTTCTTCTTCTTCTTCTTCTCCTCGGTAGTCGTCTTCTTGGCTTCTTTCTCAGACATCCTTGGAGTAGTGTGAGAGAGAGAGCAATGGTGGCATGGAGATGGAGGAGGTATAAACGGAGGGAAGTCAAAGTCAAACGTAACGGTCGAGTGTAAGGGGAGAAGAGAAGGGTGGGCTTCTTTTCTAGAAGGGAGTTGGACACAAGAAGAAGTTATTAATTTAACGGTCAGAAAGATTAAGACGCAGATAACATGTGACTGCCAGTCTTATTTAGATATCAAGAAGTAAACACAAGGATAAGGATTTAAACAGCATTTAACATTTATAGCAGGGAAACAAAAGCTAATTGTAAGATTTTTGACAAAATTTTAATTTTCTTAATTAGGGTTGCCAATTTAGATCATTGTTCGCTAACAACTCGTGTTTAGTTTGACAGTACTTATAGTTTAAATAAAAAAAATTAATTATAGAGGCTTTATGTTAAATTTTATAGTTAAAACTTGATTACTCAGTAATACTCTTTCAGTCACTATTAAGCCCTAAAACGAGTTGGCAATGTTTAACATGATAAGTTGAATAAGTCAACTATGACAATTTTAATTCCAAACCGCTCATGAACTCAAGAAAGACCCAACTTAAATAAATTTTAAGTCCTATTATTGCTCATTTTTTTGAAGAATTAACTTGTTTGCTCAACCAGCCCCTTTGTCTAGCTTTAATTGTGATAAATTCCTTTCTCTAGCCTTTCTTGCAAGAGGGCATGCGCTATTTGATGCATATTTTGAGTCTACTTTTAAAGATATATAAAAATCTCATCAGAGATACTCACTATATTCTAAAATTATTGATAAAATGACATGTAGATAATCATAAATTAGCAACGAAAAGTCAGAAAAGTCATGTATTATCTAAATTTGCACATGAAGACACAAATTGCTGTTTTTTATACAGAAAATATCACAACTGCCAATCCTCAGAGCAGTGAAAAAAAAGAAAAAACTGGTAAAATAGCATAATCCTGGAAACAGTGAGTTGGGTCTCACACATCATGGGCAAAATTACTTGATTCTTAGCAAGAAAACAAATTCTTCGGATAAATCCACAGTAGCATTGAAACTCTACTGCGCCGGTTCTTGATCTGTTTTGATGTATAAAAGTGACTAGAAACTTTGTGACCAAATATAATCTGAGCAACAAGATGCAAACTGACACTGCTTTATGTTGAGCACCACCATGGCCAGGATTATTGCATGAAGGATCTTATAACTTATCTGCGTGCTGGTTTATGAGGTGCTTCAGCTTTACCTTATCACAACATCCTGCAAATGAAATGGGTAACGTAGTTGATCAGTCTAACAGCAGATTTTCTCATAGGGCACATGAATAACTGAGCCAAAAAGGGAAGTATAAGGGATTATGTCATTGTGAAATGGGGAAAAATTACAAGTCCACGCAACAGCTAATAATGGATACAATGAATGAGCAAGGATTCCAGAACCAGACAATTCTTGGAGCAAACCCACATAAAGACATTTAATACCAATGAAACAAAAGCGAATCTTTTACACTATGTAACTTCAAGAAAATTCTTAGAATAAGAATGGCATTTGCTTGGTATATGTAGAAAAGCCTAAAAAATCTAGCATCATAACAAGAAGAACCAAACTGGCATATGCCATTCCAGTGGAAGCAAAAGGAAGATGCATGCTTCCCAACATTCTGGAAATGAAATTGAAGTGCTTAAATTAATAGTCATGAGTCGTCTATATATATATATATATATATATATAGAGAGAGAGAGAGAGAGAGAGAGATGCACTATGATTTCATCAAAAGCGTATATTCCCTGTCTGAAGGGCTGATTAACAGATAAACTACAACAAGCAACAACATTAACACACTTGCTTCCCTATAAGTTGGTCTGTCCTGGTTTGACTACTTTGGTTTCATCTGATGCGTCCTGATTTAAGCAATAGTCATGAGTCATACAAAGTACAAGCGCAAACAAAGTACAAATTAATAGAAAGATTCCAATCAGTACGCAAGTCACAGTGCATGAGGCTCCACCAATGCAATGTGGTGACACAACAACGCATATGCAGTCTTAACCACAAACCAAGGATATGAAATTCTCTGGAACAAAAGTTTCAAGCGTGGATCTAATCCTTACATAGTAAGGAAAAACTTATGCAAACTAACAATCATAAGCTGATCATAGATCTCCATCAAAGTTAATGCACAAAACAGGATGCATTTATCACATTTTTGCCACCATAGGTAAAAAAAATATTCAAACTAGTATGGTTCATAAATAATTTCATACATCTTTTATAGCTCTTTTTAATCAAGAATAAAAGTCATAGTAAGGTTTGAATTGGACTAACAATTGACACCACAGTTATCCTTGTTACTAGCATACTATCCCTAAATTTATAGGAAAACACACCATTAAATCAAAATTTCAAATTCCATGGTACATATTGTAGGACAAAATGATACCTTTCCACTAAATGCGAGTGCAAGTAGGATCGAAGTCATCTGGCGCGACCTTCGCAATCCAATTGCTGAGACTCTTCTTAACATTCTCATGATTGACGTAAGCGAGCTCATACATACTGCAGAGGTTGACGATGAGGGTCTCGTTCAATGCCGCCGTGGGCACCCTCTCGAGCGCCCCTTCGAGCACCTTAATGGCATCCGAGAGATCTCGCGAGTACATCAAACACAGCGCCTTGTTGTTCACTGCCACCACGTCCGCCGGATCCCTCTCAATGCACACCTCATACTCCCTCACCGCCGACACGTAGTCCTTGGCCACCACAAACCCTAGCGCTCTATTCCTCCCTACAAGATTCTCCAACTCCAAGTCGCCACCTTTCTTCTCTAGAATCAATTCCACCCTCTTAAAAGAAGCCTTGGCGGCGTCGAGATCGCCGATCTGGAGCTGGACGTAGGCGAGCCGCGAAAGGAGCACCGGATCGGAGGGGGATTTCACAAGGAGCTGGCGAATCAACGCGAGTGCGACCTCAAGTTCCCGATGTGCGAAGTGGTTGGCGCAAATGGCAGAGACCACGAACGCCTCGCGCCGCTGCCAGGGGTTGTAATTAGGGTTAGGGCTGTCTGCCATCTTGGAGCGGACGAGGTCGAGGAGGGAGTAGAGTCGATCTAGGGTCTTAGCACGATCTCCCAGTCGCTCGGGGAGCTCGGCGTGTATGAAACGAAGGGCAAAGGGGACGAAGGAGCCGGATCGAGAGGGGTAGAACTCCGGGTAAGACTCAAAGCGGAAGAGAGGGGAATCGAAGCCAGCGGCGGAGTCGGCGTCTAGGAGGGAATCGAGTTCCCGGGAGGCATCGGAAAAGCGACGGAGCTTGAAGAGGGAGAGGACGGAGAGTGCGGAGTAGAGGAGGCGGCGGTGGGGGCTGAGGGAAGAGTGGGTGGATTTGGAGCGGGAGAGGCGGTCGAGGAGGGATCGCCATTGGCCGCGGGAGGCGAGGTCGAGGAGGGCGTCTAGGTCGGGGGAGAGGTCGGCGGGGGTGGAGAAGTAGGTCGAGGTGGAGAGAGGGTCGGCGAGGGACGGAGAAGGGGCTAGCGATGGATCCATTTCGGGGGATGGAAACGGAAGAGGAGGTTGGAGGAGAGAGAAAGGTGTTAGAAACTTTGATGAGAGGGAGAGAGAGAGAGAGAAAACATAAGGCCCAATTGTGGCCCAAAATAATGGGCCTAAACGAACTTATATAATGTAGCAAAATATGTCTCATTTTAGACTTGGTTACAAAAATATTAGAATATGCCACAGTAGATTTAAAATATGCGCATATAATACCTTAGTAAAAATTTATAGTACATATGAATGGAATCGAACCTATAATTTTAATTATGAGCCGGTAGAGCCCGACCACTCAGCGAGATGGTAGGTCTCGATAGTAAATGCTCAATAAAAGAACAGGATGATTAAAGAAGACTTGCCTTCCACAAGTACGTACAAGTACCATTGTGAATAGAATGGCGTACGCATACATCTATTTTGAATGGTGGAAACTTTTCCATGCAGCACTACTCAAGATTAAAGAGTAGACTTCTTAGGTTGTTATGCCAGAAACTTTGGTATATTAAACGATCTACCAAAATTGTGCTTCATCGTTCAGAATGAAAGGATTCTATCCATCAAAAGGAGACATCAGCTGATCCACCCAGCATCAGACGAAATTCTATTTACTTTCAAAGTGCAGTCTGTATAGTTAATCTTGTCGTTTAGGAAAGTTTCCTTTATAACAGAGGTTTTGATTAATGTTTCTTCGTAGTCCATATCTTTATCTTTTTCCTCATCTTAGGTTACTGCGTAGTTTATTTGCTACAAAATGAAATGACCAACAGAATGAACTGAATTCAACCGATGGGGTGACTTCAAATTAAGTAAATTAGAGATTCTTCTTACACTCGAAATCAGGGAAGAACCTTTCCATTCTTACCTTATTTCCATGCAATAACATGATGGATGATTTACCATTACATTGTAGAGATAAAGAGATTGGTACACGGAGGAAGCCAGTTGAGCAAACCTTCCATATTAGCTAAAGAAATGGGCAAAGGGGAGGATGGAACTGCTGCAAAGAATGGTTTGAAACTATAAGCTTTCTTCAATCTGATGGTCTAACAGGTCCATGAAGCCGACCGTTTAATGACTGGCTTCATTGCCTTGTCCTCCTCGAGGGAGACCATTCCCAAATGAGAGGGGTCTTCCAGCAACATCTTAGCCACCAAATAACCTGCAATAGACCATGTCTGAAATTTCCTTGCTTGTTTGCCGATATACCGCCCGAGCTTCCCATCGTAATATTCTGGCCAGCCATCCTTCAGTAGCCGGCTCTCAGCTAGGTCAATCGCTCGTCTTGCTATTTGTGGCCGTCCTGTCTTGATGCAGGCTGCAGTGAGCAGCCAGAGAAGAACTGCAAACAGGAAAGTGGAAGAAATTGGGGAACATAACAGAAATTTCAGGTTCTCGAACTAGTTGCAGAAATTTCAAATTATCATTACCATGAATCATGGTGTTGAGATTAGGTGCAGCATATTACGTCCTAGATTTTAACTTAACCGCTCAAATTTCTTTTTCAAGAAGAGAGTACAATATGTCGCCTGGCTCAGACCATTTTATGGCAGATAGTTTTGTAGTGTCGTAACTGAGGTGAGATGCATTGTGCTGTCAAGAATTCATAGCATGCCTAAGTGCATGACATAATTCCTACCAAGATGGAGTCCGGACTCAAGCATAAAAGTGAGAAACTTGAAAAAGATGGCTCTTTAGGATAACCAAGTTTTCATGAAAAAGCTAGTAAATTTGCAGGAAAAAAAAACAATATATGAATTTGCTAATTGATGGACACTCAAGTTTTCTCATGCTTGAGGGCATAATTTTCCACAAGTAACTTGCAAAAACAGAAAAGATCATCTCCATCATCGCGACTAAATGTGGCCAGAGAGTAATTTATTGAACGTTTTTAAGATTAATTCTGTGAAGAATATATAAATAAATTATTTAGAAGAACAGCAAACAGTCCCAAGCACTAACCTGGCCAAGATCCTCCATTGTGGTAACTCCATCTGGTATTTTTAGAGTCGCAACCTGTCACAATTCGCCATTCATGGTTCTCAATAGCAGGATAACATATCTTTAGAGGCATTTCACCAACTAACTCCTCCCAGCGCTCCTCAAATAAATCCATTATGGCAGCAGATTGCTCTGGTGTAGCAAGAGAAGACAGTATCGCAACACAATTACCAAGAGCAAACCACCGGAAGTCCATCCTTGCAGGACTAACATTTCCAACAAAGTAACCACCACGGCAAGGCATAAATTCAAATAACCAGTCTGGGAGAGAGTCAGGAATAACATTGAATTTGTTGACTGCTGTGTGAGAATATTCTTCAGTTTTGTAACGATATATGGCATTTAGCTGCTCAAAGTCAAGCCAAAAGTAATTTCTCATGTGATAACTTAAAGCATGCAGGCGTTTCACTATTCGTTCAATACACTCCTTCCCTTCAGCATCATGCTTAAGCATTGCTAGAGCACATCTCAGTGCCATAAAGAAAAGGGCTTGAATTTCAATAGGGTAGCCATAGACACCCTGCAAAATGAAATGAATAAGAGAAACATATATGGGTTGCATAGAAACTAATATGATGCTAAATTTGCAGAAAAGGTAATTATCAGTTCTAATAAGGTAATTAAGCAGAAATATCCAGGGAAGTCAGCAATAAAATGGCTTTCAATAATCACACCATGTTTGTGCAGATTATTATTGTTATTATTCTTAAACTACTATGAATACAGAAAAGTATTATGTCCAGATCACCACTACTTTTTCC
The DNA here is from genome assembly GCF_048772165.1 of Typha angustifolia. NCBI lineage: Eukaryota > Viridiplantae > Streptophyta > Magnoliopsida > Poales > Typhaceae > Typha > Typha angustifolia. The sequence continues at coordinate 792,576 of NC_133250.1, forward strand.
ATTGGAGTGAGAGGATATTCCAATGAGACTGATAAATGCTGCCTTGTTCAAGACATTCAGTTCTTGATCATGCACACTATATGATATTGTGGACCTTCTGGAGACCTACTGTTGTGTTATAAATTATAGAAATATATTTTTAGATGGGTTATTTATGTTACCTGATCTTATGCATAAAAAACTACCAGGAGGCACCCTTATATGATCTACACTGGAGAAGTATTTCAATTGTCAAGCTATGCTATTACAGATATTCTAGTCTCCATTACGATCTGTCAAACTTGATAAAAGGTGTAACTTCAATGCTGCCTCTACTTGGCTCAAAATTGATTCACTTTTATACTTATTCACATCTTCAGTAAAGTGATTAAGTCTAATAGAATGCTCATGATCAGATATCTTGGAGACTAGGAGCAATTAGTTTATGTTTTTCTAGAAATTTGATAGTATCTGCTAATGTAATTTTGAAATTGTGATTAGATATCATGAACATGCATTGTATTGGAAAACATCTTGGCCGTCGAAACATGTATAGGTTGTATATAAGGATAATATACAAGGTTTACAGCATGAATTTAATAGCAACATTGTTGATGGCACTTACAGGCCCTTTTCTAACAAGTTGACAATTTGAGAGGCCAGGATGAAACTCCCTCCAACTGCACTATTTTTGGGCATACGTCCATTTATAATCAGCAATTCAACAACTGACTCCCTGACCCAAATGTTTCATACCTAACACATGCTATAGATTACAGAATAATCTCATAGGGTAACGACACACAAAAACTTTATTCAGTAGATACCTGAATAGAAACTTTTCAAGAGTATGAAAATACAACAACATATTATCCAGTCAGTGTTTGCAATTACTCTTATATGAAAGTCAATTGTTAAACTCTGAACTGAACTTGACATTTTTCTCTTGTAATATATATATATCTGAAGTTCGGCTTTCACTTAGAGCAATCAGTATCCCATAGAAAATAAGTGAAAATGAAATAGTCATCAAAAAGAGATAGTCCATATATAATGATAAGAACACTAAAGCTACAAATAAATGCACATCTGAATAAAGATTTGTATAATTTACCATTCTACGGTCTATCATACAACATCCATCTGCACAGAGCAATGTTGGAAATGTGTCAAACCCCTCTGATAGGCATAAAGTTAATATAAGCTTCATGCCCCTCTGACATTCAGGCGTTTCTGCCAATGACATATCCCCTGTAGACTTTGTATAGGCACGAAGAAGAATAATCCACCAAAAACCAGAGTCAACTGGTGCAACTCTTCCTATTGCACTCTCACCAAAATCCGCAACAATAGTATCTACTCCCTTAACAGGATCATGAAGCACCTTAAAACTTGCAGGCATGACTCCTTCCCCAAGCTTGAATCGATCTATCCTCTTTTCCCAGCTCTGAAGCTGGAGAGTTCTTAGGAGAAAGTTTTTAACTATATCTGTTTCACCGTTCATTAAGAAAGCCAATGCACTTGGTACAAAATCACGGACAAACACCTGCATAGCAGATGATACCAGGTTTAGGATACAGCCACTTCAGTCACTTTTCATTGAACAAAATGAATAAGTACACAATAAATCTACCTAAACATGTTGCCTTGTAAAGTGTAAACTGTAGATTAACAGGAGACTCAAAGCTCACCTTGAAACATGAAGATCCAACATTGAGACATATCAGAATACAATGAATAGTATCTACGAGGCAAGAATGCTAAATAGAAATGAACTCGGAAGTGCTGTCAACAATAATAAACATATCAAAACTCCCGAGACCATCTCAACCCAAAAGATGATATTAACCAGATATTCATCATCGCTATGCTTTGACCAATAACTGACACACCTCTTTATCAGCTTAATTGTTGATATTTAGATTTCAACATGATATAAACAAAGCTGACATAAATATATAAAATCTATTAATCCATTCTTCAATAGGAAAGTAACTCGCACTATATACCTGATCATAATTGAGAACTTCCTCAGAAGCATGATCATAAGCAGCAATTGTCCCCACGGGCTGCCCCCGAAAGCTCACCAACGACCTCCGGAGCGCCTCCCACGCGTCGGCCACCATCGGATGAGGCTCGAACGAGTTCCGAGTGGACGAGGCCGGCGTGTTAAACCCCGACCTCGTACCCCTCGGCGAATTGAAATTGTCGAAGCTATCGACCGCCTTAATGTTCCCGGATATCGAGAAATCGCTCATCGACCTATCATCGAACGATCTCTGCCTCTCGATGTTAAGCCTCGGCTTATCCAACAGCCGCGACAGATCGAAGTCATCGATCTCCGAGATGGAGGTATGAGACGCCACTTTCTTCATCCCGGTCCCCTCCATTCCCTGAACCATTCGCGATGCTACTACTTTCGATCCGTAAACGCGTAAGATCTGCACCAAACTCAACGGAATAAAACGAAACAGTGGCTAAAACCAAGATAGGACATCCGATCTGGAAAAAAAAACATCGAAAAAAATCGTGACGAAGAGGCAGAACGAACCCTAGCGATCTGAGATCGAGCAAGAGGAGCTTCTTCGGACGGACTCCTTGGCGCGGATCTCGAGGACGGGAGTGAGATGGGAGACGAGGAGGCGGAGAAAAAAAGAGCATGGCGGAGGGAGGAGGGGTATTTATAGAGGTGGAGAGGAGCTGAGGAGGAGGGTGGGGAAGTGAGGAGAAGAGAGAGGAGAGGGGAATGGCGAGATGGTCGTCTCTCTCTTTCTCTGTCTCCATCTTTTCCGCGCTCGAGGGGGTAACCGGAAGCAGTCGGTAGAACCACGTGGGTGACAGCCGATAGCTGACGTGGACAAAGACAAACTTGAGGTCTTTGATTGGATTGGTTAAACTGCCGCTAATGGAGTTATGGGTAGCCGTTTAATTTTGCCAAATTATCTTGGTAATTTGTCATTTTCTTCTTAAATCTTTCCCCAATTGCCAAATGGGCCCTTGTCGTACGTAACATAATTTAGAACAAAAGGACAAAACTACCCTTATGATGTGAAAGAAAATAAAACTCTCCTATTAATTATAAACTAGATAAATAAATAAAAAGAAGTTAAACAAACACGGTAACCTTTAATCTCCATCATAAATTAAATTAAGCTGTAGATAATCTCTTCAAAATTATATTATTATTTTATACGAGTTGGATATCTGTACTAGCTCTCCCAACTATATTATTTAACTTATATTATTATCAATCAATGAAAAAGAGTTGTTCTTATTTGGGTATATTAATTATTGCGTGAAGATAATGGAGTTATGGTGGACCACAAATCCACGAATAATTTCTCGTCCAAATTAATGACAAGTGAGGAGCTCCCTTAATGGTGGGGGCGAAATAGTCTAAAGCCTTAATTGCAACCAATTAAATTTAAGTCACACCCCCATGCAATACCTTGTTCCAAACGCCACCTACTTCAACACCCACCCACGAGATCGTCTGCAGCTCGGAAAGCATGAATTCACTCCAACCAATATGCAGCGTGGCAGTTTTCTACTGGCGGACTATCCAAATCCGCTCGACCCCATCGTGCAACGGCATGAGATGCACGTGCGCGAGTCAGCTACCGGTAGGTAACCGCTGCCACGTCGGACCAGCTCACCGCAGATACGCGGCGACGTCCCATTGGACCAATGTTGCGTTGCCACGTCGGACCTGCGTATGCTCCTTATCCAATGCCCAATCACCAAGAATTGGACGGTAGAGATCGGACGGATGTACTAACCTCGTTACTTAATTAATATTTTGATTAAATATATTATAAATAAGAGCAATTTAGATTGTATTTACCAAAGTAGCCCCCTCTCAAACCTTTTTTTTTTTAATATTAAGTTTAGGAGATATCTATGTTGGTATTATAATTTGAAAGAGGGGCAATTGGGTCAAGAAAAAATCCAATATGGACGAGCGAGGAAGCTCGTGCCAACCTGGCATTGTCTGCCAACTTGTAAGTCGTCTAGTTAGGTGGGGCCCACAGTCACGTGACGGCAATCTCACAGCTAATAACAACAGGAAGAAGCCGCACGTGATAGGATGTCAGAAGAACCGGAGCTCGTGATTTGGTGGACTCTGACGCCATTATAAGATCTCATTGTTTATAAATTGTCACAGGGAATTTTGTACTTAACTCCCTGTTTTCTAAACTTATTATATTTCACATTTTCTTTTTCTTTTTTTTTGCTAAACGAGTTACACATGTTATTTGTGAGAGTTTATATGGGCTATTTGGGTCATAAATAAGTTTATTCGAATTAAGTAATAAATATGTTATTAGATTATTATAAATAGGTTGAAAGGCTTGAGATTAAAAAATATATATATAATAAATTATATTTTATCCTATGTGGCTATGTTTGAATTCACCGAACATTATAAATTTATTTATGTCACTTTATTCTCTTATATTTATATCTAAACTAAAATAATTATATTTTTACTATATTTGATTACATCATAAGTTGAGTTTAAAGATACTTATTAGAGACAATTATGAATGATTAGATAATTTTTAACGCATTTAAAATAATATATAGCAAATTTTAGATAACAAAGATATCTTGATGTTCACTAGTGCTGCTCGACATTACTTCTTTTTGCAATACTAAAATCCATTTAAAGATTAAAGAAAAACTTACCGATAAATGTTGAATACTCTCTTTAAGGCTAAGAGTGAATTTTAAGTTATGTTTTGATTACCTTCCTCGCATATATATAAGGCCAAATTTATTCGGTTTCTAAAAAAAATTACTAATTTTTAACTTTTCGAGGAATCCTTCATCAGTGGTTGTAAATGACTGACTTTTTCAATCCTTCGACTTTGTTTAATCGAATGGTTATTATTCATTGTTGTATTGTAATATAATTTTGAAAGAGACTTTGAATATAAAGTTATGCAAAATGATTAATTAAACAATCAATCCAATTCAATTACTCAATCAATTAATCAATCAATTAGTAGTTTCCATGAGTCCACTCCTTCCCTATACTACAAGTGAAAAAGAATAAATGTGATTCTTTCATAACCTATACCGGCTTAAACAATTATCAATATTAATCGGAGTAAAGTAACTAAAAAAACTCTTTTATTATTTAAACATAAAAATATGAATTGAATGATCATTTTAGGTAACAAGTTCAAAAAACATGATAGTAAATATAAGCTAATCTTAATTTCTCATATTTTTCTAAGACTTCGTTCACATATAAAATATTTTCATATGGTTGAAATAGAAATAATTTATTTTATTTCTGTTATTATTAAAATATGAAATTTACTTCAGAAATAATTATTCTTATGTTGATCGTAATTCTGGAATAAGGATGTAATAATTATTTTTGATGTGATATAAAGTGAAGAAAAAATATTTTATTTTTTTTATAAAATTATAATAAATAAATTTTAATTTGATATGAAGTAGATTAATTGGAAGAGTGAAATCATTAATTGAGTTAGTATATAATATAAGATATAATTTTAATAAATAATATTTATATTATATGATAAAATTATTATTTTGAAATAAAAATTTGTAATCATTCATTGAATGAAGAGCTAAAAAGTACAGAGACTTAAAATAATTTAATGCACCTTTTCCTATAAGCACCAAAGAGAATGGAATACACTGAACCTAGCCACAGTGATTCAAACACACTGTGGAAATAATAGCTAAATTGAAAGGTAGGATAATGACACAAAGATTCAGCCCTCTTGAAAAGATTGGGCAAATTTCAATACAAGGGTACACATAAAAAGTGTATCAAAAATAGTCTCAAGAAAGGGAAAGACATTGACTTGAGAATCATGGTGGTTGAGATCTAAGGAGTTTTTAATTCCCCAGGGCAACAAGTTGATTGGTAACTTGGAAGAACTTTGAACCATTGATGGAGGAATTAATTGGGGGTTGTTTCTATTTATTGTTCCAATCATCCTAGATCACAAGGCACTTCTACATGTTGAGTCCCTGTCTCACATTTATTATTGACCAAAGAATGGATTGATGGCCTAAAAACATAAAGCTTCCCACATTCTGTCAGACCAAATACTCAGTCAATGAGATTATATTTTAATAATTAAAGGGGTTCACTATGAGTATTTTTATAATCAAATTTTAATGACATTGATTTAATTTAGATATTATTAAATTTTTTCTGTTTTTATAGAGATGTTTATGGACCGGGTCGGATTTAGTATAGCCAAAATTAACTTAGGCTCGGATTTGGACAAGGTCTAGTCCAATCTATTTGTATGTGTGATTTTGTGCCGGGTTTAAGTTTTTTGACCCGATCCAATCCCAATTAAATGATCCGCTAAAATTTGTTCAAAAAAATAGAAAGAAATGGAATTTTTTTCTTTACAAAAGTAAATTGGCCACACTTTTTAATCATTTATTGACCATTTCTCTATGAGGTGTTTCTAATAGAGATTTAATGAATTGAGAAGTTAAGTTTAAGAAATATTAAAGAATTAGAAAAATTAAAACTAATATATATGAATTGAACCAATTGCTAATGTGTGTCAAGGGCTCAATTTTTTTATTTCTCCTCTTAGAAAAATAAACAAAAATAATAATAATGAATTTGCTCAAATATTATACTACAAAAAGGTACCAATATTTTATTTATATAAAGTTTAAAAGAAAAAAAATTGAAGTTGATTATGTGTCACAAAATGGATTAATAATAAAGTGAATCTACTATCCAACCAACTCTTATAGAGTTAGTAGGTAACATCTTCTACTACCAAAGAGGTTACGAAGAAAATTGTTTGGTAATTTGGCTTAATAATTTAGCTTAGTTGATAGCTTGATAGTATAGTTGGTTTGGAGGAGCAGTTCGGTAACGCAACGACTTGGAGCATATCTCGACAATATTTAGTTCAGAGTAATAATTTGACGACGCACACTACTTAAAATTTAGACTGAATAATTTACAATATCAGCTAAAGCTTAATGGGCCTAAATATTTAGAGAAGGTTATGGTTTTATTCAACCCATATCTAGCTTTCAGGCTCAACTAATGGACCGTTGTGTCGGGCCTTATGTGTTCCTTCTTGCAAATATAATGGGCCAAATAGTCAATTTTGAAAAATGATATAGATGAATCCCAAAGATCCAAATGTGCAAATTACAGTTCAACTTCCTTTGACTCAATTCAGCTTACTCCTATTCATTTTGAACTTAAATACTTAATTCTTATATGATTTGACTAAATTATAATTATTAATTAACTATTAACAAAATAGAAAAAGACTTAATTACTCATTTATTAGTATAATATAATAATATTTAACAATTTGTTTATGACAAAAATATAGGCGCCAATGAGGGTGGGTAGAGACACCCAGGATTGGAGCATTCGCCGCCGACTCCCGCCTAGAATGGTACAGAATCGTCGCCGTATTCTTACTGCTTGCTTTATCACTTGGTTTCTTCAATGAAAAGAACGAGGGTCGATTTAGAAATAGTGAAATCGACAAGGTGTAAATGAGAATAAATACAAAACACATGGTGTTATTTACACATTTTCCTCATTTTTTACCGTTTGATTTTGAAGAGATAAATCTTTTTTCAGATATATGTTAAAGAAAGGAGCTAAAATGCAAAAGAAGCAAAGGGAGAAATGCTCAGCTGAAAAAAAACCGAGTCACCTAAGCGAGTGAGCCGAATCACCGAGTCAGCCTCAAGTGAGCCGGAACACGTTCCGTTGTTTGATGCTGCCGAAGAGCCAACGCAGATCTAGCACACTCCTTCCCCTCTCATTCTTCTTCTTCTTCTTCTTGTTCTCCTTCTTCGCCTGCGACTGAGATCTGAGGCGAAAACCAACATCTTAGCTCTGGCTTTGCTCGCGGCGATCGCGGTCGCCACCCAATCGGCGTTCCCCTCTTCGTCGCCTCCGATGGACATCCTAATCGCCCAGATCCAATCCGACCTCCGCTCCTCCGACGCCCTCAGGCAATCTGGCGCGCTCCTGCAAGCCCTCCAGCAATCCGCCGCCGGTCGCGACGTCTCGGCAGTTGCTAAAACCACCTGCGACGAGATCATCGCCTCCCCCTCCTCCGCCGTCTGCAAGAAGCTCGCGTTCGATCTACTCCGCTCGCTCAACCTTACCCCCGACCTCTGCGACGTGCTCATCTCCGGCCTCCGATCCGACCTCTCCTTCCCCGACCCCGAGGTGTCCGCCGCCGCCCTCTCCTTTCTCTCCTCCCTCCCCTCCCACCTCCTCCCCCGTCTCCTCTCCGACTCCCACGCCGCCCTTACCGCCGCATTGACCTCCCCTTCCCCATCTCTCCGCCTCGCCGCCGTCGACTCCCTCGCCGCCGTCCTCGCCCGCGACGACCTCGTCCTTCTCTGCCATGCCTCCCCGCCCCTCCTCGATCGGGTCTCCTTATGGTGGGGCAACATCTCTGCCCTCGCCCTCGACCGCTCCGACGCCGTCGCCAAGTCCGCCTTCGGCGCAGTCGCCCTCCTCTTCCAAGAATTCGAATCCAAGCGCATCAGCCGCCTCGCCGGAGACAAGCTCGTCGACGGCGACAACTCCCTCGCCATCCGCTCCCGATGGGTCGTCGCCGCTGTGGACCTCTTCTGGAAGAAGCGCAACTCCCTCATGTCGCGATCCCTCATCTTCCCTGTTGAGAGCTTCCGCGTCACTGTCTTCCCCCTCGTCTACTCCGCGAAATCCGTTGCCTCTGGATCTGTCGAAGTGCTAAGAAAGCTGTCCAAGGCGGGAGTGGAGGCGGGCGGGGAGGTTGCGGGGTCGGCGGAGAAGCTGGTGGGGGTTTCGGATGTGGTTTCACACTTGCTGCCGTTCTTGAGCTCGCTCGATCCGCCGCTGGTGTTTGAGGTGGGGATTAATATGCTGTCGCTGGCGGACGCCCCAGGAGGGAAGCCAGAGTGGGCTTCTGCGTCGATTATTGCGATACTTACGTTGTGGGATCGGCAGGAGTTCTCATCTGCGAGGGAGACGATCGTTAGGGCTGTGGTTACCAATCTTCACTTGTTAGATCTAAGCATGCAGGTATGCTGTTAATACTCTATTAATCTGTAACAAGGATTTTCATGTGGCATGTTTATGAAATGTATCAATATGGAAATGCTCCTAATAGAGTACAATATGGGCTATGGACTGAAGTTTGCATTGTGTATTTAATTGGAAGGTTATGAAATCCTACATTGGTAGATTGTGCTGAATAATAGTTTTCTTTTCTGAAAGCAATTTTACCTTCTAACTAGAGAAATTCTAAGTTGTACAATTCCCTAGGCAGATATACATTGTGACTAGATGATTTTTAACTGTACGAAATGATTTTCTGGTAATTAAATAAATTCAGGAAGGTGAAGGTACTGATCCTAATTGAAAGATGAAAGAAAGGAAGTTTCTGGTCACTTATGTGAAACTCTTTATTGTTGTTCAACAGTTTCTTCTTTGAAAGGACAAACCGACAAATCATCTTCTTCTTTATTTACTTAAGATGAAGGGTAAATATTTCTTAATTGAGATCTTTTCACTCTCACTTGCTCGTTATGCAGGTATCGTTGTTCAAAAGGCTGCTCCTGATGGTGAGGAACTTGAGGGCAGAGTCAGATCGCATGCATGCTCTGGCCTGTATTAGTCGTACAGCTCTTTGTGTTGATCTTTTTGCAAAGGAAAGTATCCGAAGAGGTCAAAAACCTCTTCCTGGGACAGATGTTACTTCACTTTTCGAGGAAGCAAGGATCAAGGATGATTTGAACAGTATAACAAGTAAAAGCTTGTTTAGAGAGGAATTAGTTGCTTCGCTGGTGGAAAGTTGCTTTCAGCTATCTCTTCCGCTGCCTGAACAAACGAATTCTGGTACGGAGAGCAGAGTCATAGGAGCATTAGCATATGGGACTGGTTATGGTGCACTAAGCTGGACAGAGCCTGCTTTGGATGTGGTGGAAGTTTGCAAGCCCTGTGTTTGGTGGGACTGCGACGGACGCACTTATGCAATAGATTGCTATCTGAAGCTGCTTGTGAGGCTTTGTCATATATATGATACAAGAGGAGGTGTAAAAAGGATAAAGGACGGTGCTTCTCAGGATCAGATTCTGAATGAGACAAGGTTAAGAAATTTGCAACTACAGCTTATCAAAGATCTTCGTGAGGTTTGTATAATTTATCTTCCTTTAGTACAATTGTGTATTCTATCCCTTTTCACGTGAAATATGAACTGAAAAGAAATGGAATTCTTTCCTGTTATATGCAAAATCTGCAATTAATTTTTATGATATTTTTCTTTCATCAGTTTTTTAGCTACATTTTGGGAATAAAATTCATTCCATTTACTTGCTTATTTCTTGTCCTTAGATTTTTTATATTTTGCATATTGTAGAACACCTACTTGCCTTCATCAGTATTCACTTCTTTTATAATTTTATCTATTTTGAGACTTGAAAAAAGGCTACCTATATTTCTGCTTTGCGTATGTTGAAGTACAAAGTTTTCTTTGCAGGTGCACACTCCACGAATATGTGCGCGACTGATCTGGGCAATTGCTGAACATTTTGATCTGGAAGGGTTGGATCCACTTTTAGCTGATGATCCCGAGGATCCATTGAATATTATTATATCAAATATACACAAGGTGTTGTTCAACACAGATTCATCCGCAACTAGTTCAAACAGGTTACAAGATGTGCAAGCCGTCCTTATATGTGCACAGCGTTTGGGATCAAGAAATCCAAGAGCAGGCCAGCTCCTGAGTAAAGAACTTGAAGAATTTAGAGCTGGCACTCTAGTTGATTCTGTGACCAAGCATCAGTCCCGTTATATCCTGCAGATAATAAAGCATATCACTGCTCATCCAGAAAGAAGGTTGGTGTTTATGCATGTCCTTGACATAGATTTATCAGTAGTTTCCTATATCCTATCCTTGCCTTTTAATGTGTTTGATTTGAGCTTCTTGTTCTTTCTGCTTTGGAATTAGTTTTAGTGGTTAATGCATCATAATCAACAAATGGTACGACAGGCCATTTACTTGTTTTCATGTTGTACTTCTTAAATCCCTACATGCCAAATAACTGAATAAGAAATACCTTTTACGAGTCTGATTTACAATGTGACTCGTGATGCTGATGCTCCTGGTTTGAACATTACATAGTGTCTACTGCATGAACTGCATTATTATCTGTCCTGAAGAACTATTGTCTTACCTTCTCATTCACTGCTGATCTTTTTCTTTTTTTGGGTTAATGTTGATGGGCTTGTTAAGTAACCTACAGAACATTGAAAACTAATTCTTCAAATAGCAATAGTTATAAACAGTGTTTTGGAAAAGCATTCATGATAGTCGGCTTGGCGGGGCGGCCCACCAGCTGCTCTGCAAACACAGAATGCAGCCCATGTTATGCAGTCCGACAACCATTTCCTAGTAATTGTAGAAGAGAACATTTAAGGATGAACAAGAAAGAAATGATAGAGGAACGATATAATGTACAGGCGGTGAGTGGATTCGAGTTGACGGCAAGCGAATTCCAGTTGATGGCGAGCGAATTCCAGTTGACGGCGAGCGAATTCCAGTTGATGGCTAGCAGATTCGATTTGTAGATCAACTCCACTATGCTGAGATCTCTAGCTTGCGTGACGTAGAGGTTAGGTTGGCCACCTTGACTAGGGGTGGCAAAACTTGACCCGATCCGATAACCCGACACGATAACCCGACTGTTAATCGGGTTTGGGTTTAGATTAATCAGATTTGGGTCATAAACGGGTCAACCCGCCTAACCCGATTATTAATTGGGTCGTGTTCGGGTTTATGCCTTTGACCCGTTTGACCCGTTTAACCCGTTTAAGTAAACGGGTCGGGCGGGTCGGGTGGGTCGGGTGACCCGTTTAACCCGTTTAATTTTAATATTGTATGAATTATTAGGATTGTATTTGTGTAATACACCATTTATATATAATAAATCAGTAAATATTAAATTTTATATATAATTTGTATTAAACGGATTAGACGGGTCGTGTTAACGTGTCGAGTTAACACGACCTGTTTAAGTATACGGGTTAGACAGGTCGTGTTAGCGTGTCGTGTTAACTTGACCCGTTTATTAAACGGGTTAGGCGGGTCGTGTCGTGTTACCCGTTTATTAATCGGGTCGTGTTCGTGTTTACTAAATGCAACCCGTTTATTAACCCGACCCGATTGCCACCCCTAACCTTGACCATCTCTCTTCGATCTTCTTGTAGGGTTTCCAATTGGAATGGAGATCGGGTTGACCCATGAGGTTTGTGAGCTGGAGATTTGGGGAATGCCTTCATCAATGTCACATGCTATATAATGGAAGTGATGGGATCAGATAAACTAATTATTTGGTTTACATGAATAGCCACCTGTAGGTCACCGTGGGGCTTTAGGAAACATGTAGCTTTGAGCACTATGTGGACCATGCAACTATGCAAGTAATCCTACATTGGACTTTAAGCCACCTGTGGGTCACAGTAGCTTTTTTTGTTTTTGAAATACAAAATAACATTTATTTTGTATTTTGGTAGTTTGATGTATTGGACTATTAAAAATTATACACACACACACACACACACTATATATATATATATATATATATATATTAGTGCATATTATATATCATGTATAATTATTTTAATCTTTTATATATTAAAAGTGATAGACCACCTAGGCGTATGCGGTGGGATGACCGTCTGTAAACCACAACCGCGTTTTAAAACATTGGATATAAAGTTTTTGCATTTTAGAAAAGAATGTAGGACTTTAGCATCTTTATACTGAGTTAAGAGGATTTGACAAAAATGCATGTGACTATGGGGTTCAAAATGATGTAGACCTAGTTGAGCATCTGCCAAGAACACTGAAATTCTGGAGAATTTTGGGTTGGGTAAAAACTTCAGAACCCAAACCAGACTTCAGAACCCAAACAAGACATGAGTCTATATGTCTAAATCCTGTTCCTTGCTGCAAAGCCTGCAAAACGAAGTCAGAATAAGGGCTTTACAAGAAGGGTTGCAGGAGAGCAGACTATTTCATTTTTCCTTTTTTTTCCCCTTTTGAAGAGCAAAACGAATCATGAGAATTCCTATATGTGGACGGAACTTTTTAAGTGTCGCTAGTAAAAAGTAAAAACAAATGGAGAGCATTGAGTATCTATTTCTCTTTGTCTTACTTGGTTCTCTTGCAGAAACTGTGGCCGTTTCATTTTTAATAACTAGAATTTTTCAGACAAAGTTGTGCATTTGTATCTTCAATAAATGTTTTCCTATTCTTTGCATATCATGCTTGTTGCTAGGTATGGTTTCAATGCAAATTGTGTGTTATTTAGGAATACGACTAATAATTAGAAATTTTCAGATGGGCAGGCGTAGGTGAAGCTACAGGAGATTATCCATTTAGTCATCACAAGCTTACAGTTCAGTTTTCTGAGCCATCAGCAGCACAAGATAGAAAATTGGAAGGATTAGTTCACAAGGCCATTCAAGAACTTTGGAGGCCAAATCCAAGTGAATTAAATCTTCTACTTACTCAAGGAATTGATTCTACTCATCATAAAGTGCCTCCAAAATCATACACCCTGACAGGTAGTAGCGATCCTTGCTATGTTGAAGCATATCATTTAGCAGATTCAACAGATGGACGGGTTACTTTGCATTTAAAGGTAAAGTAGATTCAACTGATGGCACACCATTTATCAGATTTAGCGGATGTGTTCTTTCCTCTTCTCATCATTCATTGACCCCCAACATTTCAAACTACATGCCCCCTCTTGTTTAATACCAGTATTTGCTGTAGGCTACTTTAATGATTGTTTATCTGCGACTATCAAGTTCTTTTTGCACCAGGCAACATACCACTAATAGTGTTCACTTTTTCTGATAAGTTCTTACTTTAGATTTGGAAAGCCACTTCATAATCTTCAATGAACTTAGTCTGGGTAGATCATCTATTAGTTGGAGGACCTATTAAGATACCAAAGCAAGATGAAACTGTAATATCCCAAAGTTATTGTAAAGCAAATACCTAAACTAATAAAAGGTTAAAGGTTAAATAATTATCATGATGCAAATGATTAAGATAGAGAATACTCAAATAGACTTGCAAGGCTGAAAAACCAGGAAGAATGATGTGATAAATGTAAATTATCTGACATTTTAATCTGATACATGTTATAGTCGAATAAAGTTTAGAATTATAAGCATTGTAAAACATGTGCCCAAGGTTTCTGCGTTTATAATGGTATATTCCTTTAAGGTTAGAACTACTTAAATCCTATGATATACTTTTACAATTCCTGCTGTATGATTTTGCTTTATCTGATTTAATTTAATTTGAATGTCTATAACATTCTCAGAATATTGGTTCTATTCACTAGCGTGTGGCTATTGCTATCTCTCCAACCAGAGCTTTCTGGCTTTTGATTTTAACAAAGTTCTCATTTGAAATTGATGAGCTCCTGTGTTGCATTAGGCAGTTCAATCTTGAAACTATTGAATGTTATTTCATAGTTTTGTTGATTGGATGAATCATTCAGTTCTTACTGCCTATATGGTTGCAGATTATAAATTTGACTGAACTAGAACTCAATAGGGTGGATATCCGGGTTGGACTATCTGGGGCATTATATTATATGGATGGATTCTCTCAGTCTGGTCGGCAACTAAGGAATCTTGTTTCGCAGGTTCTTTCTTATTATTCTTGTCTACTTATATATCCTATGCATTTCCTTTCCTTCCAAACTAGTGTAATTGCATTTTTAATCTCTTTCATTGATAGTTTTACTAGATAGAGGCATGCTTGCTAGTTACATGTGCCAAATAGTGGTGCTATAAGATGTGTACATCATCATGCACAGGTACAGCCTTTTCCTTTGTCATGTTAGTGACTTGATGGATTTTCCGTCCTTGCTCTCATCTATCTAATATATTCAAGAACCTGAAGTTTTCTAAGCATATTTACTGCAAAAATACATTTTTCCTCTAGCATTTTGCTGGTTTTTGGTGCTTTTGTTGGGACAATCTTATGGATGATATGACATCTCAGGCAAATTAAGGTACTCCTTCAGTCAAATAGGAATTTGATCTTTCTCTGTATAATTTTTTAGCATTTGTGTTGTTTTTTTTACCTTTATGTCATTTGATGAGAACCACAGTTACCTTATTCGAGCTGATGTACATACAGGGTAAACTAGACCCTGAATATGATCATCAAAAGGTGGAAACCATCCTCTACTTAGGAGTGAGATTGAGATTAGACATTTTTCATCATTTCCCTTGGACCTTCTATATTACCGCCTCCTACTAAATTACTAATATATCCAATTCACGATAATCATTAGGAAGAAGGTAAATTTGGTTTTTGTTAGGAATCAGGGATAATCAAGAATTATCACTAGTAAGTGGTGAAAAAATGACAAATATTGGAGAAATAATTGTCAGGTATTATTTTGTGCCTGAGATAGTTTTGCATACCATCAGTAAACTATTTAGAAGTTCCTGGTAGTGCATTCATCTTATCCTGGTCATATCATATATGTCCATGCAAAAGTTGCTGCTGAGTGCTGGCTGATGCATTTGATCTTATAGGTCATTTGAAAATCCTATTTGCCCTTTGAAATGGAAACCATTCATTCTTGGAAATCCCTAGAAGTTCCAAACTATCATATGAAATGAGTTGTTTTCAACTGGTATGACTCCTTGTTTATGTGCTGATGCCACTCCCTAATTTAAGGGGAAAGAGAGAAAAGAAAGGAAATCTACATCCTGTAATTCCAGGTGACTGTGTTGTATTACCTTATCTGCAGACAAATGAATGCACCAATGAATTCTCTTATTAGCACAGAAATATTATCTGGTTTTTTTAACTCTGATGAGGAGGCATCTCTAATGCTTCAGTTCATCTGACAACTCTTCCACTTGCAAGCTAATGTTATGTGCCATGATGATCTGATTTCTCTTTTCTGTCTGCAGTGCCAGGCGTATAAAAGATATAGTAGAATATTGCTTGTACGCTACTGAAAATAATTTTTAGAAATCTTATGTTGCATCTATGCATGCACACTTTTTTTTCATGTCATCTGGCCATTACTCCCACTCAGTTTGTTGTTTAGCTGTAACTTTTATGTGTTGTTGATTGCCCAAGGAAATATTTCAACTAACTTGCTCACATGTAGATATGGTATTTGCAGTGATAATACAAGTTCAAAGTTACGGTTCTCATGGGTTTCATGCTAATATAGTGCCGTGGATTGATTCTTTATCACAGGATCCTGTTCTTAGCAGCGTGACAGTGGGTGTCTCACATTTTGAGAGATGTGCCCTCTGGGTTCAAGTACTGTATTATCCTTTTCATGGGAGCAGCGGTGCAATCGATTATGAAGGAGATTATGCAGAAGAAGATTCTCAGATTATGAGACAGAAGCGTTCCCTGAGACCAGAACTAGGGGATCCAGTGATTTTGAGGTGTCAGCCTTACAAGATTCCCCTAACTGAGCTTCTAATGCCTCATAAAAGCTCTCCGGTGGAATATTTTCGCTTGTGGCCAAGTTTACCAGCAATATTGGAGTACACAGGCACATATACTTATGAAGGTAGTGGTTTCAAGGCTACTGCTGCACAGCAATATGATGCTTCACCGTTCCTTAGTGGATTGAAATCACTGTCATCGAAACCATTCCATCAAGTCTGTTCACATTTCATTCGCACAGTGGCAGGGTTTCAGGTAAGCACTGGTACCTTCTGTTGATTTATATGACTGATCTCTTCCTATTGTGAATCGATTTTTAACTGCTTATTTGTGCATATTGAAAAGTTGTTAACATTAATCCACATGTGCAAGACACATGGTTGATAAAATTTCATTCTGATAACACTCAGCTTGGATAAGTCCCATGCACAGATTAAACTTCTCCACTGACAGTGGTGCTTTGCTGTGAATTTCCTGAATGTCATTGATGATGCGATTTATCTTCCTATTTACAGCTATGTTATGCCGCAAAAACTTGGTATGGTGGATTCGTTGGCATGATGATCTTTGGTGCCAGTGAGGTGAGTAGAAATGTTGATCTGGGAGATGAGACGACCACCATGTTGTGTAAGTTCGTCATCCGCGCCTCTGATTCATCGATAACAAAGGAAATAGGATCAGATCTTCAAGGCTGGTTAGACGACATCACAGATGGAGGTGTCGAGTATGTACCCGAAGATGAGGTGAAAATTGCTGCTGCTGAAAGGCTTAGAATCTCTATGGAAAGGATTGCCCTGCTTAAAGCAGCCAGACCACCACCACAGCCTCCAAAAGAGGAAGAGGAGGAAGAAGGGAAGAAGAAAGATGGTGTCAATGAAGACGGTACAGCTAAAGAGCCATCAACTCTCTCCACCCTTACGGCAGAAGAAGCGGAGCACCGAGCCCTTCAGGCAGCAGTGCTACAAGAATGGCATACGTTGATGAAGGAGAAGGCCGTGAAAGTTCACTGAATTTGACTTTGTCTCAGGATCTTGTCTACTTGTTTGTACCATTTTGTAATCTATAATTGATTGAAAAGTATCGCAGCTTTTTAGTTTCCGTTGTGTTCTACCCATTCCCTTTTGACTTGCCCACTTTTGAGGAGGTCATCTTGTTGATTCATTGAGTTCAAAGAATCTGGTTTGAATGATTTTACTTTTGGTCCGTTATTTTTTCTAAGAACTGCAACGATTAGTTCTCGACAGGCATCATGAATGAGAAGTTAAATAGAAGTGCAACATGCCAACATGCCGTTGGTTTTGGCTCACTCACATCACTATTGTTAATGCGGTATCTTATTCGAGAACGGCAAATGTTGGATAATTCATTAATGTTTTGAATCATTACTTTTTTTATAATTCTTTTCCTTGTAGTTTTTTTGGGATAATTCTTATTCACTTGTATTTTTTTTCCTTTTTTATTCGTGGTAAAAAGTTCTAGCTTCTGTATCTACTGTCACTTTCTTTTTTTATATTTCAGTTTTCTAACATCTTGTAGTACTGCCTCGTAATAATGGAAGGTTTACTTTGTGTCTCTATAATTGATTTTTAATCGAAAAACATGATGCAACTGACATGCTTAACAAGGCTCGAAATTGGCGCCAGTTAAGTTTATTCCTATCCACTCTCTACCCTAATTTATCCTCTAATTCATCCTCTAATTCAGCTTTGAGAAGAGCCACTAGATTGAACTTTGACATAAAAGTTTAAAAAAAGAAGACGCAATGCTGCCTCAGATTCTTGATCCACGAGTGTCAGAAGCAACTTTGTAAAAAGCGAATTAGTTAATTATCTGTTACATAAATAATAAAGTCTATGATAATATCATCCCTTGCATCAAAATGCAGGCAAAAGATATAACAAAAAGGAGAAAGAAGGAAAACAAAGAGCGAAAGAAGAGGAAAGACCAGAAGTTCTACAAAATGAAGCTGCTCTATGATGAGTATCGGAGGCTCTGCTGATTTTCATGTGCCATTCTTTTACCAGAAACAGTGAATTCGGGCCAAGATGACAGTCCAACTGCCAAAGCTAATAATTATTAGATCACATATCCTTAGTCTTCCTTATCTCCTGGTTGATAACCTTCGCCGATGCTTTGATTCTCCGAGATTGACCTGTATGAGCTTTCCGGCTCAACATGAGCTCGTCTCATCACAGGATCTTCTTCACTTTGACCGCTCAAATACTGCATAAGCATTAGAACAGCAACCACGAAGACAATGAGGTAAACTGTCTTGATGCTGACCAGTGAGTGGATGAAACCAAGCAGCGACGGACCACTGACTTTTTTCTTTATTGTTCTTCCTGATCTATATCCTTCAAGAAATTGACTTATCTGGGTACCTTGATCTTCCTCTTCTAGTCTTTCTGAGCCTACAACCTTAATAAAAAAAAGAAGCATTCAATGAGGTATGTACTCACTTCTCAATCAGGTGTAGATGTTACTTGAACAAGAAAATAAATTTATATCATTCAGTAACAGCGGTGGCATCAGAAACAGGAATTACAACAAAGATGTAGTAGACTTGTCTGAGTCATGCTGCAAAAGTTGGAGATGACTATTATGGTTCCTCACAGATAAAGGCAGAATATATAAAGAGAAGAGAAAATTATCACAATACAGGCAGTCATGGTTCAATAAATCAAATCTAAACACACAACAATATGTTCTCAAAGAATAACACCCAGAAAGGAAAAAAAAAACTATATAGTACATGACTAATTAACAGATTATTATAAATTCTATTAACTGAAGTATGTGTAGTTCCATCAACTCTATAACCATTAAAACTAAAAGGAAACAAAAGAATAAGCACCACCATAAAGCCTGTAGTCCCAATTGTTTGGGATCACAACTCTATAGATCACACAGTGGATCATACATCCCAGAATTTTTACAACTTAAAATTAGGAGAAAGAGCAACTAAATTCACATTAGGAAGCTCAGAAGTCAACCATAAAAGGAACACGGTGAAATGGAGGCAAACAACATCAAGCTATGTAATTGGAATGACTGAAGATATAAATATATTATATTTATACTAGTTAAAATTTAAAATGAGCTGCCTTGTTAGAAAATATTCTCGACTTACTAGTTGATATTCCTCATTTCCATCCCAAACAAGCATCTTTGGCAGTTGTGAGCTCTTGGAGACATCAAATGTATCAACGAACTCTTCCCATTGCTTGACTCCAACGTATCCAAATACTAAGTCACGATTTGCAGTTGCAGCAGACCTCAAAGTTTTGACCAATTTTATTGACTTCTCATCTAACTCATCCTCCATGATTGTGAGAACAATCTTCCTCTTGTCATCATTCAACAACTTCAGTGTTTCCATGTTAATAGGCACAGCAAGAGGCAACTGGTTTTGCCTTATAAATTCTTCCAAGAAATCCCCTGTTGAATCCAACACAGAATCTAATTAACCCAATTAAAAACAAAATATATTAGCACCTTCCTCATGTTGGCAACAAACAGATTGACTAATTGACCAATTATAAAGCTTGTTTTTGGTCCTTCATTTGCACATGCACATGCTATCTTACTTCAAGATATTATACTGCTATAACTTTTCAAGATGGAAAATCTTGAAAAGGTAGCCAGACTCATTGACATGTTACACATTCCAACTAGACTAACTCAAGTACCAAACTATGAATTAGGAACTAGTAATTCTAATTTTACCTTCAAAAGGGCCATAGAATACACTTTGCTCATTATATTTTGGATGAAGAAATACCAACGCGGGAACCTTATCAAAATCATAAGCTACCATCATTTCTTCTGAGAAATCTTTTGCAACAGAAAACCAAGCTTTTTTCTTATATTTACTCCCGTAATCAACAATCACAGACTCATCTAATCCAAAGCCTATAAATATAGGGAAGTTTGAGCCTGCCGCCTCAACAAAGTTGCGAATTGCAGAATCTGACTCGAGAAGAGAGACATCAGGTGCTACAAACTTCTTCAGAAAGCGAACGAGCAGTTCAGCCTTTCTTGGACCAGTGTATTCTACTGGGATGCCATGCATAAAGAGCTTCATTGTCGGAAAGCCACTGCATCAAGTGGTAAATAAAAGCAATCAGTTTAATAGCAAACTAATTTTAAGGCATGATCAATGCACTCAACTGATATATTATGTGATAGCAGAATTTTTTTTTTGTGGGACCTGAACATATAATGATGCGACAGAAAGTATCCTTTTGTGTGCTCCAAACAACTAGTTATTCTCTTAAAAGCATTCAAAGAAGTTGGATAAACAAGGATTAAGCATAATACTTTCTTCATAAAGAAAACCTTTAACTTTAATGCAGTTCAACTCAAATCGAGGGAGGAGAGGTACATACTCTATTTCATACTTGGAAGCAAGTTTTGTATACTTGTCAGCATTTATCTTCGCAATCAAAATAGGTTCACTCATTCCAGCTAACACTGGAGCAGCTGCATCTAGCTGCATCAACGTAAACCCCAAATTAATCATCCCAACATAAAGTACGAGAGCCCAGAACTTTACAACAAGAATTAAATAGATCAGATTATTTGGAGAAATCAGTCATAAAGATAGAAGCCATTTTCAATAGCCAAAACAGATTATACAGAATGAGAGAGCTACAGAATTACATTCTGTGTAATTGCAGAAAGAATATAAATCCTTCAACAACTTTATTTCAATATTTCAATTCACAAGACTTGTAATCAGTGCAGCCATAGCTGCAAGGGAGGACTAAAGCATTATACAAGCAGCTTATAGCTTATATGGGAGTACAAAGATTCTCCCTACAAGGCCAATGGAGCTTAACATAATGTCAATACAACTAGTTGACACCGTGTCCATACTCCATCCAAAACTTATCATGTAGAAACTAATAGTGTCAATCCTGCACATCATCAGGATCCAAACTCTCGGTCCAAACAGCCGTGATACCTCATTTAATGACATATACCAAATCCTCCTCGCAAATATGGTACCAATCATCACAATCAAACACATATACACACATATCAATATTCTTATTTTTTGTTCTACAATTAGCGGCGCAACACATCCCAAAGTAGGAATCAATCACAAAGCTTTAAAACTTGAATTTAACTAACGGAGTAAACACTTAAACAGAAAATTCCACGCAAAATCATCAGAAATCTTTTAAATTCAACACCACATCAGATGCCTCGAATCCACTCCCGCAAAAAGGAACATAAATCTCAGATCTACCACTAAAAACAGTGGAGGGAGAGGGGTGAGAGTGACCTCGGGGGAGAGGCGCTTGCAGTGGCCGCACCAGGGGGCATAGAAATCGACGAGGATGAAGTCGAAGGCCGCGATGGCGGCGTCGAAGTTGGAGTCGTCGAGCTCGATCACCGTGCCGTCGCGCCGGAACTCATGGGAGGCGGTGGCGATGGGGAGCGACCAAACCCTAGCCCAGATCCATAGCACCAGCAAAGCCGCGAAGGGTTTCGCGCGGCGAAGCGTCGCCGCCATGTCGCCTCTCGTGCTTAGTTCGAGCGTCGGACGATGCAAATTGGAGTAGACCACCTCTCTCGCTCGTAGATATCTGAAGCCAACTTTAGAAATATAAATTTATATGGGCCTTCTTTTTAAAGGCAATTTCACTCAAAACACCCTAACTTATCACCATTTTCTAAGCACACTCAAACTTTTTTTTTACTGCATACACTCTTACATCTAATTTTTTACTTCTCAAGAGGATATATATATATATATATATATATATTATTTATTTTTTGTTTAGGAAATATACGTGGGTAATAAAAAAAAATTGGGGAGTGTATTTGTAAAACAGTGATAGTTGATCAAAATAAAATTATTTATTTTCTAAAAACATAAATTGTTACTTAATAGCCAAAACTTTTCATTTATATTATGTAGACTATTTTGATATTAATATTTTAAGATAAATTTTCAAAAGGAAATTTGCATTAAAAACACCGTATTTTTTGCTTATTATTTATTTTTTCTTATTCTTTATTTTTTTTCTTCTACGTTGGTTATTCTTATTCTTTATTTTTTCTTCGACTTCTTCTATCTTTTAATCATTCTCTTCTTTTTTTCTACACAACTCTCTTTAATTAATAAAATAAAAAATTATCGAATATAGTGATGAGATAATTATGACCAGTTAAATAACTAAAAACTCTATAATTAATCTTTCACAAATTATTAAATTCAAATTATTTAGTTTATGTTTTAAATAAGTTACAGTATCTAGTTATTAATACTACAAATTAGCTCCCTCGTATGAGATGTTTGCATAGAATTCTGTAACAACTTTTACTACCTTATTTCCCTTGTATGAGACTCTTTCAATTGAAAAATAGACTAAAAGAAGTTTAGTGCAATAGGTAGCTAAACGAATCAAATACTATAATCAACATTTTAAAAAGAGAGAATATTAGTGCTGTTGATAGCTAAAAGTAAACTAATAGAAATATTCATATATACCTCTTTTAATTAAGAAAAAAAAGCACGATTTTGAAAAGTATTTTTGGCGGCCGCCTCGCTAACTTGGTATACACCCATACTAGGCGTTTACTGCTCCTTAGTGGGCCGATTTGTCACCTGGCAGATTGATTTCATCTGGCAAGCCGACTTGGCAGGGTTTTGCAGGTCTAGTGAGAGAATAGGTTGGGTGGAGAGAATGAATCGGACAGAACTAGTTAAGTTAACAAAAAAAAAAGATTACTTTTCTTCTCCAATCGATCTCCAATGAGCCCTAAATCCCTTACCTCTCTCAAGCTCTTCGTCTCTCAATGGTAGATGACAAGTAGCGGGCGATAAGCAACATATGTCGGCGAATGGCGCATGACAGTGAGCAGCACATGAGGGCTAAGCTAAGGAGAGCGGCACACGATGGCCGGGCCAGCCAACCCTCGTTGAGTGAAATGAGTGATTGATGACTCTTTCTATCTTGCAGTTGGAGAAAATGTCTGAGTTTGCCGTCACAATAGGATGTTGCCTAAACTTATTTGTTATATAAGTGCCGAATAATGTGAATCTAATAGTATAATTTAATTTAATAAATATGAATTAGACTAATAAAAAAATAATAATATATAATATATAATATATAATTATTTTTTATTTTTATATATTAAAAATGCTAGGTTACCTTGTCATCAATCTTTCGTTTAAACGCTATGTGGTAGGATGACCACCCGCCACCCGTGATCGCTTTTCAAAACATTGAAAAAAGTAACTATATAGATCTCTAAAAGAAAAAAAAGTTTTGAATCAAGGGTTTACGTCGTAAAAAAAAAGTTAAAAAATGTATTAAAAAAATAGTGATACTTTAGAGAATCTAAGCAGAATTATTCCTATATTTACGAGCTAAAAAAATGTGTATATCACTGATGGTAAAAAAAATTAAAGTTATTTATTTCAATGAATATAAATGAGAAAAACTGCAACTTCTTTGAGTTGTATATTTATTCAGTGATAAAAAAAAGAAAATAAAGAATGTTAGTAAATATAACTACAGAATTCATAGATTAACTATAAATTTATTATTAAATCAACTATGAAATTTTAACTGTAATTCAGAGTTTTTTTTTATAAAATTTATAATTAGTTTATAAAATTTATAAATTAACTATGAAATACAGTCCGAAAAAAAGAGGGGGAATAAGAATATTAATATCTTGCTAATTCAAACTTTTAGAGAGACATTTAGAATATTAATACCTTGCTAATTTTCCAGTATTCATAACTAGATATTGTAAATTATTTGCAATATAGATTACCGTTAGGTTTTACTTAACTAAGTTGGTTTAGGCTAGCCCCATGAGGTGACTTACTTGGCTAATAAGTAGTTGAGTTAGACTTTTATTAATGGGTACTTTTGTTCATGCCACTTAATGAAAAAGAAGACAAGAGAAAAAAAGAAAAGATTTTTTTTTTCTACATACAATAAGGGTTTGCAACTAGAAGATTTATTGGTTGGGATCAAGGCACAAGGATTTTTTTCTTCACATCTACAAGATTGTTCTTGCTTCAAGAAGGTTTGAATTTCTCTATTAGAGGTGTTTTCTAAACTTGTTAATTTGAAGCTAGAGTTATTGGTTTATTGTGGATGACATTCTTGTGACCTTGAGAGACTTATTGTGGTGATCTTATTTGTACCAATTCTCTTGAGAGTATTCAATTTCATGCTCCGTGAATTTTCCCTTAGAGAATGATTTTACACATAAATTCGGTGTTCTAGCTTTCTTTGGTGCTTGGTGTTGTTAATTGCATATCTTTCTTAATTGACATCAATTTTAGTTTTATAGATCTCTTGAGTGGGAAAGAGAGCTCCTTTCCAACAATTACGAATCTTTTTGAAGAAAACTAAATAATTTGAATTAAACAATTCTCTCTTAAAAGATTAATTATAATTTTTTTAGTTTTTTTAACTAATCATAACTATCTCACTACTATTTCTATTTCTGATTAGTTTATTACTTTATAAAAAGAAAAAGAAGAAGCATCAGCAGAAGATGAAGTAGACGAAGCAAGCGGCCCGAGTTCGACTCGGGCTCGGCTCGACTGAAGCTCATGCTGGGCTCGAGCGGCTCGATAGGCTCTGGTAACAATTCACAAACCCTAATCCAACTCTCCCAACTCCACAATCCCACCTTGTCGCTCCGATCCTTTTCATCTTTAAGCTCGTCCACCTCCTCCACCACCGTCTGCAATCCTCCTCATCCTCTTCCTCCACCGTCGGCCTCCTCCGTCGGGACCCTCAAGCTTTGCGTTGCATGTGAGAAGACTTGTGTTTATCTCAATCCGTCGGCTAAGGTAACTAATATGTTATCATCTTTTATCTCAAACTTTACTTTTTGTTTTTTCCACCAATTAAACTGAGATGATATATTCTGTATTTTGTCTATCAAAAATCACATCGAGTTGATTTCTTTTCACATATTCAAAAATAATTGGTGCACTTCTAGGCTTCACCAGATCTTTGCAACCAGAGTACTATTTTTTGCCAGATGATATATTGATGCTTTTGATTACTTTTTAAACATGAATGAAATTAGTGAAGGTTTATGTTTGTCAATATAAGTTTTATCCAATGGCTTCTGATTTAATTAAAGATCACATTGAGTTGATTCCCTTTCACATTTTAAAAAATTACTGGTGCACTTCTAGGCTTCAACAGATATTTTTAACTCAAGTACTATTTTTGGCCAGATGATATATTGATGTTTTTGAATACTTTCTAAAAATTAATGAAATTAGTGAAGGTTTATGTTTATCAACATAAGTTTTATCCAATGACTTCTGATTTTTTTTTTCATTTAATAGAAGAATCCATGATACATGACTTACCTGCACTGGAACCTTTTTATAAAGTAAGATCTTGATGTGTGCAAATGATTCAAACTTTACAGTTATCCCCACAGTATATCTCCATTCATAGATTGTAAGCAATGCCTTTTTTTCTTTTCTTTTCTTTTGAGAATAAATGAGAAGTGTAGGAAGAAAAAAGGATTGAAGAAATAACAGTGATAGTGAGATTTCTGCTATGGTACGAAGTGATGCAGCTCTACAGTAGGAACTGATCAAAATAGTGATTTATGGGAAATCTTAAAAAAGACATGATATATCTAGGATACAGGAATAAATAAACTAAATTAAAAATAAATATTTATATTCTAATGACAATCTGTACATTTATATTTGAAGAAAGTAAAAGATAACATATATATGTAGGAAAACAAAACATGCAGAATTGCATTCAACATATCTATTATCTACATAAGCTGATAATAGCATAAAGCATTTTAACAAATGCTACTACTGGTGGAACTCATACTTTTGGTAGCCATTTATCAGTGGTAATATGATATGAAAGCATTTTAACACAATATATTAAGTATATACATAAACTCTAAAACTTCAATATTGGAAGGGATGGAGTAATGAGTTTGATCTTTGTCACTTTTTTCTACAATCTAACGTACTAAGTTACTAATACATTTTCTACTACGTAACTAAACTCTGTGATTCTACAAAGCATTCTCTATGCACTATCTCCATATAGCACTTCAACATACTTTATGCTATTATCGGCTTATGTAGATAATAGATATGTTGAATGCAATGTTATGTGTTTCTTATTCCTACATATATATATATGTTATCGTTTACTTTTTTCAAATATAAATGCACAAATTGTCATTATAATATAAATACTTATTTTAATTTGGTTTATTTATTCTTGTATCCTAGATGTGTCATGTCCTTTTTTAAGATTTGCCATATCCCTTTATCTGTATCGAATCTATATCTAGTATCCATATCCATGCTTCATATGTTGTAAAATTTATTTATCCTCAGTGCCATGTTATATAGTTAAATTTCTAATATGATACACATTTATTATGCAATAAATCACAATTACAAGGTAACTAGATTTGACTATTTGTTGTTCTTTTGATGTTTTTGTTGCAGTTAGTGCTCTCAGCCTTGACCGGAGACCTCGGGAATTGTATCTGAAGGTGGAACAATGGTTAGTTCATACATAGAATTCTACTGCGTTTTTCCTCGAGTTGGATTAATTTAATGTACAAACTTCGATTTCTCAGTTAGGTGAATGACAAAAATCATCTTAATATTTGAGGTGAAAGATGTAGAGCAAAATATGCTTGTCAATTCTAGTGACTGATTGATTTGGTTGTTTGTTGCATTCAGGCCAGCCTTGCTGATTCTTTCTTGGCAGATCTTGATGAACTGTCTGACAATGAAGCCAATCCTCTTGTGAGTTATTTTCTTCAAAACATCTGAAGTGGAAACAATTATGTGTGCATGTTTTAACCTTCTTTCTATTCCCTTCTTCTGTTTGTTGTTTTTAATGTTTGTATTTGACATCCTTATTGATTAATTACTTAATTCTCATGTCTTAGGATGATGAGATTTCTGACGCAGGAGATATGGAGGAAGATGGTGATGACGATATGCCTGATATTGAGTCCCTTAATTATGATGATCTCGATAGTGTTTCAAAATTGCAAAAGACACAACGTTACAATGATATCATGCAGGTAAGTGCTCAATAGCTGCAAAATGTTTGACAGTTTGTGTTCATTTCTTCTTGTTGTGAAATCTTTTTGCATCATGTACCCTGATCATGTTCCATAGCTTTTTCATAGCATATTTAGCAGATTTTATTTATTTATTTTCTCTCTATGTGTAATTCCTTTTTCAGCTTTTGTAAGATTTTTTTTTCCTTTGAGGTATTACAGTAAACTGAAGTGCACCATGTCAATTTAATCTGCTATCACTTTCATATCATGGGTCCTTATGCAAACTTATTGAACTTTTGATTTCATCCAAGGCAATTATTTCATTTTTTTTTATAAAAGTTTAATACAACCTAGATTGCAGTGCTCTTGCTTTTTTTCCTCTTTAAGGATAATAAGATGTTATGTCCATTATCCTTCATATCTGTCCTTGCAACAGAGTACATCATGTTAATATTAGGGAATTGCATTTTGTGAAATAGATGTTTATTACTCTTCTTTTCTGAACAACAGAAAGTGGATGAGGCACTCCAGAAAGGGTCTGAGTTTTCAACTCAAGGAACAACTTTGGAGGATGATCCAGAGTATCAACTTATTGTTGATTGCAATGCTTTATCAGTAGACATAGAGAATGAAATCATCATAATTCATAATTTTATACGCGACAAGTACCGGTTGAA
Organism: Typha angustifolia; assembly: GCF_048772165.1. Taxonomy (NCBI): domain Eukaryota; kingdom Viridiplantae; phylum Streptophyta; class Magnoliopsida; order Poales; family Typhaceae; genus Typha; species Typha angustifolia. The sequence goes on from NC_133250.1 coordinate 820,798, forward strand.
GTTTCCAGAGCTTGAATCCCTTGTTCATCATCCAATTGATTATGCTCGGGTTGTTAAAAAAATTGCAAATGAGATGGACTTAACCCTTGTTGATTTGGAAGGGCTTCTGCCTTCAGCTATTATAATGGTGGTTTCTGTTACAGCATCAACTACTACTGGCAAGCCCCTATCAGAGGAGAGCTTACAGAAAACAATTGATGCATGTGATCGTGCCCTTGCTCTTGATTTAGCAAAGAAGAAAGTTCTTGATTTTGTAGAGAGTAGGATGGGATATATTGCACCAAATCTTTCTGCTATTGTTGGTAGTGCAGTTGCATCTAAACTGATGGGCACTGCTGGTGGTTTGTCAGCATTAGCAAAAATGCCAGCTTGTAATGTTCAGCTTCTTGGGGCAAAGAGAAAAAATCTTGCTGGGTTTTCTACTGCAACCTCTCAATTTCGTGTAGGATATCTTGAACAAGCTGAAATATTTCAGAGCACACCTCCCTCTCTAAGAACTCGTGCTTGTCGATTGTTGGCTGCAAAATCAACCCTAGCAGCAAGAGTAGACTCAACAAGAGGGGATCCAACAGGCAAGATGGGAAGGAACTTGCGAGAAGAAGTCCGCAAGAAGATTGAGAAGTGGCAGGAGCCACCTCCTGCAAAACAGCCAAAGCCTCTTCCTGTCCCAGATTCGGAGCCTAAAAAGAAGAGAGGTGGTCGTCGGCTGCGGAAAATGAAGGAAAGGTAACAGTTTCATTATGATTTCATTTGAGACAACATATAAGTAAATAACAATATCACTGGAAGCAGTACTAGAATTTATTAACTTGCTTGATTCTATTGGTTGTGTTCTTGCTCCTATATTGATAAACTTGGCATTTAATAGATACGCAATTACTGATATGCGGAAGCTTGCCAACCGAATGCAATTTGGAGTGCCAGAGGAAAGTTCCTTAGGTTAGTACATATTATGTATTTAGACATTACTTTCTAATTCTTATTCATGTTCGGCGGTCTTTATGCCACATTTTTAATATCCATAAGCCTGCTCAAAGAGAAGCACCATTAGTCATGGTTTTGCCTATGTTCTTCCAGATTCATAGTTGGCAAGAATAAAATGGAAACCATAACTCATGCAGTTGCATTTCATATCTGATACTATAATTTCATTTCATCTCAATCTTTAATGATATCAGACCTGGTTCGACAACTTGATTGCTTCGTTTTTGCATGAAAAACAGAAAGAATGTGAGATAACTACTTAGAATCTTAGATATCCTCTTGCAAGATTGACTGAGTTATAAGATTTTGTTTTAATTGGAGTAGCCTTTTGAGAGAAGCCTACTTTTTCCAAAGCTTTTATGCTTCAAACTTTTTTATGTGCAAATTGGTTTCTGGGGTATGAAATCTTTGGAGGGAATGTCGAAATTTCTTCCATGTAACAAATGAAATATAGAAGTTTTCAGAAGCATGGTTTTAATCCATCAACTCCTAGATTTCAAGCGAGTAATGATTGATTAGATTGAGACAATGAATTCTGTAAGAGTTACCTACCTTATATCCTAGATTTCAAATCCATCCGTCACGAATCTGTTGTAACTTGTAACCACAAGCAATTACAGCCTCCTCACAAAGATGTAGAATCAGCGGTAGACTGATGTCCTTTTTATAATGATTTGGGGACTGTTACTGGAGAAGCAGCTGTAGCCTTTGGCTATGGACATTGTATGTTTGCTACCTTTGCCTTTGATTCAAATCATATAGGTTCCTGATGGCGATTCATGCTCATTTGATTAGATTTAAGGTAGGAGATCATTGAGGATCTTCTCTTGGTCTTGCTCTCTGATCAAGTTCCTAATAATCCTAGATTCCTAGTCCAATCTTGAATGTCGACAGGTAACCAGTTCTTTTTTCAGTTTTGCTGGACTATATGCTTTTGCTTTCAGTTAATTGGCATGTCATGCTGTTGAGGTTATTGTGGTCTCCTCTCACTTTCCTTCTTTATTATCAGGTGACGGCTTGGGTGAAGGCTATGGCATGCTTGGTCAAGCAGGAAGCGGAAAGTTGCGTGTTTCAGTTGCACAAAATAAACTTGCTGCCAAAGTGGCTAAAAAGTATGCAGTCATTGCATGTTCTTTTAGCATGTTATTGCCAATGTCTGGGTTGTTGAAGAATAATAACTATTGCGGTGTTCATATAATTATTTAACTATGCTGGATTTTATTTACCAATTTTTTCATTGCTATTCATGTTTCAAGTTGTCTGAATTCTTCCTTGTTTATCTGCTATTCCCTGCTGCTTGATGAAGCAATTATCATACTGATTAATTTTACATTATCAGGTTTAAGGAGAAGAACTACGGTAGCAGTGGTGCAACATCCGGACTGACATCCAGTCTGGCATTTACACCTGTACAGGTAAGCATGTGCTAACAAATTTGCATCAATCTAAAGACCAGTTACACTTTGTACAACTTGTGAGAAGGATATAATGACCATCAAGTCGGTAGAGGCTGCTTGCCAAAAGAAAGCTGAATTACAAACTAGTCATGCATTAACTTTTTATTTATTTTGACATTGGCTCTTTAATTATTATCTTGTCCTTCCTTTTCTCTGTTGTTGTTTCAACTACCACTTTTACTTCTGTTTGATTAAGCATCTTGTATTTCTGAATTTGTAACATGAAGATATTTTATTCTCTAATCTTTTTGTGATTTTGTCAATCCATTTCTCATTCTAATATTGTTTTGCACCTTTCAGGGTATAGAACTTACAAACCCACAAGCCCATGGGAACCTGCTTGGTAGTGGAACACAGAGCACCTACTTCTCTGAGACAGGGACCTTTTCAAAGATCAAAAGAACTTGAAACAATTATCACTACATTTCAGACGTGTCTCTGCTCGTCTACCAGTACCCTTATGGCCCTCTTTTCTTTATGCGACATTGTTAAGATGTAGATTTGTAGATATTTAATGCTTAAACAACTTTTGGTTAAGGAAAGTTTGGAGTGCATCTTGGATCTCCATGTTGAGAGGAATTGTGGTAGCTAAGACTTGAGTTTTGTACTTACAATGTAATACCTGTTGTGCAACTAACCAATTATCCCTCTACTGAGAAACTATACCCCTTAACTGAGAAATCCCCTTGCAGGAGAATCCAAGCTTCATAGTTTAAGTGGATGGTTGTTCTTGGCAATTGTTCCTTAGGCACTGCGCTGAAATAAAATTATTTCATAATAAGTGATAAAAGTATATTGTGCTTAGTTATTGCTGGTTGTTTTCTGGATAAGGCTTTATTAGTACATATGCTTGCTACTGAAGAAGAACGACTGCAACTGATATGGGTTGCCTTGTTATGGATGATTGGTGTCACAAGAAAGCTAAGAAGAGGTTTTATTATCATCATTTTTATAGGCTGGACAAGGGTGCGTGCTCATACATTCAAGCGGCGTGTTGCATTTCTTCTCTTAAGAGAGGTAATTGGAACATCCACTCTCTTTGTGGCATTTCCACAAACAGTTATTCCACAATAAAAAAAACTCAAGGCCTGCTTCACTTCTGGGGCGTTGCAAGATATATTGATGTTAACACTTCTGGACCCTTTTCAGGATTCTTGTTTGGCTGAGACGGGTCGTAGTATCACTCTCACGGAGATAGAAAAGATATCCAAGTTTGGCTCGGAGTGTTACAGCAAATTATATAGTTCTCTTTTAAGTGAATTTTTTCTGGTTCTGTGAGACTGTAGCCGTATATAAAATACTAATAAGTTCAGCATTTTATCTGGTCAAAAATATACATGACCTATTTTTGACTCTTATGCTTCGGTGGGTTTCTTGGCAAAGTGTAGGCAACCTTCCGTGCAGTAGTCACTTTATATTCTTCGCTCCGTCATGCCAATCGACTTAGGAGCTACGTGAGTTGCTTGTGTTATATCCAGCGAGGGGCGGGATGAGAAGTGAACGACGTGCGCTCCTAATCGATGGTTAGCTACGGCCCCTCGTTCCTGTCAAGCTCATTGGTCCCTTTTCCATGCTCGGCGGTCTTCGACCCTCGTCGAGATCCCTCCCCTCCTAGTGGGAAAGAGTGCCTCGCAGTTCCGACATCGCTTAAAACATTGATCATATCAACATTTTTATTGAAAGAAAAAATATTAAACAATTCGGTGTTTTATTAAAAAAAAAATGATACATATAAAACACTGAAAAATTAATTAATTTTTTTATAAATACTAAATGAGAAGAATATAAGCAATAGTATAAAGAAAAAAATTTGTAACATTATAATTTTACTCCGTTATTCATTTTAGTCATAAAATATGTTATTGTAAAGATATGAAAAAGTTCTATAATTATACTATAAATCGCATAAAAGAAAAGAAAAAAGATAGAAGAAGGAAAACAAAAAAAAAGACCATAGCTCCTCTGAATTATACTTTTAAATTTTGTTCTAATAAAAGGCTGATCTATGCAGCATTTTCTAATATAAAATGCAGATATAATCTAGGTCAACTCTTCCTTAGTCTTGTACAAGTCCTCCTCACCGATCAATGTCGGATAAATGGATTGGAAATAAGTGAATAAAAGTTAAAAGGTTTTTTTTACATGTATACCCTTCAAAAATATCTTATTATTTGTATACACCTCTCTAATATTTTTATGTATATTTATACTCCTCAATTACATAGTTTTTCATATCTTCCATTTTAATTAGTTTTTCTTTTTCTTTGCATTGGTTCAATTGAAGTTCTTTTTCTTTTAAATTTTAAATACCTTTGGAGTTAATTTTAAATAATTTAATTATAGATAAAAAGACTGAAAAACCTTTTTATCTTTTATTTATTAAATTATTGAGACTCAACCTTATATTTATTGGAAAATCATCACTGGGGTGGTATATGTGAAAAAAAGAAGAAGACTTTTTTAATTAATGCAAGCATCAAATTTTAGAGGGGTAGGAAAGCAAATAAAGGATTCTTGGAGGGCTCACATGCAAAAACAACTCAAAAATTAAGTAAGGGAAATGATTAATGGCTTAAAAGGGTACAAGTGTAATTTACCATAAAAGAACAATTGAAATCACAACCGTTCATTCCTTTCCTTATCCCGAATCCTCCACGTGGATTCCATTCCATTGGATGCTTCACCTGTCCATTTGTGTACTATTTTTTTAATTTAGTATATGTATATATATATATATATATATATATATTCATGGTTAATTTCTCGAGAGCATTCTAATTTCTAGGCGCGAGAAGAGATCCCCACCCCACCTTCCTTAACGTACACCGCCTCTCCAGAGCCAGAGGACGCATCCAATCTTGGAGGTAATCTTCTCCGAGATCCATCGCTCAAAGATGGATAGATTTCGTGGCTCCTCCTCCAAGTTAATCTTAGCGATCTTCTCTTAACAATGGAAAGATTTTGAAGTGTTATAGGAGAGTGAGTGATTAGTTTCTGTTGGCAGGGTAAGGTTAGGGCTTAGGATGATGAGAAGAGGGTAGAGGGGAGCGATCGTAAAAGTCGATGCTCTTGGGTTCTCGTTGTTGTTGGAATGGCTCTCTGGGGTTATAAGAATGGAGGAGGAGGAAGAAGAAGCTACCTTTGGTTTGTTTGTGCGCTTCTTTTCCTGCTATTAGGGTTAGGAAATGGGTGCTTGATTCTATCTGGGAGGGGCATTTCCAAGTCTTTTGACGCCATGGAGGCTACTTTTGGTGAGATATCTATGTAATTTATGCTTGCATATTGGTTAATTGGCTAAAAATCGTTTGAGGCTTCTCCTTGAGGACCTTCTAAGAATGTTGTGAATCTAGCGTGTGATTTATTTTGAATGTTCTGATCTAATTTACCTTGTCTTTTGGTCCTATCTTTTGATGCTTCATGCAACTAGCTTAAAGATAATTAATTTCTCAAGTAATTTAGATGTAATACAAACACGATTTGTTTTGGCATTGATTATTTACTTTGCAAGTGGTATTTTCTTTAGCATATCCTTGGATGTTTCAGCCTCACTGCATTAATATCCTTAACTTTTCTCCTCAGCTCCTGCAGTTGGAGAATCTGGTGAGAGTGGGATCTTGTTTTCAGCCGAGCCTCTTGATGCATGCTCTCCAGTTAGTGAAGTCTTTAACAGCTCGAAGTCTCCTTTTTTATTAATCATAAGAGGAGGTTGCACATTTGATGATAAAATAAGAAATGCTCAAAGTGCTGGATTCAAGGCTGCCATTGTATATGACAATCAGGATCAGGATCGGTTGGTTTCAAGTAATGATCTTTTACTTTCTAATCCCTTGTTGAACTTCAAATCTTTTGAAATTTGCGTATTTTGAACTTCTCATAGGATCATTTATCCAGCCGAAATTTGAAAGAGACACTGGAACTCCGTTCATTATGTACCTGAAGCTTGCTTGATTAATATAAATAATAAAAAATCAACTTCGCTAGTAGAATAACTGTAAAGGGATTCTTTATATATCATGGGAAATATGTCAGTGCGAGTAATGACGTCAGACTGATACTGTTGCTAAGATGCTACACAATTTTAGTTTTTAAGTGTACATCACTATTGTTTTTCTTTTCTTTCAAGTTAGGAATTTTCAGATGTATATTATTTGTTATCTTTTCATGCTACAATTCTCAAATGTTCGATTTCTGAATGAGAAAAATAGAAATTAGGAACTCATAGGTTAGAGATTCTCAACTTATTTTGCCTTCCGTGGAGAAATAATTACGTTGATGATAGAAGAATTGGAGTTCATCTCCCTTAGGCTGTCCTTGCTTTTCAGATTTTTTATTGTCAATTTCCAATGTTACACTTGCTAGTTGTGATCAATCTTTGACTGTTAAAATACTTCAGTGGCAGGAACTCGAGATGGCATTAATATACCTGCTGTATTTATCTCTAAATCCTCTGGTGAGGTACTACAGGGATATGCAGGACGTCTAGATTTGGACTTGTTGTTAATACCAAGCTATAAGGGCGAGGCATGGTCTATTATGGCCATCTCTTTCATTTCATTACTTGCTATGTCTTCTGTTCTGGCTACGTGTTTCTGCCTGCAAAAACACAGTGTGAGACATCAACGACCTAGGGTTTCTCAAGTCCAGGAATTCAGTGGAATGAGCAGTCGACTGGTAAAAGCAATGCCATCTCTGATATTCACATCAGCATTAGAAGACAATTGCACTTCAAAAACATGTGCTATATGCTTAGAGGACTACTGTGTTGGGGAGAAGCTTAGACTATTACCATGCTGTCACAGTATGTTCCTTTTTTCCCTTCCAAGTTCCAATATCAAAATTACGCTTAATTTTAGTCTTGACCCATGTAAGTTATGAAGGTCTTCAATTCTTTAGGCTTAGATTTTCTATGTGCATATTATGTTGTTGCTACCCCAAAATCTGTGTGATATAGCAACATGTATAAATCTATTTATACATACATGTGTAGTTCAAATAACTGGGAAGAAAATATGTGAGGTCAGGTTCAGAAAAGATCGGTGATATAAGGTGAATTCAAAATAGCAGTGACAAGGAAATTAGAAATAGCCCTCCAATGGCAGAAAATAGTTGTATGTTTTATTTAAAGATTAGTGTAGGGGATCTTCAATTAGTTTGGGACATGGCATAGTTCACCTAATTACGAATTTCATGACCAGTTGATCTACTTATTCAATTGGAATATATTCATTGGAAGTTTGTCCCTTTTAATACTTTTTATAAGTATAATGTCTTTAACTATCTAAGATGTGTTCTCTTCTTGTGTTATGTTTTGAACAGAATTTCATGCAACTTGTGTTGATTCATGGCTCACTACCTGGAGAACATTTTGCCCTGTGTGCAAGCAAGATGCTAAAATTAGTCCAGGAAATCCCCCAGCTTCTGAGTCCACTCCATTACTTTGTCCTCTTTCTGCCTCTTCACCCTGCGTTGCTGCATTAACATCACCCTCTTCTGTAGCAGCATCTAGAGCTATATCCATAGTCCCTTTGCCACCTCAAGAACCATCATCTTCCCATGTGCGTTCTCTCTCCAGTTCTCATCTTTTTAACCAGCATATTTCATCCACAAGGATCAGCCCACTTTGGAGCACATCATCGCCCAGATATAATGTCTCTCGAGTCTCCCCTTGTCTCCCCACATTCTTTAGGCCCCACTCACTCTTTTCCTTTTCACTTGATTAATGCACCTCATATATGTAGTTCTAGTAATGCCTCCTCTATCTACCTTGTTGATTCGTCCAGTCAGCAATTGAACCTGCAGCATGATGGATTAGCAGAAAAAGACTCTGTTATGGCTTCTGCACAATCCCTCCCTGTACGTTGATCTGCCTCAGTTTCCTGGTAGTTGATCCCTGTGCTGGTTTCGACCTCCATTGTGCTCTCTTATGACTTGATGGTCATGGTGGAAGCTGTAGAGAATTGAGTCTTTTGGACCTCTTGAGGTGTTCCTGGCATTTTAATGACTGCTGTTCCTCATTTTACTTAGCAATGTTGCATTATCATCTCATGTTTTGTAAATTAAGGAATTGATTATATGGTTGCAAAAAAAAAAAAGAAGGTTTTCTGATAATGTACACCAGAGGTGATTATAATTTCATGTCCTAATTGCTCATTGAAGCTGCAGAGATATGCTTAGCATTCATTCTTTGATGTCAGTTTCTGTGAGTCTTCCACTGCCTCCATATTTTCTAAATTCCTTACCTTCTCCTTTTTTATTTATTTTGACATGTTAGGTGGCATCTTCCTCAAAGAGCATCTATTGGCCGGTTAGGGCTACATGTTTCACTAATAATAATCGACGTATTATTTTTGACAGGTGTACCTCATCAGCAAGGCAGCAAGCATGTGTATTAGTTACATTAATGTTTGTTAATTGCTTGAGCATCTTTTCTACAGCCTATATCACCATTATCCTTTTGCCATGAACTTTTTGAATTAGATTAACCAAGGTCTGTTACTAAGTGGTTGCCAGATTCAGGCTGGGCCCAGAGGAGAAACCCTTTGATCCACCAGTTGGTACCCAAAAGGGCATGTTTTATGTTTATATGTTATCTTCCTTGGTTCCTTACCCAAATGGTAAGAGTTTAATATTTTGGTCCCAGTGTCTGAGAATCTTATCCTACTTGTATTGGCATCAGATAGTTGTTTAATAAAGTATATCAATTGTCGTAATCTTCTGTTAAGCTAACTATCCAGGAGAGGGTGCATCATTTTCTCCTTATTTTGTTCAATGGATCTGGGGATGGGGGGGATGGGATGAGTTCTTGAAAGTCCCTTTTTAAGAGCTCACCATTGTTTTTATAAAGGTCTTAAAGGTGACTCCATGGATAGATAGAGTGCAGTTGGAAGAGATGACATGATATTGGTTTGGCTCAGTCAATGGCAATTTGAGGATGGCTTCTCAGTTCTCATTCCAATTGTTTCCAAGGTTGAGCCAAGCCAATACCACTTCTTCTCTTCAACAGAGTATCTTCTCATCCTGATGAAGTTCCTTTCTTTCCACATCCATGGCAGTTTCTGTCAAGTTGAATCTTGCCCTCTTGTTTAAGGCACTTGTATTGTGTGATGTTTGATAAGTTCTTTCACTGTTATTGAAACCCATCTGTACATATGTTCTGCAGTGTATTTTGTGTACTAATTTTGGGATCTCCAAGCCTCTCTTTCCCATACTGTGTTGATTCTATGATATTTAGGATTAGTATATTTTATCAACAACAAAAAAGAGAGATTAGTATATTATTATATATGTTCTTAATTGAAGAGGGTAGAAGGTCCTCTAACCAAACACAAATCAAACATTGTAGAGAAAATAATATCAACAAGCAGACAAAAGAAGAAGTATAACTAACTATATAGAAAATGGTTTGCAATTTTACAAAACACACCCATAATTCCTCTATATCTCGAGTCTTACAATTTACAAATCTTTTACACCCAAATCCGGAATCCCTCTAGATAGTCTGTTCCTCTCTCTCTCTAACGATCTTCTCCATTGGCATCGTCTTGATCCCACCCCAAACCCACGAGTCCCAATTGGTCCTCCAGGTACCGCTGCATCAGCCGCATCTCCTCCACCCCCCTTTCCTCCGGCCACCCCAAGAAGGCGGCGACGGCGCCGCCTTCCTCCGGCATCTCCGGCGCTGGGTTACGCCGGAACCCTAGCCGGAGGAGGCAGAAGAGGGGGAAGCAGAGGCAGGAGAGGGGTATGAGCACCGGGGAGCAGCAGATGATGACGGCCAGTGCCAGAGCCAGCGCCCCCCTCCTCCTCCGCCTCAGACCTCCGCCGCCGCCGCCGCTCCCGGCAGCCGGAATCAACCGGTAAAGCCACCGCCACCATCGGATCATTGCAAAGGTGACGCTTTTACTGCTCTCGTTTCCTCCTATCCCCAACACGCCATTTTCCCACCTCGAGTCCACACTCCTCTCATTTATGAACCACTAATTTATTAAAAATATTTATACGCCAAATATTCATTACTATATTATTTTTTATCTTAATTTTGTAATGAGCAATTGCGATAATTAATCCTCCTAACTTTGAGTATAATAAATGATTAGGGGTGAATACTATCAGCTTAAGAGTATTTAATTATGGGCTATTTCGATTCAGATAATAACTAATGTAAGAACTAATTTTCTATTACACAACCTCTTTTGGAAGAGGCTTTTTACTGATAATTAACAGATTGTTAGTGCAAATTTATATTAATAGTAAATTTGTGGATACAAAAATTAATACTTGTATCAAGTTATTAAAGCAGCTAATTGATCATTTAATTAACCAAGTAATAGACCCAACTAGACTGGGCCCTTACTAATAAATATGGGCTGTTCCCTTTCCACAAGGGAAAGGATATGGGTATGGGCCCTGCACTAGATATGTGATCCAAGAGAGGGAAATTCTTGTTATTATTCTCTGAGTTATAGAGCAGTCTATTCGGATATACTCTCACGTCCGGTCTCTAATACTGCACGTGGATAAATGAGAGATAATAAGATATGTGATTAACGTATCATAATACTATGATTTAGAGAATAAAAGCAAAACTAACTCTGATACTAGGGCAATCAAAATAATCAAGTCGACTCGAGTTCAATTCACTAAGGCTCATTTAAGCTTGGTTAGAAAGATAGCATATTTAAGTATGATCGGCCGAACGTGCTCAAAATTTAACTTCAAGCCAAGTTTGATTGTGAGCTATCTCAGATCAATCTCAGCTCAAAAATTATAATGTAATATTTAGTACTATATTTTATAAGGTTAAATAAATTTTACTCCTCTATATTTATGTCTAAAATTACATTACCTTTCTTATACTTTAAAAAGTTTTAAACCAGTTCCTATATCTTATGATTAAAGTGAGACTATTAGTTTATCCGTTAAATTTAGCAAAGTACCATGGCTATTTTGATAATCTAGTTGTATTTTTCTAACAAACAAGATAGAGACAGTTTAATTATTTTGGTTAAATTTAACGAAAAAACTAACGGTTTCACTTTAGTCATAAGTGTAAGGATTGGTTTGAGACTTTTTAAAGTATATAAGAATAAAATAATTTTGAGAATAAATATAGGAAGGTAAAATCTATCTAACCATATTCTATACCACTAATTTGATAAAATATTTTAGAGTTTAAAAAGGATACATTTTAAGGTATAGGGTTTCCAACACGTTGGTGAGAGACAGTAATAGCCTTAGCATCCGAGTCCATTGTTAGGTTGAAGGTACCACGTCAAACTTTGGTCATCCAATTTGTGACAATGGGGGCGGGACCCACCTCGCAATTCGACACTTTCTGAGTTGGGTGGGCCCACAAAAGTTGATCGAGCCACGACCTTTCGGTCTCGAGGTAAAAGTACAGCCTTGCATGTTTTAAAAGTCCACGCATGGTCCGGATCCTAATTATTGCCCATCTTAAACTTTACTAATCTCCACCCACTGAAAAGAATAAAAGGAAACCTTTAGCCTTTTAGTCCAAAATCCTCATTCTTCCTCACTTCTTTGGCGCATGCAAAGGTATGCACTGTATATAAGGACAAACACTCATCATTTCTTCCCCTCCTCCTCCTCCTCCTCAGAGTGGAGCTCTCCCTTACCACGTGGCACCATGTCAATGATTCAAAGGTCTAAAATGACTAGGTAAAAAATCTAACTTATTCATCAGGTAATAATATTAATAATCGGAGGGTGAAAGTGTAAACTTGACCAAGACCGGGAAGGGTGAGAGGAATTTTTAAAAATTACTTCTCCCGTCCCCAACCTTGGTCGCAATCCCACACCAAATATTAGTACGATAGATAAGTAACCCTCAACTCTCCACAGTCCATATCCACACACAATACACACACACACACACTCTCTCTCTCTCTCTTGTTCTCAGATCTCCAATGAAGAAGTCGTCGCCATTACCCGAAACTCCACCGACTCCCATCTCCCTCCCTTCTCCTCCTCCTCCTCCTCCTCCCCACCCAATCCTCCGCCGACGGATCGGATCCTTCTCCATTTCCTCCTCGTCCTCCATTTCCTCCTCCTCCTCTTCCTCCTTCCTGTCCTCCTCTTCCCCTTCTCCGTCCCACTGTCGCTTCCGCTCCCCTCTCCATTCCTCCTCCTCCATTCCCTTCTCCTGGGAGCACCAACCCGGCATCCCCAAAAATCCTAAACCTTCCCTCCCCCTCCCTCTGCCCCTCCCCCTCCCCCCTCCTCTCCGACCCTCCCCTTCCCCGCGTTCAAAGAAGCAGCTCGACGTCGATCCATTCGCCGCCGCGCTCGAGGAGTGCGCCAAAGACGCTGCGACGCCGGCTGACGACGAGCTCGAGCAGCTCTGGGGAAAGGCCGGCGCCGGACGCCGGAGGAGGGCGGCGGCGGCGGCGGGGTTCGCCAGAAGGATCGCGGTGTTGGATCTGCACGGGTCGTGCAAGGCCGCCTGCTCCGTGGCGGAGTCGACGGTGTACGTCCGCCGCAGCACCGGATCGTACGGCCTACTCAATCTCCGGCCCGGGCCGAGATAAGTACATAGGTTTGGAATAATAATTTGGGAAATTAATCCATCGTCTTGTGCGGTTTAATCTCGTCTTTGTTGTGGTTATATTTAGTTTGTTCTTTTTCTTCTTCTTCTTTGTGCTTGTAATCCTAAAGTGAGACATGAATAAGGTTTAATAAAATCTAATTAAATCGCATGAGACTTGGCATTCTTGGTTCAAATGTTCAATTCTTCGTAGAGATTTGCAATTTTCAATTTACACCATATACTTTTCGAAAAGTCTAATCACGAATATTTCTTAGCTCCTTTTACGATGTGAACCAAAAATTTGATTAAAATGTAGGATGTTATCTGCAAATTTTGCTCTCTTTTTATTACTATTATTATTATTGATGAGCTGAGACCAGGCTAAAAAGGTTACAGTGAGTCTAATTAAAACTCTCTATCTTGTCGGAGAATGGCCTCAAGTTCCTCCGATAGAGGGGTATATCTTACGGACCTTGTTAATAACTCTCCTTCCAAGCTTGCTTACCTGATCCATCGTTTTGTTACCCTCTCTTCGATATTTGAGAACACAACAATACTATAATTACTCATCATACTTCGGTATTCAGCTATGGTGTTCCTGAGTCTCCGAGGTATAACTAGATCACCATTCAAAATTCTCACCAATTCTTCAGCGTCGATCTCACTTTCACCTTCGACCCATAGCCTATGTGCAATCCCAATAAGACCACTCATGCTTCACTAGCGAGGGGGGATTCTTTGCTGTGGCCTCAGCTACTGCCTTGATTAACCGGCCTTCTGCAATTTTGATGATGTCACCAACTCCGCTTTAATACTCTTTGGCATTAAACGCCTTGTATGTATTAATCTCCATCTAGCCTTCCAGTGGTGGCACCCACCGCACAACCCTAGCCGGCGCGCTTGTGTTTGACTTCCTTTTCCTCTTTCCATCGAAGATCATTGTATTCCTTGCTTTCCATATAATCCACACGGTTGTCACTATTATTGCCTGGTATGAACTCATTCATCTCCTTATCGGAACACCAAGTAGTATTGATCTCACTATTGTTTCCGATTAGTCTCTTATTATATTAATCAAATAGCGATCAAAGAGATTTGTATAAAAAAAAAAAAAATTAAATTAAAGATTAATAAGATACGGCAGTGATTGCATTAGTGATCCGATCCTAAAATAATTAATTGGAAGCTTTCAGTGTCTCCAGCTAAAACCTTCTACCCCCAATCTTGTGTGCTTTAGAGTGGCCAAGAAGCTACTCACTCTAAACAACTATATCCAATGCAACAACCCAAAAAGAACGAGGAAAAATTGAAAGAATCATTCATTGCGATACACACCCTTGGGTGGATTGCATTGAAAGGAAAATCTCTGACCACTTGCTTCCACATCTCTACCATTCCTTCTCCTCCTCTTGAAGGAAAGATTTTAATGGCGAGGGTTGACATTTGGCAACCATTGTCTTGGGGGCTATGCCGCTAATTTTGCTTTATCTCCATTGTACAGAGAGTTAATATGATTATCATCCACTGTTAATTTGACTATCATTAATCATCATCTAGAGTTTATTTTACTCTATAAATTAAGTCATTAAAAACCCACACCAAATTTGCTAAAATGCCTTTAAGAAAAAATAATTCTAATTAAAATTTGGAAAAAAATAATAATTTTACCCTTATATTTATTGATGAAATAAGATAAAAATAATTGATAGATATTTTAGTTATTTTTATGTGCTTATTAACTTTACAAATCATAATAATAATTCTAAAAAATAAAATAAAAATTACTGACAATTATATAAAAAAATCCTAAAGAGAGGTCAAATTAATACTAGCTGAAAGACAAGGACAAGGACAAGTGCTACATAACAAAATCACTAAATTGTATATTAAAATGACAAAATTCACTTGTGTCTTAAATCGAGGACAGTTGGCACTATATATATTGGCCAGCTTACACAAACCATGATCTCTAATCAATGATTAATTAAGAAGTTGGTGAGATTAATTTATTAATTAATGGAGGTGGACTAAAAGTCCACAAGCATACATACATATATATTTATAACCTTGGCTTGCTCCAATCTTACGTTAATTGCCAAAATACCACGTTCACGTTACGTACTACACAGAGGGGTTGTTGGATTGGAATCTTCGATCCATTTTGCTACTTCCCCTTTACGTGTCAGGCCCCGCCACGTGCACACTAAATAGTGTATCTCGACTTTTAGTCCACGTGGATGTTACGTAGATTTGTTTCAAAGAAAAATTACTAGCGATTTTGTTCGATAAAAACTATTGGTAACTCGGGAATTGGAGGATTGGTGTAGAAACTTTTGATTCGTTAATTGGGGAGTAATTGACTCGAGATCTGAGCAAATTAGATTTGAAATCATTTTTATTTGAGCTAATTCTGAGTTTGAGCTCCTAAACGAGTTGATTAGTAAATGATTTTAGACTTAAATTGAGTCTAATTAAGTTTAATTATAAATATTATGTATGGTATTATTATTTTCGAGCCTTATCGAGTCGATAAATTTTAAGCAGAGCTCGAGCAGTCTCGACTGGATTGCTAAATAAATTTAAAAACTCTTTTTATATATTGGTTATATTATAAATTAAGCCCCACATAAAAATATAAGAGTAACTTGGAAAAGATAAAAATATCACTTGAAATTGGGGAAATATTCTAGTTTTTATTTAGTATTTATTTTTTAGTAAATAGAGGCTCTATTAGTAAACAATGAAAACTTTATTGTGATGTAATTAAAAAGTATGGTGTTATTTGGTGTTATTTGTAGTTTTCTCTCTACATTATAACATCCTTCATGATGACTTTGATGAGTAGAATTCCTATGTAGCAAAAGCTAAAATTGTACATATGATCTAATTACTCTTGGATTAAGCTCTTAGTCTTTGCAAGAGAAAAGGAGAGAGAGAGAGAGAGAGAGAGAGTCTCCAATAACATCCTATTAACTGCAGAGAATGTTATTTAATTGTTGAAGGATAATATTTATATTAACAAAGTTAACATAACTCATTGTACCAAAGGATAGGATAATAGAGATACACAAAGTTTTTATTAGAACAATCAATAAGCTTTTGTAAGCAGAAAACTGCTAGAAAATTCTTATGATTTTGAAAAGAATAACTTATCTTCCTTTATATGATACAATCAACCATGGTCACCACATCTACAATACATACAAGCACATCTCCCTTTTCTTTCTTCTTTTTTTTTCCCTTCCTTTTTACAGTTTTCTTTTCTTCGATTGCATCGTTTTCCCCACGATTAGCTGTCAAGTACACAAATTCTCGTACATTTCCACTCTATTGATCACATCCAAAGATTTTATCCTATCGATATCAAAATCAGCTTCAGGAACCACCGATGAACGATCCGTCAGAGAGAGCTCGCGAGTACCTTTGCTTGTTGGTGAATGGCTGCTACTTTTACTTAACCTGTCGTGCTTTCTCAATCTGGAATTATTAGTATCAAAATCCTGACTCTTGCTGATCACAGGAGTAAGTTTTCTGAAATTCATGTCTCGCAACATTTCTTGGTCTTCTTTGGTGAGCATCGTCAATGGACTGCTAGGTCTTCGTGGAATTAATGTGATCGTCGAGCTCTTCTGTGGGGGAGAACGGATAGGGGATTTGATCGGAGACCTACTGCCTCCATTGAGAGGTCTACTTTGGCTAATAAGATGGTGAAGCAACACCACTAGTTCTAGTATGTACTCTTCTGTCTTCTGCTTGTCTGCATGATGGAGTGTCTCTATCTTGATCAATTCAATCTGCCCACCCGACTTTAGATTCAGTTCAGACCTGAATAAGAAAAGAAAGAGTTACATAAGAAATAGCTTATTCTTGAATCTTTTTCACCCCAAAAGTTTCAGGAATTAAGCGAAAGAAGAGAAGGGTAGAGTTCCTGACCCTGTATTTGCCCACTCGCCAACCCACCCAAAGCCATGGTGTGCTCTGTTATTGCATTATGAAGCAACCCATATGATTAGAGAAGTTCAAGATTTTAAATAACTGTACATACAATTGTATCGGATATAATTATATCATAAGTTAATTACCTTGCCGTATTATTGGCAACTGGAACAAGCCAGTGCAATGTTTTCTCCATTTCAGCTCTAATTTGAGGTCCTGTGAGCTGCAACTTAATAGCAGACATCAGAATTAGGCAATTAGCAAACAATAATAATCTTGGACAGCATGGGTTCTTCACATAGTCAATGAAATTGATAAATTTGTTACATACCTCTTGTGTAACAGGGTATGATTGTAACTTGGTCCGTAAAGCAGATTTGATACTGGGAGGCAATGCTTGATAGAGTGCATCTCTATTACTGGGAGGCATGGAACATGATCGAGAAACCTTAAATAACCACATCTTAGTCAATGCAAAGATTTACCAAAAATGGTAGTCAAACAATAGCTATATAGTTTAAGTAGAAGGTGATAAATTGAATAATTAAATGGAGAAAAGATGATTGCAAATCAATCTAAGTGAATTCAGAATCGACCATCATTCTTAACAGTTAGTAAGAGGACATAGGCAAACTGCATTACTGTCTTCAGTATGTTGTCCATATTCATAACGATGAACAGATTTATGAACAAACTAAAAGAAAACCAATTATACATCTCTATTATTTAAATCATCAAAACTTTACTCTGGCTCATCACTGTACTAGATGGTTGAATAAGTAAATTTATCAGAGTAAAAAAACGACAGCCAGAAAAAAGAAACTTACAAGGCTGCTTATCTGTGAAATGATATTTGCATAATGCAATGCAAGTCCAGCTGATCCTAATCTCTGATATTTGTTAATGGATCTGTGCGAAGATTCACCTCCATCTACAAGTTGATATGATATTTCATTTACTAAAATTTCAAAAAAGGACGAAAACTGTGCTGTCTAATGATCCAAGGGAGAGTATACTAAAAGATGCACATCATAAATAGCTTTCGATGGATTAATGTCATAATACTACATCAAATCTGGTATAAACAATGTCTCCACACTGAAATGCCAAAATTTATGTGAATGCTTATAGGAAAACAAACACAAATAGTAATAGAAACCACTCAGTGAATTGAGAATGAATATTTTCAGTTGAAGTAAATCAACACAATTCATCTGGCAAAGTTCTCACTAGCACATTAATAAGGGGCAACTCACTTTTTCTAAGACTTCAATTGTGATTAATATAAAGCCACCAATTAGAGCAACCAAAGTTTTTGAGGGTGGAATAGAGAGATTCTATGAGAACCCTAGCTGATTCTAGTCAGACTGTACAGTTTTTAAAATGAAATACACCTTTTACAATAGTAACAGTAACATTACATATAAAAGTGATCTTTCCATATTTGCCTGTACAATTTATGGCCACACAAATCTCATAAACAGATTTGTTGAGTATGTCGTTCTTATAAGTTCTAACCTATAGAGATCAATGATATTTTAGCTACACTAGAAATTGACCAAATAATCACTAGCAAGCTGCTGAGTCTTAAGACCGATCCAATTAAGAAGAAAGGATGTAAAGCGAACAACCAATTAAAATTGTAGTAAAGATCCATATAACTACATCTAAAGGCCCTCATTCTTAACACCAAGGGTTTCATAGACTTCTAAGCAATCTTAAGATTGTACCGTTTCCAATTGCAAAGAAGGTAAGAACAAATCTGTTTCTATAAAAGCTTGCACATCTTCTTCTACATGAGAGAGAGAAAGCGTAAATGAGACACACAGCCCTTACAACAGCCAGACGTGGAAATCACTTTCCCCAATTCCATATGGAGTAGAGTATTCCAAGATCTTGCCAGGATCTACTACCCAATATAACCCTCTCCCTGCTTTTTCAAGAAATATACCGACATAGGAATTTGCCAATTTGGAATCCAAATAAATCCAGGACAAAGTGTAGAAAAGTTGCATGCTTGCACCAGAGGTGAAAGTGCTCTTATATTCTTATGTATATATAAAGAACTGGTCTTTCAACAGTAATTTTCATGAAAGAAAAAGATCGTACCAAAGCTTCCGAAGGCATCATGAATTTCCAAATGTAAGAAGTGAAAAATGTCAACAAGCTTCTCCATGACCTATACAAAAGAAAGATGATCTCTCAGTAAATTTTATTTTCTCAAATTAGGGAGAAATCTAACATCTCGAAAAATGGAACTTTTAGTAGTACCGTTAAGTGTTTTTACTTGCCAACAAAATATTATGTATAGAGAAACCTAAGATTTAAAATATAGTTACGTACATCTTCCAGTATCTTGGACCAGAGAGATTTTTTCTTCAAGCCCCTTACATGCTTCCTTTGGCTCTTGACTTCTTGCCTTAGAATTTGAAGAGTGTCACCTGCATCCCGAAGATAGGAAAATGTCAGGAAATACATACATAAGAACCATATGTTATCTCCTACTATTGGCAGCAAGAAATGTACAAGAGAAAGCTACATAAAAGGAAACTGGAAAAAATGCTTATTAGTGATTATAAGACTCATTTGCCAGCTAGTGATTTAACTCAGATAAATCAGTGCTATATCCAATAACAATATCCTTCGCAATTGCAAATATAATTTTTCACCATGGCATGACAGATGTCATACGACACGCAGAGATATTTATTTCTGAAAAAAATAATGAGGTAATTTACAATTTGTAATCATTCAAGAAGTAAGAAATTTGAACTGTGCAGACTAACTTATCAGATCGTATAAACAGCAAAGATGGTTTGATATCTGCAGACCACATCTAACATATGTAACTCTAAATTCTAAACAAATATTAAAAAATGAACATACCCTACTGATGGCATGAAGTGATTTGGACATATTATTGACTTCATTAATATTATGCTGATACATCAGCTTCCAGACATTGATTCCTAACTTTGGAACGTTTCTAATTATTGTTTGCAATATCATGCTATCAACAAATAAATGTTAATAAGCTTCAGGTGCAAGATCATGAACCTTCTTGAAATGCAACTGAATTTTCTTGTTCCTGACGTTTCCGCCGATAATCTTGTTCAAATCTATCCAATGCATGCAATTCGTGATAGAGTTCCTGGTAACAAAGGAGTCATGTTCACAAAATGGCCATTAAAATAGCAGGATAAAATTAGTGTTATCATATAGGTGTGAACTATGAATGGCTCTTATGCCTGTGTTCAACTGGATCTCCTCATATGAATGTCAAACCCTTTGGTATCATTAGTAGATATATAAAGGTCATGCCCTTTTGTAGTTTAAGCACCACTAACGGCTACTTGTTTGACCTTTGTAGTGTCGACGAAATCTGACATCATCACAATAAGCACAAGTAGACCACAGCGACCCCTCATCTTTTTCTCTCTTTTTTTTTTAGAACTTTTCTTTTTACTCTTTTTGAGAAGAACTGCCCAAGGCTGACCCATCATCTTAATCTACCAACAGAAGAGGAACACTTACAGCTGTATGTTGAACCAGCGTAATCAGATGTTGCATCTCTCCTGCTGCTGTTTCTTTCAACTGTTTCTGAGGTGTGATTTCTGACTCTAGCCTACATATACACGAGCAAAATAGAAAAAATGAAATTTGTTATACTCTATGTATCACAAATGCACCACGAAGTGAAAGACAAAAATAATCAGAATTTTACTTGGCAAAATATCGGTCTAAATTGTGCCACTGAGGATCTTTACAACGATTACCAAATCGGATGATCTCCCTTGAAAACACTTTCAACTCTTGCCTGTGAAACGGATACCAAAGCAATTCTTTTAATTATTAAGTGGGAGAGAGCATTCAAATGAAGAATAACGCTTCTAATATGTTGTCTTGAGCATATGTTATTTCTTTAAGCAAATAAATTAGCATTAAGACTCAAATAAAAGATACTCAAGGGTACAATGGATTCTAGAAACCTTTTGTCAGCTGCAGCAATCCTTAGCAGCTCATCCATATTTTTGGAAACTAAACGCTGCACGGCTTCAGATGGAAGCACCACTTCCTTCAAGTATTTTATGTTTTCTTTTGACAGAGACTGCATGAGATTGTAACCTTTTACTATGGTGTTGGCAACCTCAAAAGCCAAAATAGATACTTTATTGCCTTTGGTTGTCCCTCCTGATACAAAGCCACCAGTAGGATTTAAATTTGTCATGCTGCTACCAAGTGTGTCTAAAACCTCCACTGCCTTCCCAAGTCCAGCAGTACTAGCTCTGCCAAAAAGTGAGCTCACTTCGGAAACCTGAAAAATAGAACTAATTTCAAGTGTTTTATAGAAGAATCTTGAGAAGAGAAACATTTAAAGCTCTACTTAGTCAAATGCACGGCTATTAATATAAAAAACAGCAATAAACGACTCAGCACTGAAAGTTAGCAGCCCGTCATAACCTCAATTAGTAAAGATAAACACCACTAAGAGAACTCAGATGCAGAATACTGCAAGTTATTAAGAACATAAATCAAACAGCTAGAGCTTGGTCACAAGAAGAATACAGAAACTCATACTTTTGGCAACCTTAGTGGACCGATTACATTGAGCATTTCTGTGATGATTAAGTTTTCTGTTGATAACCCTCATTTCTTGCATGTTGCATCTGATACATGCTTGGGAATGTTATCCCAAGATAATTTAAGCCTTTGTCTTTGCTAAAGACCTTGGCATACCTGCATATATTAGTAATATCTCCACAACTTCTCAACACCATTAATTACCGGTGGTGCAGCTCTCTCAGCTTCTTCTGTTGATTCTTTCCTGTAGAATCTGAAAACTACCTTTACTTGTATTCCAGCATCTTCATCAAATGCAATTTGATCTCATTAATAGTGAACTTCCTAAGCTCTTTAATAAGGGTTTACTTATTCAGAGAGGGACCAAGGATATCTATACTGAACTTTTGACCCAAATCTAAAGCCTCTAAATTACTCATTAGTTCCTTAACACATCATCAAGCAAGAGAGAAATTAGCATCTGAAACTTTTGCATTAAAGACGATTCATATGAGGATCCACCTTATTGTTTCAAAAGGTCATGTAACCAAGTAGTAATTGATATAAACTCAGAGATTATGATCAATGATGTCAGGTTAGTCGATATTTTAAAAGTCTAATAGCTGTTAGGCAGGCCAGAAGATTGTTTCCAAATTTAAATAACATCAAACATCTAAAGATTAGAACAAAAGACAACAATGAGATAAAGAGGATTGGAAGCAATATGAGGCATCCAGCACAAGCGAGCAACTGGTGGATGCAAAAACAAAAAGGGATAAAGAATGAATCCTTCATAATTTTGCTGGGACCCTAACTACAGAGTTAATGACAGGACGATAATCAGTCTTAAGTCTTGGAAATCAACCAAGTCAATCATGTACCCGTCTCAACTTTAGTTGCAATCAATCCTACGCTGTTGGAAAAGCCTTCTTCAATCAAATTTGGCTACATAAGGAAAACAAAGTCTAATGTATGTCTTCATGTTACAACTTCTCAACAAATCCATACGAAAACACGACCTAACAGGAAAAAAGAATACTAGAACAAGGAAGAAAACTCCCCATGTACTGCGTTTTTATAAGAGGATACCGAACTCTGGATTATGTTTGCTTATCATAGAATTCAGATAGCAATCTTACTCAAGTTTAAGCATCACAAAGAAGTACTTCAATTGTTTGCTCTCCTCCAAAAAGCTATAAGTATTCACCAACTCTTCATTTATAACATATCATAAAACAAAGTGTAATGATATAATTTCCCACCAATACAAAAAGGATCTATCCAAGAAAGCCATACCTTGGTTGTTCCCGTCTTTGCTGTGGCGGCCGGCTTTGACTTAGTCACCTTTGGTTTTTGTGATGAAACAAAAGAACAGGCCTGATTACCCTCAAAAGAAAGGCATCGCTTATCAGAGAAAGAAAAAGATTGTTTCTTAGTCGTAGTCTCTTCAACCGGCGCGGTCTTCTGCTTGCTTGGCACATTGCCATGAAAAGGAAGAGGCTTAACCTCATTCCCTCCAAAGCCAATGGCATTAAAGGAGATCTCTCCTGGTGATTCTTTAACAGGGGATCCCTTCGAGCAAGTCCCACCCATGATATCGAGTCCCTCTTGTGCTACTTCAATTCTTCTTCTTCCTTACAATACTGAAATAAATGAACTCTCTCACAAAGGAATCAAGTGGCAAATTACAAGCATGAATGCTGATCCCACACATACTGCACCGAGAATTCCAATAGATTTGAGAGCGCAGCATTAGAGAAGAAATGCCCAAAAGAGCAGAAAGGAGGCGACTTTGCGTATCAAATCGACGAAAGTAAAGAAACCCAATTCGCAGAAAACCAAAACCCAAAAGACCCAAATCCCGAATTAAGAAACGAGGGCGTAAAATCGATGGCGAAGGCCAAAAAAGATCGGATTTTGAACAAGTGGGGGAAGCGAGGAGATTAGGATTAACCTTCGGAAGACGAGGCGGAGCTTGTCCGAGAAGAGGAAAGATCACAAGATTGGTGGATTAGTAGTTGTAATCCCCCGGCGACGTCAAGGGGAAGAAGAGTAAATGGATATGAATCATACGATCGAAAGAGAAGAGATGGAGGAGAGAGAGAGAGAGGAGTTGGTGGTTTGAGGTATTCTCCAAACACACCAATCACCAAGTCCACCCTCAGAAATGTTATCAAGTCAACGCCACGCACTGACTAAACATGCCGGAGCTGGTCAAACCCAAACAACTATCTCCTCTCTCTCTCTCTCTCTCACCAACCATAAAAATAGCTCATTGTTTCGATCGCCCCCTCTAAAGCTTTTCTATTAATCATTGATTACGAGCCCGGCTTAGTCTAAGCTTTAAATTATGCGTCAAACTATTACTCCAAATTAAATGTCATTGAGCTTCCAAGTTAATACTCCGAGCTAACAGAGTCATTAAAACATACCTCCTTCCTCGTTTAAAATAATACCTACCAATCTTTAAAAAAAAATTTAATCCGTCTCAAAATATATTTATTTGCATCAATTATTTCTCAAGTTTAATCTCAATAATATAAGTAAAAATATAAAAAATACTTTTAACTAAGAGAAATATCTAAAAACTAGAATAATAATATGTTCATTTAAGTATTTAAATTATTTAAATTTTAACTTATGTGTGTGTGAATATCAACTCTAGATAAATATCTAATAAAATAAATGAAATTTGAAAGGTATATATAGACAATCAAAATTATATACTTAGTCTTCAGCATTTGGGATTTTAACTATGAAAAAAATTTAGTTGACTTTAGATGATCAAATACTAAATTATCTTGAGATTATTAAAGAAAAAAAGAGGGATCAAGGGGATATTCTCAATTTGGTTTGAGTTGAAAGTTTTCAATCAAATAAAATATTTTATCCAAATTTTTCTCAACTTGTCTGCTTAGCGAATCCAATTAGCATATGCTTGTTAAGCATTAGTTTAATATCTTGCAAAGCTTATGGTTTTAAAGAAAACCATTAATTATTATTATTATTCATTATGACCTAATGAAATCTACTAAATCTTGGGGAGAAAAGTTGACCACAAGCATTGACTTTGGATTTAAAGCAATGTACTATTATGTATGTAGATTAGAGAAAAACTTGGTAAAATTATTCTCACATCTTAATTTGCGAACATATATATAACATTCTTTCGACATGATATACATCTTCGAGTAGATTGCTTCTAAAATAGTGGATATTGATTTTTTAGAATATAGCAAACACTGTCTTACATATAAAAGAAAACCGTTATTCGAGTGTATTGTCGGACTAGGATAGTGCAGTGCTCTCTCGTAATATAGAAAACTCAAATTAATTTACCAGACGAATAAAATGTAGACTTGACTATCCTATTTCTAGAAATAAATAATGACGAAGGTAATCCGTCGTTAATAATATAACGTGTGAACCCCGTATAAATTTTAAACGCAAAATTTATAGAAAATTCAATTTTAAATTATGAAATTTCTAACATTCAAATCTTATCATTTTATGCCATGCATACAAATGGAGTGTGAGAGCCACATTTTTCCTTATCCAACAACTTTCCATCGAACATGCAAGTGATTGAGATGGATATCACAAACATTCAAAACAACTTGCCTCCAATTAAATCTTTGGTCCATATTACAACCATTGACTTTTTGATAATTTGAAAGGAAATATACTCTTATCTTAATCCCTCTCCTTTGCCCATATCTTAATACTATTCCACATTATACTTGGTAATCGGTATGCTGTTCAAACTTCAAATAGAGAGAAAAGTAACACATGTACTTTTGATCCTTTCTCTACGATTCTCCTTTTGAACAATAAAAGTCAAATTATATCAATGCTACAATGGCAGCAACCTAAATAAAACGACATATAAACTACATGCATCACACTTTAAATTTGTCAACTCTTTTGACCAATTGATAAAACTATGTGATATCCACCTTTCTTTTTTTCAAGAAAAGAAAAAAATAATTCTAGGTGTAAAGTTATATATATATATATAGTTTTATTATAATGGATTGGTGATGTTCCATTTTAAGTTTATAAATCTTGGTTACATTGTATCCAAATGGAGTAGATAGATGATGCATGACTGGGTTTTAGTTTACCAACCTCTATAATTAAATTTATAGTCCTACTAGTTTCTTCCTTTCAACCTTCATAAGACTTGCTGTTTATAAAGTTAATCAAATACTTAGTACTCGGTTAGAATAAATTATTTCTAGAACATCCAAGAAAAATGTAAAACTATGTGCCGCTAAGTGATATTATGGTCAAGATTTCGCTTTCCCATAAGATCTCCAATCTTGAAATATGTAGTACGAATGGTAGAGACATTGGTGAAAGATGCCATCTTCCACGCGTTAGGGTTTAGGTTAAGTTAAACGTAGTAAATGGTTGTAGAAAAATTTGGTTGAGCTTAGGTTGCAATATTTTCGAACAAATTAATAATGTGTGACTTATCTACCACTTTCTTAGAACAAACACATTATAATACTTGTTCTTAACAAGCTTATCCTTTTGTGCAATTTGATGCTACTTGTGTTTGTTTTTTTGTATAGTCTAATGAGATAGTCTATTGTCACTTTGAAAGAGTAGCCAAGAAGATGAACACTAAGTGGGCCTATTGCCCTCTATTATATATATATATATATATATAGAGAGAGAGAGAGAGAGAGAGAGAGAGAGAGAGAGAGAGAGAAATTAAATGTGAATAATAGATAAGGTAGAAGCAATGCCTCCATGAGAAACTACAAACAAGAGGCTTAAAATATAGAACTACTAATTTTATTTGTCTTCTAGGCATTATATCATATAATAAAATAGGGAAAATTAATAATCTCAAACTTAAGCATCTAACCCTTGTGGTCCAGCTTAAATTAGTCATTAATTCTGACGATAAATATACTTAATTATTTCTCATAAATATATAGTTAGACATAAAAATGGTCGGGATAGTTTGGTCATTGTACAATTTATTCATAGAGAAAAATATTGCCGCTAATGAAATACCATTAAAATAGTTATAATTTGGGACGGAGCACAGGAGGGTTAAGTGATTAAATTTGTTAATTGAACTAAATTATAGTGGTTAAACTATAATTTGCTCAATAAATAGCATGAGAAGTATAACAATATTGTAAGCAAATAAGATATAATATATATATATTCCTATTTTGGGCCGACATTAGGCCCAATTAATGTGTTAAAGGCCCAACTCTACTAGGCCCATAATATTAAGAATTATACTTCATAATAGTCTTAAGAAACTTTAAACTTCTAACTTATACCTTTATCATTTATCCCAATAAGATATTAGAGGAATATATGTCACAATTTTCAATTAGATCAATATTGAGTAATATTAGATAGCTGCCAAATTATTTTTAAACAATTTATAATAAGAGTAAAATGGTTAATTTTCTAATCTACATTTAGTTTTAACCATGAATATTTAGATTTAAGTGATGGAATAAAGTTTGAAAAATGTAGTGAGAATAATGATATTTGAAAAGAAAATTCAGTGGTAATTATGTAAAAACCTAGAATTTTCAGTGGCAATTGTGTAATTCCCCAATGACATCATAAATAACTTAAAACTAATATATCTCATAAAGAAAAAATATGTAATTAATATAAAAATAACCACATAGATTGTTACATTGTTACCAATGTTTCATAATCAAAACTACAAAACCTTAAACATAGACATTTTTAAAAGTTAAAAATATGAATAAACTTATTCACAAGGGTCAGAGTATGCAATCGACTCGAGCTTATTCAGATTTAATTCTATTCAAGCTTGCGTTGAAATTAGTTTCAATTCTTAATGAAAGCATCGAACTTGAATTAATTAGATTCAAATCAGGCCTATTTCGAGCTCGAGCTATTTCAAGACGGTTATAAGTAGATTCAAATGAATTTTAAAAATAATCTCTAGTTCAAGCTTAATTAAATCTTAGATGTTTACACTTTATAAAATCAAATAAAATAAGTAACTAATATATATATATATATATATATAAAGAAAAACATTCAAAATATTATATTACCACTATATAGTCAAAAGAGCATAATTGTTATTGAAATCTTTTCATTCTTTTAAATAGATCATTCAATTAGTTAATTATAACTATCATTATTAAAAACAAAATTGGATTAAAAGAAGGGCTATTTAGCTCTTGTATAAATAATTTAAAATAGTTCAAAAGCTATATAATACTTTACCCAATATTATAATATAACCAAAAATATATTTTTATATGCTAGAGTTGATAAATATTTTAAACTCTAAACTTTCATAAAAAAAACTAATTATTGATAATTATAAAAGAGTAGAAAAAATATATTTAGTGACAAATATAATATTTTAAATTTTTTTAA
Organism: Typha angustifolia; assembly: GCF_048772165.1. Taxonomy (NCBI): domain Eukaryota; kingdom Viridiplantae; phylum Streptophyta; class Magnoliopsida; order Poales; family Typhaceae; genus Typha; species Typha angustifolia. The sequence goes on from NC_133250.1 coordinate 848,680, forward strand.
TGAAAATTATGTAAAAGAGCCCATAAAATGAACATAAATATCAAGTGGAGCCTTAAAGATGGGCTGGAAATTAAATCCGAGACTGCTCCTATTGGTGCAATAAAGTCGGATAGCTATTCGTCCAAATACGCGATAAGTATGGCCTTATAATTTATTCCGCTACCCGTTAACGTCCCTATTCATAATAACTTTTTAACACACACGTGGATAATATGCATATATTATTCGACGCGGTTGGGATAAATATGGTCTTCGGCTTCCTGTGTCACAGAAGGCAAGATACCATCTCCGATAACGCCATGGATTTTATTCCGAGTAGAAGTAGAATTCGTAGTAGAATTGGAGCGCGACACGGATTCCTCCCCTTCCCCGGATTGCTTATCCGGGATAAACTTATCCCTCCTCCTCCTCCTTTAATCTCCTTCCCTTCCTCCCCCTTCCTTCCTTAATTCTTCTTCTTCTTCTTCTTCTTCTCCTCTCTCTCGGCAATCTTGGCAATCTCTCGCTTCCGACATTGCTCCCTCGTCGCGGCATTAGGGCTTGGAGAACTGGGAAGAGATTAGGGTCGAGATACCGGAGCCTATGGACGATCGCAACCCCGCCGTCCGATGGGTCAAAAAATGGTTCGTGTTTGATCCTTAGTGTGGTTTGCTTCAGATTGTGGGGTTTGGTCTAATTATTTGTTTGAAAGAGTGTATCTTGGGTCTTGGAATACATCAACTTTAGTGATTTTTAATTGATTTTTTAAACTTTTTTTTTCTTTGCTATATATTTGATTGCATATATAACTGATAATTTTGTGGGTATGTGATCTAGGGTTCCGAAAGGGCTTGCAACGGCCGGTGGAAAGTGCCCTACTTTGAAGTGGGTTAGAGGTAATTGGTTTAAAAGCTTAAGTGTGATACTCTCATCTGTATCATTGTAAGTTGGTCTGAGTTTTTTGTGTACTGATGGATTCGTTATGAAAATTAACAGTGTAATATATGATTATTAATAATAAGTAATCTTAGAAGATGTCTACGCTAGCTGTAATCCTGATTAGTCACAATTAACAGTAATATTGGATGCAAACTGATTGTAATTAAAGAGAATAGGATAGAACAGCATTGTGAAGGCGGTTTTGGCGTCTGCGTTGGCAAGGGTGGCGGATCGCCCAGCATAGGTCATATTCGCTAAAATGGCGGATGGGTTGCTTTAATGGTAGTTGTGATCACATTATCTAGTGTTTTGTTGAATTAACCTGTGTTTTCTTTAATTTTTTATTTAGTGTTTTTGTAGGTTGTAGTTTTGTATATTCGATACAAACATGATGCTACCAAATATCATTTGTGTGCATATAATATGGTTATGCATATGTAATTTAATCCATTTGTACATACATTAGTTTATTACTTAACTTATTTTACATGTAGTATGTATCATATTATCTATAATATTTTTTATGTAATGGAATGCTAGACCAGATAGGTGCCCATATATCATATTGCAAGTACTTTTCGCAGCATTAGGATAGAGGTAGTCTGGTTTGTGGAGATGTGCATCTCACTGCTCTAAAGACAACAATGTTTCTCGTGCAACTAGGGAGCACCTCTCTCATGCTTCGCCACTAGAACAACGAGGCAGAGGTCGATATCTGGAATGTAATAGGAATTGAATGCATAGAAGAGAAAGAATGAGCTATAGATATTCATGTTTGTTTGACTGCACAGTTTCAAGCATAATAAGAAGAACAATTCAATTCTTTTGGGTTTTCAGCAAACTGAGTGCATTTTCGCCATGCTTACCCTTTTCGAACAGATATGCTTTTATTAATTACTATATAAATTGAAGTATTTAATTTGGTCATACACTTCTTCTTGTGTTAATCAGACCCCATTGTCCTTTCATCTGATTTGTGTATAGAGGACATGTCAGAAAATTCAAGAGAGAAGTCTGAGGAACCAGAAGCAGAAGAGCAAGAACTGGAACCAGCTACAGAATTCCTTTTTCTCTGCAGCTATGAAGGTTGTGGGACGGCTTTCCTTGATGCAGGGGCTTTAAGGAAACATGTGCAATTCCATTTTGCGAGGCAGCATATCTGCCATTTTGAGGGCTGTGGAAAGGTAATGTCTATTCTTGCATTCATGCTTCTGAAGTAGTTTGTTTTCATCAGCTCAAGAGCAATCCTGAACTATACTTCTCAGGTCAGTCTTACTTACTATTTTAGATAACCTGCAGAAATTCGCAGACAGTTCCAAGTTGAAGAGACATTTTCTTGTTCATACAGGAGAAAGGAATTTTCGCTGTCCTCATGAAGGTTGTACCAAGGTAATCGCGTAAAATTTGGGCATTTCATTTTGATTTTCCTTCCATAAATTTCATGCACTACTGTTTCTGCAATCGCTTCTTACCTTGAACATGGATAATGTCTGCTGCCTATTTTTGTCGTGTCCATCATTTTTCCACTCTGTTGAAAATAAAACAAACGGCATCTTGGATCAAAAAAATTATTTTAAACATCTTCTTTTTGAGAAAAGAGGGGGAAGGACCCGTGATCTTTTGCCACTTTTAAAAGTCAAAATATGGCTCATGCAGAATTGTTGCTAAAAAAATGTATAAAGAGCTATGGTTTGAACTTCTTATAAGTTCTCTTGTTAAAGTTAAAGCACAGGATCTGTTAGTTTTTAAGTGCCAATTATTTGTAGAATTGCAAAACATTACATTCTAGTGATTTTTTTTTTAAATTTTAATTTCTCCTAAAACAGGATATTATGATTCATTGTCTTTTCTCGCTTCGATACGTTATTATTTTGTCATGATCTTTTATTATAGTTGCAAGGTGACGATTTCTGCATATAATAATGATTTGGAGGCTGTGAATTGCAGGCTTTCTCATTGGATTTCAATCTAAAAGCCCATATGAGGACACATTCATTGGAGAACTATCATCTGTGTCCTTACGCAGAATGTGGCAAAAGATATACTCAAGAATGCAAATTAAAAGCTCACATCAGGACACATCATGAGAGGGTGAGACTTCATTTTTCTTCTCTTCTTATGTCATCCATCAAAACTTGAACAAGAATGTTTTACTGTGAATATCAACTTGATGTGGTCAATAAATTGGAGATGAATGATTGATTAACTAAGTCGATCACGCAGCAGAACAGTGTGACCGACGCAGCGCAGCACGCTGCAGCAGGTCGTGAAGCGCATGGGATTCGAAGGATACCTGCAGCCAGGAATGGTTCTGCTTTGCCAGACCGCCCTTATGCCTGTCCTTACCAAGGCTGCAAGAAGGCATACATTCATGAGTACAAGCTGAATCTTCATCTGAGAAAAGAACATCCTGGACATAGTGCAGAAGGAAATGGCAAAGTTGTGGATGAAGGTAGTCATCGAAATGGTAATCTTGTAATGCGTGGAATAGCTAAGAACTCCAAGAGATGCAAGACAAGTCTAGTGCGGAAGACGCCATCTGCAAAGATTGCTCGGATAGAAGGATCTAAAATTCCTCCTCCAACTATTGACACTGTCAAGCAGCAGTGGCTACATAAAGAGATGCACGAAGAACATCGGCAGGGAATGGAGGACGACGAAGAAGACAGCGAGGAAACAGAAACGGAAGATGAACGAGAAAATTTTGAGGGTTTGAGGGAGGTGGACAGCGACGATGACGACATAGAAGAAGATAGATGAAGATTGATTCTCCTATGCATAATTTTTTTCCTTTATTTTTCAATTAATTAGAAGTAATCCATCCGCATGTTCCCTGAAACATGACATTCTTTTTCTATGCTTGGTGACCATTCAAGACTGGTCTGATAGCTTTAGATTATTCTTAACATCGAGGGAATACAATTGACAATGAGGCCCTTTTGCTGTTCTTGCATTATAATCTTATCTGGTTATAAGGAACAACCAGAGCATATAGAGAGGATTGTACATTCACCATTCATGCCAATATACAAACATCTTGATAACTTCATTGTCGATTACTAATCAAGAACATTCTATCTTGTAGAGTTGTTTATGTGCAATTGATAGCTTCTCAATTATCCCTTATCTGTCACACTGAACTATAATGAACATCCATTGTGTTACTCAACTAGTTGTCCTGATAAAGTCACGGAAATAGAAACAATTTGCTCCATTTTTGAAGCAGTACTGCACTAGCAAAGATAGTCATTCTCCAACAACTTATCCCTCCAAAAAGTTTTTTTTTTCTCCAAAAAAAAGAAAAGGGAATTGAATAAAGTTGTGAAAAGTTTTGAAGAAAGTTTGAATTTGCTAGTTCCATATTTTTTCAAGCATTCACTCATCGGAATATCAGAAGTTGCAATTGCCAGAAATCAAACTGTTAACTCATGAGAAAGAACCTGCAGTTGACAGCCTATCTAAGATTGCGCGTTTTCCTGGAAGATTTTGGGAGAGCTTTTCTAAATATATTTCCCCCTCCCATGATAGAGTAGGGCAAATGCAGCCAGCAGATAACTGTACTATTCCCAGGTGAAGCTATCCAGTCCTGTCTAAGCATGCCCATAGCACAAGTAGTATGATTTTGAGCATATCTTTCGAGCAAAAACTTACTAAAAACTGAGTCTTATGAAACTAGAAATATGCCTCCACATCCAGCTTCCCTCACCTTATCAGCAGTCTTTATCCAAGTCATTCTAGAGAAAAAAAGGTGATTCTTCCAGTAGATTTTCCAACTGACTTGTCATACTAAAAAGTTGCCGATTCAGATGTGTGATCGCAAATTCTTTCTCCACTTTTATCCAAGCATAATTCCTTCTCATCCAATTCCCGGAACATTTCCTGATATCTAGCAAAATATTGCAAGAACAAAAAATTTACCAACTTGATCAAGTTTAATTCTTAAAATGCTCGAGGCATGTCCAGCCACCTATGATGCAGACATTGATGCCATTAGTAATGCATCCTTTCAAAAATGGCAGCTGTCGATCTAACGATCCGAATATTCATGTTTGGATGTGCTGGAGAATCCAATGACAAAATTTCCACCCAAATTAAGCCCTCCATAGTTCAAGTTGTTTAAAAGTCAAAAGCTGGAAGATAGAACTCTTTCCAGTTGATTCCTGTAACATGGGAGTCACCATATGTCCTTCATAGCACCTGAATTGTCTTATGCTTCCCACCTCAATCTCCTTGCAATGGATTCCTTGTGATTTTCGTATTTCTTTTGTGAGTAATGTGAACCTGAGCATGAACATTGGCATTACTCACTGCACTTCTATTTTCCGCTATACCCATGGTTCTTTTCACGTTAAGGCCACTAGGATATTTATTACCCTTGGGAGTAAAGGATGCACCTGCATCATATGTTTCCAAGGTTCCAATGCCTGAATTGAGGGATATTTCATTGTAAACATCACCATGCACATTAAATCTAATTGTTGTGGTAGGATTTCTACAGGATGAAATCCTCAAATTTCCCAGTTGACGACCTAAAAGTTCTACAGAAGTTGTATCATTTTCAGAAGACTCATGCCTGCTCTTGAGATGAGTTTTTATGTCGATATCCCCCATATTTGGCAACTGAGCTCTGCATGAAGAGTACTCACTGCCCTTCATTGGATCTGCAGAAAAAACACAAGATAGTCCTTATACCATAAAGAGGATGGTTTCAATTCCTTTAAAAAGAAGTCCACATTAAAATAAAAACACAAGTTTCACAGTAAAACTAAACTCATTTAAGGAGAACATTAAGTAAATATATAGTGAACCTGGTTTTCTGGGCGTAGCTTCAAGCAAACTCTTTTTCAATAATATTGTGCCAGGAAATGACATCAAATTGACCTTACACAGATGCTTCCTGTCTGAATCTTCTATAGGTTGATATCCAAAAGCTGAAGTCCAGGTCTCAACTAAACTTGGAATTGCACATAAGACCATCATCTCAACCTTCAAAGATTTCAGCATCTATCTCCAGAAAAGGCATAAAGTAAGTATAGTCGTGTATTGATCTCCGCCTTATTTAGGCAATTTATAATCTCAAATACGGAGAACTGAGTAGTAGAAAATTAAGTATCTCTTGAATCATTCAGTTCTACAAGACAATGACATGTTGCATTAAGGAATACCATGCTTTCGTCTATCTCAACTATGCTCCAATTGGAAAACAAACAAACTCAACCAAGCAACCACTCAATTCCATGAAATTCTTTTGCACTAAGCAATCTATTTTCTTTCATACTTAAATCAACCATAATAAAATAACATCCATGAAACATTATGTAACTGAATTTTAGCAATCATTAAAGATCTATTGTTTTCATGCACAATAATTATGAAAAGAGAAGTGAGGTATGATGTGATTAATATTGAATGAATGATTAACTCTAACGCACGTACAGAGAATATCAGATCTCATGAACACCAACTTGTCGTCTTGAAGGGCATCTCAAATTAAAAGGCATATGTAAACCATCTCAAGTTAAAAGCACGGCAATAAGGACCCCATAAAAGGGCAAAGAATTGGGAAGTCACTAAGAGAATGTTAAACCAAGAAAAAATCATTACATGAGCATAGAACAAGAAAATAAAATAATATCTTGCTAATTACCTCTTCAATTGCACCCACGAGGAGTCTGCACATTCCTTGCCGACGGTGCTCAATACAAGTAGCAATGAGAGGCATCTCTGCAACAGTAACTCCATGCACCCTATTAAAAAAGTTAGGTTATGTTTAAGTTTAATTCTTTCGAATCAATGACTGTCAAAATTCTGATACTATGCATGATATTTTCCTAGATTTTGCAGAAAGGAGGGAAAAACAATCACAGATATACTTGATATTTCACAAACATATTTCTGGTTCACAGAGATGGCACTTGCCACAGCATGGAACATGCCAACACTAAGCAAGTTCAGCATGTTGCAAATTGGCTTGGCAGGGGGAAAGCTTGGTCAGCAGATCCTATCGGGTTGACACTGCCTTACTAGATGGTTGATAATTGATTACTGGGGTTCTCTACCATCCTTTGGAAGTTTTCAGAATGCTTTTACTCTCAGCTCAGCCAGATTTTATCCTCAGATATGCTCTTTGAGACCTTTAAACTTGTGCAAGATTCAAAGTATATGAAAGTCTTGAAATTTTTTGGATTCCAGTGATTCTGTTTGATAATCTTTTGTTGAAATAAAGAATGAGACCATTCACTAGAAACCATATTGAGAAGTAGAGCACATTAACCCCCCTAAAAAAAGGAACTCCTCAATACTATGGCAGATAAGTTGTCGACCAAAGCACCGTATGATATCTACTAACATGAAACTCATCTGACAGTGGATATGAAAACATGAAGTTTCCCTTCAAGTAATACCTGATTGATGCAACAGATATAATCTCATCATTCTTTTCCAGTACCATTGTGTAGAACCCCTTATAATTGAAATGTGCAATGTTGGACTTGGACCTGAGATCCAAAAAAGCACTTTAAAATGTTCCAATGTTCAGAAGTCAATAAGAAGTCAAGAAAAACAGAAAAGAGTAAATAAAGGGAAAAAAAAGAGAAATTCATCAAATCAATGAACAACTCTTTGAATCACATGTAGAAGAAATAGGAAGACCAGTGCACAAGTTACAATTGAAAGAGACTTAATATTACTTTGTTATCTTGCTAAGCAATGAGAACTTTGAGGCAGTAATATGGAAATATGTTACATGTGTATCTGCTACCATTCATCATTGTAATCCCTATAAACTGATCTAATAACTCACTGAACTTCTGAAAACCAACAAGGCAACAAGAAGACTTGATTCATATATTCATTTTGTATTCTAGAGAGTGACGAGATAATTAATACCTGAATTTGCTTGTTAAAGGACCAAGTACCATTGTGTCCTAAAGTGGGCATCTGAGATGAAATTTCAGAAAGGATGGTACATATGAATCTACTGATGTCTACCTGGCCCTCAAGTTAACACGATTATTATGCTAAACAAGGTTTATGTGCATTCATCATGTGAAAAACTATCTGTTGATAAATGCAAGAGAAAAAGATGGCAACATCAAAAGTTGCACAAATGCCAGGAATGCAGCTCAAGAACATGTGATTCCACATGTTCTTTGGTTAGCAGATTGAGTCATCAAAATGGATGACATATTATTTCACGCATTAAGAAGTAAAAATAAAATCTAAATTAGGGATTTATGAAATAAGAATAGGGTGAATCCTCACCCCCAATTGTATAAGACATGAGGGATCATGTCAATCCCTGTTCTTGGATTTATGATTGGGAGAAAGCATTCTTCAATGATACTCAAGGCAATTGATAATTTAATGTTGCACTCTGCCTGAACTGCAATTTTTTCTGCGGTGTGAAGCTTTTGATCACCATGATTACATCTAAGAATGCTACAACAAAATCCATCAGCAAGACATTTTGTCACCCCAACATGAGAGCGCAATCCCAAGTAAACCTGCTAGCACCAGAAAAAAGAAAGCTCCTTCAGGTGGACAAAGAATACAAGCAATTACTAAAGATTTTGCAGCATGTACTACAGTACTAAGCGCAGGAAGAAAACAGTATGGATCATCTGAAGGAAATGTAGACAAGTAGCAATATGTGAACTGTGCTTGTTCTTGTGTTGAGAACTTCCTAAACTTTCCATGTGACAAGTTGGTGCATAACCTTTTAGAGTAGAATATTTTTAACGGTAAAATCAACTCGTTTATGTACTGATGCATCTCACCTCTTTAATTAGCAATATAAGAGTGTAATGGTGCATGAGGCCCCTAGTGTCAGAATCTGGGGAGGGCAAGATGTATGGATTCTTTTGCTTGAGAGGATGTTGTGGTCACTCCACCCTTAGACCACATGATGTGTAATGGCAAGCTTTACCATCACACTCCTCTAAAATATGCTAAGCAAATGCCTAAGATTATCATTCTTCAGACTTGTTCATTATTGAGAAGCTTCCTATTCCAATAAATCAAGTATTTTAATATAATACGAGCTAATTCTGTTTAATGAAAAGTACCTGCTGACATTCTCTTCGACAAAACCAAATATCAGATCCCTCGCCTCCGTTACATGCAGTCTTGTTGTTTACGCATTTGACATGATCTGTCATGAAGTGACAACAGCAAAAAGTAACAAAATGAAAATGAAAGCAAAGCAACAGAGATAACAATATAGGTTGAGACCAAGGTATCTAAGCCCTCTTCTGAAAGAGTAAATGGAGAACTGCTAACCATCAGAGTGCAGATTAATGTTCTAATCACATTATTTATTAATATTAAGAGGAAAAGTTAAAAAGACATGATCAAGTTTATAAACCAAGAAATATTGTGTTCTCCTTGAGAATATAACAGCAAAACTCAGTGATATCTAAGGAAGAGGAATTAAGTGGTTAAGTCATTTACCTTGGTTGTCGTCCTTGTTGTTATGTTGTTGTTGTGGCAATCATTTTATGTGAAACGTCAGGAAAATTTTGGCATACCAAAAGATATTATTCCTTTTAAATACTATGCTACCATCAAACCAACGATGGCCTTACCTTTGCAAAGCGCCTACTTGCCAACATACTTAAGATTGAAAACACTGACAATAACTGGGCTCTTAAACACAACTATGCCATAACAAGTGGTTCTTTACATTTTCCAGCATTTCTTACTTGCATAGACAACATAAGGGTACATTAAGTGACCTCGGAGTAGAGAAGATTTAGAGAAAGTCACATCGGAATAATGACTAGCAGCAAAACAAATTTAATAATCAGATGCAAGTACTACTTCATGGCTGCAGTAATTACCAATCTGGATTATAGCAAGGAATTGAAACTGAACTGATCAACCCTGGCATCTATGTCATTCATTTCCGAGTAAATTGCATGAATGGACTAAGCGACCTCCATTTATAGTGCTGATTGTGCAGTTGTAAACTTGTAATGACAAGGTTACCAATCCTCACAGGTAAAGGCAAAAAGAAATAGGATATATGTCATAACTATTAGGGAAACCAACACAATGACGCACTGATTAGCTAATTATTGGGCTAAAGAGAAAAAGATTACATTTAGATTCACATTGTGAGCATTCTAAATCAGCCATTGAGCTTGGGATATCCTTTGCCTTAATCACATCCCCGCAAGATTCACAAGTGCAACTAGGACAATACCAGCTGCCTTCTGGAATTTCCTGAAGCAAAAGAAAATGTTTGTCATACTTAAGAACTTATCATAGTGCAAACCATTAGATAATAGCCCTAAATAAGGTTAAAAAATTCATTGACCAAACAAATTGAGGAACATACTAGGAAATGTTCAGAAATTCTATGGCAATCAAAGAAATTCAGTAATTGATGGAAATCATGAAAGCATATATTCAAATACAATTAATTTATAAAACCTTAAATCATACTAAAAGATTGATGCATAGTATGCAAATCTGTGTTATAATGTAAAAAAAGAAGCAGGTATCAATCTGCCATTAATATGGTTTTGACATACCATATATTAGTCAGTTTGATTCAAGATTCTCATCCCATCAATTAAATCGTAATGCTCTGAAATCAGAACTTCCCTCTTTTCCTCATTAATGGTTTGGGATGGAGAAGTGGTGCTTAAAATGATGTCACAAAAATTTGAAGACAAATTAATTGATCACATCTAATGTTGACATAGCCCAACTATTCTATTCTAAATGTCAAGAGAGCTATTGAGAGGACATAAAGCAATTCAGAACAATAGAAAAGGAAACCCAGTGGTTTACTGATTAATATGAACCAGATGGAAACCTTGAAGTATATATTAGAAGATAAAAATAGCCTTTGGTGGCCCTAACATTATTTTTATCGATTACCATGGCCTTTTTGAAGCTAAACTGACACTAGGATGACACATGCACAGTTTTCATCTGAACTCCAAAGAGATAAAACCATTATCTAAGCACTGCAAAATTATAACTGATCCAGAAGAGTTGATTGACGACAAGCAGCATCTTGTAAGATTATTATATGCTGAAGAACCAAAACAGAGGATGATTTAGCATATAGCAGACCTGAAATGACAAACATGCTTTATGATAAGAAGAGGGGCAGTTATCACAGCATATTAGTTCACCACCATCACCACATAGTCTACAACTATCATCATTTTGATCTGCATCAGCTCCCATCACTTGTATAGGACCTTTTCTCGCCTTGTACTCAAGAGACCATGCCTGGAGCTGGCAGAGGGTGTATGGCTTACCAGAGCCAAGGAAAAGATTCAAAGAGGGTGTGTCTAGATCAAAACCTGAATGAACCTTGAAGTCCGACATAGTAAGGATCTTCTGGCAGCACCTACAGAAAACTCCTCTCCTGGTTATCCTTCCATCTTTTAACACATTGTTGCCCTTAAGGCTCCGATATTGAAGAATATTGTTCACAGATAAAGCACCCACCTCAATCAGCTTGCACAACACCGTTCTTGTTCTTATGGGGAACCGCTTCCCATCAAAAAAATTCTTACGGCTTCTCCCAGAATTTCCTGGAAGCAATTTATGACCTCTCTTTCTTTTGAACTTTTTGAAAGTATCTGTGGATACCTTTGTTTGTGTAGCATTATTTATAGAGTGGAAAATCTTATTCTTTAGTATAGCAGAAATCAGAAGATCATCATCATCAAAAGGATGCTCATGCATTCTCTTGTTTTGCTTTTGGAGTTCAAGTATATTTGGCATCATACCTTCTTTATTTGACTGCAATTCTTGAGGCTCATCTCCTGCAATAACTGAATCTTCAACTTGGTTGTTCTCACCAAAAAAATTTGGAAAATTCTTAACATTATGTAAACTGTCAACAGGTCTGTTAGAATCGTAGTACTGGGAGTGGACCTTTGGGGAGTTGGATGATTTTCTACAAGGGGGGAAATGAATAGAGGGCAGTGCCTTGGAGCTTATTTCTGTTGGACTATCCTCAGTATGATACATATCTTTTCCATCTTCATTTAATTTCCAGGATGTACCATGCAGTTCCTCCTCCAAAGTAATGGATTTTTCACTTATAGCATCCTCGGAATTTTGTTTAGCTGATTTTGCAGGCTTTTTACCAGAAATTGTTCCAAAACAAACTTCCTGCACAGAAGATGCATGCCCCTTACTGGTCTGTTCTCCAGCACCACTGGTCTGCTCACCAAGTCTTACCAAATGCTTTGAACAGTCTAAAGTTGGTTCTGGTCTCAAAAAACAGCCTTCTTCCAGGTGACTTGAGAAGTCAGGATGATTATCAATCTTATCACTCATACAAAGACCAAGTTCTCTGCAACTTCCATTAGGTAGATTTATTATTATATGTTTCTCGTTTCCTTTTGTCTCTTCAATATCTGATATTTTCTTAGACCTCTTATGTGACTTTGTCTTTGTAGCAGATGCAGATTTTCGCTTTCTTTCAGAATTAGGAGCCTCAGTTCTTGTTTCTTTATGATTTCCAGACAACACTGAGATGCTTGGAGCCACAAGATCTCTAGCTACCTCAGTTTGTACCTTTACTACATTGAACATTTCCCAGTAATATGGAGATTCAAGAGTTTGCACATAACTACTATCTATACCAAAAACTAAGACTCCTTGGTTGAGGGTTGCCTGACAAACTAAGGATCGTACATCCTGCTGTGGATTTATTTCCGTGATCACATTAGGTACATTGAGGTGACCAATCACCTCTTGATCACAGCTAGCATTTGTGTTAGAACACAGAGTTCCATACCCAGGATAGAGAAATAATACTTGCTGTTCTGGCATCAGATGTTCACGCATCTGATTTACTGCCAACAAGCTTTCAGCAGATCCAGAAATCACCCTTCTTGGCTGGATAACTTCCTGTAACTTGCTCTGCTGAAGCTCCGGAGACTCTGAAGCACTAGAAATCGTATCTCCTCCTTTCATATGAAAAACAATACTGCCACTGCCCCCTTGAGAAACAGAGGATGCTAGTCCTTTGTCCGCTGCCTTTTTTGCAGAGCAATCCATTCTATCTAAATAAACAGAATTCCTTTTCTCAGAAAATATGCTCCTTTCTTGTTTTAGTTTCTTCTCTTTAGGGTAACACACCGGCATCTGGCGGTCTAATTTTGATTCTGCAGATGGCCAACCTCCTATCAGCATCTTCTTAGAAGAACAAGAAGATAACTTGACTCTGGAAATTGGACTTTCCATATGCTTATCCAGGTAAACATTTCCCTGAGACAATTTATCGGTAAACACATTCATCTTGTTATGCCCACTTGTGGTCTTGGAGTCCACATTATGAAGATCCCGTGAAATATAGAGACCTCTTCCTATGCGCCTAGCAAGGCTTCTGATGCTTCTATTCTGTGTATCAATACTATGAGAAGATTTACGATCCACTTTCTGTAAACTGTTTCTTGGATCTGCTCTCTGGTTGCAAGAATTTCCAGGCATCTCAGACTCGCTATCAGATGCAAGAAGTGGCAGGAGACTTCGCTTGGACTGCTGAGGCAAATGTGTACAGGATCTTGCGTGCTTATGATGAACTCTACTAACACTACTTGAGCTCAAAATCACTCTCTCAGTAGCACTAAGGATACTTGTTTTACTATTCACAGCTTTTAATGCAATTCCCTCTCTTAGAACTCCGACCTTCTTATCAATGCACACTACAGCCATGAACGGATCAAGAAGCTGCCATCGGAGTAAAGCAGACAGAGAGTTATCTGAACACTGAATTTCCTCTTCAATGTAGGTTACTGTATCCATCAAGTCACACCAAAATTCATCAACATTGAACCACTGTCTTGCATTTTCTTCCCTTTCTGAGCGAGAAGCATCAACAAATAACCACTTGCCAAAGGATAACCAAGCTCGGGGGAGTGAATATAGCAGAGGCCCTTCTCTAGGCGGTCGGTAAACGTAATCTCTCTTAGTCTCACCTTTCCTTTTGTTGCACCCAATTTTCCAGCCAGCACACATCAAAAGATGATGTGCATGTGACCGAAGACGGTTTGGAAGATCCTTAAAGAGCGCCCTCTTCTGTGCAACATCAAATGCCTCTAGATCCAGAATTTTATAAGCTTCAGATTTTCCCATTCGAGGTATCCTTTCTGGAGAAGGAGGTGTATGTGACACCAGAAATTCGGAAGCATCGCTCTCCTGGGAGTCAGTAGAAATATCAGACATAGTATCTACACAAACACTATAATTCTTCATCTGTTTGCAGTTACTTGTAACTTTTGAATTGATACCATCACTTTTTCCCTGTCTGCAGAACATATGAAAGCTGGATAAGAAGCCCTGTCCAAAAGATTCAACTATGTGGCAGGGCACTTGTTGATGAGAGTTTGACGCACTATTTCTTAGATCACTGATACCATTCAAATGCTCAATCGAGAACTCCCCAAATGAATTCTTCTCTGAAGGGAGATTTGTCAGGACCAAATTTTTGCAAGTGCCATTGCTCGTCATCGGCATTTTGGTTTGCTTCCCACCTTCTAACACAGAGCCGGCGGCCCCTGATGCAGAAGAGCTATCGAATCTATCTTCGACACCATATCGACAGAAAACCTCCTTGAATATTTCTCTTTCTTCGCTAGAGTACTCAAATCCGTCTTCGGCCAATTCCATGATCTTCTTCCCGAACAACATTCTCATAATGTCCTCCTCCTTCAGACCCGGTTCTACCGTCAGATTTTGTCCAGCCATTTTGTCGAAAACCTTCTAATCGACAAACCGCTTAAACTTTGAGTAAAGATTCACAGATTACACCTCCAGAAAACTTTCCTGCTACAATTGAAGTAAACAGAGATAAAAGAAGAAGTCCAACTCCTGCTCAGTGCACTGAACAAAAACCCTGATTTAGTAAGCCTGAAGCATTACTTGCTATATTCTTTACGCACCCAAAACTAGCAAAACGAAAAGAAAGAAATAAAGAAAGAAAGAACGCCATGGAGAAGAATCAAAGTCGCCATCTTTGAACTCAAGAGCCTAAAAGCTCTAGATTCTAATGCCATGGCAAAAGAAATTCGCAAAACGTGCAGCATTAAAACCTTTGTACAATAATCACATTTAATACGCAAAAAAAAATATACAAATTTTAAACAAACAAAAAGAAAGAACAAAAGATCAAATGCAAGAAGATAAATTTAGATCACTAGACCAGGAGACTTATCTATCGGAGATTAGGTTAGGGTTTCGTCCCCATTTGAGCACCAGAGAGCAAAAGAATCGCACACTCTCTCTCTCTCTCTCTCTCTCCCTCCCTCTTCCTCCTTTAGCTTCGCCACAGTTGCGGAGTTCCGTTTACAGTTTGATTCAATCCCAAATCTCGAACCTTTTCTCCAATCCTTCTTCTCCATAGGTCGCGCCCCTACCCCACCTCCTCGGTTCCACGATCCAAGCCAAATAGTTTGTGAAAAGATTTGAGATCGAGCTGTCGACAACTCGACGTACATGTCTTCGCCATCCCGAGGAACTCGCTCCACGTGGAGGGTTTCGCTTTTACCGCAGGGGTTTATTTGAAAAAAAAAATGAGGGGTTTCCACTTTCGGAAAGTGGGGGCAGGTCTTTTTCGCCCCATATCTTGAGGACAGAGGTGTTCGCATGTAAGGATTTTTTTGACCAAACTAGCCCTCCCAAAGTTCATTTTTTACGCATATAATCCGCTTCGAAATTTAAGTTCGAAATTTGAATATAAATTTATACGAGTTCTCATCAACGCTGAACTGAATAATTTTATATAAGTAAACTATTAATTTATGAGAATAAATTTATATATAACTTATTTCCAGAAGTTAGTAAAAGACTAATTTTCATATAAATTATTTTTTAGTTAAAAAATATAAGAGGGTAGTTTGGTCAAAACCTCTGCAATGAAAGGGTGGATTGGGAATTTGGCATAGCGGTGTGAACTTTTCGGAGTTATATATTTACCTTTGAGTTCCTGCGTAGTGCTGTCTTTTCCCAATTGTGGAAAGTGGAGAAGCTCGTGTTGCTGCGCACGTGCGGGACCATTTTCTAGGGAAACTTTCAAATGAAACCCTACAAGTGAAGTAATTTTGTTATAAGGACTTTATATTTTTGAGATATTTATAATTCCAGTTTAATGGTACGATTTATCTGGCACTACCAACGAAGAATGCTTACAAAAAGTAACCCCCGGACGCTTTCTATTATATTTCTTACTCTTGCTAAATTTACTAAAATGCCCTAAAAACTGTTCTAAAATAATAGTAAGGATTAAGCATTCTAAGTCAAGTTAGTATTATAAGTCAATGTAAAAAAAATTAAAATGGACTTCATCTGCGTGATCCCAGTGTATATATTATGAACAGACTTGCTGCAATCCAAAATACTGAATTTATAGTACTAAATTTAATAGTAAATCTAACATAAATAAATCACTGTGTGGGTTCGTTGGGAGTAGAGTCAAATGGATATGGACAACTACTGCAGGGAATCTTAGATCTTGTCAACATGGCCACAGAGATTTGATATGTCGTATTTAGTGATGCCTCCAGTTTCGACGTAGACCGCACAATGTCGCACAGTAAACTATTCTAAAATAATTCTTTGTTGGCTGTAGATAGATAATTTTCCAATATAAGTATATTTTTGAAAATATTTAAGCTTTTAAAACAACGAAAACAATTGAACTGCTAAAATGAAAAGAGAGAAATAACATGAAACATTTTTAGATTAGTTGTTAGCACCAACACCATTTATTGTTTCAAAAGTTCAGATATCAACAGTATTAGTGGTTTGAAATATATCATCAGAGCCAAAAGTTCTGGGTATTTTTTCTGTAGAAATATATCAAAAAGAACAAGAAAATAGAGTAGTAACCTGGGATAATATAGATATAGATAAAGCTGCAAATCAAAGAATTTCGCCCTCAATTATTTCCATTTATGATTTCGTTCGACACCGTAGTTGCTGAAAACAAACAGGAAAGAGCTTAAGCAGTAAAAGAATTTGTATGAAAGATGCAAGTACCAGTCCAAAGTAACCGACCTTCAAACAATCAGATCTTCATGGAAAGCAGCTTGAGTGTTCTAAGAGGAGCAAGAATTCACAGGAGAAACTGTGCCATAAATACATATTTGCACTAGCAAAATAACATCGACTAGTTATAGGAGTAGTTTCAGTGCTGGTACATCTATAGCCATTCATGAAGGATGGCCCTGCTTTAGATCCATCGTTCACAGCCAAAAAAAATAGTGGTTAATTGTGATTTGGAGTACTAACACTACTTTAAAACGGTATAAGGATGCTGTTGCCCAATAGCACACGAAAATGCAGAGGCACCTTAAGAACAAAGATGAGAAGGAAAACAAGTAGAGAAAGAAACGAATAACGAGAGCACAACCCTCCAGTTTAGTACTTCCTGAAGCATAACTTCATTTGATCAGCATTTATCCAACCGTCCACTCCCAATTCTGCTGAATCCATGTATGGCTGGCACATAATCGCATCGACAAGTTTTGGGGTGCTTCTAGTCGCACTTAATGTTTCTATAGATTCTTCTCACAAATAGAGTAGAGCCCAGATAACCAACAGCACCTGAGTTTGGCAAAAGATGTCAGATATACAACCAAAGAAGAGAAATTACAAACCACAAAATAGGGCGATCCAGAAAGTGAAAACTAACCACAAAGTATTCCCAAACCCAGACAAAACATCAGAGTGTAGCCAAAATAGAAGCTTGTCTGGAAAAAGCCTGACATCTTGGTCTTCACATGGTAGTAATATATGGAATAAAGGTATACATAAACAGCTGTGGAAGCAGCAGAAAAGAATGAAGTCCATTGCCAATGGTAGTTCTCAGCATTTAGCAAGAAATATGTACCCACAATTGTTACACAGATAGTGACAATTATGAGGATCAAGAAAACCAGTAACATAAATCCATAGACGTAGTAGACCTGCCAATCAAGTGAAGAAAAGGGATTTATCAGTTTCAAGTGACATTTTCTGTTTTCTGATACATAGACAAATAGAAAAGGTTAACATTTTAATCA
Source organism: Typha angustifolia (assembly GCF_048772165.1). NCBI lineage: Eukaryota > Viridiplantae > Streptophyta > Magnoliopsida > Poales > Typhaceae > Typha > Typha angustifolia. The sequence continues at coordinate 866,637 of NC_133250.1, forward strand.
GATTTCAATAAAAGTAACTGACCAATATATAATATATCATACTGGCTAAGAAAGAACTTTTAAACTTCTGAATTCTGACCATCATGAGAAATCAATTTCAACAAAGTATTGCGTAACTTGCTTAAAACAAAATCATATAGAGATGTCATGCACAAAGGAAATTTAGCCAAAGAAAGGCTAGATAGCTCATCTAAGCTTAGCTGCTTTTACCTTGTAATTCCAGAAAGACGTGAAGACGAAATACATCTCAATGAAGATGCTGCCAAAAGGAAGCAGCCCTCCCATCAATGACACAACCGAAGGTGTGAGATACCACTTCTTCTCAGGAATAGGGCGGGGAATAGTCTTAACACGGCATGGATTATTAGGAGAGCCACTCCAGTTCCTACCAACAACAGTCCCTAAAAGTGCCAGAGGGAATGAGATAAAAGCCCAAAGAATAAACACGACCACCATCGTTCCAAATGGTATAGCTGCTAATGATCGATAAAATATAGCAACAGTGTTGAGGATCAAGCCTATTCCAAAGCACAAAAATGGAAAGAGGGAAGCCGTAAGGATCATTGCCTTTATCCAGTTTTTACCTGCAACAAAGCAAAATATGTCAAGTAGGACAATAATGAGAGAAGGAAACATATCCTAAATGCCCCTTATCTTGAAAAGGTTCTTAAAATTAGGAAAGTAACAAGAAAAGTACAGGGGTAAAAAACCCCGTTGCTAGTGGAAGTATTCTAAAATGTACTATTTATGATGAGCAAATCCATACCGCCATTCCTCGAGTAAAGTCCACCACTGATATATCCTGAGATGAATGAGGTTAGAGCATAGCACACTATGAAAGTTGTGGCAATAGCCCCGCGCCTGTCCACATGAGATTGTATAATTATTTAGTAAGGAAGCAATCAAATGTCCAGGTGCCAAAGTGAAACAGTAACAATACAAGCCATTCTAATCAAATAGATCAGAAAGAGAGCTGACTGCATAGGAATTAATAAGGCTGAATTGTCCTATTAATCCAACACACCATAATTTAGCATACAGTAAAGAAGCCCCTAAAGCCTTAATACAATTACGATTTCTTGCTATGTCATATTCGGAATTTGCTTCTGTCGACAAGCAGCACATAACAATTATTCGTTGAGACATGCATCTACAAATAAATCACTGACAGTCGAACCTAGAAGCATCACATCCTTATGGCAAATGTGTTGTTGAATATCTCACATTTGCCATACTAGATGCAACTAAATTTTGATTCTTTTAGTTCACTGCACAATAGGCGACCAACTTATGACAACTGTTTCATGCAGTAAAATAACAGAACCAAAATTAAGTGATATACAATATTCAACACCATAAGTTTGTTCCTCCCAGTTTGTTACTTTAATGTTCTACTGATTGAACAAGTAAGAGATTAATACAGGGCAACAGGTGTATATATGTATGCTTCTGGTAAAGATAACACTAGAAGTTTCATTGAAGTTGCATTTACTACAGCAGTCAGTATCTCCTTGAATCGATTGGTAACTGAAAAGAAATGTGAACTTCGAGTAATATGTTGATTCCTTACATACCCGATGTACAACATTCCAACAATTGCCAACACAATTACTAGAAGAACAAGAGTTGCCAGCTGGGTACCAATACCAACAACAGCTGAAAGAAGGACCAAATTGCGAGGAGGCCTAAAGACATCCCCATGTACAAGTTTCCATCCAGATTCCTCATTGACATCTCTTTCCTGATAAAAAGCACACCACATGATTTACAAGTTGGATAATAACTAAGATTGAAAATGGTTATTACAAAAAAAAGGTATCACAAGCTACTTCTCTACTTTAAAACAGCAACTCATTAAGAACTGAAAGTGCAGTGAATTGTTACCAGAGTCTCAAGATCATCATCCTCACGAGCATATTTTGCATAATCATTTCTGAGAGTCCGCATCAATATCATCGATACTAGGCCGGTGAGAAAAATAACCATCATGAAAGAATTGAAGATGGAGAACCAGTGAATCTGTACTAGGGTGACATTATGTATAGTCAGAAGGAATATTAGTTCAAAATATATAAAACAGACAATCCTCAGGAGGAGAATTGTAGGAAAGTGTTATTAATGATAAATTCTCGGAGATCATGAAAAGTCACAACAGGCTCATTTTAATTAAATAAAAGTAACCAATTGATTCTTTAATGTGCAAAAATGTATTACCTGGTGCTCAAAGAAAGGATAATCCAAGTAAACGTCAAAACGGCGTGCGAAGGTTACATTTATTGGCATCCAGCTGACCGAATATGTCATGTCTAATGTCTTCCCCACTTCCAAAAGCTTTGGACTTTCTTGTGTGAGATTGACATGAATGATCTGCGAAGAGTATAATAATGAGACCAAAATCCTACATGGTTCTGGATAAGAGAAGTAGCAATTTTATGAAACTTTTACCAAGAACAGACCTGATTCCCATTGTATCTGACAATAATTTTCTTGTGTGTGAAAAGAAGATGCTTATTCTCATTGTTTTTGTCGGTCTCTCCAATGAAGCCTGTTGAGAGTACAAATGGTTATGGTAGTTAACAAAGGATATCCAAGAGAACACAACAGGAAGACATGGAAGTTACAGATTCATACCCCATAAAGGCAAATCATCTAAGTCATCGATCAGAGCAAGGAAGAGAGACAGCCACAAGGATATGAAGAAAATTAGCAATGAAAAAACATACAGATTAGAAAGAAAAAAAGGAAGATAAGTCCCAATCAGGAAAGATGTTAAATGATGAAGAAAATACAAATGTAGCTAGAAACATACCAATAAAAAATTCAAACCAATATGAGCTCTCAATAGCATCTGTGAAAATCTCAACCTTTGCAGCATCAAGTTCGATCGTACAAATGGTGCTCTTCTCAACATTTCCTATCAAAATCCATCTTCAGATGGTAATTTAAACAAGGGTAATCTAAAATAATGTGCTGCAACAACAATGTCTCTTTTCCTTTCCCAATCAATAATCCAAGCAAGATATGGAGTAATGTACAAAAGAATTGTTTACATACTTTTAAATTTTATCTCAATCTGACTGTCAATCAGTTCATTTCCACCCAGAACCTCCCCAAGCCCGCCCCACTTATGTGAAGGGTTTTCAGATGGCTGGCAAAATGGCAGGCTGTAATAGTTGTATGTTTCTTGAGGATTATTGTAAGGGCCAACCTTGTTGACCCACAGAGTGACTGGATCTTCAGCTTGATACTGCATATGAAAAAAAAATGATAACCCCTTGTAAAATCCCAAGAAGATAATAGCAGATCTTCTCTGCAATGCATCAAACACACTAAAGAAAAGGAAGCATCATAGACCTTGAAGAAAAGTATAAATAGGTATTTCATGCAAAAGAAGCTTCGCATCTAGAATTGCGGAACAGGTAAAAGCAGTTAAATACAATACTGGGGTCATCCTAAATAGGTCACAAAGATGATAGTGACAAATCAATCAACAAAACAAAAAGAGACTCAAACAGGAGAATGACTATGGCTCCACTAGAAATTTGCACTGACAATACATTTATCTATAAATTGCATATGCTTAAACTGTAATCCACAGGTTTGCTCCTAGATCTCTCACACAAGAAAGCATTATACCTACTCTGTTGAAATAAACAACAAAACTAATAACAGATCAGGAAAAAAAACTCATGGAAGGGGACCACAAGGCGTGCAGCCCATAGCTTGATTTATGCATTTATGGGGGTTTAATGTTTCGCATGTAGGGTTCATGTTGTTCTTTCTGTTGGTCTAGCGATTAACTTTTTCATGGATCTTGTGTGCTGTTTCAGTTCCTCTCTTGTGAGAGAGTGATAGTTATCTGGTATCTCATTTACACGTGAACAGAAACAGGGTGAATTATCACCTTCCATCTAAAAGTCTTACATTTTGAGAAACTGTGTTTGGCAAAGTTCCTGATATTGGATAAGACAATTTCTTCTATTTACCTAGCATTCGTGTGCAATCCTGGTCCTTGTTATACATGATTATAAGCTTCTAATCTTGTTACAGAATGGTGCGATAAATTACACCAGAAATTGTCAGAATCAATAAGAAGAAGAAGAATATTGAAAATGGAATGCTACTGCTGTCCAATGCAACCACTAAAATACTAATAAAAACAATTTAGTAAGTCATCTCCTGTATAGCTTGGCAAATGCACAATTTCAATTATTTTCAAGTTGTCAACAGAATCCGATCTAATTAGCTAATCCTTACAAAACTAAGCACATTACTGTTGGATATTTGAATCATTGGTATAAGCCACAGATCTCTACAAAAGAACTGGAATATCTCAAGGAACATTTTTTTGTCTCCACCCCAGTGATGGAACCGAACAATTGCAGCTAGAAAAGAAAGCCTCGATCCAGATCTGATCCACATCGTTAAAAAAGAAACCCTAACAACACTCGAGAACCCCCAGATCTAAGAAAAGCGCCAGCCGATCTCGATCAACGGGGGTGTGAGATCGTGATCTAGGGTTAGGGTTAGCCTACCTTGTGATCGGACTCCGACGCGTCGGCGAAGGAGACGAGGAGGAGGAGGAGGAGATGGACGGCGGCTAAGAGATGAGGGAGAGATCGGACGGCGGAGGGCATGGTCAGGATCGGGATCTGAGAGCCCAAGTGGAGGCGAGAGAGATCACCGGGTAGTAGTAGCCTTCCACTTCGTAGATGTTGGTATGAGAGAGGAGTTGAATAAATATTAGAGTAGAAGAACGTCGCTAACGCAAATGTATGCAGCGATCGAATTGGTTATTTATGCGGCGTGATACGAGACGAGACACCGGCAAGACTCGTGAATAGGATCTATTCTAATACCGGGTTTAGGATGTTACTGTCTATTTAAAGGTTTCAAATTTTCAAAATATCACATTTTAATTTTACTTTTTTGAAAATTAAATAATATGTTATTTTGTGAGAATTGATGTGCTAATTAGTAAAAAATGGGAAAGTAATTTAACTAAGTATATATATATATATATATATATATATTAGCAGACCAAAAATGAGTTCCATTAGCTAGTTTTTTTTCGCACAAGCGTATACCGGGGCCTGTCAACTGGAGTGCGTGAGGACTGTAGTGCCCGCTGCTGTGCCAAGTGACCAAAAATGAACTCCATTAACTAGTTTTATATTTTAGTTTCATTTTTACTACATCAGTATTACAAAAAAAATAATAATGCATGAGAAGGTATATTTAAATTATATTTTGCTCCCTGGCTTAAATTTACTTCACAATTCTAATAATTTTGTTTATATTATTTCACTGTCTTATAATTATATTCAAATTGATTTTTATTATATTTAACTAAATATAGGTCAGTCTTAAAGATACCCATTAAAAACATTATTTTAGAGGATTTGATAAGCTCTCTAAAGCATCTAAAATAATATAAATTAGATTTCAAATAATAAAGATATACAAAATATATTAAATATATATTTTTATTTAAAATTTAATCAGTATTATTTTAAATGTGTTAGAAAACTTATCTAATCCTTTACAACTATCTTTAATGAGTATCTTTAACTTCAACATATTTTAGTCAAATACGATAAAAAAATAATAATTTTAGTTTAAATATAATTATAAAATAATAAAATGATATAAATAAAACTATAGAGGGGTGAAGTAAATTTAGACCTAAATAATTTTTCCAAAATAATAATATAACATAAAAGATAATATTGGAAGTTAAGTTACACTGTTATGCAGTTATATAGTAAGTAATCACATTTCTTACACATTGTGTGCACTTTGATTCTTAGAAACATCCATTGTGCTTTAAAAATAACCAACCCTCAGGACTTACAAAAAAGATGGTTGAGCCAAAGCACAAGAGGAGCCTATGTTAATATGAGAAATGAGAAGTAATAAGGAGCACATACATGGAGTAGAAGAGGCTGTTTTCAGAAAGAAGACACTCTTTCACAAGGAGAGCAAACTGCCACACTAACACAAAAATTGCCTAAATAATGGAGAAATACAATTACAGACATATCATTTTCCTCGTTAGGACATTATCTTAGAAGAAAGCAACAAAAGCAGAGCTGCAGTTGTGAGAAAGCTTACAAGCATTCCAGTCAATAGAATCCAATCTATAGTACCTAATTTTCCTGTTATTGTATTTGATTCCTGGTTTTCGATAAGTCTAATTGCATTTCCCGCGCTTGCCTTCTCTGGTCCCTGTAACTTTCTCTTCCTCAGCAGCATAGATTGAACTGTGGTAAGAAAGTTACTCCCTCTTTGTTTTGTAGTGGTGGACCTATCCATGATGAGGAGAGCTTCTGCATTGTTAGTATCACTACTTTGCTGTTCACAGTTCTCCACTGCACATTGGCTGTGCTCAAGATCCCTTGAGCATGCACAATCATCGCAAGAAGCAGCACAAGAAGAGGATTCCATAATACTGTACCCTCTTACTGTGTTTTCCTTCACTCGATCTAGATCTTCAAGCACTTCCCCAAAAACAGACCACCTACCCACAGATGTAATCTTTACATTTGTTGAAGTACCTAGAATGCTCTCAGGAGCAATCACAAGCACCTGGATATAACCTTTGGTATGGCCAACCTTAAGGATAGAAAATACTCCAAGTAAGAAATAAAGTTTAGTCTTGATTAATATAAAATATAAAAGGAGAACATGCACAATAGATATGAGATTGGTTCCTTACCAAATGAACACCATCAGTAGCTATTTCAGTGATCCATATTCTCTCGACCCGACCTTCCATTCCTTGGTATGGTGAAAAAGACTCAAAAACTGAAGTCAATTCACGACTACGCTTCTTCACCTCTATGCTTGGGACTTTCTTCATTCTTGCAGCAGGTGTTCCTGGATGATTAACAAGATAAATCAACAAATTTTCACAATATTTAGCAGAAAAAATAATCATATAGCCTTCTGATAGTTTTGCAAATTGTTCTAACATATTAGCTGTTGGTGTACTTTTGTCAAAAAGGGAAAAAGGCAAGGTTAACATAGTAATTAATCACTGTATGTTAAAGCTCCATTAAGGATTCATAATATGTACTATGAACTATAAAACTGTAGTATTACAAAAGGAAAAAAAAAACACACCTGGTCTAGGGTAGAATTGAGATATATGAACTTGAGCAAACTGATAATCCTTTATGAGGCTGACAGTTTGGGCAAAATCTTCATCAGTTTCACCTAAATCCAGAGGATATGAATTCCTTAATGCCACAGTGTCATGTAATAAACAATATGAAATGCTACGTTAGCAGAATCCATTTCATAACATTAAGACTGTTCAAAAAGTTAATTATCAAGTGGAGGAAAAAAGAAAGGTCAAGTAGCCAAGTGAAGAATTGATGACCAATCTAAAATTACACTAGTCAATGCATCCATTCACATACCAGGAAACCCACAAATTATATCAGTTGCAATTTGCATTCCAGGCACAAGTTCAGTCAGAGTATCAACCACAGTTCTAAAGTCACTGACAGTGTATTCGCGATTCATTGCCTGAAATATGTAAACATTTGCACATAAAAAAGGAGCCACATAAAGCAAGAAAGTCAAATGAAAAGACTGAACTTTGACCTGACTACAGATCCACAGCATATTTACTAAAGATATGCTTCATAACATAGTAACCACAACTTGGTTTATTGACAGTGAATATGCAGGAAAGTAATGACATTTTTGTTAGCATGTAGTCATCAAAGAAGATATCTCAGAATTAATGTAACTTAAGATGAGGCAAACATAGAATAACTGCTTAGGCTTACAGTAAGAACTGCATCGCTCCCGGACTGCACAGGAACGTGGAGAAAAGAATAGACACAGGGGTGACACAGAACATTAGCTATCTCTTTCAAATGCTCCAGTATGAAAGGAGGATTAGTCATGCCAATGCGAAGCATGGTGCTTCTGTCAGGAGGAAGCTCTGCAACCATTGCATTCAGCAGATTTGGAAGATTCGTCCCGATATCTCTACCTGAAATATTTGTCAAGTTCCAGACCCATCAGTACACATAGATATTAGGTTAAACTATAACCTGGTCAGTATGAGATTAGTAAAACAAAAGTATGAACCGTAAAATCAAACTCATAATCATATTACCGTAAGCACCAGTGTCTTCACTGCTTAACCATATCTCTCTGACACCTTCAGATACAACACTTCTGACACGCTCTACCTAAGCAAATTGTAAGCATGATAAGATTTCCAGCATTAGAGTTAACAGGAACACATCTATGCACTTACTAAGCTGTTGACAGTATAGCTCCCTAGATGGCCACGGGCGTGCTTTGTCTTGCAATAAGTACAGGCACCTAAACAACCCACATTAATTGGAAGAATCTCGATAAATTTGTTCTTGCGTACCTGCCAAATGATAGAAAATTGAAGCGGTTACTGTGTGCAGACCATCTGGATGAAAAGAATATAGTAATTTATAATTCTACTCCTACCATTTAAATTTTATATATTAGGTTATAACTAGGAGAAAGTGAAGAGCAAAATGGGCACATAAAACAAGTGGCACTCTGAACATGGCATTGATAACAGATTTCTTGTAGTAGCTGGAATTCTACCTTGGGAAGGTCAAGTGCTGGCAATGTCTTTCGACTTAAAAGTCGCACCTCATGGCCTTTCAATGTTTCCTCTACTACTTCAACAACCCGATCAATCTGCTGCACTCCGATTACACTAACACCTTCAAGCTCCTTAAGATCCCGACTTCCCTGCGGCACACATCCAGCCACCACCAGTGGCTTTTTCGCGTCTTTACATCTTGATATGAGAGTTGTCATAGCAGACTGACTTGGAGATTTCACTGTGCATCTGTAATGATAATATAAGTGGGAAACAAGTGCAACTAAAATCTTTCTCTATAGTTTTGTAGCCGCACGGACAGCTATTAAAGGAAAGCTCCATATAAGCACCCTAGACTTATAATGTTCTTAGATGAGGACTGACGTCAGATGTGAGAGACATCATGTGTCTATAGGGGTGGCAATCAATCGGGCTAGGTTAAACGGGTTTGGGTCGGGTTAACTTTATCTTGACATGTATATGACTTGATTATTAAACAAATAACATGACCTGATCTACCTAACCCGTTTAATAAACAAGTTGAATTAACACGATATGCTAACACGACTCGTCTAACTCGTATACTTAAATGAGTCGTGTTAACCCACCACATTAACACAACCCATCTAACTCATATACTTAAATGGATCGTGTTAACTTAACACGTTAACACGACTCGTCTAACCCGTTTAATATAAATCATATATATAATTCAATATTTACTGATTTATCCTATATAAATGGTGTATTATATAAAAACAATGATGAGGTCTCGGGGAGCAACGACGACAATGAGTTAGGGCACGGAATGGCAACGATGGTGAAATTTATCCTGGCAAGCAATGGCAGCGACAATAGTGATGAAGGTTCGACGGGCAACGACTATGGTGAGGGTTAGCGCAGGTAGGCAATGGCGATGAGAGTTAGGGCATATGGGTAAGAGATCCGACAAGGGTGAGAGGCTAAGCACAGATGGTGACGAGATTTGCCGGCAAACTCTCGAGCCAGACGACGAGCGGAGACGATGGTGAGAGGCACCGCGAATGAAGGCGGTTGGAGAGATTCGATGGCCGGTAAGCACTACACTGTACATACTGCTCAGGAGTTGAGAGCAGATGGTAGATGGAGACTAAGCGGGAGGCATCGCAGTGGGTGGCAAATGGGGCCAGAGAGATTGGAGAGAGAGAGGAGGCATGACGAAATTTTTTGCCCTTTTGGAAATTCAGATGAGGTAGCTAGAGAGCGGAGAGAACAAGAAAGTAGAGTGATTTAGGGTTTCACTTTTTAGTTACTTTATATGTATATATTGGCGGGTTAACCCAACCCGTATACTTTAACAAGTCAAACGGGTCAAAATGGATCATCTGTATAAACCCGAACAAGACCCAATTAAGAGACGGTTTATCGTGCCGGGTTATCGGGTCGGGTCAGGATTTGCCACCCCTATATGTCTACATGAGTTACCAAGATTGTGTTCTTCAACCAGAGAAACAAAGTTTTTAAAATCATGCAAATCCACAAAGATAATATTGTGACAGTTATCATACAATGTACAACAGCGATCAAGTTAAAACAAGAAGAATTGCAAGAAGGGAATATTACGTATTTATCAGCCATATGTCTGCTTCCTCAGGTTCATCAGTAAGTGCATATCCAAATGATGAGAGCTGACCAGCCATATACTCACTGTCACTCTACAGAAAACACGAAAACAAGCATGTAACTATAAGCAACCAAGATTCAGCTTCTATTAACCAAAAGGCAGACGCTACTACTCTTTGCAGTGAAACTTAGAAAAAATAAAAGGGGTTCTCGGGAAACAATTTATGCAATCCAAAAGTTTACAATGTCGATAAAGAGCAAGCAAAGGAGGTATTTTAATTAGTCTGAAGGAACCCAGAGTAGGACATAGGAAGATGCACTTGATTGCAACTAGAAGTATCTACAATTCACATATCTCTCTTACTTTTGTACATTCTAACTAACAGTTAAAAGAACAGCAAATCTGCACTAAAATTATCAACTTTTTCACCAGACTGCAAATTGCAGACTCCCAAGTGCACTCCACAATTAAGAAATAGATAATCTCAAATAGGACGCAATAAAAATCTTGCCTGGTTATGCGAGCACCCGAACGTCTTCACATATACCGTCTGCTCGTAATCCAACAAACACATTAGCCAAAACAATCAATAGAGAGAGAGAGAGAGGGCGATATCGATCTAGAAAGAATGAGAGACCTGAGTCCCCGGAATGAGAGGGTTCGGGGAGATAGGATCGCCTCGGATCCTGCGGGCTTTGGGCTTCTGCTTGGGCTTGACGCCGATGGCGTTGATGGGTAGACGGAAGCCTGGAGGAGCTCCGGCGAGCACCACGTCCTCGATGTCCTCCATCACGCGATTCGGATCCGTCTCTTCCCTTGCGAACTCGATCGAGAGAAGAACACGGATTAGGGTTTTGGACTCGATAACTTTGGGGCTCGCCGATAGGAATGGGCTTCATGTTGATAGGCCCATAGCGTACTGGGTTATTTCGTAATAAAGACAAAGAGTGACCCTATTTTCGAGCAGTTTTGTTACGATGGGGATATTAATGAGACTGTTTGAATTGAAGAGAAACGAAGAGAGAAAATAATTTCTTATTATTTGAATTAAATAGAAAAAAAAAGAATATGGATATTATAACTTAATATTTTAAGATTATTTTAAATAAAATAAAAATAATTAAGTACTAGATATTGTAGCTTGTGTTGAATATTATAGCCTATAGAATATAGATATTATAACTTATTTATTTAAATATTTAAAAATTAGATAAATGATATAATAATAAACATGTTATTTTTATTTTTATTTTCCCTCTCCTTGAACCAATAAAACAAGATAAGTTAAAATTACTTTCTATATTTCGTTCTCTCTTTTCCTCATATTTTTTTTCTACTCAAATAAAGCGTTAAAATGTATCATCTCACACTATTATTCGCACTACCAAAACAAAAATTGCATTAAAAAAACTAAAAATAAATTGGTCACCACCACAAAAATTATAAATTTGAAAGCTATAACCATTAAAAAGTATTAAAAAAACCAGCAATTAAGTCTTGGTTCTTTCTCTAACCTTCCTCACCCCTTAACCTTCCTAAGATTTTAGAAAACATTGTTGATATGATGATAGAGCTCCATAGAGTTTCTATGGCTGGATTTCTTTTTAAAGCTTCTTTCTATTCCTTTCATGCCAAATAGTCAAATGTCAAGGCTTCTTTATCATCAGCTTTGATAACACCCCATCAATAGAAAAGCTAGTGAGAATGTCATTTTGGTTAGCTCTATCCAAAATGTTGTTCAATAGTTGTGGGTCTGATAATCTTGTTGGTTTGATGTTTGGATGCAATTTGATATTTTAGATGCTTGATTTAATTTAATTTAATATAATTTATTGAAGCTATTTTGAAGACTTAATTTGATTTTATAGTTAAGTTAATATGATGATCAAGTTAATTTGATTTTATAGTTAAGTCAAATATGATATGTTATTTATAATTTTCTCTAAATTAATAATAAAGCAATATTTGACATCACAAATAAAGCCGGAATAATGAGACACGAGTCGATGACTTGATGGTAGAAATGGTAGCATTATGCTTCTACTCCTGCAGGCAATCCTTATATCAATCATCTCCGGTACATCCCACCGTTCATGTCGGCGCTGGAGACCGCGCCACGACACGTCCAGCCACCACGTGTCATTGCTTCAACACGTGTCCTTCCCTCTTTCCATCCTCTTCCACGTGTCGATCTCTCGTCTCTCCTCTCAAAACCAAAATCTAACTGCAAACTCCTCCCCCCCTCTCTTCCACTTGTTTCCTTTGCCTCCAAACGATCCAGAAACGCACCCAAAGATGATGAACGTCTTGGCTTTAGCCCTTCTCATCTCCTCCCTCGCAGCCGCCGGGGTATGGTCGCCGTCCGGCAACCCAACAGACGATTACTACCACCACCACTCCGACCAAGTCCTTCGCGAAGGCCACCGCGTGATCGTGGTCGAGTACGAGCGCCAAGTACCTACCGATGACCATAACCACCGCCACCTTATCCAGGAAACCAAGGATAAGTTCCAAGAAGCTGCATCTTTACTCCCTAACCTCGGGCAAGGTTTATCCACCCCACTATCCGAACCACAACAACCTGTAACCCATTCGACCAAGGATAGGATATGCGACGCTTATGGCGTTTGCAAGGATAAGCTATCCACCCTTATCGGCAGAGGCAAGGATAAGTTATCCGACACAGCGGAGACAACCAAGGATAAGTTATCCGAGGCCACGAGTAAGGTATCCGACACTACTACCCACGTCGAAGAGTCTGCCAAGGATAAGTTATCCGAGACTGTGGATAGAGCCAAGGATAAGTTATCTGAAAGTTTGGATAGAGCCAAGGATAAGTTATCCGAGACTGTGGATAGAAGCAAGGATAAAGTATCTGGCTCTGCTTCTCACGTAGAAAAGAAGGCGAAGGACTCGATAGAGAGAGCAGCTGATAAGGCCTCCCATATCCGAGAAGAAGCAAAGGGTGGTGTTAAGAAAACTGTCGACAGCGTCGAAGAAGCTGCCGACAAGGCGGAGGCGGCGGCGCGCGAGCTGCGAAAGAATCTCACCGACATCGCGAGGCGGGCGCGGGACGTGGCGTACGACGCCGCGGGCTACATGGCCGCGCCGGAGGCCGGGCTCGCAGCAGCCGCGGTGGCCCACCTCCTAGGCTTCGCGACGGCGTACGGTACGTGCGTGTGGGTGACCTTCATGTCGAGCCACGTGCTCGCCGCCGCCTTGCCTCGGCAGCAGCTGGGGATAGCGCAGAGCAAGCTGTACCCTGTCTACTTCCGCGCGGTGGCGTACGGCGTCGGCGTGGCACTCCTTGCCCATTTCTTCGGTAGGGATCGCCGGAGCGCGGCGGAGAGGGTGCAGGGGTACAATTTGCTTGCTGCCTTTGGGATGGTCATTGCCAACCTGCTGTTCTTGGAGCCTAAAGCTACTAAGGTTTGTTATTACTATACTTTTACAGAGCATGACACACATTTGTTATGAACTTTATATTGGCTATATTTGTCATATCTTTAAAGTTTATCATATTATCGTATCTCTTACGAGAAGATATCCTGATAGTTTTTTTCACGTTGTTGGTTATTAAATTCTTTTGTAGGTTATGTTTGAGAGGATGAAGATAGAGAAGGAAGAAGGGAGAGGAAGAGACATGGCGGATATGGTGGAGCCACCGGTGGTGACCGGCGTCGCCTCGACGACAACCACCACCACCACCACCGCGACACCAGCCGGAGCTTTCGGGGTCTCGAGATCGACGGTGACGATGGATCAGGAGATGGCGAAGAGTAGATTGGGGAAGGCGAACAAGCGGCTGAAGAGGCTCAACAGTGTCTCGTCCCTCCTGAACGTCCTCACGCTCATGTGTCTGACTTGGCACTTGGTCCACTTGGCTCGGCGGTTGCAGGCGAACTGCTAGAGGTGTTAGCCAATGGGCGGCTTGGGTTCGTCGTGGGGGTACGAAGAGCTGGTGCAAATAATGTTGGCGTTGACTTTTAACTCTACTTTTGTTACATACTGTATGTAATCTAACTTCTAAGATGTTTTTGACGCTGTTTTGATAGACTTTTTATTTTGCAAGTATTGTTATGTATGATAATAGAAATGTCGGAAAATTAAAATAGAAAGGTCAAGGTGCTGTCAGATAGTCAAATGCAATTATCAGAGAGATGAGGGTGTGAAATGAAAAATTCCAAAAGAGAACGGTGGCTAACGAACCGAGCCACCTCAACTGGGCCCAATGACCCACATCGTTAAATGGTTTAGACCCAGTTGGCTTAATCGCTCCTTTGCCGCCTCTCGTGTTTGTGGTTGGAATTCGTTTCCTTGCGTCCTCAAACTCGGGGAGAGGGGGAGAGGGAGAGAGGGAGAGAGTTGCTCGACTACGGAAATGCAAACCGTGGTGTTGAATCCTTCCGGCTACGCGGCGGCGCCGCTTGCGGAACCTTCTTCTACCTCGTCTTCTTCCTTCTTCTCCTATCGGTCTCTCTCGTCCAAGGTCTGATCTGACCCTCGTCTCGCTTTATCGTTGCTCTTTGGTTGGTCTCGCTGCCTGATTCGAGAAGTAATTTGCCGGTGTTTCTAGGTTTCGGGTTTCAAGGGGACCAGGATTCGTATTTCTCCCTCATCTCGATCTTCTGTTTCGTTGGCCTCGATTCCCACGAGGCGGCGTGGTGAGTTTATTTGTCGGTTCGATTTCTTTGGATGTTCTTTTATTGATTTGAATTGTATCGAGAGGAGAAAAGTAGCTCGTGAAGATTCAAATCATTTATGTCTTAGATTATGTTCATATTCACTGCTATGCATATGTCTTCGATGTTTAGAGAGTCGATTGCTGAGCACTTTCTGAATGAGGGAATTGTTCCTTTTTGGTGGTAACTAGTTTTGGAGCTTGAGAAAGAGGATGCTTTGTTTCCTTCGTAATTGAAGCATGGACATAAGGTTGGATCTAATAAATGAAACATATTTCGAGAGAATTTATCACACTAATTTGCGTGGAATTTTGTCTCGTATATAGTTTATTAACCAAGGGACATTTGTTAGGCTAGTTTGTTGGGTTGACTGTGTCGCTCGATAAAAATATAAAGCGTGGTAACGTGAGTATGTGTTTAAGGAGGATGATACTTGATGCCTATAACTGGATTTATTTTGAGATAAGTTCGTGTTGAAGTAAATCTGAAACTAAGAACAATGAATACAATCGTAAGTTCAAAAGGTTGGAAGTACGCTGTTAGATGATTTCATCAACAATGTGGTAAGATCTGATCGTAGTCATCATAATTGAGAAATATTTTATTTGTCAGAGTACCATAGGATTCTGAATGGAAAATTGACAAACATATACGAATTGATTTCATTGTGGACTCTGGTGTTATCTTTCTAGAAATCTGTTCCTATTTTATGGCTAGGAGCTTATGATCAGTCATACAAAGATGGGCTTCTTCACGAATCTATCATACTTATTAGCTCATAGAATAACCTCAGTAGCCAGAGGAGATCAGCTCATGCAAATTACCGAAAAGGTTGCGGAACTTCATGATGGAAAGATTGAAAAGTTCATAAAGACAAAAGAAAATAACTTTGATCCGTGAAGTCTTTGCATTTATACTGCACATATAAGAAAGGAAAATGTAGAAGTTACATATGCTTTCTTCTCTTCTTTTAAGAATTCTATGAAAAAAAGCAAGACTACCTTAGGAGCCTTTTGTTTTGCAATGCATTTGGCAGCTTTGCAAAATAACGAGATAGCTATTAGACGAGAGAAGAAAATTTTGTTTGCATTACAGCATAGAAAGAACTTTTATTATGTGTTAATGTATATTAGTGATTAATCAATATTATTAACCAGAGGAATCTTTAAAATCTGTTTGACCATGGCAGGCAAAAGTGCCATGGTGTAGGATATGCTTTAGAAAACTAAAGTTTGCCAGTTTGGAACTAGCAAACAACTTCACGTTGATATCAAACGGGCAGAATGTTAAATGGAGATCCCGAAAGGTGGGGGGCTAAGAGGGAATGCCTGAAAGAACAGTGGACAAGTCCTTTTCCTTCAGTTGATATTTGCTGCGGTCTCTTGTCAATGCTAAAATTTTATTTTAAACATGCCAAGAATTGCCATAGTAACATAGTGAGTCATGCCAGCAGACTTCCTTACCAAAGCAGAATTTTATTTTAGTTCCTTGAACATAGAATACATAATCAAATGAGAACATGGTAGTTCTAATGTGACAATTATTACTTAATTTAGTTTCGGCGTAGAAAACTAACCACCTAAATTACAAAGAATATTTTATCGAAGAACTTGTTGTATGAATAAATGATTTCTGGTGTCATTCTTTATAAGGACAACATAATATGTCAGAACTGGTATGCTTTGAGAATGCTATTGTTTTTGATGCACCTATATCCATCTATAGATTAGCTGTGATTACTCTTATTTTCTTTACCCTACAGCAACATTTAAAGCCATCGCTGCTCCGGATCCGGTAGTCAAATTGCCACTTACTGCAGAAAATGTTGAGTCAATTTTGGACGAAGTGCGCCCATACCTTATGGCAGATGGAGGAAATGTGGCATTACATGAGATTGACGGAAATATTGTAAGATTGAAGTTGCAAGGAGCATGTGGATCATGTCCAAGTTCTGTAACGACGATGAAGTTGGGCATTGAACGTCGCTTAATGGAAAAAATTCCTGACATAGTTGCCGTTGAACCAATAACTGATGAGGAAACAGGTCTTGAACTGACTAAAGAGAATATTGAAAAGGTAACCAATGAAATAACTATTGGTTTATGCATTTGTTTAGTAGTTAGCCCCTCCTCTTTTTCTCTCTTTTCTTCTTTGTTTGATTGGGAGAAGCAGTGTATTTCCTTTTCATGCATCAATGCCTTGCTGAGGCAATTGCTCTCTGCACTTACTGATTATTCTCTGCTTTCTTCTCCATGTTTTCATATGATTTGTAATGGTCTCAACACTTAATATTACGTAAGATTGAGAAGCATTAAATGGTAAACCTCATGTCAACCCAAATGGATTGAAGCTGGATTTGTCAGAACTAAAGATATGGACACAGATTCTAACTAAGAAAAATCAGACTACATCGTTTCTAAATAATTAAAATCCCTTCAGAAGAATACACTTGCATAGAAAGAGAAAAAGAAAAGAAAAAAGGATTGTAAACAGCATAATCCTTAATTTTGGCTTATGTCTAGGTAAAAGTGATGTTCAGAATCTGCAATTCTTGAGAATAATCGATCTTTGATGAGAAATAAAAACCACAGATACTGAGTTAAAGTCGGATCATATATGCTACCTAAATTTTACTATTGTGGTGCTCAATTTGTTTTTGTAAGCCAATGCTTGGATAGTTGGATGTTGGTGATAACCTAATGCATGCATGTACTCTTGCAAAAGCATGCCAATGCATAGAATATCCAGCAGGATATAGAACAGAAGGATTACAATCATGTCTTATTGTTGTGCTTGTTGATGGGCATATATGTGCATAAGTAACTTGCTCAATTTTAATAGTAGCTAAGTGAAATATGTTATTTGGTAATAGTATAACTTTTATTAGAAGTCCAGCAATAGGGATGTCCTGGGGATGAGATTATAATCTGATATCAGCAAGAGGCCAGCAATTGTAAAACCCGTAATCAGAACTTTTCTCCTTGACTGGTATGGCCTTGTTTAATACTAGACCCTATCAGTTTCCAACATTCTTATTCATGTAACATTTTCTATATTATTGCTGTTTTGCATAATTTTCTCACAGGTTACAAAAGATTGCTTAATTCCTCTATGTCCGCTCTTCTTTTCATCCTTCTCATAGGCTAGCGTCATCATCTTATGTCCTTTTAGTTTTCATTCTCTTTTTCTTTTTCAATTGAACTGGGAATCAATTTTTGCTGGATAATGTGTTATCATGCAGGGTGCTTGGATTTGGGTAAGTGAAGAAGTAACTAGCATCTTGAAATTTCTTCTTCCAGCATAGAATTAAATAATGGAGCTGGAGCTAAAATGATTATACTTAATCTCAATGTCAGGTGCTTGATGAGATAAGGCCATACCTTACTGGAACAGGTGGGGGTGAGCTTGAGCTAGTCGGGATCGAGGAGCCTATTGCAAAAGTTCGACTTACAGGACCGGCTGCTGGAGTTATGACAGTAAGAGTGGCAATCACTCAAAAGCTTCGAGAAAAGATCCCCGCCATTGCAGCAGTTCAGCTCTTATCATAATTTCCAAAGAAAGATCTCATGTAGTACATTACTGCTCGGTCGAAATCAGTTGAGATGCAATTTAAAGAGAGCAGTAGTCTTGCTAATTATGTTGCAGAAACATATGTTATCTAATCTCAATTAGTGATTCATTTGAATAAGAAATGTCCAACAAGTTATCTGGATGTGTACTATTTCCTCTTCATTATGTGATATTCGAGCTAAATCAAAACTAATGCTGTGGAACAAAGTTGATTCAATTGATGAAGTTTGTGAATATGGATTGATGTCTCTTCAATAATGCTAGGCATTTTTCAAGTTTGACAAATGCATCAGTAGATGTTTGATGAATATTATGGAATGCAGTTGAAAAGAAAAATCCACATTACATGAGACAACAAATCTAGTTCAAAATTTAGACATTATATATGATGATTGTTTTGGTTAGCACATTATCTTTTCTAATATTTTGAACTAGATTTAACTCCAAAATTGAGATCTTGTGTACATCTTTTATATAAATTATATACACTATGTTATAAAAAAGATAAATGCATTTAGTTTTCAATGGCCCAATCATACTATTATTAACATTTAAGAGCTTTTTGATATATTGGCAAATAAAAATAGTGAAAAGATGAGGTATAAACTGGAATAAACGTATAATACAGGGTGTGAAATGTAAAACGTTCCTTAACAATTAAAATCAAGAATAAATCTATCCGTAGGAAAACAAACCATAACAACTCGCATCAATTACATTATCCCTCAAAGAAATCAGCAGCAAAAGAGAAGAACTAAAGATTAGAAAGAGAAAGGGCGACGGTGTTGAGATCCCAACATCAATTACATTATCCGCATTTTGGAGATCTCGGCTCGGGCTCATGAGGCTGGGTTAAGCGCGGATCCGGGCCACATCTTGAGGAGGAAGTAGCCGAGGAAGCCGAAGAAGACGAGGAGGAAGAGGTAGTCCACCACCACGAAGAACGTCGTCGATCCGTGCCTCCGGTTCTTGGCCTCCTTCTTCTTCCCCTCCATTGTTGTATCCGCGGATAAGGTAAACGCCTTATTCTCCCTTCCTATTCTCTCGCCTTTTATTCGCGATCTCTCTCCCCTTCTCTTATTCTGAATCACTGATGATAGGTAGATCTGGGCCGAAGTCCAACGCTTTATCCTCCGTCAGATGCTTATCAGACGGATTATATTTTCCTAAAAGAAATATTATAAAGAATTTTATAGTTAACACCCTAAATTTTGGTTTTATTAATATTAACTCAGTTTTTTTTGGAGAAAATTTGCACTTAACGTCTTGTATTTCTATATTTTACAAAATATGTGTAAAAAAGACTATAATTTTGGTCAAGACAACACCACTATTTTCTAAATATCAAAAATGCCCCTATCTTTTCTTTTTTTCTTCTTGCTTGTATGACAGTGAGTTAAGAAAGAGATCCTTTCTTCTCCAACATCATTTCTCATCTCATCTCTTAGCTTCCCTAAATTTTTTTAGATAAGATATTTGTTAAAGGTATTGTTCATATTTCGGTTGTGTAGGGAGGGTATTTGGGTTAAGAAAGGCATTTTGAGTTGAGTAAGAATCCTTTTATTGTAGTTAAGTTAATTTAAGAGAATTAATTAACATAACTAACATATTTGATAAACAAAGTGCTAGATTTGAAAATATTAAAAATACAAAGCATAGACCACAAATAGATTGAAATGCAACGTCTCAAATTAAAATTTATCTAAGAATACTCTATAAAGAATCAACATGAATATGATCCGTTTTAATTATGTATGTTTAATAGCTATAATGTGAGATATTTACAAGTCCGACACACAAAGAAAAATGAGAGATAGCTTGAACAAACTTCACTATTTGGCGAACATCATTATCAATAACAAAATAAGGAGGGAGAAAAATATCTCTTCTCCTCCAATCATTTGGCTAAAAGAAGAGAGAGTGGAGACGGCGAAGAGAAACCCTCGCTGGAGGGGGATGAACAAAGACCCAAAACCCTAGTAGAGTTTTCTCTGGTAGGGCCGGCTTTAGCTTATCCGTCATATAATATAATTTTGTCTGTCGATCGTGGATTGGATATCCAAGCAGAGTAAGATTGATATGAAATCTGAATTCAAATGAATTTGGCATTGGACGTTGATGTTTCCTTGGATTCAGGTCCGACAATAATATAAGGTATAGGGTCGGATCCGGATTTATGCTTCAAATGATCATTTCTTTTTTCCTTCTACAAGTTTCTCTTTCAATGAAATGTAATTTAGAGGTGTAGGGAGGATGTTTCTCATGTAGATCAAGTCCTAGACATGAGAAGTTAAGGTTATACATCTAGCTTGTTATCTGTTTTAAGGATCCTAAATGAGTAGATGGGAATACTCTTCTTTATAGGAACCTTTGGACTTTTGTAAAGAATGACACTTTGAGATGTAACTGTGAGTAGATGCTAAGGAATCAAACAGTAGACTCTGTCAAATTAGTTCCCACAATAGGTGACACCTTAATATACATTTCAGTACTGGTGTCCATCATGTTAGTTAATCAACCAACAATATATATCATGAACATTTATTCCTACAATATTTGAGGATATTAAATACATTTGGCAGGACAATTTAGATTAAAAAAAAAAGGAATTAAGCACCTCTTAGTTCTCAGTTTCTCCTCTGTTTATACTAAGAAATAAGGAGGGAAGGATTCTTTACTCTCTCTTTTTTTAAAAGACTTTCTTTTCTTCTTTTTTCTAATGGAGCTAGCTCCATATAATGGTTAGCATTTGGACTCATAATTTATCAATAAATTAAGGAAGAAAGGAATCTCTGTTAACATGAAACAGTTAGAAGAGAGCAACATATTCCAGCAGAAATGCCTTTGAGAAGGAGAACAAAAACCTCCTTTCCTTTCCTTTTTTTTCTCTTTCTTTTTTCTACTGGTGAAAGTTTCAACAGTAGAGGGATTGTTTTAGATGTGACCCTCCTCTTTCCTAACATCCCATGTGTTCTTGTGCCCATTCTCTCTCTCTCTCTCTCCTTAGCTTTTGTTCATAGAAACCAAATCACATACCTCATTCTCTCTCTCTCTCTCTCTCTCTCTCTCTCTCTCTCTCTCTCTCTCTCTCTCTCTCTCTCTATAGTTTGAGATGAAAACATTATTAATTATGTGACTGATCCAACCATGAGTAGATTGGGCAAATTAAAGAACAGAGAGATCATACAAGAAGAAATTATTGCTCTCTTACTCTATATATGACTCTCTACCTATGACTACATATATCTAATAGTTTCTTTCTCCCTTCCACAATCTCATCAAAGAAGTCATCAAGCTGGCCAACAACATTGTCACTCCCAGACTTGAGCAACCCAAACCACACCCTCATGCTCTCCACTACACTCTGAGATCCAATACCCCCACTGTTCTCCAACTCCACCTTCACTTCTTCCACTGCCTCTTTTGCATTCCTGAACTCGTGCATGAGAATTCCAGGCCGTGCATCTCTTCTTCCAATCTCCTCCACCACCCTTTGCATCAACCTCGCCGTCGAGACCAAGAATGAGCTGAAGAAGAGTGACGAGCCTTCGATGTTAGCCACTCTGCTCGAGCTCGAGCTCGAGCTCGAGTCGGGGAACCAATAGACAATCCCCCATAGGAGCATCAGGAGTAGGCATGAGCTTACGTTCCTCATGGCGAAGAGAGCACCCCTGAATCCATTGAAGCCATTGAGCTTTGATTCTACCGGGACTTTCTCGTCGAAACGTAGGGATAAGGCGTCGATCCTTGTCATGAACAACACCCGACTCTCCTCTTCGATCCCCATGGCTTCTCTCTCGCACACGGCTATTGCTCGCATAACCTACGCACAAGAGAGAGAAGAGAAAGAATAAATATAATTGAGCATATGTATATATATATATATATATATTATCGATGTGGTGGGTAGTAGAATCAGTAGAAGAAGAACCTGGCGAAGAAGTTGAGAATTAATGGAGTTGCGGCGTCCTTCTTCGAGCAAAGAGACGATGTTTGCGCCGGTAGAGCAGTAATTCTCCATGTTGGAGATGCCCAACTTGAGTACATGGCAAGCCTCCCAGAGCCGCGAGCTCTCGTCCATGTACTCGTCGAGCCACTTCTCGCCGACCGGAAGGTGGAGGTTTTGGACGAGGTGGGTGAGTTGGGAGTGGAAGGAGCGGAGGAGGGAGATGACTTTTTGCAAGAACTGGAGAGAAATATATCTGTTTGCGGCCAAGGAGCGGTCCAGGTCGTCGAGGCCTTCGGCGAGGAAGGAGTAGAAGCCATTGATAGTGGTGGAAGAAGGCTTCATGAGGAGATGATAGTGAATTGGATTGGAAGGAGAGGTTTATGTGTAGGATTTATATATATAGCAAGGGAGGTAGCTTAAGAGCTCAACTTCCTATAATTGAGTAGGATTCATGGCTTGGAGAAATGATGAGTGTTTCCTTTGGAGATGGAAGGATGATTGGAATTCATGCCATTAGTTGATTAGTTTTAGTGGTGGAGAAAGAAGCTAAGTCATGAAAATCCCACCCTTATGAGGAGAAGAAGAGGGAGAGAAAACAATATTGGTGGAGGAGAGAGAGAGAGAGAGAGAGAGAGAGAGATAAATAGATAGATAGATAGATAGATAGATGGATAGAGAGAGCATTAATCCTATCTAAGTTGACTGACTTGACTGGAATCTTGGGTTTGAGTGCTCTTTGCTTCTCTCTCTCTCTCTCTCTCTCTCTCTCTCTCTCTCTCTCTCTCTCTCTCTCTCTCTCTCTCTTCTTTCTTGCCTGAAGCTAGTGATCTACTTTTTCTCTCCCTTCCCTATGAGCTAGAGCTTTGCATGTTTAAGCACACAAGAGTCACTATGGATGCAAAAGCTCTCCATGTGAAGAAGGTACAAGAATTATGCTGGTTTTGTTTACAAATGTCCATTAAAATCCTCTTGTTGGTAGCCATAGCAATTGATTGGCTCATGTGCTAGGCTCATCTTGAGGAGAGAAGGGGATCATGTCACAAAGCTTGTGCTGCACTTACTTCGTACAAAAACCCACATATCTAAAAGTCTCTCATTTCTAAGAGGGTGGAATGATGGATTGCAGTGTATCTACCCATAAGCTCTACTATAGATGAATCTATTCTTCTTTTTAGGCTATCTTCCTCTCCTCCTCATTGTTCTTCTATTCTTTTCTTTTATTTTTTTTCTTTTTTTTTTGGAGCAAACAGGGTTGGTGCTCGTGGGTTCTTGGAGCATGTGTGATTCTTGGACTTGTGGGGGAAAGCATGTTGGTCTTTTGAGATCTCATTGGAAAGACAACAAGTAATGAGCACAATCACTTGGAGATGCTCATTATAATGTTTAATATACTTTGAATCATCTTATGGTAGGACAAATATAGAAGTAATACAGACTTGAAATGACCAACTTTATCCTAATTTTTTTTAAAAAAAAAAGTGTTTTTAAGATACCATGAAAGGAGAGTTAATTGTGACAGCATTTTGGAAGTGGGTCCTTAGATTTTAGCAAAGTGATATATAGCAATGTTGTAAATTAATTATTACTGTTGGTATTATATATCTTTGACAGCATATGCTGGCCATTAAGGCATCAAGTCATTTCCATGTGTCAAGATAACAAACTGTGTGATAGAAGAAGATGTAATTGTGATCTAACCAACAAGAACACATGATGTTGTACTGTGTTTTGATCAACAAGAACACATGATGGCATTACTACATTTCTCAAGTTGTCACCTTTAATGCATGCTAAAGTCCAAAGGTGTTTCCATTGAGCATTTGGCACCACCAAACAAGAGCTAAAGCCTAATCTTTAATTATTGTTGAGAATAGTACAAAAGTATGTGATTGAAAATGAGGTCTTGCAAATCTTCACCTGTCTTATTGCTTTATTGAGGAAGCTACTTCTTCACTCTTATAATGCTTTTCTTTTTAATGTTTTTAATTCTTCTAAGTTAGTTCAAAATTTACAGACTAGATTTTGCAAAGTTGTTCCTTTTTTTCTTCTATGATCATATGTTAGAACTAATTATTCATTTACAAATGTGACTACTTGAAGCAATTTTTCCGCAATAAAAAACAATACTTCTCGTAGGAATTTCCTTAAGATATAAACCGAAATAAAAAAGAAAACAAACTCATAGATTGGTAATAACTAGATACTCTTCTAAGTGAATTTTTTTCTCACTTTTTTTCTTTCTTTTATTGGACTCACATCTTCATCAAACTTCTAAGAACATCATCTTTATCGTCATGTCAATTTATCTCAAACTTCTTGTCTTGCCTTAGATTCTATATTCCATTCATCAAAACCACCAGCATACATACATTTCCATTGAGTTGCTATATTTTGTTTTCAACTTATGATTGAAGGATATGTTGCAGTCTCTCTATCTTTAAATTGCCCATAAAGAAGGCCAAAGCATACCACTATCCAACAGTGACAGCCACAAGAGGAAGTCAAATATGAAGACTTCCATTGAAGGAAGAAAGCTGCTGTGCGAAAAGATCGTTCACAATTGGGCTTTTAGTCTTCAGGATATCCACCTCTCAATGCCCCCACTCTATTCTACCTCCTGGTGGATGCTATGGAAGGAACAAAACAATAGAATTTTTCATTGGAAAGCACTCAGTCTCAGCATCTAAAGGTGATACAGAAAATCTTGGCAAATTTTCTACCCCTCCAAAGTTGGATTTCTCCAATATTTGTAATCTGTACCTTTTTTATTACACAAAAGAAAAAGAGAGAGAGAGAGAGAGAGAGAGAGAGAGAGAGAGAGAGAGAGGAATTAATAGGATATTATCTCTTTATCCCCAGCTCACAGTAGAGTAGGAGGATAGGGACCATGTCCTATTGGAAGCTTCAAAGTTCAAAGAATGGTAGATATAGAGACTGTTGTTGTGCATTTAATTGTAGTTTTTGGGGGTGTATTGTTGTATACCAATTGCACCACTTGCATGGATGTGGTGTAACTAGATTACTGTTGTTTGAATTGAAATGAAGAAGTTGAAAAGTGAACTTTTAGTTAGGAATAATTCTATCTACACTTGCCATATCATGTGGTAGGGATATATGCAAGTGGTAGTGGTGGTGGTTTAAACTTTCACTTCTCTTCTCTTTTTTTTCTTTTCAGAGCTATTTTAGCTCAAATATGTTACTGATGACCATTAAAAAAAGGTAATAATTAATTTACTGCTAATGTATATATTATGTCTTTAACATCTATAAATTAATGCTCAAGTAGCACAACCTAAAACCTATTAAAATACCTGGTTAGCCAAAAAATTAAAAAAAAAGAAACTAGTCCTTCCAAGGGATAGTAATGCTAAACATCAGGTCACAGAAAATAAGCATTATTATTATTATTATTATTATTATTATTATTATTATTATTATTATTATTATTATTATTTGCATTTCATAATTTACCATCACATCTACTAGAAAAAAAAAATTACACTTCAAAATTAATGTGGTATTAAAATATCAACATTCATATTTTCTATGTGCATTTATTATTATTTTGAAAGGACTCGAATTCTCAACTTCTCACTAGAGAACTAAGTATTCAATTACTGAGATATTTTTAGATTTCTTATATATATATATATATATATATTAAAATATCAATCCATCCTTAACAGTTATGGCTAAAATATAGATGTGAAACATTTCCCTTTCTCTTTGTGATCATCTTTTATGTGAGCAGTAAGGTTGGACCTGAGGGGGGCCATTGATGCAGGAGAATTCCACAAAATGTTCCCTGTCACGTTGTGGTACTTCCAGCGACACAAGTTCGCAGTTGTTCTACAAATCATTCATTCATGGATTTGGAAATATTCAAAAGGATACCATGAAGAAATAGTGACAGATTGTTCCTTGTCCCCCTTGGATGCATTCCATATAAGATATTTATATCCATTCACATCTAATCACAGTTTAAAACTCTGAAGCTGTAACTTGGACCACTCCAATCTGCTCATATGTTGGATTGTAAAGAAATTTACAAGCAGCAGTTTCTAATTCTCTCTTGTTAATATTTACATATTCTAACAGCAATCGATGATCGATTTGAGTTCATTGTAGTCTATTTTTAAAGAGAGATAGTTCAATTATTCGACGGTTATCTTCTTTGTCTAGCTTACATGAGCTCATTATCTATTAAAAAAAAGTTACCAAACATGAGTTAACATAACTACATTTGCCAAATGTTGAAACAAAATATTAACTGTTTAATTGGCCGATTAACTTAAGATAATTTTCAAGCAATAAAGGCCGAAGGGGAGTTTGGATCATGAAGATCCAGAAGAAGGCAAAGTATAAACAATAATGATGGAGGGTTGTGTTTATAAATTTCTTTTGATTAAAATTTAGGTCAATGATATAATAAGATATATTTAGAAAACCTGATGCAAGAGTGTTGCCTCAAAATGAAAAGCAAAGGAGAATCACCTTCTGATTTTCTTGTTAATCAATCATAAAGGATAGACCTAGTTTCAAGTGAAAAGCAGTTGAAAAAAAAATCCCAATCCCATCAAGAAAGGTGCTTCATTATAATCTCTTTTCCTCTAGAAAGAATGATGCTAACAAGATATAATTGAATTGCAGCTTCTTGTCACTTTAAGATTATATCTTTCTCATACTATTTGGGGATTCTCTGCAGAGAAGGACCTTATAATGATCCAAGTTGTGGTCTGCTTGTGGATGA
Organism: Typha angustifolia; assembly: GCF_048772165.1. Classification (NCBI taxonomy): domain Eukaryota; kingdom Viridiplantae; phylum Streptophyta; class Magnoliopsida; order Poales; family Typhaceae; genus Typha; species Typha angustifolia. The sequence goes on from NC_133250.1 coordinate 893,799, forward strand.
AGGAAAATATATTAAACATCCATTTTCTAGTTTGTTCACTACTTTAAAAGCTTGATGTCTGACTATTTACATAGATTGAACTTTCAACTTAATATTCCTAAAAATAGTCAGAGCTATAATGTACAAATTACGTGTTGCAAAAAAAAAGATGTACAGTCAAAGTTGGGATAAAGATTAAAAAGGAGACTTGGTGCTGCAGAGGACGACTAACCGGTTCATGAAAGGGGCTCCTCAGATGCAACCTCCAGACAAGCCTCACTACAAGTTCTACTTCTCAGGTCAAACAGATCATTACTAAGCATCTTCATTCATTCAGGAGTTTTGAACAGATAGGAAGGGCTGCTCTTGAGTGTCTCTGAAATATGAATCCAGATTGCAAATATCTTCCTGCCATTAGAGTTCTAATGAGCTTCTCCCAAAGATTTTTTTCCAGCATCTGATTTAGAGCTTCTGCAGAAGTGCATGCCAAAATGAAGAGAGAAAGTCAAATAATGACAAAACTAAAAATAAGAGAAATCCTTCAGCAATGGAATATCAAAATATATAGACTTGTATCGAACCATCCCTGCAAATAGATCCTAATTGTGTGGGCCTAAGACATAATTTCACTCCTGATGATCATTATGGGATGAACATCTTTTAAAGCAAGGTCAGTAGCTATGCATATCAAATTATTTGGTAATAAGTTAAAGGAAAGGAAGCAGTATTGACAGTAGTAAGTCAAAATACTAGCACTTGAGACAGCAGGCCAATCTGTGAGATTTTTAAACATCACTTGAGACAGCATCCAAATCCTCAGGAGTGGGTCAATAACCTAGGGTTAGGCCAAGAGTGTTGTGCTTGGGTTATATTAGGAAATGAATCACCATCATAAATTTTAAAAGTGAAAGAGCAGTGAGTTTGCCCTTTCCCATGCAACACCTAGAAAGTGTTGATGACACAAAATACTGAAGCTTTCTTTGCCTTCCGAAATGTGATACTAAAACAAAGTAATGGCAATTTGCAAGACTAGAAGAACATTTCTACTTTATGAATAATCAAACCAATCTTGAAATGTCAGCTACCGCTCATGTATTTTGCAGGCTAGATTTTAAATTAGTTTCACACTACTGCAGAAGATATTATATGCATATAGCCATAGCAAATAAAATGCAACAGAAGGAAAATGAAGCTAGAATCATATATTTCAGATCTGTCAGAGGTCCAGATATTGAAAAAAGTGGCTGCTGCACTTATGGAGGAAACGATGCATATATAATATGTCTAAAATAAAGGAAAAGGTTGTTCACCCTATAGGAAGCTGAAGAATAAAGATGATTATAGCAAACTTGTCTTGTTTCACAACGATATATAATTATACCCAAGCAGCAAGTGCAGTGGCAAAAAGAAAAACATCGAAAGCATAAAAGAATGAAGCAATTCCTCTGAACCAGTCTTCAACATATGTAATCTGAGCATGGGATGGAGGGAATCCTTAACGGGCTTAACCTTTAGAAGAGTGAAAGTATAATAGTTTTTTCTCCGTCACTCAGTGAAACTGTGATAGGCACAGGGCGTGAGGGTCGTCGTCAACCTATTAATTGGCATTGTCCCACATTGAATATTCATTTGATTCTTTCTATGGTATTACTAATAGTTCTTATAATTTACTCTTCTTTTATGATCTTGAATCTTATGATTCACATTCACGTAGAAACAGGATATTATCTTTGCAACTTTATTTTTAAATGAGAATTACTGGCTTCACGAACTGCAAATTTACCAAATTTCTAATATGTTATACACTTCATGATGTATACTTCGTAGAGTTTTGAAGATTCAACATCCCCTCTAAAACTTTGTGATTAGTTTTCTTTCTTTGAGATAATAACTTACGCTTTTTTTTCTCATAGAGCGGCATTGCATCGATTTACCAATCTGATACAAGAGCAACACAAAGAACCAAAGACAAGAGCAAATCGAAGCCGTACCTGACAGAGAGCCGCTTGTAGAATTGCGAGATGCGGTGCGGATTCGCCGGCTTCGGCTTCACGGGCTTCTTGCGAAGGCCAAAGATCTCCTGCACGAGGGGAACGTGAACCAGCACCGTCTTCCACGCCACGAACCAACCTGCGGACGGATTCCATCCCCAAAATCGGATCAAATTGGGCAACAAAGAGAACCAAAAAGCTTCCTAATCGGATCAGAAAACATACGAACTGGTGATCTAGGGTTCATACTCAGAAGAATCAAGGAGAAGACGAGGGCGATCGCGAGAAGAGGGCGGAGGAAGAAGACGGAGGCGTACTCCCACATCCACAAACCTAGAAAAACTCGGGATTCGTCGCTTCCCATGGGGATTCCGATGTGAGAATTGAGATCACCTCTACTCCCTTCTCGATTGCATCGGATTCGATAACGAGAAAGTAATAAAGAGAAGGAACAGAGAATTTAATTAATAAATAATAATAATCAGGCGAATTATTAACCGGCAAAGAGGTTTAATTATAGTTTCCTTCATTATATAATAAGTCATTAGCATCTTTTGCACGTACAGCCTTCTAAAGTGTATATTTATGCAAACGCCCTTCGCAGATAAATAAAACAAAGGAAAAATCTTACGTGCTTAATCTTCTAAATTTTATATTTATGCATAGGTCCTCAACGGATACTCTTTTTAAGTTATTTTTTTTTATCACGATAAGTTAAAATCTTAATAATTATATATGTACTAATTCATTTAAAATTAGAACAACAACAATAATAATAATAATAATAATAATAATAATAATAATAAAGATTTGATCATATCAATGAATGGATCCAAACTTATTAGTAGTTTAAATTTTGGAATAAAAGATAGGATAGGGATAAGTTAATAAATCTATGACAAGAAGGTAAGCGCTATAATGGAGGTTAGGTGTGAATGTGTGTGATCCATGGTGTTATTAATGCCAGTCACAGAGCCACAGAGAGGCAAGGAGGCCCATGGGCCCCTATTGAATTAAAGACAAGAGTTCTTTAGGCAGATCTCTCTCATATTGAAACTTTTTTTTTTATTTATTTATCAAAAATACCTTACACATTATGCTTTTAATTTCTCAGAATGATTCTGGGTTAATTTTGTTACTTTTGAAAAGGAAAACTGAAAATACCCCCACATTTGACCACAAAATCTAGTTCTTTCTATTTCTCTTCTCACTCCCTACCATTGCTACTCCAAGGTTACGGACTTCATCCCTAGAGAGGTTCTCAGATGGAGCCCTCTCTCACATTGAATCCATCATAGACTCACTTGAGACCCTCTATCGCTCCTCGCTAAACATAATCATTAGGTGGGCCGGACCGGGTTCGGGTCAGGTTTTTCGGGCCAATCAGGCTTAAGTATTTGTTCACGGCCCGATCCACCAATTACTCGGGTCGGATTAGAATAGTCTAGCCCATTACTATCCGTTGACCCATGGGAGATCAGGCTAATCGGTCGGGCCTGACCGGCTTGACCTACCAATCATTCGGCCCAACCTACATTTTAGCTATTTTTAGAATTTTCTTACTATTAGCTTATTTTTTGAAAAAAATATTTATGTTCCTCCATTTAAAAAATAATAATAAATTAAAAAAATTTAAATGTGTGCTTAAAAAAATGTAAAACGGTACAATAAATTTTAGTTGGTTTTTACTATAGTAGAACATGTAAATACTGTAGTAGAACAGGTAAATACTGTAGCAGAACGGACAGGCTTCTGAGTCGGGTCGGGCGAGTAAAGGGTTGGCCCGTGCCACGCCACCCCGCCCTGCCCACACTTTTCTATCTCAATTCTAGGGAATCTTCTCAAAAAATCACTTCGATTTCTATCACTCCAAACAAGGATGTAATAGAAGACAAAGATGATTGTGCTCTTGGCTAGAGATTTTTGTTTTGTGTATTTGTGGTGTTGGGTCTACTATGGTTTTGACAGAGCTACAGAATGTTGACCCTCTTATACTTGTGTTTTTCTAGCAACCCTCTTCTTACACTTCTTCGTAGTGTCATCAATGATAACTAAGATGAAGATTTTCATTTTGAAATATCGTCTTATTTCTACTGTTTTTTATTTTGTATTGCAGTTCGATTTACGATTACCCAAATGTAAAACTTATATACTGAGCAGTTGCTCTACCTCTTCTTTCATTCCTGTATCAAATTATAACCATAAACCAAACTTTCATTCCCAAAAAAATAATTCCACATATAATATGATGAAAGAGAAGTGAGTCACTAAATGGAGTTCTATCATGTACTATTCTTCTCAGAACCTTTGTTAATTATATATTTATATATAAACTTGCCATAATTGAGCAATTGATTGCTTGATAATTCTTGTAAGCAAGGTATAATAACACCCATGATCATTATTCTATTGTCCGGAAACAACTATTTACTACTCAATGAGGTAAACATGAGAAGAAAGAATCAGTAGCCGACTTAAAGATATGATTGATTCAATTATTATTACTCATCTCACTCTATGTCCTTATGATTTTGGAACCCATAATTCAAATTTAAATTCTTTTGACTTGAAGAAATCGTCCCAATATCCAATAAAATAGAGAAAAGTAATAAAAAGTAAACTTATTAAAAACAAAATATATATTTTGCACTTATATCCTTATATTTCACTTTTAATACTTTAAAAATAATTTGAGTTAATTTTAACCGACAGCTAACGAAATTTAAAAAACAAATATTTTTTGTTACTTTTAAAAATAAAGGATTAATATCCCTAAAATACCTCTCATTTGATTTTAAAATCTAATCTTCTTTATTTTTATCATGATCTTAAAAAACTTACATATCTATATGATAATTATTTTTATTTTAGTTCGAATATTACCTTATCAGGTTTTATTTCAAAAAAATCTATGTCATTTACTTTTAGCTCTTTTCAATTTTACTTAGTTGATGTGGTCGGACTAATCGAACTGACTTGTATTGTAGCCACCTTTTAAGTAATTAGGTGCATACCATTTTTGATTCAAAGAATAAATTGAACTTTCATGCCCTAACTCTCTTCATGTCCTTCTCCTCTCTTGTTCCCTTTACCCATGACAGAGGCAATCACCTCGGCACCGTCGCCTTTAACCCCTGTCGATCGGCCAACCACCCTAGTCCGGTGGCCCACTCCTCCTCTCCTTTTATTCTCTCTACTCATGCCCTAAACACGTCCACCATTCCTAATATTCCACCACACCATCTCTACTGACGCCATCCGATTACTATCGGCCCACCACCTCCATCCAACACCTAAAAATTAGTGCCTCTACTCACAGATCCCCAAAACTAGTTCAAACCTTTATCTCGTAAGTCTATCATTCTCGACTTTCGACTACTGATTCATTGATATTTCTAAATCTAGCCATCCAAATATCGAAATATTAGATTTATTAGAAATTTCTTTTTTAAAACTACAAAATATTTAAATTTCACGAGATTTCAACGGATATATTGTTCGGAATAGCTTCCAAAAGTTTCACCCTAAATTCTATCTAAAACCAATTACGGATGCGTTCAAACTTTTCGGAGGGAGTTTGTAACTATTTAGTACAATAAGAAAGTAATATATATACGATATTTTTGACAAAATTTTCTAATAAAAATAATTGATCAAATCTAGCTAAGTCTTTTCTCTTTAACTTTTGAGGGGAAAGCTTGGGGGCAAGATTTTATTGATGATATCAAAGAGCTACAAAACTCGACACAAAGGGAAACATGAAGGAAACCCTTAGTTATATATAAAGGCAGCATAATAAAAGATACACACATCAAACCTATCAACTATAAGCACAATGCATAACAATCAACAAAGAAGGTAGGGAGGACGAACCTTTCAACAAACCCCTACATTACACCAAACAAATATGATATTAAGCTCGATGAACACAAAAGATTAACAAATCAAACAACCTCGATGGGAACACAACGTAAAGGTTATCACATCCGATAACTTCATCGTGACCTTCGCTACCCTGACACGCACAACCATGCAATGGTAGAGAAAAGTAATGGAAAAGAAAATAAAAATTACATCACCTCCAAACTATGATGGCCAAAGGGGAAGCTAGAAGGTGGATTTATGAGCCATTGGTTACAAAGAAATAAGTACTCAATTTGAAGTGATCAAGTAAACTGGCAGGGATGAACCAACCATGAAGGAAGGAAAAGAGAAAGAGACTGGCCATGCACGGAAGAGTTATAATGGCGAAGAAGAAGAAGGAGGAGGAGGAGAAGGAGGAGGAAGAGAAGCGTAGGAGACGCTTACCCAAGTGGAGTGCAATCCAGCAAGCGATGAGAGGGCGATCTTTTGGGACCAAACATTATTATAAGTTCCAAATGACAAGACTACGTCGTCAACTAAACCATGAGTTCGAAGGCGGATGCAACCAAACCGACCACACTAAGACTCAGGGTGGTCCCCAGTCACCACTTCATCACACTTGCATCCACGACTCAATTATGCAAGTCTCTATTCACATCACAAATCTCAATCTAGCTAAGAGATCCTGCACTCATTCCCAATCTTCAGAAAAGAACGCAACGCCTCCCCCTCCCCCCCTATCTCTCCTCACCTATCAAATCATCTACAATTAAAGGTATCGTATTATTATTATTATTATCATTATTAGTAGTAGTAGTAGTAGTATTACCCCCCAATCACATTAAACCTTTTTAATGTGATTGGCTCTTTATCCATGTTCTAATGATGCACGAATAGTTATTGATTTTAACTTACTCCTCCGTATTTATAAAATGCTAATGGCTAACCTATTTATACGAGACATAATTAAATCTAATTTTATACCTACACCTTGACTTGGGTTTTGCTGTTAATGAGTTAAATTCAACAAAAAAAAAAAAAAAAAACAGAGGTGCATTGGAGGAGGAGGTGGTGGTGGTGGTGGTGGTTATGACTTGTGAGAGAAGAAACTTAGGAGTTATTATGAAATATGAATCTGGGTAAATATAATGGGATTCAATGAGGCATTAATTGCCGGCCCGATTCTCGAGTGGGCAATCAACTACTGCTGACGTCAGCGGGGTCGAACTCAATTACTGTGGTGGGTCCCGCGCCCACGATCTCCGGCATCGGGGAATCATTAGGCGTGCAAGCTATCTTATCCTACGCCAATTTCCGTGCCTATTCTGAGCCCCCAATACTCACATGCGCTCCATCCATTCTATTTCTAACCCTCGTATTCCCACCCAATTAATTTTTCTTTTAATCATTCTCTTAATTTCTTTTTCTTTTTTTCTTTGGTTATTACGAAAGAAAGCATAATTAGATTTATTGCAAGACACTGCCGACTACTAAAGAAGGTGACATGTTTTCACCCTCACCATTATTTTCTTCTAATGGGGAGGGGGAATGAGAGATTATGATTAAGGAGTTATTACGGGACAGAGAGACGTTGGGACGGGGCCCACACGGTATGGCGCGAAAAGCGTGACGTGCTCCGCACCGCCACCTTACGGCCCATACCGTGTACTCCCCATCACCAACCGTCGGATCTCTCATCACGGATCGGACTCCCATCCCATCCGTCCATCCGACGGCCACCATCCCATCTGACGCCTGTCAGTACCCGGCTCACGTGGTGGGGCCTCGACCCACCCCCCGTGATTATTATTAGACGAGGACCTTACATGAGCCTCGGCGAATCATGCGCCGACACGTACCCCAACCGCTCGGTCTCGTTTAGTCTAATCGACGGGATCACGTGTCTACCCTCTTAATCCTGCAGTCCGCCAATCTCCCCCCCCCACCGCTCGCCACGTCATCACGCCGCACGTGATCCCTTCCTCTTCCCCAACCCAATTTACCCGCATAGGTATTTTCTCTGCGGCACTTTTACCGCCATCGCCATTTCTATTCTACCGTCATTTATAAAAGCTTATTAAATTTGTTCATCTTCGTGAGGGAAAAAAAAAACCCCAAATCCCCACGTTTGGCCTGGCTTAAACCTAACAAGAAAGCGATTGGGATAGAGATAGAGAGAGAAAAATAGAAGGGTTAGGGTTTCATGGATTTAAGTGTTGTACCTTACGAGGAGCCGAGGGGTAGAGGCGAGAGATCGCCGGAGTCCGGCGGCTACGGCGGAAGTGGCGGTGGGAAGTATAAAGAGTGCATGAGAAACCACGCTGCGGCCATTGGAGGCCAGGCGTACGACGGGTGCGGCGAGTTCATGCCGGGAGGGGTCAAGGGAACACTGGAGGCGCTAAAGTGCGCCGCGTGCGGATGCCACCGCAACTTCCACCGCCGCGACGGTGGATCCGGCGCCGGAGCCTGTGATCTCTACCGTCCGATCCACCTCAAGAAGCCGATCCCGCCGACGCCAGGGTTTATGCCCTTCTTCGCTCCTCCGATCCCGCTCCCGCTTCCCTACAACGCGATCCCGCCTCCTCCGGCGTCGGCTGCGCCGATCCACCTCGGCGGAGATCGGAGCCGCGCCGGATCGGAGACCCCGCCGAGGAGAGGAGAGGAGGACGACGACGCGACCGCGGCTCACGACTTCCGAAGCGGAAGCGGAGGGAGGAAGAGGTTCCGGACGAAGTTCACTGCGGAGCAGAAGGAGAAGATGCAAGCGTTCGCGGAGAAGCTCGGGTGGCGGATCCAGAAGCACGACGACGTGGCCCTCGACCAGTTCTGCCTCGAGATCGGTGTCAAGCGGCACGTGCTCAAGGTGTGGATGCACAACAATAAGAACCACCACCTCTCGTCCGCCGCCTCCTCTGCCACGACAGCAGCCAACCCCACCGCCGTCAGTGGCGCCGCCGCCTCGCCAGCCCCAATACAAGTCTGACCTCTCTCTCTCTCTCTCTCTCTCTCTCTCTCTCTCTCCCCCCCCCCCTCTCTAATAAGCATTATTAGACTTGTTTAGGAATAACGATAACATTATCTTGTTGTAACGATCGTTGTTAGTAGTACGTAGTAGTAAGTAGTAGTAGTAGTACGAGCTGTCGCCCACCTGGAGGTGCTGCGTGTTTTGGGGTTATTACCAAATTACTACACATTCTATTAGATCATAGTTTTAGGTCTTTTCTGCAATTCTTCAGAGCTAATTCTTGTCATCTCGTAATCTTCTTTCTTGCACTCACCACCTCTATTCGAAAATTGAGGCGGTTCTAATTGTGAACAGATCTAATTCGTTGCTACTTAGAGAGTGATCACTATCTTAAAATTAATAGTTTTAATTATTATTATTATTATTATTTTTCATTTACTACCCTTGCTTAGAGAAGTTGATCTTCAGAATGTCTTTTTTTAATAATTCAGGGTGTGAAATGATATAAAATATACGTGGGGATTAGTGACAGGTACTAAAAAAGGAATTGTGAAGTAATTAGTAGGGAATATAATAATACGGTTGGGATTAGCGGGGAGGGGTATTAAGGAAGAAGAGATTGTGATGGGGGTGGGGGGCCATGTGTCGGTGCCGCTGTGGGAGTTGGCATTTGTTTACGTTTGCTTCCTGCTACCCGGACCGGCTCGGTCGGTGTCTGGACGACCGACGCTGCCTACGAAAAGATCCATCATCCCTCGTTCCCTCTCCGAAGAAACCCGTTTCCGGGTGGGAAACGGGTGGGTTTGGTGGGCAGATGGAATTAATTAATTAATTAATTGGATTGAATTGAATTGACGTTTGCCTGGTCAATGTGGGCTCGGCTGGAGTTGGACCGACTCCTGTACTGTTCCGACTGGATTATGAGAGGTCGCCAGAAAGAAGAAGGTAAACTCTCTCTCTTTCTCTCTCTCTCTCTCTCTCTCTCTCTCTCTCTCTGTGTGCACCAGTTCATGTGATGATACTAACTATTCAAGCATGTGATATTTCCCTATGATAGAAGATAGGTAAGGAACAAACGGTATTTTGACTGTTCTTATGATATTTTATTATAATCTCTTTCTGGGTTTCTTTTTTTGTTGACATTTGGAGTATTTCAAAATGATATAATATAAAGGGCAAAAAGGTTAAGAAGGTTGCTTAATAGATTAGTACTATGAGAGAGTTAAAAGTGATGCAAAGAAAGGTTGATAGAGACACCCTACTTACTAAGACAAGGGAGTACAAATGCTAAATTAGCCTTAGCTTTTTGCTTGTGGATTCTGACTTTTAGAATCACCCCCTGCTGTGTGTCATTCTTATGCACTAGTTTTTTTTTTACTTTAATCCATGTTAACTTTATTTACTCATAAAATTACTCCTCACTACTATATATCAGTATCAAAAATATTCGAAATTGAAAATTAGAGGGCCTAATTTAATATCTTTAGGTCAAGGGGGATGTTGCATTTGGGGTAACATAAAAGTTAGTTTGTTGCTTTCTTTCTAAGAAAGAATTTATTCTGAAAGAAAAAAGCATGCTAAGATTCCATGTGAATCATACTTTGATCACTTTAAAAACAAACTCATGTCCTTCTCAATATATACTAATTTCCAACGAACTTACATACAAGATTCCTATCTGACCAAATTAATTTCATTCACAAGCCAAGTTATGAAACTTCCCTTGATGATTGGAAAATGTGGAGTTGTTGAATGGTGTCAATTATACCACAAGAGGAAGCATTTCATGAGCGGTAAATATAAACTTGCTTCCTCAATTTAAAAATCCGAAGTAATAATACTTCCACAATAATTTAAGAGAGTTAAAAGAGGAATTAGAAGAACTATTAAGAAAGTTTCCGATGGCAATTACGTAGAGATCCCTGGACACTAATATGTTTCCAGATCAAAGGGAATGAGAATAAAACATGACATATGAAAATAGTCAATGATAACATGGTATAGAGTCATATCTTGACACAGGAATTGTGTATAGATACATGAACCAAGTAATTACCAGCCTTACCATCAGTGATATGAATGCATAATCCACTACAAAACTTCGTCCCAGTATGAACTCTAAGATGGAACTAGTTTCAAACTGCAATATACAATGAGATGAGATGTGTTTCCACCAATTAAAGAACACGGCTGAAAACAGAAACTTTCATCAAAATTATAGACCTGTAAGTTTAATCCGATTCCTATCAACTTTGTCATACATCATATGAACATGATATTCTACAACATTCTAAATGAACAGATCACAGTCTAACTAAACTGAGGTTCGTCCAAAGGTCTTGTGAGTGGAATTTGATATACATGGTCTAGTAACTTTTGTGACTGGTTTTCAAGAAATGCATGCCCCTCAATGGTTTCCGCAGCTCTTGCTGCAACTAGACCAAAAAGGTGACATAAGGAGCTAAAACGCTTAGCTTTAGAGAACTTAGGGTCAGTTCCAGAAAGCCCACAAATCTCTCTTACCAGGCCAGTTTTAGCATCTTTCCTCCACCTCTTCAAGAAGTATCGCAGAGGAAGTTCTTTTATGTTAATTATATCAAGGGCTTTTAACACATGGCGACATTGAATTCCAACAAACTCAAACTTTTTGCAGCTACATGCTAGTGTGCCATCTAAAGGATTAAATCTCACCAGGTGCTCTTCTGGGCTTTCCTCACTAGTGACCTTGTACTCACAGTCTGTTGCACTCATTCCACAGTTGAATACCATACAATCCATTGACATTTCAAACTCTCTTTGAAACATGTCGAACACTGCAGGGGTATACAAGTTGGCAGCTTGGTTCAACATCCTAGAAGAACTTGTAACTGAGACACTTTGAGTGGAACTGAAATCAGTCCTGTGCTCTGCATCCCGCAGCTCATCTACCAATCTTTCATAATGCTTGAGAAATTGCAACAAATCTGTTGCTGAGTTCAAGTGCTCTTTTAGTATGCCGTCCAACTTTGTAATGCGCTGTGTATTTCTCATGTCAGCAGAAAACGTTTCCCGTCCATACGCAATGGCCCATCTCTCTCTATCTTCAAATAACTCGTTCAACCACTCATTGTCTTTGAGTTCATACTTTGCTAATATTGCCTTCCATTCTGTTACAAACTTCTCCACCTCCTCACAATCAAATAAACATGTGCTAAAATCATGTGCAAAAGTCCTAGAACCTTGAAAGACTTGTCCCAAATGCTTCACTGCACTGTGATACATATGCCACACACAAACTCGATGAACTGTGCCAGACCACATTGAAGCAACAGCATTGAGCATTGCCGAATTTTGATCTGTTAGAATAACCTTAGGTTGCTTTCCATACATCGCACTCTTGAACGTCTTGAGTAACCACTTGAAAGAGTCTTCAGATTCATCGTATAGCAATGCTGAACCAAATATGACAATTTGCTTATGATGATTCACACCATAGAATGGTGCCAAGGGTGTATCATAACTATTTGATTTATATGTTGTATCAAAGCAGATAACGTCACTGAAGTAGTAATAGTCCGACACAGACTTACCATCTGTCCAGAAAACATTTATTATTTGATCTTCACTATCAAGTTGCAATGCGTAGTAGAATGACGGATCGTTAACTTGTCTTTCTTGCAGGTACTCCATAGTGGCTCCAAAGTCTCCTGGTTTTCGAGCATCCCTTTGTCTTGCAGGTGAAAAGTTTTTAGACACGATGGAGGAGAATCTCAGATCCCCATGAGCCGAACATTGACCATTCCCATGACCATTAGCATCATTGGAAAAACCAGCAGACTCCAATTCAGTATTCCTCGCTTTATTAGCAGTCCTATATGTTTTTAACGTGTAAGCAGTTCTTGCATCTACAAACTCATGGTTGTGCATTGGTTGGAAATTACTCACTCGATACTTTCCATTCTTTGCAAGCTTAACAATCATCCTTGCATGACAACCAGTCCTCTCATTAGGCCTTAGCCGATGCTTCTTGACCTGACTTCCATCTCTCTTGTTACCATAATAACCTTCTTTGTAGCACACATAGGTCCTCGATATAATGACGCCAGATGCTCTTCGATTCACCCAAGCCTTTCGAACATCAAATCCTATTCTTCTGGCGTAGTCATTGTAAAACTGATAAGCCTTCTCATCACTCTCAAACTCCATGTCTACTTTTGGTGCCCAACTTTTATCAGCAGCATCCTCAATGGACACAAAAGCAACCTGCCTATACCCCCCGGATTGTCGGACCAAGTGCTCGAAAGTAGGGTTTTGCAACGCCAAGTTTGCCGCAGCCGCCCGACTCCTCTTCACCACTCTATGTGACTTCAAATTTGACGATTCCACAAGAGGAACAAGATCATGGTTGTGCATCGGATGGAACTCACTAACACGATATCTACCGCTTATAGTAATCTTAACTGTCATGTGTGCAAGGCAACCAGTTCTCTCATTCCGGCGCGGTTTCTTCACCTCACTCTCATCCTTCTTGTTCCCCTGATACCCCTCCTTATAGCAAACATACGTTCTTGATATTATAACCCCAGAAGCCCTTCGATTAACCCAGGCTTTTCGAACACTGAATCCAACTACTCTAGCATAGTTGTTGTAGAACTGGTACGCCTCCTCATCGCTTGCGAACTCCATGTCCACCCTCGGCACCCAATTCTTTTCATCCAACTCGTCCATTTCCTTGGTGGCGATCCCAGAAATCTAGAATTTAGCCTCAATCATGCGGAAACAGCAAGTAATTGAGGAAAAAAACATCGAGTATTTCCTTGAAACAGTAGGTCAAAAATTTCAAGATTTCAGACTAAAAGATCGATAAAGCGATGGGGCAACGTGGAAATTTGAATTGTAGAATAGAGGGGACGATGGAGAGGGATCACCTGAAGCTGGACGCGGCTACTCCCAAACTGGATTCAGGAGACGATCGTATCGCATCACCTCTTTCGCGAGCTTGTGTGAGCTTTAATGGCGGGAAGAGGGAGAGAAGAGAGGATGGAAACCCTACAAATTGAGTTGGAAGAGATGGTCTTCCAATTTGGTCTGGGAGGGTTCTCGATAAAATAAAGCGGCAAGAGAAACACGTAGCGTCTTCTCATTCGAAGTTAAAGCAATTTCCTACATGAGCCGAGATCTTAAAAGGGTTTATCTTAACGGAAAATAACTCACACTGTTTAGAAAATTAATTAATTAATTAATTTTAGTGGATTCGAATGGATTCGAATGTGTAATAAACTTTGATGATTTAAGGTATAATTTTATTTTTGATCAAGTATTTAAGGTATAATTTGGAAGTAGTTCATTTTGTTCATTTGTTTTGCATGTATACTAGTCAAATGCTCCTCCTTTGGTTGTATACCCATCCAAATTTTATATTTGCCTGAGTACCCTTCAAAACCTATTATTATTATTATTATTATTATTATTATTATTATTTCTAAGGATGCTCATTCTGGCTACTTTTTGGTAACTAATGTTGAAATCTGAAGTATCTAATTGATGGATTGTGTGAGATTAGTTCTACTTAGGTTTATTGAAATTTTTGCTTCCTCCGTTGTCGATGATCTTCCTCGTCTGTGTGGCTAGGGGAGGGAAGGGGCTTCTGACTCCCCTCATTGGTGAGGCCATCATGTACCTCTACTTCTTCCCTCTCCTTTCTCTTTCCTTTTTTCGTAGCTCGTCATGTACAATTACCTTTCACATCCTTTCTTTCTCCTCGGTGACCCACCCAGTCAATTTCTCGTCTTGCGCCGGCTGAATTATCTTTGCTGCCTTTACATTTTCTAAGTAGTGTTGTCCTCTTCCTCATTTTGTTGGCGACCATCTACACCCCAAATGCATCGTCTTCTCCTTCTCTGCTTGCTTGCTTCAGCTTATTGACCAAATCCTAGATGGTCTGCTTCGTCATTGATCCCTTCCTTACCGTGACCTCTCCATCTGCGCCAACGGTAATGGAGGTGGTGTTGGGTTTATAGGAGTCGGGGTGGGTGCGAGGGTTGGGTGGTTGCAACTTGGGTTTTGATAGGGCCTCTTAATTCAGCTCTCTTTATTCTCTTGATGAAAGAGAGGGATTAAAGGAGAGAGTTGTGATTCAGGTTGTTTTCTTTCGGTCTGGCATTGAATTTGGTCAGTTTATTTTGTCGGCCTCTCTTCTTTCATATAGTTGTAGCTTGTGCTCGTTGATGCATCGACCCGACAACTCCCCTCCTCCCTCATCATCTCCATCACCGCTAAGCGCCACCATCACCTTCTGCTTCCCACTTATCCCATCATTGCTTTGGATATAGTCACCATGCCATCGTAAAAGCTTGTTTTTATATTTTTCGCTTTTGCTCTACTTACTGTTGGTTCTGTTCTTTATATGTTGTAAGCCAGTGATCCTAAATCGTTCAACCTTTAGGGATTCATAGGGCCATATTTTAGACTATCAAATCATGGCGAAATCATAGGGTTGGCTCTTTGCTCCCGTGAATCTATTAATATCGTTCCTCAGTTTGTCATATTTTGTGCACCATGGGGCTTGATATTTTGTTCTATCTACAGTATTGCTTAATTTAGGCCAAAGTGTAGGGCTTATTTCAAATAACAATAGCTTTATATGTTAATTGAATTACTATTACCCACATGCTTTCACTAAAATAAATTATCTAATAGATGAAATAATAAATGAATCCTTATTTGAGAGCAACATATTAAAAAAAGAAGAAGTATTTACTGCTCTTTTATTATTAAATAAATCAAAATTTAACTTTTCATCAACTTTCATGAGATATTTATCTATGCAAAAGTAAACGTCTTAGACAACTGCATAGGGGTGCAAGAGGAAGAATAACTGCATCAAGGCATTGTGTATGGATATGTATGGAGTGGAATAACTGCATATATATAGAGTGAGCATACTATGCCGCATGAACCGGATGTATTGGAATGAACAATTACAATCTCGGATTCATTCAGACCGAGGATAAATTTATCCATGAATGCTTGTCCAGATAAGGAACTTATTCTTGTATGGCGTCTAAAGTCTTATCAAGTTTGCTGCACTAGAAGATCCAGCGAGCTGCCACAGCCGCCTCTTCTCTTGCCGAGAGAGATTTCCTGAACGGCGAGGAGAAGGAAGACGAGCTCCGGCTCGACCCGGAGCGGTGTGGAGACGGCACAACCACGTCGGAGCCGCCATAACAGCCACTGCTCCTCTTCTTGTCATCTCTACGCCGAAGTGATCGTATTGGAAAGCAGCCTCGTGAGATGGCAAGAACCTCAGGAGGAGAGGAGAAGGCCTGAGAATTCGACGATGACCGGAGGTAGCGGTAAGTTTGCCGTTTCGATGGCGAAGATGAAGCGGAGCGAGGAAAGATGGCAGGAGACTGCGAAGGGGAAGGAGCTGGGCTAATCAGTAGCTCCGAGAGCCATGGAGAAGAGTAGTGGGTGAGAGGGGATTGGGTAGGGGAAGGGAGGGGGGTCTTGGTCTTGGTCTTGGAAGGAGGGAGGCTAAGTTTTGATGGCAGTTGTGAGGAAGTAGCAGTGGAATGAGTTTGGAGATGAGGCTTGGGGATGCCTGGTTGGATCTCCCACTTGAATGGAATGGATCCTGGCTTCTTGAAGTATCCATCCATGCCTCTCTCTCTCTCTCTCTCTCTCTCTCTCTCTCTCTCTCTCTCTCTCTCTCTCTCTCTCTCTCTCTCTCTCTCTCTCTCTCTCTCTGAAAACTTTGTTTATAAAGTAATCTGGGTGGCTTCTCTGATGAACATGAGGTGCTTATCTTGGCGAGATTGGAGGTGGGTAATTGATGAAAGTAAGTGGGTGAGCCAAATTTCCTCTAACTAGCATTGACTTTAGGGAGAGAGGACAAAAGAGTAGATAAGATTAGGGTGAGTCTCAATACATGCGTTGATGGCACAGGAATCACCTCATAGATTTATAGTCATACTTTGCTGCACCAATGGGTTTGGTTTCAGCTAGTGCAGAATGCAAATAAACATTAAAATTCAATAAATACCATCAATGTAACAGGTGAGTTGTGTGACACTGCAATCACTAGAAAGATGGTTCAGTGAAAAGTGCCCAGGCTATCTAAATCAAAAAGGTCAATTCATTGATTGTAATATCTTAAGAATGTGATTTCACAACTCACCAATGCGCAGATGCCCCTAATAAACAGGGGAAATTAAGATGCAATCAGAAGAAACCTCTTGGCTGTATCAGGTTAAAGTTGGCAGCAAATCTCTGTCTGGGCCTTACGGTTTAGCAGCATCCTTTTGAATTCTGTCATAAACCTACAAACACCGCTGCACAACGAGAGCCCTTTTAACTTCCAAGTGAAGAATTCTGCACCTTCCGATGGATTCCCTGGTTCAGAAAAATGCATTTAGCCACTCTCCACTATTTCTTCAGAATCCACATCGCCCCTCGACTTCTTCCTTTTTTGCTTGATAGCTTCTGCCTCACAAGTGGAAACATCGACTGATGGAACAAGAACCTTTTGAGAAGATAGTTCACCAATGAAGAGTACATTCTGTGCCCAACCAGCATATTTTCCAAATTTGGCCACAAATGCCTCAGAGACACGGGTGCAAAGCTTTGGTGTTAGGTTCGTGCCCGCAAGCTCTGGCAATAGATATCGGGTTGCGACCTACATGTATCAGTAATAAAGAGCCTTTACAAGTCAAATTAAGGGAAAAAAGTCATTAGCCGCAAAAGGGATTAGAATATAGCACGAAGTTGTATTTTGAGGCTTAAAAGGGAATATGTATCAGCAAAAAGGATTACAATATAGCGAAAGCATCTTAGGGAAAATTTAGCTCTTGACAAAGACAAAGGACAAGTAATTGAGGTGATTTCAAAATAATATCCAGGCAATATGGATAACATGTAACAACTTGCTGCAGTATCATGCAGAGGAAAAGACTGCTAACTGGAAACATCAAATCTTAGAGGACCTCCATGTACTTAACTTAAAACCTGTATAAGTCTATTGTTACTTCCTATGTCAGACCACTATTCACTGCCAACAGAAGCAGCTGTCATTGGATTAATGTGTTCTCAACACTATTCAGTCAGAGCACCTCTAAAGAGACCCTTCAATATTTATGAGATATTCCGTAACTTGAGTAATATATTTGCACACCTTAAAAGTCAAAATATTATATTCCCCATTAAAACTTTGAGGACTTCATAGATGTTATAAATTAATTCTAGAAAAAAATCTATCTCAAAAACAAGGATGGTTGTGCCAATCAACACACCCCGTCGTGCTGATGAATAATTGACACCCAGTATGGGTTGTGCCACTTGCACAACTCCGTGCCGGGCAATGCCGACCCATGCCGCTCGAGACCCACCAACCCATTACGAGTTAATCAAAGAGACAACCACTTTAATAAAAAAAAACTTGAAGTGAAAGAGGGAGAATGAATTTTGCTTCCATCAAATGGTAATTTTTTCTTCCATTCTCTTTAAGTACTTTTTGTTTTACATTTTAAAAAATAATTTGGGGTATACAAATGATAGATCTCAGCTCAATTTTGCTAGATCTATCATTTATAATAATTTTTTTACATACATCTAGCATTTGGTGTTATATCTATAAAATATACTCTTTAAAATGTAGGAACCAAAAATAAATCTTAATTTCCTCCAAAGTTTCTCTCAAATTTTCAAAAATTCAAAATTAATATGTCAAATTCATTCAAATTGAGTCAAAATTGATATGAGAACATATGAGATTAATGAACTATTGTCTGCCATCATTCTATGTTCAATTAGGTGTTAGTTTAAATTATTAAACTATTGTCGATTAATAAATATATTTAATTATATCATGTGTTGAATCATATTTCTACTTGACTGACTATATGCCTAATAAACTAGGCAATTTACAATATTATCTAAAAATAAAAAGCTCTAATGTAAGTTTTAATATATATACTAAAACCTAAAATATATATTAAAAGGTCTTTTAAGATATAAAAGATCCTAAAAAATATATTAGAAAAGTGTTAAAAGTGTGCCGGTGCATGCCATTTGACCTTCCACCTCTCTCCCATCTCCATGAACTCCAAACCATCTCCATAGAATTGAAGAAGACGAGGATGATGCTTGGCATTGATTTAAGGAGATGGGCACATAGAAGGAAACAAAATTAGTGAAAGCATTCATTAAACATGAAGGATACACTAGAGGAAGGAGAGGATGGAATGTGACAGTGGAGATTGCAGCAATTGCTGTAAATGGGCCAAAAGATGGTGGGAAAATAGAAAATAGAATGGAGGTTAGACAAGAACGGATTCTTGATATGTTCAAAAATCATTTACCTAACATATGGACTTATCAAGATATTATATAGTTCAACATGCAATATATATTTTTTTCAAAAATGCAATGGTGCATCCGTAAATTCAATCTTGAAGGCCTTGATATGAAAAGTTAGAGATCTCGTAGGTAAGTCTTTCTGAAGTGGCTTTAGATGCGATAGTAGCTAACAAACTAAGATCAGATTTTACATTGATATGCAAGAACATTTACAATCCCTCATAAGTGGCAAAAGTACAACAATATCCAACACCAGCGAATCTAATCACAAGCTGGTCAGTATACTATATTTAAGGGGTTATAGCAAGAAAAAGAGTTAAAATGCAATTAAGAAATTAATATTAGAGCAGAGAAAACACACCCGCCAAACATGAGTATCGACAGGAATAGCATGATGCTGATCAAGGGAGAAAAGAGCAATACAGGCAGCAACTTTTGGTCCAACTCCAGGCAAAGTGCAAAGGGCATCAATCACCTCATGGAGATCCAACTCACGAAGAGAAGCAAGCCATTCTACACCTCCGCCAGGCTTTGCCTGCAAAGCTTTAACAGTGCCAACTATGTACTTTGCCCTGCTAGTTTGTTGTAATAACCACTCACTTCATCACCGCAAATAATAGTAACATGAATGAATTGTAAGAAAATAAGTCAAACAGACCCAGAAAATACTGCTAGAGGTCCAAAACTAGTCTCTTTGCAAGCGAAAGATAAATTTGGCTCTGACACTGCTATGCAAGTGTTTACAACCATCAGTCTTGGGGTTAAGCTTAGCTGCACAAATTCTCCCAATATGAGGTCAAAAGTAAAGCCTCAAGTATTGATTATCAAACCATGACAATTAAAATGCAAAGTATCCATCATCAAGGAAGTGCACAAAATCCAATTCATATTTGAAGATTCATAAGCCATCGTCATCCTGCCTACCTTCATCAACAAAAGAAATTCTATTCAAAGAACACTTGCTAATCCTCCAAACTTGTTGGCATTCATCAATCTTCTTAGATTTGCCACTATGCAACTAGATCAATATTTTTAGTTTGTAATGTACAAGGAACCAATATAAGATTCCTTAATTCTATCCTAATTGTAAAGTAGGTTGTTTTCCAATTTGTCAATTCATTGCAAACAAACACTCATTGGCAATAACAAGAGATAGAAAGGAAATTGATTGCACTTTTATGGAATAAAGCCAACACCGTACCTATAACCAAATCCAGCTTCCCGTAGCTCCTGCTCCGAGACAAAACTCAACCTTTCCAGAGACGGGAATTCGTGGAATTCAAACCCACCTACGGATCCAAGCGGCCTGCCGAACGACGACAAAACGCCAACCATCTTCTCAATCCTCGCAATATTATTATTCGACGAGCAGAGGAACTGGAAGACGCACTCCACAGGATCCTGCCGGAGCACGCGGGCGCCGCCGCCGAACCTTCCGGCGAGCTCCGCGAAGCGGGAGTCGGCCGCAGAGAAGTCTCGCCATAGCTCGGCGAGTGAGACACCAAGATTGAGGTAGTCGGCGAGGGCTTCTCTGGCTTCGGCGGAGGAGGAAGAGGAGAAGGGGGAGTGGAGGAGGAAGGCGACACGGCCGTCCGGGTCGTCGTCGAGGTGGTTGAGGGAGACGAGGTGGGGGCCTACGACGCCTGTGAATTGGCCAGAGCCGGTGAGGCGCCACCGGAAGGATTGGCCGGTGGGGAGAGTGAGGGGGAGGGAGAGCTCGGAGCGGGTGATGGGGAGGAGCTCCCAGCTTTCTCCTTCTCCGCCGAAGGTGGCGGCGAGGGATCGCCGGGATCTTGTAGTGCTTAGGTTAGGGTTTCGTTTAAGTGGTGAAGGTGGAGGAGGAGGAGAAGGAGGAGTGGAGAGAGGAGGGAGCGGTGATTTTACCCTTCGCCGCTTGCTCATGGATGCGGAGATAGGAGAGAGGAGTTTGGAGATCGAAGTCGAAGGAAAGGGGAAAGGTGGGGATTTCATTTGGTTCAAGTCTACCTCGTGGTGATCGGATACAAGCATCTCCATATTTGGAGCCAAATAGAGCAGTAGCCGGTGCAACTCCGACGCATAGGGCTCCATATTTATTAAAATAATATATATATATATATATATTAGTTATTTTAAATTATTTAATAAGTTTTTTTACTGTTATTGTTTTTAAATTAAATATATATGATTAGAAAATTCTCATCCTCGAGATCTTTAAAATAAGACTAATATTCAATAGTTTCAGAATTAATTTTTAATTATTAATTTTTAATTAAACGTATCGAAATTACATTACACGAAATAAACATGAAAATAAGCATTACGCGTTATTAACTTAAAAATATCAAAATTATATTACATAAATAAGTAGAAATTAATATTTCATAATAAAAATAATTTCTTGCTCGACATAGGAAGATCGAAGATAGAGAGGCTTATTTTGAGCTTCGAAATGCACTAATAGAACACTTATAGCAGAGGCACGAGAACGAAGGAATATAAAATTTAATGTAATTTTTGTTTGATGTATTTGATGTATTTCATATTTGATGTATTTTATTTAATATTTATATTAGGAAATAATTTTAAATAATTATATTTTAGGACACATAATTTATTAGACTCATTTTTATAAATAATAAAAAATTTAAAATTTAAACTACTAAAAAATAATTTAATATTAGAGTCATTTTAAATGTCTCGATGAGATCTTTCCAATGGTATTATTTTTGTTAAAAACCGATTAGTAAAACTAATTATATACTCAGTTTACCTAATTAGATTATTTAATAAATGATACAAATGGAATTAAAATCGTTGAATGCAATAATTATTAGGTAAATTTGGTATTTTTAAAAAATTGAAAAGACAAATAGAACCGGGTTCTATTTTTTTGGTGGGCCTCTAAATCCCATTGGAGCCCGATTGGAATTGCTCGGACGAAACTAATACACTCGAGAGCTTTTTTCTTGCTATTTAATTATGTTTTATTTTCTAAATTAGCATGTAAAATTAAGTTGCATATATTTTTTATAGTCAAATATATTATTTATAATAAATGAGCTATATAACGCACGATGTAATTTATTATTATAAATTAAGAAATTAAATACAATTAAAATATAAAAGCTCTCAAAAGCATACTTATGTGATTATTTTAGTCTACTAATGACTTGGATTATATCTACCTATAATTGATAATAATTAATAAAAATTACCATGATTTCAATTTTACTACTGTTTATATATTTTATATTATTTTGTTAGAGAGGTCATAAAATTATGGACAAAATGGAGGGTTAATTATAAATTATAAGGAAAGAAAAGAGTAATACATCCAACCATTTCCTTTTTTTTATTTTTGATAAACTTGATTATTTATTAATTATAAATAATGTATAAATTCGAACGGTATGAAAAATATGGGTTGTAAAATAAGTAGTCTTTTAACAATCATTAAATAGGAAAATTCTCCGACGCTCCTAGTGTGGGAAAAGTTGAAACTTAAGGGCCAAGTAGTCTAGAGCACCGCCAGCTGACGTGGCACACCTACTCTGGTCAATGGGACAAAGTCAAAGTCAAAGTCAAAGTCAGAAAGTCAATAGGCAGTACCTATAATAAATTTTTTTTGATAACAGTAAAATTGACGTCCATTTTCTCCACCATAAATATAACTAGATTATATTAAAAATGCACATAAAAACCTAATTTTATTAATACTATTTATTAAAATTTAAGAAGAGTTTTTTGAGTTTTTGACCAAACTAGTATGATTAGAATTATTTTTATCGAAACAGACTATTTCTTAAACTTATTACTAAATAGAGTCTAATTTACTGTAGCCATAATAAAAATACTTAACTGATCAATATTTTATTTTTAAATAAAAATACTAATCAGTTTAGTATTTTTAGCATTTTATATATATATATAAATCTTTTTAATTTAATCTTTCAGCTTACTAAATAAAAAAACTAATTAATTTATTATTTTTGTTAAGACTATAATAAATTAGACGTCATTTAATAATAAATTTGAGAGATAGTCTATTTAAATAAAAATAAAATAAAAAAGAGATTAGTTTGGTAGTACAAATGGTCGGTAGAGAAGGTAAAGAAGGAATATTAATGAGCAACAATCCAAAGTAAGGACCATGGCTATGGCATATACTTATAAAAGTTTAGGGCACAAAGCTGGGTATCAACTAAAAGAGACGCCGAAGCTTGGAATAAAGAAGATTATGCTTTCCATCATACCTATGCTAACATTAATTAATCTTTTTCTCCCCCTTTGGTCTACATAATAATAATCTTAACGTATTATAACTTAACGCGTAAGAATTCCTGTGGGACCCAGCCCGGATTAAATCCACGGCCGCAAGGACGAAGTAGCTACTTCCCTAGCTTAATTTCTACAGAGGAAAAAAAGATTCTAGTGAAAAATAATTAATAGCTCTATTTATGACCTTTTAATTACATAGATTTAAAAAAACAAAAAAAAATATATTTATTGAAGGATATATTCCCCAAAGAATCTCAGCAATGAAACATAGGATTAGAAACTTATTTTAATTAAGAAATAAGATAATTAAATTGTTACTTTATTATAGAATAAATACTAACTTCCAAAATATATAATATTAAATTATTTTGTGCTGAATAAAGAAGAGGGGGGATAGGATATTATAAATACCTCTATCCTGGTCCCTTGCCAAGACTCACTCCAAGGTGCAAGAATAGACTCCTCCTCCTCCTCCTTCTCCTCCTCTTTCCTCTGCTCATCTCCGCGTCTAAGCCGGTAGGCGGAGGACCGGACCGCTGCTACGTCAGCATCTCCTTACTTCTCATCTCTTGCTGTCTCTAGTTTCAATGGGCATCGCTGTCAGAGCGTTGGTTCTGGTCACCTCCCTCGTCTCCTTCGCCATCCTCACCTCGATCCCCCTATCCTCCGCCGCCGCCCCCGCCGCCACCTCTTCAAAGCATCCAAAATATGCTCCTCCTCCTCCGTCGCAGCCGACGTTGCCTCCTGATGTGGCGATCGGGCGCCGGGCCCCGTCCTCCGCAGTGTTCCCCCTCTACGGCGACGTCTACCCCCATGGGTACTTGGATCCTTAGATTTGAATCTGGTTTAGATTGGCTAGGGTTTCGAGATTGAGATTTGAGTGGGTTTCCGTTACTCTTGCAGGCTTTACTACGTATCGATGAGCATCGGAGATCCGCCGAAGCCCTACTTCTTGGATGTGGACACCGGAAGCGATCTCACCTGGGTCCAATGCGATGCTCCTTGCGTCAGCTGCTCTATTGTAAACGCGATCCCATCTCGCTTCTCCTCTTCCTCCTCCTCCTATTTCGATCGTTTCAAGAATGGGGAATATTTGCATATTTGCCCAATTAAGCGAATTTGTCATTCGAACCCTGTGTTTTCACAATTTGCCAATTAATCCCCTAACAATAGTTACCTGCTTAAGCATAAGGGCCTGATTTGCAAATTGTGAAACGCGTAGGGTTCGAACTGCAATTTTTCCTTCTCAGGATTGGGAAATTTTTACGAGGTAAATTGTGTGTGCGCAGGGGCCACATCCGTGGTACAGGCCGGGGAGGAACAACTTGGTAGCTTGCCAAGACCCTCTCTGCGTTGCTCTCCAAAGGGCTACGAGTGGATACCAGAGCTGCTATGGGACGCAGCAATGCGACTACGAGATCCAGTACGCCGACCATGGTTCGTCTCTTGGTGTTCTCGTCTCCGACGCCTTCGCCCTTCGTCTCACGAATACTTCCGTCGTCCGGCCTAGCCTCGCCTTTGGGTTTGTCTTCCATCTCCTCCTCTTTTCTTTTGAAACCGTTCAGAGTCATTTCGTCGAACAGGTTAGGGGTGACCCTCCCCCTTCACCGGTGTGAAACCGGGAAGTTAATTTTTCACTTTACAGACAATTTTCTCTGAAATGACGAAAATATCCAGAGAGCCTCAGAAGTAAAGCATGGGCATAGTTGTCTTTCTCATCTCGATGCCATGTGGTGATCCGGGGAACGATTTGCAAGATAATTCCACTTTACGATCACGTTAGCAAACATGGACCAAAACCCCATGCTATTTGCAAAACAGGGCTAATTTTCCTTTGCAATGCTCACTTGTGACTTGTCGTTAGCGTTCCGTATTTCCGGGCTTTTTGCAACATATTTATATTTTATTGTTCGAATGATGATAATAGGTTCTAATATGCATGCCATATATAAATATGACTATAAAAAGATATATGCACTTAGTTTTCACGAACTCAATCTTACCCATTTCAAAAGTAATTCTAGTTAAAATACGAAAGGGGTGTTTTTCCTATAGCTAGTGCGCATGATTCATTATCAGCGTGAACTTTTGATGTGAATGATATGCTTTCATAACTAGGGTGTACTCTTTTTTTATGTGTTGACATATGTAATGCATATTTATTCAACATAGAGTTACGGCAAAGGAGACCTTCTTCGTGAGCAGCATCAATTCTGGTCCTCTGAACTATGTTTCCTATGATGACCATTAAGTGTGCTAACTTACGAATGATTGGCTTCGTGGGTCAATAATCTTTCTTTGTTATGTAAACATCATTTCTTTGTGAAAATAGGTTTGATTTTATCTCATCTAAATATATGAGTTTATCTGATGTGGAGTTTAATTTACATATTTATCTTAAATGTTATACAATTAAGTAAATATCATTTTAAATTTGAATCTATATGTTCCTATACAGTGAATATGGGAATATAGTTTTTAAAATTAATGTACATTTTATTATAATGTAGTGCCCACAATTTGGGCGTTTGTACGATGCGTATTAGAGTTTATTATTATAAATTAAAAGTTTAAATATTATTAAATTGTAAAAGTCCCATGAATACTGTGGACCAAGTTTATACCTGTCTATTTATTATCTATATCGTGAAAAAGGAAAACAAAATATGGATGATTTTGCCATTAAGACCTCCTAAATATTGTTAGTTGTCAATTGTAGGTGTGGTTATGACCAGCAATTTACCAACTCAAAGTCGCCGTCTCCCACCGACGGCATGCTCGGGCTGGGGAGCGGGAAGACCAGCATGATCTCACAGCTGAAGGAGCAAGGGATCACCAGGAACGTTGTAGGCCATTGCCTTAGTAGCAAAGGAGGAGGCTTTCTCTTCTTTGGAGACGATTTGGTACCGTACACTAAGGTCACCTGGGCTCCCATGTCTCGCAGTGCACTCAAGTGAGCCCCCCCCCAAGACCCACATTTCGATTTGCCCATAAAGTTATGCCAGTCCTGTGTGATTCAAATGGTGATATATATATATATATATATATATATATATATATATATATATATATATATATATATGATTATGTGCAGGAATTACTACTCTCCAGGACAGGCGAGCCTCTACTTTGGAACCCAGTCTCTTGGGGTGAAGCAAATGGAGGTCGTCATTGATAGCGGGAGCTCTTACACTTACTTCGGCTTTCAGCCATACCAAGCACTTCTCTCAGCGGTAAGCCCTTGTGATCACCCACTGTAGATTATTCAGTGTTAAAAACACGTCGTAATAAAGCAAAATGGTGGTGTGTTCGTAATCTCAAACCCTTTTGATTTAATAAGTACACTATTCTTTGCTATTATATATACGTAGGCATCCCGTATATCAGTCATATTCCTGTCTGTATATGCACTAACTAAACAGATGGTTCCAAGCCTATTCTGTTTAGTATCAATAATCCAATATCAATATTTGTATGGGGGGTGGATGCAGGAGTGAATTTTGGTACTCGCTAAATTGGGCTCATGTTTTCGCAGCTTCAAACTGATCTGGCTAAGAAGCCACTCAAAGAGACACTTGATGACTCATCGCTGCCTCTGTGCTGGAGAGGACGGAGACCATTCAAGTCTCTTCTCGATGTCAAGAAGTACTTCAAAACATTGATTCTGAGCTTTGTGAATGGGAAGAGAGCATTTCTGGAGATACCCCCAGAGAACTACCTGATCATCACCGTAAGTGTGATAAAGTTTAGTATGGTAGCAAAATTGATCAAAATAAACATTATGGATGACAGAATTCATTGTTGCTTACTGGTACCAGAAATACGGCAATGCGTGCTTGGGAATTCTCAACGGAACACAAGTAGGACTGAATGATCTCAATGTCATAGGAGGTAGAAGAAGATTTGACTTGGAACAGTTTCATTTCCCATGGATTAATTATGCACCTTATGAAAAGCTAGTAACAATTCTCTGATGGATTTATGCAGACATATCGATGCAAGATCTCATGGTTGTATACGACAATGAAAAGGAGCAGATCGGATGGATTCGCGCAGCCTGCGACAGGCTTCCCAAGTCTGGAACCTCCCCCCTGTGAACATTTACTTCCTTTTATGTGAGTGAACACAAGGGGAAGATATCTCACACCTCGACTCTCTCTTTATTATTTTCCATTTTATGCAAGCAGCGCAGAGGCTAATGGTGGCGGCTTTGAGGGGGGTTTCTGCCAGCCTCAATTCGCCAGCCTGGGAGTCCACACGGAAGTCTGCCCTGCATATTAACAAGTCAGAATTCAAATTGATTGGGTGATGGAAGAAAAGGCTGCGGAGATTTACACGAAGACAGAAGCTTGTATCATCTCTGTAAATGTGTTCATATAAATACATTGCATTGAAAATGATAATAATAATTATATTACAGAAACATGAGATACTATCAAAAATCTGCTACAACCGCGCGAGAAGTGACTTCTCGTTCTACAAAGCTCTACTTGAGACTATTCTTTGAGATCAGTAGAACAGCTGGAAGGGCTACTCTTTTGCATCTTCCTCATAACATACATTTATTATCTCCTAAAATACTGTACAAAGATGGACAACCCTGCACATAAGTTGAATATTAGCTGTGGCCGTCATAGTCTCTATTCTAGGCAGAGTTTAGTCACAATGAGATTAAGACAGCAAAAATTTCATGTACATGAAAGTAAAAACAAGGACGCATTAAGTACACTGAGGTATTACATAGAATCTAGATGATCATCCTAAGAGTATTTCATTAGGTTTATATATTATATAGTAAAATGTGTCAGCTCTCCTCAAAGCTTCAGAGTATAGACTTCTGTCTAGAAGTCCGAAATTGTTTTCTGATCCTATATAAAGGAAAATAAAATAGAGAAATTATGTCCTTTTCAGAGATTTTACTCGTGGCTGCGCTCCTGAAGGCAGCACTCCCTTTGCAGGGGAGTCACCTCCCAGTAAGGCTCTCGCTAACATCAGGAGTGACTGATTACATGTGTCAAGTTAGTATTCGCCTATTCCCAAATTCTTTATAGTAGGTAAAACACCTCCAAATATATAATTTCAGAACTAAAGAATAAGATCCCTATGAACAATATTATTTGAAATATGTTTTGCATTTTCTACAGATATCTATGATCTACTGTAGTACATGATGGTTTAAGACACAAATTCAAGTTTCCTATATAAATAATATCCTATGTAATGATACACACAACTATGCTCAAACTAATAACATACCTGCAGAACTGGCCCCAGAAAGCATCAGGCTTATCTCCAAAAAGAACTTACACTGACTATAGATTTCGATTTGTCATCTACAAATTAAGACAGAAATGCTCATTAACAAAGATGGAAATCTCACAGTAATATCATGGAAGAGGTAAAGCAAGACGAGATAGGAAACTAGGACATAGGAAGAGAACGAGAGAAAGGACATGCAGATCAAAGTGCACTAGGGCTGTCAATGGGCTATAAATCAGGCCAAGATCCTGGGGTCTCAATGACTAACTCCACCAAGTCTATACAAATTCAATCCAATCCTAACAAACCTGCAAATTTTTGTCCCAACCAGGTACAGGCATCAATGCCTTTTAAGGTCATATTCCCAGCATCTGATCTCAGCTTAACAATTTCAGGCTGAATTGTGGTACACATTATGCAAAACAAGGGTCATGCCAAGAAACTTGGGACTGCTTATAAGGCCATGAAAGCTAACATGGCTTTATCAAATGCCTTGGAAGCTTTCTCAACATTATAAAAGCATAAGTTATAATTAATTATCATCAAACTAGGAAATGAAAAAGGTGTTACGCACACCAAAGAAAATGGGTAATAAAACCAATCAACAGAAATTTACCTTTTCCTGACAAATCTTTGATAATGCTTCTACATGAAAATTCTGCAGCTCTTCAAGAGCTCTGCTATCTAAGCCAGTGAGGTCCTCCCCCTGAAACAGACATGGGAGATTGTTCAGCTGAACTTGCTATATGGTCTAAATATGCATATGCACTTGCAGCTTATTTATTATTTTGCACTGATTCATCTATTCAGTAAATAATATAACTAAAAATAGAAGATATTTTGCAATATTAAAGTAAAAAAAAATAGCGGGCATGTGAAATACTGCCAGTAAGACTTGCATAAAACTGCAGACCTTCAATCTAGAGACAATACTTTCTAACTCTCTGCGGTGCCTTCTTTCATATTCATAAGAAGCTCTTATTTCTTCCAAATTGCCAACATCATCTGTGCTCCAACTGTCAAAAACTTTTACCCCATTGGATATTGTATCAGCATTCAAATTAGATAACTGAAAACCGTATTGTCTTGACTTAAGGTCATAATCATTCAACCCTTCAGATAAGTTATCCTTAGATATGTTGCCATTTTTCTTGATCTTTGCAACAAGCACCCACATATTAGCGAGCTCATTTTCCAAACCCTGTTCACGGCGTTTTGCATCATCGATTCTTTTTTGAAGCTCAGCTTCTCTTTGAACCTTTTCTGATAATGTAACCTCCAACGAAGCTTCTCTCTGACACCGTGCAACCAGCTCTTTCTGCAACTCCTCAAGTAAAATTCCATTCTCTGTCTTCTTGGAATTAACATCATTTCGAATAGAACCTCTAGAAGCAGCCAGTTCTTTGGATGCAGCTAACTCACCACTCAACTTTGCATTCTCATAAGAAAGTTTAGTGACTTCTTCAGCTAAATTCTTAAGTTCAACTGCAGCAGCTGCTGCCAATTCCTTAGCATATGATGCTTCCTCTGACAGCTTTTGACTATGAATTTCCAGCCCATCTTTCTCTTCAGCCAGCCTCAACTTTTCTTGCTTCAGATTCTCGATTTCTGCAGCCTAAATCACAATAATAGTATCCATAATCATACAATGGAAAGCTACACTAAAATGGATAAAAGAGGATGAACAATCAGTATTAAGCATTTTGGGTCCAAAAAAAAAAGTACCTGCATGAGTACTTGGGATTTTAAGGGTGACTCCTTAGAGTCCATGTTAGAGAATACGGAAGGAAAAACTGCAGTATTGGCAGCTGTATTTATATTACAAATAGCTCTCTTTGATGAACTAGCACCATCTGCCGGATTGCCATTGGTTTCAGATGATTCAGTTAAACAAGATGTAATCATAATATCCTCTCCTTTCCTGGCTTTATCTGACAAATTGCTGACTTGCTGCCTTAATAGTGTAATGCTTTCCTGGAGTTCAGCATTTTCAGCTGCCTGGTGACGAAAAGAAAATGAGAAAGAAGTATCTTGACTGTGTGACTGAAAATAAAATGATTTAGGTCACCATGATTTCACCTTCGCTTGTAGCTGGTCTTGAAGAATTCTATTATCAGCAGACATGATCTTTAGAAATCAATGCACCAGGTAGTAAACAAATATATATCTATATCAGTAACTGTCAACAACAGTAACTGAGGGAAGAGGGAAGATAGATTTTGTACTGACCTCAAGTTCAAACGTCTTCTCACTTAATTGAGCAGCCAATTTTGCTAGAGTCTACATGAAGGTAACATTGTAAAGCAAGAGAAATGTACAAAAACATGCCAAATATTTGAATAAGACACTAAAATTACTCAATTTAATTTTAAAGACAGCACATAAGACAAGACAAATACAAGTTTGCATCTGTAAAATCATTAACTGATGGTTAATAGAATCTGCAAGTACCAGGACTGATACTAACAAGTTCTGAACAAAATATTTCATTCATCACAAGCTTGCAGATTGCACCCTAGCATGTTTAATGGTATATATTTCAATAGGTAAGCCTAGATAAAGGAGAAGGATCCCATTAAACAGCTTGGGCAGGGCAGTCAAAGTAGTATTTTGTCAACAAAAGATAAATGGATCCTTACAGAATTCAGCCTTTCTTTCTGGTAGGTGCGAGCACATAATTTCTTCCATTATTTTTTTCATTTATATAAATTTGTAAGATGAATTTCACACCAATTAAAAACTGAATGATTGTAGTCCTACAAGAAAGTTAAAGCTAATAACATTTACCTGAGGCATTTCAAAGTTATTTGATGAATTGTCTGTTGAATCATAAGACCCAACCATCCGTTGCTCGAGAACACGCATCTGCAGCTTCTTTTCATTGATTTCATCCTTTAATTTTTGCATTTGCTCCTATAACAACATAAACCAAAATCCTCAAATACAACCATAGGAAATATGATCGACAACTAACAAAAACTTCAGAATGACTCCCCAAAGTAGTATTCTGTCACATAAAATGAGATTTAATATAGCTCACGTGCCTGAATTTGTAAATCTTCAGGATTGTTTGCCGCTTGTTCAGATAATCTCTTAAGAGAGCTTGTACA
This sequence comes from Typha angustifolia, assembly GCF_048772165.1. NCBI lineage: Eukaryota > Viridiplantae > Streptophyta > Magnoliopsida > Poales > Typhaceae > Typha > Typha angustifolia. The sequence continues at coordinate 925,562 of NC_133250.1, forward strand.
TAGTGCAACTTCTCCAGCTAGCATTTTGACCTGCTCGCGCAGAAGATCTATTTGATCGATGATAGTTGTTCCAGTCTACAATACAGCTGACATGGATCAGCTTATAATAGTGATGACAGATGTAGCAAGTATCTATTAAAATTGTAAGCCAAATGTACTGCCAACAATTTTGAATATAGGGAAAGAAAGAAATAAAATTTGACATAACTTCCACATAAAATATATGAACCAACTGTTTTTTGTGTGAGAAAAATTCTTACCACAACATGTTCAATAACTTCACTATATTTGATCAGGACAATGAGGAAAGGAAAATATTTCATTATTTCTACATCTCTAGGCTGCAGAAATCACTTGTACGTATATGCGATCAGAAGAATTACAAAAATGAAATATTTCTCAATTTCTATAGTGCAACAATCACTTGTATATGTGCAAGAAAAACTAAATAGTATTTTCACCTGAAAAGAGCTTCTAGAAAAATAACTAACAGCTAAAAGCCTGAAACTATCACAAATTAGTTGACATAATCCACACAGGTAGATAAATGAACACACAAAAACAGAGAGATTATGTATCGGAGGGGGAGAGGGGGTTTGGGAACCAAAAATAACCAATTCAGTGAATGATATGAAGAATATAAATCTAGAGATTTGTCTCACCGGCAGAAGGCGGCGCCCTTTTGGTGTGGCACTGAATAAGTCACCAGCTTGAGTCCTTTCTGGGAAGGAGTTGATATATGTAGAAGGATCTTCCCCCTTTATACTCACAGATTTCCTCTTTCCATCCTTCAAGTCTAATAATAGATGTTTCTGCTGCGACGATTGAGAGGATGATGGCGACCCACCAGCAGAGCTCTCACTATCTACACTAGGTGAGAGTCCAGAAAATTGGTCTGGTTTCTGCATAAAAAGATACTGATCTCAAGATATCTACGGATCCATGTAGGTACTAAACATAGCCAAGTTGCTCAAGCTCTCAGTGGGTCAACAAGAAAATTTAGTATCTACAATAAAATGGAGAAACCTCAAATTGGATAAACATAATGACGACTTCTAATATGTTAGAAGTCACCATGTTAAGACCAAATTATTACCCTTATAATGCTCAATTACAAACTACAAGACAAACGAATGATTTCCACAAAGTGACGTAAATCAATTATGCCACAAGAACCCAAACTAAACCTGACCTCCACCTATTTCAAATAGGCGTGTTGAACCTGGAAAGGCAATTCAAAGATAAGCTTCACCTGCTCCATTTCTATTGATTCAATACTAATACCAAACGACAAAAAAGCTACAAAGCTCAATCTGTTATATCAGCTGAGATACCAAAATCATAATAGTTCTAAATTAGAAAAAAATTTGGGGACCTTGCATCTGAGTCTTGCCAACCACTGATTTCTGGATGCAGTGAGCCTACATAGTTCATAAGAGATCTGCTTTGCTCATGAATATATATATATAGACAGAGACACAGAGAGAGAGATGATCCCTTTCATATTCACCCACACAGTAACTACCTGTGAGTAGTACATAGATATACATAAAAAGGTACAGTACGTCTTTTACGGTTTTACCCAAGGGATACTGCATATAATTTCTAGCAACTACCTAACTGAGACTAGTTGGAGAAGAGAAATAAGTAACACATCAGATGGGAAAGTCCCAATATGATAACATGTATTACTTCGTCACCTCCACAATTTCTATATGCCTTCAATGCAGATTAAAGATCAAACGCTATTCAGGAAATCATCAGTTGGTTAGCTACTCAGCTGTCATTCAGCTCTGCTTTCACCCTAGTCTTCTTGGTATATAAACTCCACAGAGACTACATTAACCAGAGAGTATGTTATTTTTCAGGTATGACATAATATCACCCATGTTGTACCACCTTTCATATTTGATGAACTAATCCATCATTTGACTTGTTTGACAATCCTCCAACAAATCCTCACATCTATTGTATATGTATATGTATATATATAATGACCCAATACACATTCTAGCTCCATACAGTTATTTTCCTCGAGCATGATATAGGACAGAAAACGATACAAGTTTGGATGGAAATTCTATCAAAATAGCAAGTGAATCAAATCATACTATAATGCTTACTTCTCTAAGTGATGATGCATCATGAGTATGAAACTATGAGAAGTCAAAACAACATTGAAGAGCCTATAGTTGTAGGGTAGGGCTCGGGCATAGAGAACAAAAATCAACTTCATAATTGTTCATTGATGGCCATCAAGAAGTTCTCCAAATAAAATATAATGATAAAAAGGGTGAAATGATTACATTGTAATTCAGTTCTAAGGATGTAGTTTTACAACAAAATGCCTTCAACATTCAAGATATAGGTAAATTCTGGTTATTTATGAAATTTCTTTCTTTACATATAGAACAGTTGTCATATGTGAAGAATCACTTTCTACTTGATTCCATGTGAAGTGTCTTCCCCCAATTGGTCATCTCCATAAGATGAACAAGTATCACAAGCATTTAACAAATGTCTCCTTGATCTACACTATTTCATCTAGAGCAGTATACATGTACTTAAAAGAAAAAATATTGGCAAAGCAATGAGGCAAACACATAAATAAATAATCTCCAATTTCAATAGAAAACTTTCTACTACAATTTCTTTTTCTTTTTTTTCAATCAACAGAGGTGTGCCACAGACTCACCTCTTTAAAATTTCAAAAGTCATGAACTGGTTCAGTTCTTATTTCTGAAAACATGCTCTTGAGATCAAGTACTTTTATAGTTTTATATATGCAAATTTCAGATATGAAAACCTCTATTTCCATCTTCTGCTTGCCAACAACTTCAAAAAAGTAAAGACAACTTAGAAGTGCTGGGGAATGGAATCAATAGGCATCATAGCCATCTAATCTAGTCTGGGAATTCATTCATAAGATAGGCAATCAACTACATTCTTTTATCTGAACCTGGAGTATTGTGGCTAAACAGAGATGACTAATCCCCGTGAGTGACTAAGCTCCATATCCGACTTCATGACTGGCTAGGGCAGGTAGTTTCTTATTGTCAATACTCCGTAATAAGAGTACAAAAATGTTTTAAATCTAAACTCTATATAATGGTTAACAGCCACCATCTTCAGGGAAGTTTATATCTCATACCAAATTATTGCTAAAATAGGTATGGAAACATCCTTGTGAGGGAGCAAATGCTTTGACAGCATCAAATACACAAGTAGGCTAGTACACGACAGAAAGATGAAAAGGCCTGCACATTCATGCCGAGCTAGGAACAATGCTATCGAAAGACTCACCCTTAGTTTGAACCACCCAAGCATTCCACGCCTACGACTTCTTCTGTCAAACCTAATCGGCTCATCAAAATTTGTAGAATCCAGTTTTCCTTCTGCTGAAAGGTCTGAATCAAAACTACCGGCATCATCATCAATAAGGTCACGCTTCCGATCAGGCAAATAAACAAGCTGCAATGAGAAGAAAGCAATCTTATAATAGAAACTGAAAGTTAGAAAAGACAGTCCAAATATTGCAACTGGTCACACAAAAAGATTGAGTAGATATTTTTCAGATGCAAATTGAACAAATTCTTGTCCAAGAAATAGAAACTACAAACAAACTGCCATACATGCCAGCTTAAATAAAAAAATTGAACAGTTTCCTATCCATTTGTGTATTCAGAATGCTTCAGAAGATCACCATTGGCTTACAGTAAAAATAATCAGAACAAGATCAGGAAATATAGTAAAAGAATACAAGGATAACCTCATCTTCCCCAAAAGAGTGTCTTCGTCGGTGACCAGCCTTTTCTGAAACACTTGATGATATAGTGTTCTTGGTGGATACCAAGATTAGTTTAGTTAACCGCTGAATCCTACCCATTAGTGCTGCTTTTGCTTCTTCCTCCTCTTCCAGTCTTGACTGCAGCTTGACTTGGCCAGCCTCCAGCTTCAAATTTTAGAGATCCAGAAATTTCAAAAACTTGGAAAGAAAAGGTAGTAGCACAAAATGAAAAAAAATATAAAACAAATTTCATCTTCCTTAAGAATAAAAGATCACCATTTCCAAAATAAGAGTTGGGGAATATCAAATATTTGATAATCAAGCTGTTATGTGGCCAAGTATACATAATCCTTCTGAACTAGGTCATATAAACTAGCAGGGAAGGGTCAAATCTGAAACTGAATTATGTTTTGCTTTTCAATAGAAAGCAACTTTATAACATATGCGAACTAAGGGACCCTTAGCCCTTAGGACCTCTCAACATGTATATTGCATTTTCTTTGCAGTAGTTTACTTCAATTTATCAGTTAATTGGTTCCCATCCAAGAGAAAATACACTTGCATGCTAGTAGTTATAATCTTGGAAACTGCTTTGACAAACTAAAATGTAACAGTATAACACAAGTGATTAAACTAAGAGCAGCAAACATTATGAATATATAATGCTATATGAAGAGCATGGATCACATTATCCTGATAGGATATATTCCTGTAATCTGTAATTAAACATCAAGAAGAGAACTTTCTGACTATAGATATAGTCGATCTAAACAAAATTCAAGTAAAACAGCAGTTTCTTTATGAAACTAAAGTTTGCCTGCAGACAACTAATGCCAGCCCATGGATCAGCAAACTAAAAGAGTAACAGTTAGGCATCAAAGTTTGTTTCAGGGTGAAATGCATGCTTGGTTTAGTACATCTGATTTTAAATGTAAGACACAAACCTTGAGTTTTAAATTTACAAGATCCTCTTGATTTGAAGCAACCATATATGGATTCACCATCATGCCACGTTTTAATTGTTGCAGCTCTTCTTTCAAACAGGAAATCTCCCTCTGATACTTCTTTATTAGGGACTTCTCATCCAGTATCTGAAAAATGTATATATGCATATTAATTAGTTCCTTCAGGCATGTGCACCAATTAAAGCCAACATCCAAGAAAACAGTTCTGTTACCTTGTTTTGAGAAGCTTTAATCTCCACATACTTGCTCCTGTGGGCAAATTTCAGTGTATTATGTGTCTCCTCGCTATTGCTGGAAGCAGGTGTAATTGTGCAAATAAGCTGCCGCAATATAGGTAAGCATGCACCAATTAAAGTGCAAACAAAAATTACATGCCGGTTAGTTTGACAAGTAAAAAAAGAAAATCATTGGAGTTCCTGTATTAAATGGGTTAAGAAATGAAAAATAATAATAATAAAAAAGAAATATAGTATATGAAAGCAGCCAAGCACTCACAGAAATGCGTCCATGTCCACTAAGTGAGGACTGCAGTAACCGAGTGAGTTTTGAATCTCTGTAGGGAACATGTGTAGCCTTGCCATCTGTTAGTTTAGCTATCACCTGCAAGGAGAAAATTGAGAAAAAAATTTGAATGAAGCAAAACTTTTGCTGTTCCATAACCTGACAACAAAGTTAAAAAAGAAAATTTTAAAAAATATGAGACAGATTGACAGATTACTGAGTATTTGAATGCATATGAACACAGAAATAATGCTGAGCAACTTCTTCCATTAGCTAGCCCCACTTTTATCAGATAGCTAACATTTACTACTCTTATCACATACCATTGTGAATCCCCAATAAATGGAGAGAGTATTTTTTATTAACTTGTCACATTCTCACCAACAGTCAACAGTTCAATGCTGTTAATATGAGACACTTCGAGTAAGAATAGCTAGACTGTGGAGAAGTAAAACAAAAGGGAGGGGCTGAGTTCATGCATTTGCTTTTATGTACAGGATATATGAGCAGTCGAGCATATAAATAAAGCAGTATAATGATCTTCGACATCACGAAAAAATAAAGGAAATTAAAAAAAAAAGCAAATGATATTAAAAGTGTCTATATCAATAGTTCCACCATTAATATGTGTAAAGCTATGAAACCTATTATCCAAGTTATCAGCCCCTAACAGTATATTGTATACAGAAAACTTGTCCCCCCCTGTGCACCTCCTATGTATCAGGGTTATCCTAATAGGCAGACAATTTATCATTCATTATACTAATATATCAAAATTAACCTCCAAATAAGCAAATATCTTACAGTTTTAGGCGTCGCTAGAACATATTCATTAATGCACTCTTTTCTTTCTCCAGAGTTTTGAAGATTCAGCACACTTGCTGAGGAATCAGTGGGAAAACGTCATCATTCAACAGAAAACTTTTCACAAAGTAAACCATCTTTCAATAAAATCTCCCATGACTTTCTTTACAGACCGTTACTCTATTTCTCTTTTCCTCTAAAAGATCACATCCTTAACTTAAATAGCAGTACCAAGATAGATTTGATCACTCAAAAAGATCATAGTCCTTTTTAGAACTATTAGCACATCATAATTGTTAAGAATCTTTAGAGGCAGAAAGAAGAAAAATCAAGCAAGTATATATGATGGGAGTCAACAGACAAGGAGATAGCAAGAAATGAACAAAAAATTCCACGATCCTAGAATGAAATTTATGAAACTAATTTCATATGGAAATTGATTCAATAAGAGATTTTCCAGGTAATTTGTAGAAATAAGCAGTCAGGTCTCTACTATCATAAAAGGAAATTCATTGCAAGGATTTAAATGCAAGATTGCCACCCCCTACTATGCGAGTCAAGTGGCATATCTCATGCCACATGGAAAATCTCAAAACCTCATCAAGCTACTATACTGTGTGAAAGTGAAACTGCTGCATGTACCATACTTCAAATCATGCTTCACAAACTTGATGACAATTTACATTTTAAAGAAGAATATAAATAAAGTAAAACTAATAAAAATCAAAATTAGATGTAGAAGAAATTAGATGTAGAAGAAATTAGAGGAATCATCAATGAGAATTGGTGGCTTACAGTCCCAAGAGTCAGTAAACTTTTGTTTATATATGAACCTTCTTTGCGTCGCAACCCAGTTGTTTCAGTCTTGGAACTTTCAGATCCAGCTAAGTCAATCAAGTTCTAAGGTAAAAATGAAAAGTTGTCAAAGCCAAATTTAGGACAATCAGATGCCCTCAAAGAAAGAAATATGCACCAGTTAGCAGAATGTAACGTGGACTAAAAGGAATGAGCCTCCTAACGGAAAACGAATTACCAATTGAGACAATCTCACATCTTCCCCCTCTTCACTTTCACCTGAAGAACTGCTCTCAATAGTCTGCAATTAGATGATTCTAAAAGTTACTCAGTACAGGCCTCAGCATTAGCAGTTATCCCACAGGTAGTGGTCTAAGAAATAGACTAAGATAGATGAAATATAGTAATACACAAATAACCACAAAGCACCAAGAATTAAGGTGTAAATTGTAATATCTATTGATGCCCAATACAAGCAAAAACAAGGTCCAAAATCACTCAGAAGAGCATAAACATAAAACATTTGACTGAACTGAAGATATAGTTCTTTTATCAAGAAGAATTTCAAAACCCTGATAAATTTTGATAGTGAAGGAAAAAGAAAATGTCATCAAGTCAAAGCCATCGATCCAAAAATTCGGCCGATCTTGAGTCGGATAGGCCAATCCTGATCATGGCTCGATTCCAGTCGCACGACTAAAATTAGTCAGGTATTAGCCGACTCAGCCCATACCCAAGCCGTATCAGGTTGGATCGGTCAGATCAGCCAATCCTAACCCAATATTCAATGAAGGGGATATCAATTAGGATGTCCCCGAGCCCGGCACAAGAGAGCTCTCTCTCATGTTCGCTTTGCCCTCTTTCTCTCTCCCAAGCCATCTAACGCCAAAATGGCCTTATCAACGTCCAATGAAACTTCTCTAACGAAGATCCAGCTCCCGAAACCTCCGATGACATTGAGTTTTTTTTCACTCTCTCTCTCTCTCTATAAAATTTTGACGACCTCGCTCTCTCACTCTCTTAGCCTCTTCTCTCTACTCCCCCTCTAGCTTCTTCTCTCAATTCTCTCTCTCTAGCCTCTCCTCTTTCTTTCTCTCCTATTTCTGTTCTCTTCCTTTGTCTCTATTACTATAGCAATCCTTTTTTTGCAATAACAAAGAGCAGTTGTTCTAGGAGATAGAGACAGGAAGAGAGGGAGGGAGAGGCTAGAGCGAACTTTTCTTATTTTAGTTTCATTTTTTTCTATATGGGTAATTATCATTTTAAGCTTCAAATGTGGGTAATTATTATTTTCGAATTTTACTGTCTTTCTAAAAATATAGAAATGTTTTTATATTTTTAAATAATATTTATAATTAAAAATAATCCTATCCAATAAGGGTGGAAGAGACAACGGATACATATTATTTTTCTAGGCCGCCAATCTCAATCTCAGTACCAAGTTTCGGAATCTTAGTCAAAGCTATACGAAAGTAGTAACTCTTACGAAAATATCAGCATACAAGAGGTGTTTTAAATCATATAGACTGATAGCCATAAAACTACAATTGAAAACATTTTTCTAGACTTAAACATGATTTTGTGCATTTAAGCCATTTTGTATGGTTGTATGGTTGGTCAACAAAAAAGATCCTATTGAAGCTGACATGTTAGCATGAAATAATACAATAACAAGTAAAACTGAAACAGTCTTGAGAGATCCAACTAATACTGGTCAATAAACCATGTGCATGGACGCTGAAGCCCATGTATAATTTGATAATTTGAAGCCACCACCATCCAGCCCTTTTCCAATAATAGATAGACATTTAAATGAGTAAAATAAATGTTGACAATGCTCTCGAAAGAATGCAACAATGTTCTCATGACTTGAATCAATCTTATGTCAACCACATAGTTTTGTGCCAAATTTCTGGCCATGCGAATCTAGACAAGAGAAAGAGATGCCCAGTACCTAGTACATAACTAGCAGATAACTTGTCAACTTTCAAATCTGCTTTAGATCCTAAATAGAAGAACATTTAAGGGTTTCTCAAAATTGTTACGCAGGAGAAAAGGAAACAAATAGAACTATGTAAGCACTACACAACTTTCAGGGAAAATGAAATTGAGGAAACAAAAATAAAAATAGATTTCCCCATCTAAAAAGTCAAAAACAATAGAATACTACAACTTTAATAAAGACATGAAAGATAATTGAATAAATTATTTAAATTGACGTGTGAAAGATACTAACCAATGTGAAAATTGTGTGGCTCCGACTACTCAGTAGATTAAAATTATTAGAACCCACATGTCTGTGCTCTGCAACCACAGTGTCATCAGATCAAATGCAGCTATTAAACTACAAAAGATTATGAGAATAGCAAAGAAGAAATTTTGATAAAACTAAAACACATCATTTAAAAAAATAAAGAATTAACAAAAAGGAATTTAACTACGAACCGCTGAATGAGAACACCATGAATCTCATTATATTATAGAGCAGCTCACAAGCAGATTTCTATGTGCAGGCAATTTCTATGTGCAGGCCTAAAATCACAAGATCATAAATTTCGGATACAGAACATGCACCATACCAAAAAAAAGAAGTGGTTCAAGAATATCCTAAGAAATTGTCCTCAAACAGTACTTAAAACCTTCTCCTGTATGTTGAAAAAATATTATGATGGGTGTTTTCCTACAGACTATGATCGCGCACCCAGTTTGACCATCACCAGGTTGACAAAATTATGTACTAAAAGAAACAGAAGTACTAGTAATACAGATGAAATAAATGTATGCACATCACACAAATTCTGCATCTACTGTATTCACTATCATGTCCTAGAAGCCATTTCAAGACTATATCAATTCAAGCCATCTTAAGGATACGATCATTTGCAGAACTTTGATTAATTAAGTTACAAACACAACATATATGAAAATTAGAGCTTTTATAAATGGAAGTAACTGGTTCCAATTATCATTAAATAAAATCTTCATTCCCTGTACCTGATCAATTAAGATCTAAGCACAATTCAATTAAGGAAACAGTCCGAGAATCTATTGCATAATCAATTGACCTAATTCCATACAAGCCACAGAAGTATTCAAAAATAGTAAGATGCACATACAATTTATGAAATTCTAGTAATCCACATTCTCAAATAACAATGAATAATCCAGAGGCTCAAACAGAAGTCAACGGTGAAATAAGCAAAGACTCCTATCTTATAGTTATTGTACATTTATAGAAACAAAATAAATCAATTTCTCTTGGTAAAGGTACCTTCACCAGATGCTATTAAAGAAAGCGCATGAGCAGGAGATAAAACCACCTCTTCTTTGATCCCCTCCACATATGTTCCCTTCACATATATATACAAAATAAAAATGAGATAAATATCATCTAAAAAAGATAGATTGCTTTCTATTCAACTAGATAAACATAGGAGAACATATATAAAGATTTGGAATTCAATGAAAGAACTTAAAAGGACCAGTGATAAGTTGGTAACTAAAAAGATAAGGTTGTTCAAAAATTTTGAAAAAGATATGACACTTTGCACTGACACAAAATAGAAGCCAAAAATCTATACATTGACAAAAGGACCATGAACAACTTGTCAGAAATTATCATTGTAACTCATAATTTTTGGGTGATTTGCACCGACAACATATTTGGTTTGTCTTTCTCAATTAGGCCATTTTTGGTTTTCCCTTGTGAGTAAGATTTTTTCCTATTTTCTTTCTAAGTTTATCCTCTACTATGATGGATGGGCTCGACAGTCGAAGCATCCGTGTCAGAACCAGAAAATTTAAAATTAAAAAAAAAATTGGGGTTGAGAGAGAAGGATGCACGTGCTCTGCACGTGCAACCCCTCCCCTCTCCCTCTCCGGCACGCGACGAGGTGCAAAGATCTCATCTAATCTGAATCAGATTAGATTTGATATTTTTTTAATCTATAAATTAAAACTCTAATCCGTTCTCTCTCTCTCTGATTAACCATCTCAGCCCTCTTCTTCCTCCTCTCTTTCGCTTCTTCTTCCTCACCGTCGGAGTCGTCGCTGTGGAATCGGCTCGCCGGAACGCCGCCAGAGCCATCGGAGACCACCACACGACTCGTTGGTGGTGATTTTTAGCATGTGAGCTAGGAATTTGAGATTCAGTTGTCTTGCCTAGACTCAGGTGAGTGGATTCACTCACATTTTTTTTTTATTATATTTCGTACTTTTATTAGACCATGTAAATTTTCTATGTGCAAATTACTCATTTTACTCTTACGTGCAAAAATTTAATTGTTACAATTTTTGTGTGTAAATCTATTTATTTCATCCGTACGTGCGAAAATTTAATTGTTATATTTTCTGTGTATTTAATCATTATACTCAGTGCATCACCATACTTCGTACAAATATTGAAATTTGTGAAAAGAAAAATGAGACTAGTATTGGTACGACTTAGAGGACAGTCCTGGTATAAATCGCTTGCGATTTTCTATAGTGACTCAAGTCTATCTGGAAGTCCAGAGAAAAGTCCTAAATTAGATCACTGCGGTGACTTTCTTAGGTGACTCTGGCGGAGTTAGGGAACAGTCCTAGGATGAATGAGAAATTTCCTAAGTGACTCTAACTTCTCTCAACGGTTAGTGGAAAAGACAGAGTATGTTGATCACATATTGATACCATCTGATGACCCTAACCGGATCAGTTATGAAGAAAAGTCTTGAGCACCATCTCGAGGTGACTTCTAGTTGATGTGGATCCACGGGGTTTAGACCCATTGAGATATATGACAGTATAAATATTGAAAAGATATTAATATGTTGAAACTGTGCAAGGTTACAAGTTGTGACTCTCTCTATTGTTATCATGGTTATTATTTAAGAACATGCCTATTACATATTGTTATGGATATTGTTGCTTTTAATTTAATTTTATTCAGCATTATTATGATTAAAAATTTATTTGGTTTTCGAGTGGATTCCACTCACTGAGCTATAGTTGCTGGCTCATGGATTCTTTTTTTTGTATTTATCTATCTATCTCAGGTAATAGTCAGCGGAGCGACTGAGCGAGATGTACCCGGACTTTACCTCCACTTAGAATGCACATATTTACTTTTTTGCTCTTTTAGATTTTATGCTTTAGAGACTATAAAACATTAACATTATTTTATGTTTATTGCAATTAGTTTTAAATTTAATAAAGCAGATCTTCATTTTATTTATTTATTTATTTTACCATTGTACACGTAGAGAGTATTAATAAGGCTTCGTGTATTTCAAGCATATTGAGATGCATGGCGGTCATGATTCCTATTTCAAGTCGTGGCAATCCGCAACTAACAAGTTTGAATTAAAAACAAATTGTGTTCTGTAGTTTATTAAAGATTTTGTAGTTATTGAACACTTGCATTTTCTATTTTGCAGTTTTATTATGAATTTCACACTTATTAAATACTTATATTTTCTGTTTCGTAATTTTTTTACATAACTCGTATTTATTGAATAATTATATTTTTACGAGTTTCATAATTTATTATAAAATTCGCAATTATTAAACACTTGTATTTTTGTAAATTTCATAATTTTATTATGTAATTTGCATTTATTGGACTTGTATTTTTCATTTCGTAGTTTTAAGTTCTGTATTTACTACCCGCGCCTTCCCGAGGCAAAAATGACATAATAGTATTATAAAAAAAAACCAGATTGTATTAAATGCACAATAGACTTGTCTCTCTTCACTACAAGATGAGGGTAAAGCTGAAAGAAAAAATAAAAAAAAAAGCCTAACATGCAAGGGAAAACCAAAATAGGCCTAACCCACAAAAAAGATAATGCACTATGTTTTCTATGCGAATCACCCATAATTTTTTGAAATATTTATATACCTAATATTTACAGGTTGTCACCAATAACGATGCTAATTAAGATGGATAGCTTGACAAATGTTATTTAATTAAGCTAAAAAAATAAAATTATCATTGTAACTCTGTTGCTCTTTTACACATTGTTGGCATGATGATTCAATAAGTTGTGGATCTAAATGATCCTACACTTACAGTTATAGCCCATCATAAAAACACTTTAATTTATTATAAAATTTCTAATGAAACAAAAATCAGCTTCCTATTAGAGATTGAAGGCTATCTACCTGTGATGACATCATGTCATATGACTCATCCATATCTGTGGTTGATTTTTCAACTAAAAGAATGTACACCTTCCACTACACCTTTTCAACATCAAATATAACTATTTCTTCCTAAACATGCATTAATTTTGAACAAAAATATAACTTGTACTTGGAGACCGCACTACTGCAAAACAAGGTTTGCCATTTCAGTATCGTATCTGAATTTTCACTCTTTCAGGCACTGGACAGATCAACATACTCCGAGGAATGAAAACTAATAGTGACATATATGATATACAACATCAGATAAAACCAGATCACTGTAGATACCTGTGAATCTTCTCTAATTCTTAGGTTCTGTCCAGTTGGGTCCAGTAAATCATTGATAACCTGTAAGGGGACAATGAAAAGGATAAACCTAAAGATATATCTTAAAAGAAAATTGGAGTTCAAATAATCCACAATATTGATATATATATATATATATATATATATATTTCGAACTTCCAAGTAAACTAAAAGATTTGACTGAAGATGAATACACATGATCAGATATACAGTTTATAATTATAAAAAGTATTCACAAGGTGAACTTTATCAATTGCAAATTCAAACAATTGATCACAAAAGCCATGGCATATATCTTTATCTAATTGTAAGGAGCTGCAGTTGATATGGAAGCATCATTAAGCCACGTCTTGTTGCTTGCTTTCCCTGCACTAGGGACACACTCCCCCAACTCTGGCTAGAAGGGAGGATGCCCTTCGCCAAGTTGCCACTTCGAAATCCTCTGACCTAAAAACATCCACCACGTTTCTTCTCCTTCCCAGCCTCCTCTCAAGAAGTCGTGGTCTGATATACCAGCAAGCAAACACTGGGATAAGAAGCTTGGTGGTGCTATCCTTGATAGCATCCTAGAAAAACTCAAGGAGCAAACCAAGGACTATGCAATCTTTATCCAGAAGTCCTTGCTCGTTGCCGCACTCACGGAAATCTATACTAATTTGCTAATAAAGTATAATGCAGTAAGGACAATTATCCTACATCTAACTAAGGTCATCAATTATTCACAATGAGAAAAACGTACTTTAATGTTAAGATATGAAGTTCAAATTCTATCATCTTATAGATTTTAAGTCTTAACAATCTCTGATATCTCTCTACACCTTTCCAATTCTGACCAACATTCCTAGTGGTTTTGACTTTTGGCTTGCTATCTCATGAAGAACAAACACGTAAAGATTATTCAAGTAACCAATATGGAGAACATTTGAGCAAACAGCAAGCAAATGCACCACCTAAATCATACTGAAAGCAAATAAGAAAGGTCTCTATAATTTGAACTTCCAAGAAGATCAGAACCAAAAATTATCAAAACCATCTTAAGTGAAAAAGATTAACAATGAATACATTTAATATATGCCAAAATTACTTAAATTTTAAACAAGAACTCTTCCAATAGGATCCTAATGAATAGTACCTCATTATATATTTCAAGGTATGAAACACGCAGGAGAAATTCTCGCCCAGGTGTCTGAAGTGACAAAGAAGATGACAGTATGTTATTCATGAAAGCAACTAGAAAATAAATTTTTAGCAAGACAAGATAAATCCTTTACATCTTGAATAATGCTGAAGACATCCTTCACTGCCAAGGGAATGATTCCAGGAGACTTTTGCTCACCCTATAACATAAGTTCAACAATATCACAATACTCACAGTAACTTACACTTAGGAAGTAATAATCTACAGTGCATTACAACCATTAAGCTAAAAGTCAATTCTAACAAAACAAGCACTAATTAAATCTAGTGCATGCGGGCTGGGGCTCCTGTAACTGCCCGGTTAAGGAATGGAAGCCCTATCTCTGGAGGTTTCAGAGCAGCTGCACTGGGATCTATAGTGGCAACCCTTACAGTCAATTAAGTTACTCCCTCCAGTTTAAAAGAAATTATCAATGCAAAAATATGACCTACAAATTCGAGCTTCTATATAAACTAATAAAACAAATAGGATTCCTAAGAAGGACAAATGTTTTTTTCCATCAAACTCTAGAAATTGGCAACTTCAGAATAAAACAAAATCCAAACCTAAGGAAAATAGGAGTTCATTTGATCATTCGCTAATTGAAATAGAGACTAACACATTTCCCAATTAAAAAGATTAAGTAGCTTCTATATTATGCATAGATATGCAACATACAAGCTCAAACAAGGATGGTTGTGGAGCCCTTTTTTAAAAAAAATATTTTTTATCAATCATCATCAAATCAACTTAGTTTCCGTGCATGTTCAATATTCATATCATATCATAAAAATATTACAAAATTCATATTTATATAAAAACTATATGAAACTTTACAACAAGCAATACTATTAGTGGATGAATGAAGATAATCAACAATATTTAGTGCAATATTATCGTATTATTCTTGTGCCAACAAATAAAATCTCTGATCCTTCTCGTCATGCTACGTTTAATTAGACATTAGTATTAATTATCGAATTATTATCAATTAATATTATGTATTGAATGTTATTATATATTCAATTATATTATGAAGTATTCAATCATATTAGGAAGTATTCAATCGTTAATATTAGTTTTAATGAATGTATATTAGATATTGCATAATATTTATATATAACTGTTGTTTTATCTTTAATAAAATAGATCATTTACAAAAAATAATCTAAAAATAAAGCACTATAATATAAGTTTTAATACATATATGTTAACCAAATACCAAAGATTGATATGTCAAAAACCTAAAAACATATCTAAATATCTTAAAAAATTTATTATAAATATTATAAATACGTGTCACTGGCACACCAAGGCATGTCGAGACGTGCTGTGCTGATGGTGGCACGGCCATCGTTGAGCTCAAATAGCTTCTTCACTCAATGAATAAATTCAAATCTTATAATTAGTGAATAAAAAGGATACGAGGGTAAAAAAAAGGGCCCTCAAAGAAAAAGAACATAGGGTAGTGAAATTCAAGTCCAAGTTATCTGATACATATACCTCTAATTTCTAGTCATAAATTTTGAATATGCTTCACCACAAGCCTTGTTGAATCATCTAATCCATATATCAAAAGTTCTAGCAAACCAATAGACATGTAAGAACTAAGAGTTCTATCATTAGAGCAAATCTAGCTTAACTTTCAAGGAACGCCACCTATGTGAAGGTATGACTTGCCCTTTGCATCTAACAGGTTATGGGTTCAAGTCTTAGAAACAACATCTTGAAACATAAAGGTAAGGTTGTGTACATTTCCCTGCCAAGACCCTAAGTAGGCAGGATCCTCGTGCATCATGACACCCTTTTATCTTGCTTAACTTTAGGTGCATATGATTTCTATTTTAGAGTACCAATATTGTTCCTTAAAATTCAAAAGCAATCACTAATTTAAGGCTACATTAACCATACATCATCCTGCTGATCAAATAAGACAGTCGATCTTAGTAATTTTATCTGACATAGCAAGAGTACAGAACAGATTGTCAAGACTAAAAAGACTTACATGCATGGTATGTGTTTTTCCACTACTAGTAACACCATAGGCAAAAACCGTGCCTGCAAGAGAATAGAGTGTCAGGCAATGCAACACAAGTTCCTTTTGGTAAATGAAACATGTGTTTTGAAGAACAAATAGGATACTGTAGCAAACATGAATATGTTCATCATGGTACTTGATCTTATAGTATCTCAATGGGTAAACACGAAACAAGAACAAAAAAGTTTTCAGAATACTGAAAAATAAAGTACAAAGCCTCCTAAACTATACAAGTAGGATTTGTATATTTCTTAGTTTTCACTTCTCCATATATGTATACGTGTATATCTTTTTCTAAATGAGTGCAAATATAAATACCTATCCTGCAATAAAATAGAAAACATGATCAACTAATGCCCATCTGTCTCTTGCACATTATCCACTATAAGACAGAAGTGACGATGACAAAATGCGTAAAAGTCCAAATGCACAATCATGAAGAGAAACAGGGCAGTATGGTCATTAGTTCATTACAATCCAATATGGAATGGAATGTTGAAGGACCAGCACCATTTAGATGAAAAAAAACAAAATGGAACACAACCCAACTATTTGATTGAAAAAAGACAGAAAGTTATGTGCCCCTGGATGAAAAAAGAGCCAGCATTATCATCTTCGTTGTCCAAGTTATTTGTCCAAATGCATGAGGATGAACAAACGTAAATTGAAAAGACTCTAAAAAGTATTTGCAAGTTTCTTAGACCAGAAAAACATAATTGTGACAAATCATTTCAGCGACAATTCATTCTACTCCTTTCAATTTTACTCCAAAGAAGTTGCCCAAATCATAAGACTGCAGAATTCAATCCTGAAAAATGTAAGGACAGTTGACAGATATGAGTAATCTACCAACTGCCTATAGTTCTGGCTCAAGCAACCAAGGAGCAAACCTCAAATAATTCCTCTAAACAAGAAAAGAATCCAAAAGAAAGACAAAGACAAACTATCATGGAGTTGATTCATCTTTATGATGCAGATAAACCAAGAACCAAAGGAGATAACAATCAAGAATTGAGTGGCATTCCGATGCTGGAAGCACTACCTTGTTCATCATTGGTCTATTATGAGATTATCAATAAATAGGGTTTAGGTTTAAATATCAACCTAGATCAAGTCATCAAACACAAAATGGAACTCTTAGGGAGAAAAAAGACAATTACTTCAGCGACATACAAATAGAAGTTCCTTGCCTCTTGTGGAGAATAGCCTTAATTTCAGATTTACACTCAGATCTTAAGTGTATTAAAATCAACTTAAAGAGTTTAATAATTGGATTTTGAGTGGATCATAAGTAATTTACTTATTGTACTTCCATGTCATTGAAAAGGGTTGTAATTTTGGTTGATTTGACTCAATCAGATGTCTATATGAATATTGAGCATCTTTTCGATCAATTGTTCTCCACTTAGTTAACTGACATTATTGGTTTACATAAAACTTCATACTTCCATTTGGTGGAATATATACAACACAAGCTACACAATCTTTACTGGGTTCTAACTTATAAAGGCAAATAGAATATGAATATTCACGGAGACAAAACTGTTTGGAATAGAAAAGTAGCATACCGTTAATTCCTTCCATAGCACCACCTACAACATGCTGAGCAGCAATATCATAGACATGACGAGTTGTAGTAGCAGGCCCAAACACTTTGTCTGCAGAAGTGAAGAATATATATCTTTGTACATGTCAGATATTTCAGTAGATAAAGACCAAGTTTGTCAATCACTTTAAAGATTTGACAACAGAAAAGTACAGTACATTAAGATATTGGATATCTTGTAGAAAGACAAAAACTTGGATATATTGTTGTAGTAGGGATACAAAATAATACTCTAGCCTTCAAATGGTTTGCAAAAGTCACATAATCAAGCCTTGATTATGTTTACAGAAGGATCAATAGGATTATGACAAATTTGTTATACCTGTAGAAGTTTCCATATCCCATCAATCCATAATAAAGCAAGCATAAAAACAATGTTGTAAATTTTGGCCTTATGTTATAACTGAGGAATATTATAGCATAATTATGATATGTACATGTATACAATAACACAAACCTAACAAAAATGTAAGAGAGAAGACTTACTTAGCCGAGGAATAGTAATTTATGCAACTTTTACCACAGTACTTATGTTATCAATGCAAAATGTACAATGACGTCCAAAAACCAATAAACTGTCATGTAGATGTAGCAGGTCTTAAACCCTATCCCATAAGATTAAACCATTTGAGCCACACAAAAAAAATTTAAGTCAAGAAATTCATAATTAGCCACTCAAATCAATCAAAAAATTATTTATCATTACAGGAACCTCACTGAATCAACTTATACCTATAAACCCTGTACATCTAAGTAAAATAGCCATTAAAAATTTAGTGCATTTTTCATGCAGTACATATTGTTACCAAGAGTTCTATTTTTAGCATATATATATATATATATATATAAGAATCCAAGAGTTGATAATATCATCCGGCTACATTTATTTCATGTTTTAGTGCATCTATTGGTAATAGCGTTGAATATAACTTGTTGCTAAGTATGGTAACTACACTTTCATCAACCAATTCACTCAATGCACTGCAAAAGTGCCAAAAAGAGTAAATTACCACCCTATCCACCCCTAATAGCAACACCCCATGATCCAGCATCATCTAGCATGCTATTTCTCCTCTCTTCTGAAACTAAAACTATGGGGACCATTGGTAAGTATGAAAACTACAAATATAAAAAGTGGGAGCTGATTCAGCACATCCCAATCCGTGCAAATTAGGGGTGTCAATAAACGAGCGGCTTGAGCTCGGCGGGCTCGGCTTGATTTGGCTTGAGCTAAACTGAGCCTGAGCTAGAGCTAGCTAGCTCAGGCTCGGCTTAATTATAACATTTATTAATATTATATATATTATATAAATATATGTATAACTATTAGATCTTTAATCCAATGACTATTATATCGTATCTCTATCTAACCTTAACCCTAAATCTAATAAAAAAACTCCCAATAAACCTTACACCCAATCTCCTCATTTCCTCTTCCTCCTTCTCCATCAATCGGCTCATCTGGCCTCTTCCGGTGGCCTCCTCCTCCATCGTCGTCAACCCCGACATCAGCCTCCTTATCTTCCTCCTCCTTGTCCTCCTCTTCCTTCACCTCCTCATCTGGCCTCCTTGTCTTCTATCGACAAGCCACCGTCTCGCCATCTCCTCCTCCTCCTCACCTCCTCATCCAACCTCATTATCCTCCATTGACAAGCTATCACCGCCTTCTCCTATCAATCGACCTCCTCCTCCTTCGGCCTCCTCATCCTCCTCCTTTGGCAAACCGCCACCTCACTGTCTCCTCCGCCTCCTCCTCCTCTAATCAAGCTAGGGCTCGATATGGGCTCGGGTCTGACTCAACTCAAGTTGAGCTGAGCCGAGCATAAACATCTTTAAAGAGCTCGAAATTAATTTTGAGCCGAGCCTCAGCTCGTTTACATCCCTAGTGCAGGTAGGTTAGGGCATACCATTGAATGAGCATCGGCGTATTAACCACATGCACATGTCACATTCAAAATCGAAAACAGGGGCCCCACAGGAATAGAGCGGCAGTAGGCACAATTATGGCAAATATGGTGGCACACATCTCACAGTGCACCCCAATCAACCCAGATAGGGTCTGTCTACACCGAATCCCAAAAGGTGCCACCTAATTCCACCAAATTTTGGCGTGTGCCCTGCAGTTTTCTGTTTGGGTGAATTCAAGGGGGACGGTAGCAATGCTATTCAATGATGACAAATAAGAACTTAGCTACTACCAGCTCAGTCCATCCGCACAAACCAATGGTCGTTCCCAAGAGATAATAAATAATTTGGAACAAAATAAAAGAGCACTAACCGAAACCGTATGCAATGTTCTGATTGTACTCATTCCGAACAGTATTATCCCCATCAGCGTACCAGGCCACCTCGTCCCCCTTATTAATCTCCCTCGCACTAACACAAACCATTTCTTATCACATCTAGAGCACGGAAAACTACTACATTACGGAGAAGAGAGAAGTAAACGTACCTTAGAGGCCGGAATCGAACCGTGACCGTGACATTCTCCTTCGACTTAGCCGAATCAGGAAGCAGAGACGAAGGAGGACTCACATTAGAGGTCGCCACGGGCGAAACCTTCGCCAGGCGAGCTGCCGAGGTCGACGACGACGAAGACAAGGGGGTCGCCGGCCGGGCGGCGACCAACGAAGATGGAGTCGTCGGCCGGCCGCCAGATGAGGAGGGGGTCGTCGGTCGAGCTCCAGTCCTGGAGGAGGAGGCCGGAGGAGTCGGAGCTCGCCGCGATCGGAAAGGAGAGATGCTCGATCGCGTGGACTTCGACGACATTTATTTGCTAGAATCCAAGAATAGGAGAAAGAAGTGCTCTCTCTCTCTCTCTCTCTCTCTCTCTCTCTCTCTCTCTCTCTCTCTCTCTCTCTCTCTCTCTCTCTCTCTTCTCTCTCTCTCCTCTTCTAGGGGTTTAGGCTGGAAGAGGAGAAAGAAAGAATATAGAAATCGAAAATGGCGATCGCAACTCAAAATCTCTCTCTCTCTCTCTCTCTCTCTCTCTCTCTCTCTCTCTCTCTCTCTCTCTCTCTCTCTCTCTCTCTCTCTGCCGCCTTCGCGTCCAAAAGATGGAATAATTCTTTTTTGAGATCGCTTCCTTTTTTGTTTCTCCGCTTGTCGAAGTTGGGGGGCGGGTGCAGTTACCGCCCATGAGGTTACCACAACATCCTGACCGAAGAGCATGGTCGTGTGCACCGCGAGAGTTTGTTGAGTGGTGAATCGAAAGGCGAGGTGATTAAGGTTACCGGAGTGGAACGTGTAGCCTGCACAGCTTTGGTGGTTTGTATCTGGCTTTGTTTGAGAGGGAGAGACTTGGGCACTTGTCACGATATAAATATAATCAATTGAAAAGGTCAGCCTTTTAGGGGGAAACATGTGAGGTGCACGTGAGTAATTTGCTGAATGAGATTTAAAACTTATAGGAGGATATTTACGAGAAAGGCGACACTTACTACTAATGGTTGTACCGAACTTGGCCAAAAAAGGAACCAACGGTAGGTTTGTACGAGTATCGACGTGGCTGGATTCCATGCAGGCCCAGTCGCATGATATAGAGATTTTGCTTTTTTAATGATGTAGATATTTGAGAAGCATTGGATATAAGCTTTCTATGAATCTACCCAATAAAGTTTGAAATAAAAATAAGAGAGCTTAAAGAAAGATGCTGCAAACCTTTGGCATTGGCAATAATCCTGCAAGAAAACAAACATATTGCCAATTCAGAGATGAACACAGAGTGGAGTGGACACTGCTTGATTATATACTCATGCAATCAAAATTACCATGTAGAAACAAGGTTTCAATCCTTTGCGGTTGTAATTGCAAAGAAATGGCTCATGGAAGATGAATCACAAGCCAAAGTTACATTATTTAGTTTCCAAGCAAAGAAGTCAAAATTGCCAAGACGGCAACTACGATTATGATGTTAAGAAAGTAATTGGATTGTAAAGGCTTATTTGGGCTGCCTCCTATAGCTTCATACTCTGCCCTTATCTTCTGCCTCATAGCATCCGATAGCTCTCTCTGCAATTCAAATACAAGTTTTATTTATTTCTAATGTTTTTCTCAATATTATTCCAATATTTAAGTATTCGCTGTTGGAAAAAGCTTCATGTTGTGCTATTAAAAGACGCAGCAGAAGAAAAGATGATTCGTTGTTTTTAATCCTGCAAGTCATGAAAGTAGCACAATAAATTTCCATTAAGAAGAGGCACAACATGCTTATCTTTGCACGACTCTTTGAAATCGTTGGAAGAAACGAAGGAGAGAGAGAGAAAGAAAAGCCAAATCTCTACCTTCTTTTCACCAGAAGAGTATTTCGCGGCCACAAATGGCTCTGGTGCAGCAGCTTTGGGTCCATCATCTATGGAGATACCCTGCACCATTCCAATGATATCAATTTAACTGTAAAGACCCCATAAAAGTGAGACTGTCATCCCACTGTTCTTTAGTCATTTTAATAAACGAAACCTTCCAATAAAAATGTATTGACTTGATATAATCACTGACCTCTGGAGGATCGAACTTTGCCCCTAGATTGCTGAGTTTGGCATGAGCTTCGGCGTAGTCCTTGAAAAATGTCTCTTGATCCTCTGCATATTTTTCAGCATAGACCTGCAAAAATCTCTCAGGTAGATATGCCTTCCAACTTTAGGATGGATACTTCTGAGGTTTAGTCTGAACATATTCATTTACCTTGAATGATGGGTCCTCAAATAATGCAGCATCTGTAGGCAAAACTAGTAGGTCCTCATCTCTTTGTGCTTTGATGTCCTAAATGGATATGCATGCTAGAATCACCATATAACACAGAAAAGAACATAACCTTCAACACTTGAAAAGAACTTACTTTGAAATAACTATTATCGAATTTCAACCATTGCACTGTCCAAGATTGTCCTCCAGGTGCGCCAGGTCCATCTTTCTGTGGAGTGATGAAAAAAATAAAGTTAATGAACAACAGGATATTCACTGCCAATCCAGCATAAGATTTCATTACATTAGATACATTATCAGTGCTAGCTTAGTGAATAAAAGTACTTGATTAATTTAAAGAAAACTATCACATTTATTCAGCCTTTCAAGTACCAAATTTTGAAGACCTGTCAGCATATTTTATATTATTAGCAATTGGCATATATGCTTTAAGTAAATATAAGTTAAATTATGACAACCTTTAACATGCCAATTGTGAAGTCCAGATAGCATATGGAATATTTCCAGAATGGAACTACAAGGATGTTAAAAAAGTGCTATAGTAATACAAACAAAGGACTGAACTTTTGGTTTCCATTACATAGAAGTATGTGACCATAGAATTCTATCTTAAGGTCTCTCACCTTTTAGTTTTGCACCTTTCTATCAAAATATTACATGCTCTAAATGAATTTCACTAGTTAGATTACATTAAACTATATAGGTTTCCAGCTCTAATGCAATAACTAATATCAAGAAGAAATACCAAGATCTAAGGAACTAACACCTTGCTTGGATGGAGAAAATAAGAGAGAAGAGAAGAGAAAATAAGAAGAGAAAATTATTTTCTCTCATTTGAATAGAAAATTTAGGAGAGAATGGAGGTGAAAGTAAAAGGAAAAAATTAACCTCTAACAATCAAATTTTTTTCTCTCTGGGAATAGAGAGAAAGAGAGAGAAAGGAAGAGAAAAACTCAAATTTATCTCCATTTCCCTTCTTTCCTCTCATATTATCCAAACATTATTTTCTCTTCTCTTTTTTATGTCCCTTTCTCTTCCCTTTTTTTCTCTCGTATCATCCAAACAAGACGAGAAAATTATTTTCTCTTCTGCTCTTTTCTGTTCCTTTCTCTTCCCTTCTTATCTCTCCTACTCACCATCCAAACATAGTCTAAGTCTAGATAAAGGTAGAACACTCACATATACTCTCAAATTGTTTTCTAAGGCAAGCAATTTCTGATAATGGATCCTGATCATAAATTACTACCATCATACTGTCCTATATAGAACAGACAGTAAAAACTGCATATTGCCAATTGAGAAAAGCTGCACAGATCACAATTGAGAAGAAAATAATTTATGCCGTGGTCTCCCAACTTGCTGCATACTACTTCATATGATGAAAAGTATAAGCATCCTACAAAGAATTTTCCAAATGTGTTTTAATTGGCATATGTCGTAACTGAACTTAAAATCAATTTGCTGAACTTAGGTCCAAGTTTCACCAGCGGTCATGTATCAGGGTCAGAACTGAAGCTTGCTTTTTGCGCGAGCGTCAAAAGCCGGCCCAGCTCCGCATAATGCCTTAGAAATTCAGCAGACCTTATTTCCAAAATGAACTCAATAGTTTTCTGATATTGCTGTGCTTCTGCTTTTGGTGGTCTAAGGTACAAAGATCAAATGAGAAAGCACCCTCTCAGTGTACACACTAGGGCTGCCAAAATAAACAAACGGCTTGGGCTTGGGAATTGAGCTAAGCTGAGTTTAAACAAAAAATATGGCCCAAAATTAGTTTCAAGCTGAGCCTGAGCCAAAGCCAGTTCACTCAGGCTCAGTTTGGTAAGCTCAAAAAATATTATCTATTAATATATATATATATATACTATGTATATGTTTTAGGCTCAGGTTAGGCTCAGGTCAGGCTCGGAATTGAGCTCAGCTCATTTATGGCATGAATGAGCTCATTTAAGGCTTGAACTGAGCTCAGCTTGAATTGGGTCAGGCCATTTATGGCTTGAAAATATGTCGTTTAAGACTTTGACTCGGCTCAACTTGAGCCGAGTTGAGTTCTAAACAAAAAAATAGGGCTTGAAATCAATTTCGAGCCAAAGCCGGCTCACTCATACTGGGCTCCTTTGCACCCCTAGTACACACAAATGAGATTCCATGACTGATGAGCTAGTTGATATAGGCCAAGTTACCGATTGTATAAAGTTAGATGAAGTGTACACTGGACTTTTAGTATTTCCCGTAAAACCTTTAAAGGATTCTCAAATTTTATGATGCATGGACCATTCATTTGCATTAAATGAAATTGAGAAGAATAAATCAGAAAAATATGTCTGGATAAATGTCTAGAGAAGTAAGTACTTAGAGAAGCTATTGTTGTGTAAATTTCTAGAGTAGATAATCTGTGAGGTAGTATATAAATTTAGCAAATGTACTTCTTACTGCTTCTTAGCATGATTTCATCTAAAAAATTATAGTAACATACAGTATACTTCGTTTCTGGTTTTCCCCAGCCACTGCGTTCTGGTCTAGACCTTCCAAGTGTATGTGCTCCAGACAGGGCAACAATATCCTGCAGACAGACATCAAACAGCTGAAAAGATTACTCTAACATAAATAAATAAATTAACTGTATTCATGAATTTCTATGAGCATAAACCTTGTCATTAAGGCCCATCCTGTAGAATACATCACGCAAATGCTGAGCAGGTGAAGGTGGGCCAGCATCTGAACATACAAAACAGAACAATGATATCAGTTAAATGCAACAAAATGAAGAAAGAGAAGCTGAACAAGTGCAGAAGAAAGGTCTTCTAGATGATTCCAGAAAACCTGTTGACAACAATGAATGATAACATCATTGAAAGTGAAAGGGCTAAGATGTACATGTTTAATTTGTGCACTGTTTAATCAACTGAATTACTAACCAGGGAGCTTCCCCTCAACTGGGCATTGCTCTGGTCCAGTGACATCAACCCTCCCATATTTCATGGGAATTTTAGGGCCACCAGCTTCCTGAAATGAGAATGGTGAAAATATGAGTAACACTTCATTTAAATTTTTTCTCATATTAGATATAGAACTACTCAAGTTAGAAGCCAATTAAGACCTCAATGGCTGTAGCACTGGCTAGCTGAAACAAATCCGCATAAGTAACATCTGTATATTTGTCCTTGATTGGTTGGATAAGCTTTAAAGCATTTATGAGACCTGCAGTACCATGTTAACATCATCCGCAACGGGAGAAAAACTTATAGTGTATATGGTAGAGAAATTTTACCAGCATTGGCTGCATGTTTTAACTCTACTTCATATCTCAGGCTTCCATTAGCTCCACCTCGTTGCGGCCAGTCCTCAATGTTCTTGTCATATGTACCTGAATCATGCCATCCCAGACGAACCTGTAACCCGCAGACTTATTAGAAAAAGGCAAAAATTTCCGGTAAGAGTACTCAAAGTTCCAATCTTATTGAAAAAAGAAGTATCAACATAAGATAGAGCAATTCTAAATAACACAGACAATTCTCCTATACTACTTTTTTTAGCAATAGTATATGTAATTATATGCTAAAACAATGAACGTATATTCTTACATCAAGATACAAAGCCGAACAAGTAATAAGCTCTCATCAGGCAGGCCAAAAATATTTCCAATAAGAGTCATCAAAGTTCAAATCATATTAGGAAAAGAAACAGCGTTGAACAATAGAATAATTCTAGCAATAGTAGATGTAATCAAATGCCAAAACAACTCGATTATGTTAGGACTTAATTTAAGGGTACAAAGTGCAAAGCACATCCATTTCGATAATGTATCAAAGGTATGCATTTCATATGACAGTTTGACTTAGGATTCCTTTTTTGTACCAAGATGGGATGGCAGGAGGTAGATTTCAATAGATCCTTGATGTCTTCCCTCGCGCTCCTCAGCTGCGCCGGATCCGACGCCGCGCACCTCGCCGCCATCGAGCTCATCCCACGCCCCACCTACAAATCCCAGTTCAATTGATGACTATGGTAATCAAATAAACAAATAGGCAAGCACCTAGGACGCAATAGAAACTAACCTGGAAGAGGCGGGGATTGAGATGAAACGAAGAGGAGGAGGAGGAGGGGGAGTAGTTGGAAGAGGAGGAGAGGCGGAGAAGAGATCGGGAGGAGAGGCGACGGGGAGAGGAGACGAATGGGAGGGCGGATCGGGTCGCCGCCATGGCTTTCTTGGGGAGGAGGGTGGCGCCGAGGGCGGCCGTGGAGGTGGAAGAGGAGAGACGCTCCGCCATGGCTAGCTGACGGGATGATGGGCTTTCGGATGGCGGCCACAGGCCAGTGCCTTCGCTTTTTCTTTGATACGTGAGAGCCCAATCTGGTGCGGCCAATGGAGGAGCGACATGTGGGTAGAATGTTTGGTTGGGTTCATTTTTTTCTTCTTTTTAGAAAGAAAAAAAGAATTAGTGGAGGATTCTAGGCTGGGTTGGTGAACTTGGGCCAGGCTTTTTGACTAAAATGAGACAAAGTACAGTATATAATTATAATAAAGTTTTAAGGCACGGAATTAAATTTTATCGAAAACTCCTAAATTGGAAACATAAGCTAGAATCGGTGACGGCGACGGTGAAGGTGTGCAAACTCATTCCGACTTTTATTAGGTAAGATTATACTAATCACACCTAAAATTTTATTCACGGTTCGACTAATTAACCGATTAGATATCGGGCTTGAATTTGACGTAATGAGCCTAACATAACGGGTTGAATTTAAAAAATATTATATTTATCAAGCTTCTATAAAGATATTTTAGTTATCTTTCACCGTAATATACTTATATATTAATATCTAGTTCACTAAATATCCGACGTGAAGTTAAAAAAGCTATGAGAATATACATGTATTATAATCTGGGAACAAATCGAGCAAATTCAAGTATGGTTTGCATAGAAGTTTCGATAGGCTTCATTTGGATACAAGTGAATTGATTTATTTTCCATGTATTGACCACAAGACTATAAATTAGACGTTAAATATATATATATATTTTTCTAATATATAGGTTGGATAACAGAACTAATCATCTCATGAATAAAATATCATAAGAAATCTAAACATACACACATAATACTCCTATTGAAAATTCATTAAATATCAACTCTAATCTCTATGGAAGGATTTGAACCTATCACCTTCATCTTAGATTGGTATGACCCAACCATTATATAAATTAAGGAATTTGAGTATTCAATTGTTTGGAATAAGTTAGAAATTAGTAAAACCCATTCACTAGCTTAAATTAACAAAATAAATAGTTATCTTTGATATTTCAAAAAAATTAAGTGAAAGATAATTTTCATCCAAATCAAACTATAAATTATCAAATTTCTGTTATATTAGTTGCGTAATTTCAGGGTTACATATAGGTTTTGACTTTTTCAATGTTATAATAACCACTAAGCACTTGGTCAAGCTTACATGGGTTGTTATTTCCATATTCTTGGCTTAAGTTGTTTACTGTATGCCTATTAAAAGGCTTGTTTTTCTTTAATAAAGTAAGATCATTCAACCAATTTGCTCAAGTCTTCTTTGTTCATTACTATTGTTTTAAAGTTTTCTCTACAAATTGGTACCAGAGCACCCCTCATGGCCCTGAGAAAAAGGAGAGCAGCAGTCTTTTGAGTGATCTTCAAACACTAAAGAGAGAAAAAAAAGAATGAGTGAAGAGAAGAGATTCATGCAGACTGCTATTCCACGTTTTGATGGTCACTATGACCATTGGAGCATGCTCATGGAGAATCTCTTGAGGTCCAAGGGTTATTGGAACCTTGTTGAAATTGGTTATGAAGAACCAGAGGCAGGAGTTGTATTGTTCAAGGCACAGCAAAAGCAATCGGAGGATTTGATGCTCAAAGATCTCAAAGTGAAGAATTACCTATTTCTAGCAATAGATAAGATTATCCTTAACAAATTCTAGAGAAGCGTACCTCGAAGCAAATATGGGATTTGATGAAGAAGAAGTTCAAGGGCAATGCTAGGGTAAAGCGTTCAGCTCTTCAAGCATTGAGAATAGATTTTGAGGTACCAGAAATAAAGGCAAGTGAAACCATCACTGAGTATTTTGCTAGAGTTATGAGTGTAGCAAATAAGATGAGGAGCAATGGGAAAGTAATGAAGGATGTCGCCATTGTGGAGTTCTTAGAACCTTAACTGAGAAATTCAATTATGTAGTTGTCTCGATTGAAGAGTCAAAGGACATCGACACACTTACAATTGATGAACTCTAGACCTCACTGGTGGTACATGAGCAAAAATTCCACAAATCTAGTGGAGACGAGCATGCCTAAAAGGTGAGCTCAGAAGAAAATAATACTATAAGAGGAAGATGCAGAGGCACTTTCAGGAGAAGAGATAGAAGAAGAGTTCAATCAAGCTACTGTTGAGTGCTACAATTATCACAAATTAGAAGATTTTCAGTATGAATGTCCATCTTGGGGCAAAGAGGCAAACTATGCTGAATTTGGAGGGGAAGAAGAGTTATTACTTATGTCCTATGTCAATGTAAAGAGAGAAGAAATCTGGTTCCTTAACTCGGGATGCTCAAACCACATGTGTGGAGACAAGTCAAAATTTAGTGAGATGAATGAAGTTTTCAAGTAGTTGGTGAAACTTGGCAACAATACAAGGATGAATGTGCTTGGTAAAGGAAGTGTGAGATTGAACATGAATTGAATGAATCACATGTGTAGAGACAAGTCAAAATTTAGTGAGATGAAATAAAGCTTTCAAGTAGTGGGTGAAACTTGGCAACAATACAAGGATGAATGTGCTTAGTAAAAGAAGTGTGAGATTGAAAGTGAATAGAGTAAATCATGTAGTTCAAGATGTGTTATATGTGCCTAAATTAAAGAATAACCTCTTGAGCATAGGCTATCTACAAAGGAAAGGATTGGCTATTCTCATTCAATCTAGAATGTGTAGGATATATCATCCGACCAAAAGCTTAATTTTGCACACCAAAATGACTATAAATAGGATGTTTGTACTATTTGCTCAAACTCAAGAGAAAAAGAAAGAGGCTTGCTTTCACACCACAACACAAGACCAAACACATCTGTGACATTGTAGATATGCTCACCGTAGCCATAAGGGATCAAGAACACTCCAATGCAAGAAAATGGTCCAAGGCCTACCTTAATTACCTACATCCACTATTGTATGCACAGATTGCATGAAAGGGAAGCACATCGAGAACCAATTCTTAAGAAGTGTCAGTGGAGAGCAACACAAAAGCTACAGTTGTCTATGCAAATATTTGTGGTCCTATCACTCCATCATTTAATAGTCAAAAAAGGTACATCTTATGCTTCATAGATGATTACACTAGAAAATCATGGACATATTTTTTGTTAGAGAAGTCGAATGCATTCTATTACTTTAAATGTTTCAAAATACTTGTGGAAAAAGAAAGTGGATTGTCTGTTAAATACTGACGTACAGATAGAAGAGGTGAATTCAACTCCTTCATATTTAATGAGTATTGCAAGTTAAATGATATAAGGAGATAGTTAACTACAGCTTACACCCCATAACAAAACAGAGTAGCTGAGTGTAAGAATAGGACTGTGATGAACCTTGTTGGATAAATGTTGTCTGAGAAAAAAATGCTAAAGACCTTCTGGCCTGAGGCTTTGAGATGGACAATTTATATTCTAGATAGATCTCCAACACTTGCAATCAAGGGGATGACACTAGAAAAAGTATGAAGTGGTGAAAAACCATCAGTTGAGCTTTTTAGAGTGTTTGGATATGTGGCTAGGGGTGTAAACGAGCCGAGCCTGAGCGAGCCGGCTCTAGCTCAGGCTCGGCTCGAAATTAGTTTCGAGCCTCACAATGTTGCTCAGGCTCGGCTCAGCTCAACCCGAGCCGAGCTCGAGCTGAGCCTAACCGAGCTCGATTAGAGGATAAGGCGGTGGCGACGTGGGCGGTTGCGACGTGGGCGGTGGCGACGTGGGCGGCGGCTTGCCGAAGGAGTCGGAGACGAATGGAGGAGGCCGACGACGGAGGAGGAGGAGGAGGAGGCCGACGACGGAGGAAGGTGTGGCGCTGTGGTGGTGGTTTGCCGTCGTTGCCGATGGAGACCGACGGGGAGGGAAGAATGAAAGTGATCGGGTGGATGAGGGTGAGAGTGAAGGTGAGGGTGGGGGAATTGATGATGGGGAAGGTGATGTGATGGGAAATGTGAAGTAATTAATGAGGGTGGGTAGGTGAGGGTGGGGTAGGTGAGGATGATGAATGTTGAGGTATGTTACGGGTGAGAATGAGTTAGTGAAGGACACGTGGCAATATTTCCTTATGCCACGTGTCCTTAGTCATAGGGACTCAGGCTATCGAGCCTATCGAGCCGAGCCTGAGCGAGCCGACTCCAGCTCAGGCTCGGCTCGATATTAATTTCGAGCCTATTATAATGGCTCGGGCTCGGCTCAGCTCTGATCGAGCCGAGCCGGACTCGAGCTTCACCCGAGCCGAGCCCGAGCTGCTCGTCAAGCCTGACAGCCCTATATGTGGCACACACTCATATTCCAGATACGAAGAGGACAAAACTTGAAGATAAAATTTTTAGTTGTATGCTTCTTGGTGTAAGTAATGAGTCAAAGTGAAACACCCACTTCCAAAAATTCACGTGTTCTTCACGTGGAGCATGTCCACGTGATTCCCACGTGATCGGTCAGTGAAATAATCTCACCAAGTATCTGAATAAGTCAAGAAATACCATAATAATCCAACAAATAATCCTGAATTATAATATCATAGGCCTCAATAAGCCTCTAGGAATACAAGTCCATCACAAATTTGCTAAAACATAAATACCCTCGTAGGGGCTAAGTCCAACTGAAATGATAGAATAAACAATGCTAAAAATAAGGAATGAATCTGCTACTCCTCGATGTCTGCATCCTCTATAATCATCTCTGAAATATTTCCACCAAAAATGGCGGTGAGCACGGGGCCCAGCAAGTAAAATCTAATAATAGTCTAAGAATATTACATGATAAGTAAAAATGCAACTCATAACATGTCAGGAAAAAATGTACATTATGACTTTTAATAGCCTTCATCATTATAGCTTATTTTACATAGAAATCCACACAGGAGTCAAGTCACAATAACATATCTCACATAGCATCATAAAAATCGAGGAGGACTAGTCAACTAGCGGTATTATCGCTCATACATGCCTGGCGACGCTGCATATGACCGATTGTCTGTGGCCATCAGACTAAGGACCCCAGTCGTAGGCCCATCAACACCGTTCTAGTAATTATCGCACAGAGCGAAATCATCACATACAGCTGGTAAGAGCACACAGCTCAATAGACGCCCTGACCCTGCGTCCTCGGGTACCGCTAGAACTACAATCCCTTCATCTCAATCATCTTTTCTAATATCATACTAGTCAAGTCTCCAACTATGGCAGGCAATCACCTGAGTGCTCCACCTGCTACCGACCTCAGGTGTAGGCCGCTAATATGATACTATATAATATACACTCTACTCCTAACCCCGGGTTGAGTAGGTAAAAGCGCACCGCCTAACTAGGACTTGACTAATAGTGATACGTGCACGTGGTGCCATGACTTCTATTATTTATTTAACATAATCATCACAATAACAGATATTATAAACAATCATAGAGTCTATCATACATGTGCATTAAGTGATAAATAATACAAGTAAGAACTGACATGTAATTAAATGCAAATATGTGATGTCATATAAGTTTCATAAGAAAACGGTATTTAACTATCACAGATAAGATATGACATAAGCATGCATTTTTAAAGACTATTATAAAATTCTACTCACCTGGGGTATTTCTGGAATCCGTCTTACTCTCCTAATCAGGCGGCTCTTCTTGAATTTCAAGATCACAATGCTGAATCTAATAATTTATAAATAAAATAGACATAAAATTAATGGACTTATAAACTAACCATCTTGTTGTGTATATATTTAAGTTTGATTCTCTAGGTCCGAGATATTATTTGTCCTAATTAAAATAATAATGGTCATTAGAGCCGTTCACATTGTAAATGTGAAGATAATTGAAAAGACTAATAAATTCAAATACTATTTTGATTTTGTATAGTCCCTAATTTTATTAATAACATGGTTGAGAAAAATTATAATAATTACAATTTAGGTAGCTAACAGAATTTAAGAAAAATAACATACTCAAAATTAATTAGACTAGGGTTAAAAATGTTAAAGATTGGGCTGAGTTCAAGGCCCAGCAAATTAAGTGAGAGTGCGAGAGAGAGAGAGAGTGGGCTGCAGACCTACCTGCAGCCCACTGGACCAGAGGTAATGGACTGGGCTCAAGAGCCCAGTCTAGCAGGGTGAGATGGTGGACTGGGCTCCAGAGCCCAGTCTGACAACAAGAAAGGAGGTGCGTAGCCCACCAGAAACCAAGGGGTGGACTGGGCTCCAGAGCCCAGTCCACCGAGACCTTAAAAAAATGAAAGGGGACTGTGGACTTGGGCTGCAACGCAGCCCACGCCACAGCCCACAGAGAGAGAGCGGTGGGGGCCCAACCTCCACCCTCTCCTCATCTCCTTGACAAAGAAGGAGAAACAGAGGAAAGGGGTGTTGCTGCCGGTGATCATCGTCACCGGCAGCCCCCCCCCCCGGCTCCAGCAACTTCTCCCCAAGTTGACTAGTTCGACTTGGGCGCAGGAGTGGATAGAACCTCCGGGTAGTGCGGCCGGAGGGTAAGAGTTGAGGAACTCCATGGCTGGCGGCCATGGAGTTTTCAACTGAGAGCTAGGTGGGCTCGAAGCCCTCTTCTCGGGTACCCACCTCTTTCAAGTGAAGAGGTGGGTCGGTCGAGGTTGACGAGTGAGGCCACCACCGTCGGTGGTGACCGCTGGTGCCAAAGAAACCCGGCGGTGGGAGGCGACATGGCATCGCCTCCCACGCGCCCCGTGGGTACCCAATTTGGGTACCTACAGCAAGTGGGAAAAACAGGGAAACTTCCCAAACCGATGGGTGGTCGACCCGAGGTCGCCGGTCGGCGTATTTCTCCGGTGAAAGAAGACGAAAATAAAATCCTAATTACGCATGCTTAACTAGACTATTTTCAAATTGAAATAAAGAGGGGATGAAGGCTAACCTGACGATCGAGGTGAGGGGTTTTGGTTGGCTGCCGGTGCTCTGGTGACTCGCTGCCCATGACGAAAACTTCGGCGGCTCGGGAGAGAAAAGAGAGTAGGGAAAAGCGAAGAAGAGAAGATTCCGAAAAAAAAGAACTCGAGGGGGGAATTGGGTGGAGATTAAATAAAGATGAGGTGGAGAGGGCAACAGAGTGGAGTTAACTCCACTCCGGCGCCCTTCTCTCCCACCTCTCGCAACTAACTGCGAGAGGTGGGGGAGAGGGAAGAAGGAGTCAGCGCACGCGCCAAGCGCGTGCGCTGCGGTTAGGGTGCATGCGCATGGCGCGTGCGCTTTTTTTTTTTTTTTACGGGTGTTACACAAAGGGTTATTAAGCTTTATGATCCTATTGCAAGAAAGGTTATAGTGAACCGAGATGTTATCTTTGAAGAAGAAGACCAATGGAATTGGGATGCAAGTGACAAAGAAGAAATATTGATGGACTTGGGATGGGGAGATAATGAAGATGGTGCAAATAGTGAAGATGAGACTGAGGCAAACATAAATGGGGAAGAAGAAGGTAATGGAGCTGAAAATGGAACTCAAAGTGACTCAAGTGAAACAGATAGTGGAAGTCAAAATGAGACAAATGAAGAAGGGATGAATGCTAGGGAGGGCAGAGCTAGGCAACCTCCAATTTGGATGGAAGACCATGTTTTAGGAGAAGGATTGCCTAAAGGAGAAGATATCATCAACATGGCCTTAGTTGACTCCACAGATCCTATGAGTTTGAGAAGGCAGTAAAAAGTATTAGATGGAGGCAAGCCATGGAAGCTAAGATCAAAGCCATAGAGAAAAACCAAACCTGGGAGTTAGTGAAGTTAACAGGTGCAAAGAAAATTAGGGTCAAGTGGATTTACAAAACTAAGCTAAACGAGCTTAGTGAGATAGATAAGCACAAAGCAAGGCTGATGGCAAAAGGATATTCACAAGAACATGGAGTAGACTATATAAAGGTTTTTGCACCAGTAGCTAGAATAGATACTATGAGGATGGTGATAGCACTAGCTGCACAACGAGGCTAGACATTATTCTAACTTGATGTCAAGTCTGCCTTCTTATATGGCACCTTAAGTGAGAATGTGTATGTGGATCAATCAAAAGGCTATGAGAAGATTTGTATGGCCTAAAACAAGCTCCAAGAGCTTGGTTTAGTCGTATAGAGTCTTATTTTTTCAAAGAAGGATTTCAGAAAAGCCAAAGTGAGTAAACATTATTTTTCAAGTGGAACAAAGAAGGTAAAGTTCTTACTGTTAGTGTATATGTTGATGATCTCATTTATACCGGTAATGATGAACTTATGATGATTAAATTCAAAGAATCTATGCAAAAGGAGTTTGACATGACAGACTTGGGGAAGACGAGGTTTTTTTATGTATTGAAGTGCTACAAGGCTCAAATAGAATTTACATTTGCCAAAGGAAGTATGCAATGGACATTCTAAAATGTTTTGGCATGAAAGGAAGTAATTCAGTATGCAATCCAATAGTGCCAGGTTCTAAGTTGAGCAGAAATAAAGAAGGAGCCAAAGTGAATGAGACTCAGTTTAAACAAATTGTTGGGAGGTTGATGTATATCACAGCTACATGTCCAAACTTAATGTTTGTAGTCAGCCTCATTAGTCGTTTCATAGCTACACCAACTGTGTTGCATCTCGAAGCTGCTAAGAGAGTTCTTAGGTATCTAAGAGGGACAATCAACAATGTATGTGAGGTACCAAATGTAAACTAAATGCTTTGATTGCATTTTAGTTTAAGGGAGGGTTTGTTCTGTTAGTTGCTTAATTTGCTTAATTTCAAGGTCACAGATAAGTTTTGACTCTTTCAATGTTGCAATAACTACTAAGCACTTGGTCAAGCTTACATGGGTTATTATTTCCATATTTTCAGCTTAGGTTGTTTGCTGTATGCCTGTTAAAAGGCTTATTTTTCTTTAATAAAATAAGATCATTCAGCCAATTTGCTCGAGTCTTCTTTGTTTATTATTATTGTTTCAAAGTTTTCTCTACAATTTCATTACAGCTACTAAAATTCAAATTCATCACTTAGTGCTTCGAAACAGCAAATTTTGAAAACTAGAATTCTAAATGAATTGAATGGTATGAATTTGGGGTTTCTAATATAGAAGTTGGTGTATGAAGACACAAGTACACTGAAGATCAAAGCAATCTCTTGCTTGAGAATTGCTAATTATTACATAAACAATTAAACAGAAGTAATAGAACAAAGAGTTAGCAAGTGAGAGCATTACTCTCTGTCAGAAAATGAGCTAACAGCTCAAATAATAGGAGAACAGGATAATAACTTGTAGTCCTTCTGTATATTAAACAACTGGAGGGAAAAGACCAAGTCCTTAGAGATGATCACAAACTGCTTTTGTAAAATCTGTTGTTGATGAGCTTCCACCGAGGTCTACGGTTCGATATTTTCCTTCCGCAATTGTGTTGAGTATTGCATTATGGATTTGATTGGCCTTATCATTGAGTTGCAAGTGGCGTAACATCATGACGGAACTCAGCAGGAGAGCTGTTGGGTTAGCGAGATTCTGGACAACCAAATAAGAAAAATGTCATCAGGAAAGTGAGTCAAGACATGAGATCCATAGAAAGAAGGTGGTAATTGCATGTTCATAGGGTAATCTAGGGAGAAACTTCAGATAATGATGCCTGCAATGTGGAGAAGTGCATGCAAGATACACCAAGACAACAACATTAATTGCCAGCTCTCTCAAACAAGCTAAATCAAGAGAGAGGAACAAGAATTTCAAAACTTTCAACAGGATTTCTTCATGCATGTAATATCTCAATTGGCTTTCCTGTATCTTTTCTCTTGGCAAATGACTAAATTAAATAGGAAATGATGAACTCATGGTTGACAGCGATCACCTTGCCAGCAATATCAGGAGCGGAGCCATGCACAGCTTCTGCAAGAGCAATGCCTCCTTCACCAATGTTGCAGCTACAACGGAATCAGGAGATTAAGTCAATTTACAACCAACAAGACAAAAAGAAAAAAAAATTTAAAAAGAAGAAAGAAGAAGAAGAAAGAAAGAAACTCCCAGTTACCTGGGAGTCAAACCCAAGCCACCAATTAAACCAGCACAGAGGTCACTGATGATGTCCCCATAAAGATTTGGCATCACTAACACATCGAAGAGAGTAGGATTTTTCACAAGCTGTAATAAGGCAAATGTATAATAAGAATACGATAAGTAGAAGCAGCTATTTTCAAGATGTAAATGGGATTAATAACATCGAATGGAGGTCAATCTTCAAAAAAATGTTTCGACACAGATTATAGCTTCATCAATACCATCATACAACAGTTGTCAATGATGACTTCCTCATAGGTTATTTCAGGATACTTCTCTGCAACCTCACGGCAACACTGCACAGGCAAATGAAGAATGAGCTTGGTAAATTTGTCCATCTAACAAGAATGTAGCAACTACAATGAACACAACCTTGAGAAAGAGACCATCAGTCTTCCGCATGATGTTAGCTTTGTGTATAGCAGACACTCTTTGGCGGCCATTAGTTTTGGCATAATGAAAAGCATATTCTGCCACACGTAAACTTGCCTGGCGGGTAATGATTTTCAGGCTTTCTACAACACCTCTCACCACCTGGAGTGATGCATATAGGATTGCTTAAACAATATCACTACACAAAGCGCAAGGTTTTGAAGGAAAACAATATAACAACAAATGATCAGCACAATTTTTACCTGATGTTCAAGGCCACTGTACTCTCCTTCGGTGTTTTCACGAATTGTGACCAGATTTACATCATCATATCGAGTTTTATACCCAGAAAGACTGTAGCAAGGTCTAACATTGGTGTAGAGACCAAGTTCTTTCCTTAATGTAAGGTTTAAGGACCTGTGTCCCTTTCCAATAGGTGTAGCCATAGGACCTTTCAATCCCACGCCATTTCTCCGCACTGACTCCAGACTTTCCCATGTTAGAAAGCTCTCTGTTCTGGGGTCCACTTGGTCGCCAACAAAATGCTCTTCCCATTCTATGGGTACTTGTGCAGCATTGAAGATCTGCACTGACACACATTATTTATAACACGAGTAGGAAAAATCAATGTTGAAAACTTGAAATGACAATGAGATCTTCACTCTTCACAGAGTAATGTATACCAAATAGCATGGATGCCATCTTTCCTAGCAAGAGGATGGAAAAGGGAAGTTTTAGAAAGAGCTTAATATAATAAATGAAGAATATTAATATTCTTTAATCTTTTGGCCTTAAAGAAATATCTGTTCAACCATTGCCAAGACACTCCTCTAATTATTTCATCTAAACCAAGGAACAGTAAGTTCCTATCAAATAGCGAACAAACAATAAAGAACATGGATTCTTGGGCATAGATAATTTATTGTCATTGTGCTATTGCAAGCAGGTTTGCAAAGTACTGTCATTAGTATCAGAATTATGTCACTATCTGATTCAATAAAAACACCAACCATACTACTCAAAGATCCATGAAATAATTATTATGGTTATTAGAAAGTCAATTATAATTTATTTTTTTTACAGAAGGAAAACTATCGCCATGTAGGGCTATCAATATTGCACACAAAATGCAATAGAAAATCTAATTCATGGCAAGCAGCCAAGCACCTATTTACCAATTGTTCTTTGGTCAAGATTTTGGCATCATTTCTAGACTGTAGATGTCAGATCGGTGTGGACCATAAAATTTTGGGTTCTCCCAAGAACCTTCACAGGTTTGCTAACGTACTCCAGCCGACACCTTATTGTTGGCAAAAGGCCTAAACAGTGATGATAATGTATTGCCACAGCAAAATTTAAGAACTAAAAGGATTTTAATATCAAAACAACTCAAATACCAGTGACTTGCCAAAATAGAGATCCAAAATTTCCAGATTGTTGATGGCCGCAATTTGTTTTCATGTTTGAAATGATGTTTAATTATACTAGCACCTCATGTTTATCATATGTCAATCCAACAATCACCTTGAGTCTAATAAAAAGATTTGATCATAAAGAGAACTATCATATCCTTAGAATATATCTTTGCTCAATGCCCCCAGCATTTTAAACTAGCTTGTACTAGGAATATGGAAGTATCTCCATATAAACCTACTCACATAGTCCCCCCAAAAATATTGTGGATGAAAAAGAATAAGGGAGATTACAAACAAATCAGGAACAATTTGAACAAGAGAGAATTACAGTTTAATAGCCCAAATCATCCGAGATCACTAACAAACAATCATGGTAGCTAATAAAAAAAATTACCTAATCATCTTATCGATGTAAGGGGAAGAATTTGATATTAGCAAAAGAAGTATTAAAAACAGAACCTGCTTCACAGATTCCGCTATCTCTGGCCCAATTCCATCTCCAGGAAACAGCGTAGCTGTGATCGGTTGACTTGGAGAAGCAGCAGCGGAAAAACATCGAGAAGAGCACGGCAAAATCCTGCCCGCCAACTGCTCGATAGAATTCCTCTGAAGTAATCGTCTCAACGCCATCACTCTGAGAACAATTCAACACCACAATTTTTTCAATCCCACCATCATAATAGCAAACTAGACAGTAATCAAAGTAATGACCATCAAATTATAGTAGTTGCACACAACAATCGAAGATTCTTTCCATATATCCACACCTAAATCAAAGGAAGGGCATCAAGAATGATAATAGAAAGAAACCCAAGGAATAATACGGAATATTTTTACCTGGAAAAAGTCTTCTAATCCGCTGCGAGAGGAATTAGAAGCCGAGCAGGGGAGACGCGACGGGGCGAATCGAGAGATCGACGACGGGAAGAAAAATAAAGCGAGATGACGATTTTGGGCTCCAGATGAAGAACGAAGAAATCGAAGAGGCGGCGGAGACCAGCAGTAGAAGGGGTAATATGGTAATTATATCATATCGCTTATAGTATATAGGGAAATTTACATATAACGCCCTCTATTTAAGAGACTTTGCGGTTCACACCCTGACATTATACTATCTACAAATAGACCCCTAAGTCATATTAACCATGCCTCTCAATTTATTACTGCTTTCAATCAAAATCAAGTTAGGATTAAGTTTTTGAAATTTTTAACTGAACCCCTTTTAATTTTTAATTTTTGAAAGGTATATATGTTATAAACCGGCCAAGCCGATCCGCAAAAAACTTAAATCCTAACTTGATAGCCCTCCAGTGAATTAGTTCTTAGTGTGAAGGGAAGAGAAGTATTGTGGAAGAGGAGGGATAGAGGCCAATAAAAGACTTGCACGGTGGAAGAAGGGAGGTGGGAAAGGGCGCCAATGGTCGGTGGAAGAATGGAGGTGGGAGAGGGCACGAATGGCTAGAGACAAGAGAGAAAGAGATAAGGATAAAGCCAATTCCAATAACAAGATGATCATCCTCATACAACTCTAATTAGGGTTTCATCCACACATATATAGAGGCTCACCCTAGAGACTCATCAACTAAATTAAATAACTTTAAACAAATCCTAACAAATCAATATACCTAACAAATCAATGATTTTTAGTATAGTATAATTTTAAGGGTAAATATTTTTCGACTTGGATTTCGATTTTGCGAAGCGAATTTATTTGAATTAGTCTTGACCATCAATATGTTAGGGTGATATTTGGGCCAAAGTAGACCAATCCATGCACTGTTCATGGCCAAAAAAAACTATTCAGAATAAGAACATTTGCAGCATAAATTATGGCTCTAATTATATGGATTTTAAAATCAATTACCTGGGCTTGATGACATTGTTATCTTAGAGAATCCAATAATTGTTGGCCAGATGGGACTAATAGGCCCAATAATTTGGCTGACAAAATTAACAATCCACCAAGCATGAGTTATTTATCTATATTTTATTAGCCTAATCACGATTATCACTAAAATATTGTGTACTTAAATAATTAGATTATGTTTTTTTTATAATATATGGAATTGATTCACATGCATGTCAGGAAATATAATAATAATAATAATGAATTTTGCTCCAAGAAGGTCAACAGATTATATTTTACAACAATTTCAGCATCACAAGGGTTAAATATTCGATAAATATGTTGAAATATTTTTAAATTTTTTTATAAAAAAGCTTTCAATATTTTGACTAAATTATGATTCGCAATTTATTTTTAATGTTCATATCGATATTTATAAGTATAGGGCTCATTCATTGACTCTCTCTCACCCCCCCCCCCCCCTCTTATATCATTTTTTTATTAGAATTAATAAATTTGTTTGCCTTAAAATATTAAGTTTTTGACCAAACTAGTTCGTTACCGAAATAGACTACTCCTCAAATTTATTACTAAATAGGATCTAATTTATTGTAACCCTAATAAACGCCGAACTAATCAGTATTTTATCTTTAAATAAAAACGCTAATTAGTTCAACATTTTTATTTCATCCTAAAACGCAAATGAACTAATCAGTATTTTTATCTTTAAACAAAACAAAAACACTGAAATAATTAGTATTTTATGTGTATAAATTTACTTAACTTAATCTTCCCAGCAGAAAAAAGAACAAAAACTGACAAACTATAAAAACGCGAATTCATTTAGCGTTTTTATTAGGACTATAGTGAATTAAGTTTTTGACCAAACTAGTTCCGTACCGAAATAGACTACTTCTCAAATTTATTACTAAATAGGATCTAATTTATTGTAACCCTAATAAACGCCAAAAACGCTAATCAGTTCAGTATTTTTATTTCATCCTAAAACGCTGAAATGATTAGTATTTTATGTATATAAATTTCTTTAGCTTAATCTTCCAGTAGGAAAAAGAAAAAAATTGGCAAACATTAAAAACGCTGATTAGTTTAGCGTTTTTATTAAAACTACAGTGAATTATATCCCAGACCTATTTTGATAAAAAAATAAATAAATAAAAAAAGTTTTAATTTGGTCAAAAGAAACATTGAAACATTTCCCCTTAAACAAATGTGGGATGCTTTCAAATAACTCTCTGACATTAAAATTCTACCAAGTGGCAAGTGGCAATTAGTTTAGTTTAGGCTGTCATTTATCTCACTGCCACCAAAAGGAGTTGGAGATATTTATAAAGCACAAGATAAGATAGTTTGGAATTGGTCAAAGATTCTTTCCCACATTTGTGAATCCAATATGTTATACGCCTCAAAAGTCTTTTCACACATGAAGAAGACCATGATGTAGATGATTCTATTAATTAAGGTCCTTAATTAAAGGGGAAATTTGCATTAAGCTAGAGCTCATTTCTAAACTAGTTCATTAGTTTAGTCTCATAGATTGCCTTGTTTATGTCTCGTTTTAAGTTTGAATTGAAATTGAATTACGCTTAATTTAATATATATAAGTTTGAAAATTAACTCAAATTGAAAAAAGAAAAAAAAAAAAAAAAGCTATCCGGTGTGCTTTTTGGTGAACTTGGGGCTATTCTGGAAGCCATCAAACTACTATCTAAGACTCGTGAGGTCATGGCAAAGTGGATCTTTTTCTGATTGCTAGGTTGCAATCCTCGTAATTAATGGTCATAATGCAACGACCGATTGTACAGCTCAGTCGTTCCTTTGCGAATACAAGGAGCTAATCTCGCTCCCTCTACCCGTTAGATTAGGTTACACTTGACGTTCTAATAATATGTAAGCTCACCTATTGGCCCGTCGTGCTGTTCGCTGCAACAAAACGACAGTTTGCACAGGCTCTTTGTCTGCGGACATTCCTAAAAATAAAATTATTGACTCGATTAAACTCTTACGTAATCTACAAAAGAAAGATTTGAATTAGAGTATAGCCTCCATAGCATTAACATTTTGTCACTAGCAAGCCTCTTGATAAGATAATCTCTCTTTTCTTCAAATCTTTTAATTATTTATTTTTAGAGAATAAATGCTACTTGACGTATTTACGTAGGAACCCAATTACTAATTAGAATTGCAATGATCATACTCAACCTATTGTCCACAAAGTCAAAGCTCGTTTTTTGAAAAGAAGAGCTTTTGATTATTTTAAGTCTGAACACTGAATAAACTAAATAATGCACTTAAGTAGGTGAGTTGTTGACTTATTTATGGAACAAAATTACTTCTACTCTAAGCGTTCCTTATTAGATATTTGGAAAAATTATATTTTACTATCGTGTAAGCATGTCTAAATTTACTTCGCCCTCTGTAGTTTTATTTGTATCAATTTATTTCATATGGTCTAGAGTAAATTACGATTGTTATTTTTTCTGGCATATTTAAAGTAATGAGATAAAGTTGTAAAGAATTGAATAAGACTTTTCGACACATCTAAATAATACTGATCAGATTTCATATAATAA
The DNA here is from genome assembly GCF_048772165.1 of Typha angustifolia. Classification (NCBI taxonomy): domain Eukaryota; kingdom Viridiplantae; phylum Streptophyta; class Magnoliopsida; order Poales; family Typhaceae; genus Typha; species Typha angustifolia. Next base: position 968,908 of record NC_133250.1, read on the forward strand.
AGATATAATAAATAATACTGATCATCTCGAACCTGATTGATGTTATTATAGATGCATTGAAAAACTTATTCAATCTTTTACGACTTTGTCTCTAATAAATATCTTCAAATTCGATTAATAGTATAATCAAATATGATAAAAAATAACGATCTTAATTTAAAGTGACACTAAAAGAACTACACGTTCGAGTGATATATATAGATAGAAAAACAGACGGTTTAGTAATTTCAATAGCAACCTTTAAATCTATTAAAGGTATTAAAAACGGATCATCAACTTAGCAATTTTTATTAAAAATAATTATTATCTTATAAATTAATTTTTTTTTATCTATTTATATTATAGTGGTATGAACTACAAATCACTCGGTACTATAAATAAATTTATAACTCACCTATTGGAGTATAATGTTATGTGCAGACCTAGAGTGATAAAGAAAAATGTAATTATTAACTAAAATGTCGATTTCGGCTACGGCTAAAATATCCACACATAGTCAACAAAGTGATTGTTCTCATTTGACTTCCAAAAGTGTAGAGAGAGAGAGATAGAGAGAGAGAGAGATAGAGAGAGAGAGAGAGAGAATCAAAGCTCGTCATGTAATTATTAACTAAAATGTCCATTTCGACTCTAGCTAAAATTTCCGCACCATATTTATCATAGTCAACAAAGTGATTGTTCACATTTGACTTCCAAAAGTGTATATATATATATATAGAGAGAGAGAGAGAGAGAGAGAGAGAGAGAGAGAGAGGTGTTTGAAGATCTCCTCTACTACAATATATAGCTTGCAGTTCTCTCTTTCTTCTCTTTTGGTCCTAGATTTCTCCTTTTAAGATTTGAACGCACCAATCTTGTTGGTATCTCCGTCGCCATGGTTGAGATGGACTCGGGTGAGAAGCGCCTCAACGAGCTCGGCTACAAGCAAGAGCTCAGAAGAGAAATGGTACTTCTTCTTGTTGCCTATTGAAATCGATCCGTTCCAAGATTTTAGCAACTGGGTCTTGTTTGTTTCCTTCAAATTCATGAGAAAGTTGTGTTCTTAATCTCTTCCATATAGACTCTGTTCAAGACCCTGGCCATTTCGTTCTCGACGATGACGCTGTTCACGGGAATCACGCCGCTTTACGGATCGAGCTTGCTCTACGGGGGGCCCGCGAGCCTCGTCTGGGGTTGGGTCGTCGTCTCCTTCTTCACTTGGTTCGTCGGCATCGCCATGGCCGAGATCTGCTCCTCTTTCCCCGTTAGTACCTGCCACATGTTTGCATGTTTGAAATCTACTCTTGTTTCTATTATGAAGTTGTCGTTTTATGCTTATAGATCGTTATCTATTTAAGCTGGTTATCAAAATTTGATCTCGATGGAGTTTATTTGATATTGCGTCGATGTATGCATTGGGTGTTTGATATAATTTGCCTTTGAACAGACTACTGGGTCTCTCTATTTCTGGGCTGCCCATTTAGCAGGACCAGTGTGGGGTCCCTTTGCATCATGGTGCTGTGCTTGGCTGGAGACTATAGGCCTCATTGCTGGAATTGGCACACAGGTACCAATTTTTCTTTTCTTTCTATGATAGATCATTCTGTTAATAAATTATCAAAAGTCTATTGGAAATCTACCTTTGCTGTATAAATTGTTCTTTATACAATAGAATTTTCAACTATTTAAGTAAAGGAAATTAGTTTTTGCAAGATTATCGGAGATAAATTCTACTGAACTGTAGAGAATTAGTTCTGCTCACTGTATTTGGAAGATCTTTTCATAGCTTCAGCTGCATAGTTGCATGTGAATGGGTCTACATGCATTGGCCTTGAAATATAAATGTTATTGTTCTCCTGTTTACAGGCTTATGCAGGATCTCAAACATTGCAGAGCATTATTTTATTATGTACTGGCACAAACAAGGGAGGAGGTTACTTAGCTCCTCGTGGTGTATTTCTTGCTATGTACATTGGTCTAACGCTAATTTGGGCAGTGCTCAACACATTTGCTCTAGAAGTTATCGCCTTCATAGACATAATCTCTATGTGGTGGCAGGTAATCTTAATGTACTTCCAAGTTCACCTTATCTGATCTAGGTTGTGCATGTCTCTCATTTTGTTCCTTTTCATTCTCAAATTCTTGCCTGAAACCAACACTATTAATATGTTGATCTGTTTATCAAATCATATTGAGGTATATAGGCAATAGTCTTATTGGAGATTTCACTATATAGTGATTATTGGTGATCATCATCTTCTTAATCTGTTTGAATAAACATTTGAAGGTAATTGGAGGTGTCGTCATAGTCATTATGCTCCCTTTGGTGGCAAAAACTACACAACCTGCTTCCTATGTATTCACTCATTTTGAGACGGCACCAGAATCAACTGGAATTAAAAGCAAAGCTTATGCAGTCATCTTATCTGTTCTTGTTAGTCAGTATTCTTTATATGGTTATGATGCTGCGGCACATTTAACGGAGGAGACAAAGGGTGCAGATAAAAACGGCCCAATAGCTATCCTGTCTAGTATTGGGATCATCTCCTTATTCGGATGGGCATACATCTTAGCCCTCACTTTTAGCATTCAGGTACTGCTGCCAATTATATCAGTATTAACATTAAGATAACTGTTGTCTAATGACGATTTTATGTATTTCTACAGAACTTTGCCTATCTATATGACACTAGCAATGAAACTGCTGGAACATTTGTACCGGCACAAATACTCTATGATGCATTCCATGGGAGATATCATAACTCTGCTGGGGCCATTATTCTGCTGTTTGTTATCTGGGGCTCCTTTTTCTTCGGTGGTCTTTCAATCACCACAAGTGCAGCAAGAGTGGTAAGTTGTTGTTAGATTTCAGTGCTTTTATTCTAGTTTGAAGAAATTGCTCACATCTCAAATTGCATGAATGGACATAACCATTCCAACAAGGAATCAAATAGCAAAATCACCATTTAGCTTGGAGACAGTTGTCCTGCAATGATGGGTGAAGCCATTCTCAATAGGGTTACATCATGCCTTCCATCAAACTGATGATAATTTTCACTCCACTAACATGGATCGCCTCACACTTTTATGGCAAAGAAAGTCCCAAGTTGATAATTCTTTTTCTTCTTTGATGTCTTCAATACAAACTGTTAGACATAGAGAAGTTGATTTATATTGTTGCATCTATCTGACTGTTGTTAATTAGTTCCTAACTAAAAGTAATTAGCACCATCAACTCTTTTGCTAATCCTATGTCAATGCCATCTAGGTATATGCATTGTCAAGGGATCGAGGGGTGCCCTTCTCATCCATTTGGCGCCGAATTCACCCGAAGCACAAGGTCCCAAGTAATGCAGTATGGCTGTGTGCAGCTATCTGCATTCTTCTTGGCCTTCCTATTCTTAAAGTCAATGTAGTGTTCACTGCAATTACCTCCATATGTACCATTGGATGGGTTGGTGGCTATGCTGTTCCAATCTTCGCAAGGATGGTCATGGTGGAGAGTAACTTCAAACCGGGTCCTTTTTATTTGGGAAGGGCGAGAAGGCCCATTTGCTTGGTGGCATTTCTATGGATCTGCTACACTTGTTCAGTATTCCTACTGCCTACATTTTATCCTATAAAGTTGGATAACTTCAATTATGCCCCCATTGCATTGGGTGTATGTTTGTCTGTCATATTATTGTGGTGGATTCTTGATGCAAGAAGATGGTTTAAGGGGCCAGTTCGGAATATCAACGAACAGAATGGGAAGGTCTGATAATTATGATTGGTTCTTCTGTTTGCTAACACACTGGTATAGATGCTGAAGTGAGACTCTATACTGCAGTAAAATTATACAGATGATTCCGACAATGAGAGCTTTATACATTCGTAATTGGATCGTGGTTGCCCATGTAGACGTCACAGATCATGGAGGCGTAGTTCGATTCTTTCTCGTGAAAGTGAAACTATTGAAATATTTACAGAGTGATCCATGTACCAGATTGCTGAACTGCCAGTTTACTGCAAAATAGTTATGTTTGCTCTTTTTTTGTTCACATTTCTATTCTTGTGAAGACAATGTATCTAAAAGTGTTCAGCAAATTGAAAATGAGGAGCTTCAAGTATCTTTCTTTCATAGTATTTAGCTCTAATGGCTGTTAATATAATGATTTGGAATAACTGACAAAGATTTAATATCAATAGCTTTATACAACAGAAGTAATTGTTGAAAGGGGTAAACACTCTATCACAGATATACTGTGTTCTTCTCCCCCTTTTCTCCACCAGAAAAGATTAGGAGGTTTTTTATTTTTTTAAATTTAATTTTTAAATGTATACTCTTATGAAATCACTTCTTGGCCTACCCTTTTACAATTTTAAAGAATTTACTCAAAGTATTAAGATAATTTTGTATTTAAATTTTAATTTATCTCATCTGTACATTAATTATTCATTGAGAAAACCAAAGCAAGAGCATTTTTGAAGCATTAAAAGTAGAATACTGAAATAGAGAGATAAATATTTATATGACAGTGAGTGAATGATAATAAAAATAAAACATACCATAATTTTAATAAATTTTTTTAGTATTTTTTGTAACATTTTACAAATGATTATTCTTTATAATAGGATCAAATATATATATATATATAAATTATGATAGAGTGAATCATTTTATTTAGCTTATTTTTTCAGGAATACTTTCATTTTAACCCATCCCATTGACATATTATTTATTTGGTACATAATAAATTTATAAACTTTAAAAAATATCTCACATTCTTAAAATCTTAGGCTGAATCAGAAAAATAACTATATTATCCATTCATTTTGAATGACATAAAATTATCTTTTAAATTATTATTGCGTAAATCACTATATGAGAGAGTGATTTATTAAATTACTTTGTATGATGTCAACTATTATACTTTGATAAATAATTTTAAAGCTATAGAAAAATGGTAATATTTTTTTTTTTTGGGGTATATCCGCTAAAAATTAATAATATATCCTTCGATAATTAAATTATTTTACCAAAAATACTAATAATAGATAAACCGATAAAATACATCGATATGGATACAAAATTTAGGTAAAACCGATAAATTTATGTATGCCTATCGGGAAGCTAATAAAGTTGCTGATCGACAATATATCAGTACTAGATCGATCGGTTATCTTGAATGCTGTCTTATGTAACCGAGACAATTAATTTTAATAAATTTTTTTTCTTCTATTCAAGAAAAAAGAGACAAAATTTAGAGATATTTGGTACAATTTAGTAGATGTTGGCGATCTAAGTACACAAGCAACGGGATAACTATCCGGCACTTGGATAGGTTTATCCACCCCGGTATAATGAAAGGAACGAAGATTGGAATTAGAATCGGGATAAAGAAGTGGAATAGCGGAGATAATTAATTGCCTTTCGAGGTCGAGCAGGACGCCGACCCCTTCCTTTGAAACCGTCAACCCCCCTCGCCCCCCCCCCCTCTAAAAAAAGAGCCCTCTTTTTTCTTTTTCAAGTTCTCTCTCTCTATTTTTTTTATTCTTTCATATATATCTCTCTCTCCTCCTCACCCACCGCCGAGAGGATCTTTTTACGTTTTAGTCTTCTCCTATGAGCGAAGCGGCGAATTGCTTATCCTCCCCTCGCCTATCTCCTTCGAGGCCGTCGCGACGCGAAGAGCTCGAATTCGCGGATTAGTCTCCGTTCCTCTCCGCCGCCCCCTTACCTCATATACAGGCAATTCTTTCCCTCGTTTACACGATCTATTTTTCTTGTTGATTGATGTCGGGTTGGGTAGGTTTCATGCGAATCGGCTCCTCCGAGTAGAAATTAGGGTTTCCCCCCCTTCTGGGGTTGTGTTGGAGTTTTCATCGGTCGGGGGTTTTTTTTTGGGTGCATTGATGATTTTGATCGCTTTTTGATTGGGTTTTATCGTTTATTTTCCCTAATTTGAGCATGTTTAGGTTGATAGGAATGGGGGAGGTGGAGACGAGTTGCCAAGGAGATCAGGTGGTAGGAGGAGGGGAGGAATGCGAAAGCAGATCGGATTTTGAGAAGGTTAGAGTCCCGGAAGAAATCGGTAATTTTGGCAATGGCGATGGTGATCAGGCGGTGGAGAAGGATTTCTCTCCTCCACGTGATGAAAATGTTGATGACGGGGATACTGGTGATGGGTTGAAGGAGGCCAAGGAAGGGTTTTGCGGGCTTGCAATGGCTGACGAGGGAAGTGATTCTCTAATCTTGGAACAAGGGTTCTTAGTTGAGGCCTCTAATGTAGGTAATTTGGAAACATGCAGCATTGCATGGGTTGTTGATGATAGTCATGGAATTGATGGTATTGCGGAGGTTGAAAGAGGTTGCTCTCCTTGTGGCGATTATAGTGCTTCTATATGTGTTGGAGATGGGTTGAGCACATCGATTAAGCATTTGAATGAGGAAGAGAGTGGAAATTTAATAGTAGACAAGATCTTGGAAGAACATACTGATTTTCCAGGCTCATTGCCTATAAAAACATCGGGAGGAGATGGAATAGAGAATTCTTCTGGCAATGATGTTGCATTAGAAGGAAAATGTGGCGCTGAATTGTTTGCCGAACATAAATGCTGTAGTACATCTTCTGAAGTCTCTTTGAGATCAGAAGCAGATGGTCTGTTGGTAAAAGTTAGTGAAGAAACGATTGGACAGGCAGGTGAGTTTTCTTTTCCTTCTCATTGTGGAGGGTGCCTGGATGTTTGCACAAATTCTGAGGCAGTTGGGATATCTAAAAGATCTGAAAGCATGCTGGATATGGAGAAAATTGCCTCTAACTCACAGGGAGAAGAGATGCTTTGTTGTAAAAATGGAAATAAAAAGGACCATTATGATGAAGAGAACCGGTGTTCCAGTTCAGAGACCACTTGCAGTCTGGATGTAGAACATAAAGAAACTCGGGAAGAGGGATCTGAAGCCTATGGATGTGATCATCCTCGGGAAGTGGGAATTAGTATTTCTCTTAAAGAGATATCTAAGGAGGATGAACACGACAACTTTCCCACAGATAAAGAAATGAGCAGCTCAGTGCAGGTTCAACTTGATAAAGAGGCATCTTTCTGTGCAGGGGAAAAATCATCCGTTGAGCAACCAAGTCACCTAACTTCTTCTGGTGAATCAAATAACCTTCCCAACTTTTCTTTGTCATCAGAGTTGCATGAAGAAGAGACTGACACCATTAAGATATACACAACTTGCTCTAGCAACCAACCTGATTATTTAGTGCATGTCAATGGCGGAGAACTTGTTAAGCCAAAAGCTGCTGCCTTAAGCGTCTTCAGGCGTAGGAACCCTAAACGAGCTGCTTCGTCACGGAATATGCAGTCTCAAGAGAAACCTGATTATTCAAACAGAACAAGAAATTGCGTAGGAAAAGTTGGAAAAGCAGTTGACATGAGCACATCACTTTTAAGCAGCAGCAGCAAGATTCCAAATCAAGTAACAAAGAAAAGAAGCTGCTGCCTCAGAAAAGTGCCACATTCTGTTTGGGGAAGGGTTGAAAACCTAATAAATATTTTCAAACAAAACAGTGACTTTTCTGATTCTGATCCAACGTGGCCGCAAATTGAAAGATTGAAGAAACGGAAGTCTTCTGTACGTGGAAAAGGACGGCAAACTGGCGGTAGGAGTAGAAAAATAAGACTGTCAAGAACTAAATCTGCTGTTTCAATGGATTTAGTACATGTAAAGGATCAAATGCATCTGATACCTGTCTTTCCTGATGCTTCAATGCAAAAAAATGTGAGTGACTGCACACCAAATCTGAATCATCATGCAACACAGGATATTCATGTTGAGGTTGGTGAAACTGCACACACAGTGGAAGATAAATGTATGGTTGGAGTGAAGTTGCTCCAACATGATGGACAGCAGTTAGATAAGGACTTGGAGAGTTCTTTGACCCAAGAGACATCTTCAGACAACACACTTGGTGAGTGCCCTGGTTTTTCATCTAATGCAGGTTTTGAACCTTTGCTGGAAACGCTTAATGGAAGGGACTTGCTAGATCCCGGATCATCACCGGACTCTGATGTCTATCATCCAATTCAAGATGCAGCAGGTAAAGATGATTTAGAGCATCAAAGGTTACTTGTTCCTGATGTGTTGGTTGATAGTGGTCTCCATGCTACTGTGTTAACTTCCTCTCGAGACATTGTAAGTCCTGCATCTCCTTCAATGTTGGATTTGGAGTCACAAACCAACATTGAGAGAGGGAAGAATAGCAAGGAGAGTATTGAATCCAGTGATCGAGCTTGTTTCACATTGAAGAATTCTTTTAATGAAGAAAAGGTGGAAGGTCCAGAGAAAAGGAATAGACCTAGAAAATCTAAGAGTCTCAGAAGGCATTCATGCAGAAAGCAAAATGTAGCTAAAGACATACAACCGGTAAATTTACAATGTAGTAAAGTTTTCTCTAGAAAAGGTTCGAAGTTTAAGACCATCCCCACTGAACCTTCTGTTCTTGGAATGACTGAGCTTGAACACCGTGCCGAATCTACGAGACTGGAAACTTGCATGGAGACTTTGATATTGACTGAACAAGACACTGTGAAGAGACAGTCCAATGATGGAACACTTGGTGAATCTTTCCCAACTGCTAAAATTGAAGGGGTTCCTAGAAGTATCAAAAAGAAGGTGAATAAAGGCAGATCAGGGAATATTGATCCATCAAGGCGCAAAAGACAGTATGCTCATCGAAAAACAATGGGACAAACACGGGATTTGGGCAATAGGAGAAAAACCAAGGGAAAAGGTCAGTTGCCTGTTGCTTGCCAAGGAGGCAGTGGAAGCTTAAGCTCCTCTTCTGAAATAGGCACTAAGTTGGCATTGACTGGATCAAATGAACCAAGCAGTGAGTTGCATCACAATATCTTTACCTTCAATTATGCAAATATTGCTCATCACTCATGCTGCTTTTCTGAGCTTGGGACTTCAGATAATTTATTACTTGATAAGGATAGAGATGTTTCAAATATATAGGTAACCTTAATGCTGGAAGAGAAATTTTATTGCTATTGTAGGGGATGAAGTACTTCTTGGTGAAAATGCGTGTGGCTTGAAGGGGCATGCTTTACCACAGCGGGTTGCATGGGTGCGCTGTGATGCTTGTCACAAATGGCGTTGCATACCAGCTTCACTAGCAGATATCATTGATGAGACAAACTGCAGATGGTACAAATTTTCAATTGCATTTCTGTGTCTTATTAACATTCTTGTGATCCCTATTCCCTAACATTCTGCACTAGAGTAAATTTGATGATAGTTAAGTTCCATCCAGGTTAACTGACAAATATATATCAATGTTAAGCTGATAGTGCTTTTGATTCTCCTGTGATTCTTTATGCTCTTGGGTTTATGCTATTAAATTATGGTTTTGTGTTTCTGTGGCTGTGACACACTTGTTCACCATGACGCGTGATACCTTAGTTCATGTTATGCCTCGGGAGCGTCAGTTTTACTGGGATTGCCATATGTGTTTCTAACTGTCCTACACTAAGTATTGTATCTAAAAGTACATGTCTGTACAATTTTTTCTTGCCATTAGTTTATAGGTTTGAAATAATTGATTGGATTATAACTATATCAGCCTAACCTATATGTGTATCTTATCTGAGTATTCTTGTTACTTTCTCCTTTACTTTGTACTCTTTTAATCCTTGGCTTGTTCGATAAGAACAAATAAGGCACATTAGAGGGATTTAGATCTAAACATTTTGTAATCCACTTTTGGAGTCTTCATTTGTAACTAGTGCTCCACGACATCTTCTTGTCCTTCTCTGTGGTGCATTTTCCCTTGACTTATTTTCTTATTTCTGCTTGTTTTGAAGGACTTGCAAGGACAATGCAGACAAGGAATTTGCTAACTGCTTGATACCTCAAGAGAAGACAAATGCAGAGATTAATGCAGAGTTGGAACTGTCAGATGCTTCTTGTGATGAAGACTCTTGCAGCATGCAAACTAATTTTAAAGGAATCAAAACTTCAACCATATCAAGTATGTAACTGCTTATCCCTTTGCAAGATGTTTATTAGAAAGTGAAAAAAAACATATTCCACTCACTTTTCTCCTTTCATGTTGATCTCATCTATCTTATTTTCATTTCGGTCCATCTTACATCTGTTTTTGCAGCTTCACAGCCAGCCTCTTGGACTCATATTAAGTCAAACTTGTTTCTTCATCGTGGCCGCAAAACTCAGACTATTGATGAGGTTTGGGCTGATCTATTGTTCTTTTGCTTGAGTGGCTCTTTTGTACCCCATTGATTGCATGTCAGCAATAATATATGGTTTTGACTCCTCATTTCTTGTTAAATAGTAAAAGCATGCAAGTTCAAGAGAAATATGCTTTCTCCAACTCATTCTTTTTCCTCCTTTATAATGGCTGTCTCTTCAAACAAGTAGATCATGGTTTGCCACTGCAAGCCTCCTGAAGATGGCGGTTTTGGTTGTGGAGATGAATGCTTGAACCGGATGCTTAACATAGAGTGCGTTAAAGGAACGTGTCCGTGTGGGGCTCTCTGTTCAAATCAACAGGTCATTACCTTTTTTTTTAAAATTTGTTTGTAACTCTTGACTATTTTCATTTCTTGTGCTTCATTTAATTATGAATGCAAAACTTGAATACAGTTCCAGCAACGGAATTATGCAAAATTCAAGTGGTTTCGTTGTGGAAAGAAAGGACATGGGCTTCAATTGCTAGAAGATGTATCTCGGGGCCAGTTTCTCATTGAATATGTTGGGGAGGTGAAGTACATTTGTTTTTAGTAATGTCCATGGTTTGGTGTTTTGTACTCTTATCTCTATAAAATGGAATTTATATAGGCAAGATTTGTGGCAACTTGGAAGTACATGATATGCTTATCTTTTTCATTATATTCTTTAGTGCATGTCTGATTGTCTTTTGCACCATCACTACTACATGTAGTGAGTGAGATGCTTGTGAAGCTTTATACTGTTACCTTATTTTGAAAAATGAGAAAAAGAGAAGTCAAGTGTTCAGCTTTTGAATTGCTCTAATTACAGGTTCTTGATATACCTACTTATGAATCCCGACAAAGATACTATGCATCTAGAGGTCAGAAGCATTTCTACTTTATGACGCTGAATGGTGGTGAGGTTTGGCCTATTCCATCTTTGCTATGCTTTACCTTTCTTCCTGATACCTTTTGTTTGTTCCTTTATATGCTCTTTAAAAATAAGTGGAATATTCTGGCTATGGTCGTTTAATACTCATGTAGATGTTGTAAACAGCAGTAGTGTTTCATCCAGTGGATTAATCTTCTTCGTAACTGTGATTGAATTTTGAGCGGACAACTGAAGCTAATCGAGTTTCAGTTTTCTGCCGATCTTTGCAAATAGTTCTTTGATTATTTGCATACTCCTTAGGACTAAATTGCTTTTTCCGAGCCAATATTGTGAAAGTTTCACAAAAGATGAAGTCCCTTAAAGGATGACTCTAGGGAAAAGGACAAAACATTGAGTTGGCAATTCCTTTACCGAAGAGGAAATTATGGGAGTAGTTCTTATAAAGGAATGCTGACAAATCATCAGTCCACATGAAATTTTAGATATTTATTCTAAAGTAATTGATCAATCAATGATGTACAAATATGTTCTTGTAGGTTCGCTATGCTAGACACATCTGATATTGACAAACTTCTATTGGAATGCTTGTATTTTTCTTGGTTTGGGAGTGATGGTCTTTATTGGTCATACTTGTTTTCTAGCACAGAAGATGTCAGTATTTATTGATACTCTGTATTACTGGAATAATGGAATTTACATCTGAATTTTCAAGTGAGCTTATCTTGTTGGTGAATTCTTTATAGTTTATGTTGCAGGGTTCTAGTACTTCTCACTTCTAAGCTATCTATGGTTTTGTTGGAAAGTTTCTTCTACAAGATTTCCTTGCTTGTATTCTTGTTGTTTTCATTACCATTCTGTGTTAATAACTTTCTTATTTTCCATTTAAATCAGGTGATAGATGCATGTGCTAAAGGAAATTTAGGGCGTTTTATCAATCATAGCTGTGATCCTAATTGTCGTACAGAGAAGGTGAAATTTGGCTTTAATTGATCTCTTATTTGCAGTTGTGCTCCATTTATCTGGAGCTTGCATAAATATAATTTTATTAGCATGCACTTTTAAGCTTCCATGATTGTCTGAAATGTTGCAAAATAACAAGTAAACATGATGGATAGTGATGATCTTATTATCGATGTTCGTTCTTTCATAAGCCAATTTTAGCTTACAAATATAAAGTGTGCTGCAACAATTTGCAGTCAATTGGCCTGTCAGTTATGTTGTTGCAGGAAGTCCCATCTAATTATCTAAAAATGCTATCTAGATAATAAACAGGCATGTTCATAGCTAGTCATTTTATCTCTGGGTGTTTTGCAGGCAGTAAAAGCATAAAGCTTTCTTAACTCACATGTGAATATTTGTCCGCAATTGGAATTTTATCACTTATTCTTGTTTGTTCTTGTAGATTCATCAATTGATTGGATGCATTTGATAATAATTTAAAGTTTATTTGCTTATCTTAACCTAGTTACAATTATCTATGTTTATTTACTGTTATCTTGACCTTTTAATTAATTTTTATCAAAACAGTGGATGGTAAACGGAGAAGTCTGCATTGGATTATTTGCAATGAGGGAAATCAAGAAGGTAATGCCGTAACGGTTTGGAAACCCTTGTAATGTTTGTTGCTTATTGGATTTTATTGAAACTTACCATTTATTTGGTATTAAAAATTTAAAAGTCTGATATTCTTTATGTGTTGCATTCCTTACTCTTTTTAACTATGTGAAATGTCAAATCTGTGAAATGAAGGGGTTGGCTAGTTGCTAGTTGGTTTTGTAGCTTTAAGTTGAAGCCAGGTCTAGCATCCAGTGAAATTGAAACAAAGAAAAATTTCTGAGTTAATTGCAGTATATTTTTTGTCATTAAGGATATGGGAGAGAGATTCTGCTTCCTACTAACCAGTACTTTGATCCCTCACATTCCTGCCGAGTTTTGAGGTGATGATTTCTTACCAATTCATTCTCATTTAAGATATTGAGCCCTCAGTTTAATGTGCAAATACATAGACAATAAGTTTATAGCTACCTTATACAACAAGAGTTGTTTCTGATCATTCCCGCCAAATAATTTTGTGACTTATTGCTAAAAGGAAGAAGATTAGAGCCATCAAAAACCCAATATTCTTTGAGTCCACAATTAAAGCTGATATGGACACTGCTTTTACACAGACAAACCAGAGATTTAGTTTATAATTACTTACCAGTTTTTGGTGGTCCTAATCATGTTCGCTAGCTCTCATTGCACATAGGCTTCTCTACGTAGAACCTGCAGTGAATGATTCTAGAATAATCTATTCTGAGTTTGCTAGAATTGATCAATTTTATAGCCATTGCAATTAAGGTTTATTAATTCTGTCGATAATTTCATCTTTTGGAACGATTAGACAAATATCATGAATTCATGAGTGGTTTATGTCTTTTTTCCTTGATCTCTGATATGCTTATGAGGTAGATGGTTTTGTTACTTTACTTTAATTCGTATTTCTTGTAGTTTAAGTACCAGAAATATAAACAGAGTTTCTTTTGATGGCTGCATCTATACAAATATCTTAGAAGTTTCAAGTAGCTTGCATTTTAATCTGTTGAGATCAATCTTCTTCTTCTATCAAATGAAATTTTTGTTTATGTTTTATATAGTTCATTATTTGAACTTGAATGAAAAATATTTTGCTATTGTGAGCTTCTTTAAAATTTGCTTTTTAAAGTTCACTGCGGGGTCATCTGTCTTTTTAACTTTTTGCCCTCCTTTTGTGGCCTATATTTTTGTTTTAGTGCATGCTTATTTCCTGTTGTATAACTAGCAAGCATTTTGTCTTTCAGGGTGAAGAGGTTACATTTGATTACAATTATGTGCGCGTATTTGGTGCTGCTGCCAAAAAATGTGTTTGTGGTTCTTCTGAATGTCGGGGCTATATTGGAGGAGATCCATCTAGTACTGAAGTTATTGTTCAAGGTGATTCAGATGAAGAATATCTTGAACCTCTGATGGTTGATGAAGATTATGAAAAGAAGCTTGATATGGTTGAGACTGTTGCTGATTTTATCGACCCTAAGATTTTGAAACATGTAACTTCCATCCGAAAGGAAAAGAGTTTAGACAAGTGCTCTTCTCAAATTCCACATAGTGAGGCTCGCCGACAAGCCCAAGACACTTTATGTAGGCCTTTATCTGATGCTAGTAGATTGGACCATCCTCTTCAAGCACCAGTTCCAATGAAAACTGAAGATGTCACTTGCAGTCCTATCCAGGAAACAGAGTTATTTGAAAAATCCTTGCAGAGCTTGGATAGTACAAGTTTCAAATCCACTATTGCCAGCCCTGTACAGAATGTTCAACTGGCGGAGCTTTCTGTACAAACTTCAAATCCTGCTGACTCGACACTTGGCACTGCTCCACATAGAAATACTTTGACATCCCGTCCCAGTGATGATAAACAAAGTAGATCAAAACGTGATCCACTTAAAAAATCGCCACCTTCTAGTGCTACAACAAAGAAGGGCCTGTCAAATTCAAAAATTATGGAACCTCATAGGTCCCAAAAGTTGTTACCTGGTGCTGGTAGTGGGCAATTTGAGGGAGGTAAGAATAATATCATGTCAGGACTGTTGTGTAAGCTCAAACTGGAATAACTTGTTAACATGCCTCACCTTTTATGTACAGTTGAAGAGAAACTTAATGAGTTGTTGGATGTGGATGGGGGTATTAGCAAGCGGAAAGTAAGTATACTTATCTAAGATTGGCAATACTCAATTCTGTCTTGATTTTTTTATACTTTTGAATTTACTTTTTAGTCTTTTACTAGTATATGTATTGTTATGTTAATTGGTGTGGACAGGTATACTGTTTTGATATTCTAGACTCCTAGTGTTGATGTGGATTGACTTACTTTTTTATACTTTGTCAGCTACTATTTCATCTTTAGTGTTTTCGATCAAGTTGGATCTATATTTATTATCATTAGTTCTTTCATAATTCTGTGGAGTGGGTATCAAATTTTACTTGTCTAGCATCCTTTTAGTTCTTTATCTGTGCAGCAAGAATTGTACGGACAAAAGCCATCTCTACTGTAATCATAACTTAGGGTTCACCGAGTTGTTTCAATCTATTGATTGACTGCTGAATTTTCCATATATTTGCTTTGAAGAGCTGTTTAGCATATAGTCATAACCTTCCTTTGTGGTTGCTTTTGCAAATTTGATGTCAATGTTAGTTTCCATGGATATTGAAGTTCTGCATAGTTCAGTAATCTGCAGGTTCCAAAATAAAAGAAGCCTTGTTTTGCCCCACCAGCTATCTTATTTTTTGCTTATAGTTTGTCTAATTCCATGTGAGTTGTGACAGTATTTAAGAAACAATTTGGTACATAGGGGCTAAGGGGGCTTGTAACACTCATGACTGCTGGCATCATGAGGCTTGAGCTCAAGGCAAGCCTCTAAGATATATTGGTGTTTGCATTAGCATGAGACTTTGATTGGTTGGTAGCATATTGATGACTTGCTTTTGCTTCGGTAATGGGCTTAGATGTTATCAATGGTGGCCAAGAAACGCAGCTTAGTTGGAAGGCCTTGAAACCTATATTGGCCTTCTTTGTAACTGCCATGACCTTGTATTTTAGCAAAATGCTTATGACCTATGTCCTGGCAGTGCTATGCATATAAGAGTTATATCTGACAGTATTGTTATTCTCTCTGTGAGCTGCCTTTTATAGTTGAAAAATCTTAGTATATATACCGTTATCCTTGTCTCAGAAACATCTTCCTTTTCTATTCATATCTCATTTTTCATTTAGCTAAACATTGTTTTTTGAGCAGGATGCTGCAAAAGGATATTTGAAGCTTCTGTTTGTGACTGCAGCAGAAGGCGATAATGTTGGGGGTGCATCCCAAAGGTTGTATGGAGGTCCCTGAATGTATTTTGCAGGGCAATGTTTTATTTTGTTTCTTCCATATATTTCTGATGATGCTTTTCTCTCTTTTAGCACAAGAGATCTTTCATTGATTCTTGACGCACTTCTGAAAACGAAATCTCGTACTGTTTTGGTGGATATAATTAACAAAAATGGTAGGTGGATGTTCTCTTATACTTGTAACTCACATTTTTGTATTTTTAGGAGAAATTAGATGACATGACTACATTATGAATGTTGATTCTTTTTGCATTATGCAGGCTTGCAAATGCTGCATAATATAATGAAGCAGAATAGGAGCAATTTCCACAGAATTCCTATAATACGAAAGCTTCTTAAGGTTAGGCTCTTGTAGTTTTGATCTGTAAACCTCGATAGACCTACATCGTTTTATCTTGGTATCTGTTTGCATTTCAAATTACATGGACTGTATCTTACAAGGAACTGATCGGTTGATTTTGATAATAATCAAATCCAGAATTTGAGACTTTCTAAACCCACTAGCTTCACAGAGTTACGATTTTTTCCCTCTTGAATTTTTTTTTTGACTGCAACTTTATGGAAGCTAGTGATGCTCTCAATATGTTCAGTGTACAAGTTCCATGGTCCTCATGGCTAGATGGATGCCTCCCTAGTTCCTCTTGCTTTCACTTTTTTTGAAAAATTTAATGAACCATGACAGATTTCAGGATCAGCAGGTACACACTATGTTATTTGTTTTTTTCTTCTTCTTCTTCTTTTTTTTTTCTCTATTGAAGTATCACCAAAGTAAGAATTGCCGTGTTGGTCGGCACGTTCGCTGCCGACTAGCACAACCCCATGTCGGACCGTGTCATGTTAACAGGTATATCTCCATCGGGCAACACCCATCAATGTAATTTTGCTAGATTTGTCTTTTGTGAATCATTCTACTTTATATCTAACATTTTGGTATTAGATCTATGACAAATACTTTTCAAGATGTAGGATTTAAAGGGGAAACTTGATTTGCCCCAAATCTTGAAAATTTTAAAATTAATATTAAATTCATTCAAATTGAGTCAAATTTGGTGTAGTAATATTGTAGATCAATTCCATATGACTATATGAGTGATTTCAATCCAAAATTTTAAATTTTGAGCTGAAATTTCAACATAATTAGAAATTATTTGATAATATTATTTTTTTCCAAATTATTAAACTTTTATTAATTAATGAATGTGTTCAATCATATTATATGTTTGAATCATATTTCTACTTGACTATTGCTATATCTTCAACAAAATAAGTCATCCACATTATTATTTTAGTATAAAAAACTTTAATGTAGGCTAGTAGATATATTTGAACCTGAAACATGTAAAAAAACTCTAAAAAATGTATTATAGATGTGCCAGTAGACACGGGCGTGTTGAGCCATACGAGGCATGCCGATAGGGTATTGCCGTGACATGTGCTACTGGCTTGACAATCACTAAAGTTTTAAGCATCTTTTCTATTTTACTATTTGCTTAATTATTTAACAGTGGCAGTTTTTGGTCAACTTTTGTCTTTGAAGTGTTTAAAAGAGATTTGATGATGCTAAATCCGTTGGAAAGATTTTTTTGTTCATATAGTATCGTCTCATCCATAGCTAATTGAAACACATCTTTGACTACTGTTGTTTATCAGTCCGTGTTGACCTCCTAGGCCAATTGAGGGTTCAGTGTTCCTTGCTAAAGACAATTGTAACAACCTTTAGTCTTTCAATTTCTTCTTCCAATCCTGTTAGTTTAGTTAAATTGCTAATTCTTATGGTTAAATTGTTTCTATGGGATCTTTCATTTGCCTGATGATTGCAATGCATTTCATAAGCTGACATACTTCTCAGCGTGAATGTTTGACTACATAATATGACATCTTGTGTTTGCCTTTATGATTAGCTAGTTTTCTCTTTTCTTCTAATTGGATGATCTCCTTTTCTATCTTCACGATCCTTTTCTATCTTCACGATTGAAGTTTTTGATTTCCTTGATTTTTTTGGTAGGTTCAATTAATTTGATGAACCTGTGGAGCTAAATTTGCTGGATTTGATTTTACTTCACTTACATATTCCTGAATTAGCTTTACACCTCTTGATACTAGTGTTTTCGGGTAAGAAAATATTTTCTTGTCCACTTATTAAGAAAACATTTCCTTTTCTTGTAGGTCTTGGAGTTTCTTGCACTAAAGGGGATCCTCACGCCGGAACACATAACTAGAGGCCCTCCATGTAGTGGCATGGAAAGGTTAGAAAGTTGTTGAAAAGAAAGCCCCCTTTTCTCCCTCCTATGCTCAAATTTGCTTTACCAAATTTAAATTCGTTTTTATTGAGTTATGTGGGATCACAATTTTAATGTGTTGGACGGTTGAATTGTTGTCACTAACTAGAACTAGTTTCTGCATCAAGTCTTATTATCTACCTATAGCCTCAGACTAGTGCAACATGCAATATGCAGAGAGTCCTCAACTTTATGTAATTGTTCGAGTTATGTGATCTATCTTGTTTTTTACTTTTATGATTTGTCCTGCATTTAAAAGGTAGGTTAGACAATTCATGGCATGTGTTATTGGGTGGCCAACTGAAACCGGTACTGATTTTGGTTGGAGTATTGATTATGCGAACCTGGCAAATCCATTTAATTAGTGGCCTGCCTATTGTCAGATGTTGATCTGGATGGGGATAACGATTGGTTTGTCTGACATGATTACAAGATTTGGCTTAATTCTAAATTAACAGAGCAATAAAGATAAATATTTACATGGTCACATTATCATCGAAGACTTTACCCTACAGCACTGTTTCAGCTAGAGCACCACTCAGATTCTAAGACTTAAAAAAAGTTAATCAGAATTTTATGACTAATAGTCAGCCTGTGCCATCAATTTTCTATACATTGGTGTTGAGTTCTTGACCAGAGTGAAATTAAGCTATAGGATTTGCCATAAAGGCTAGAAAGGATGGTTGATAGAGAATATATCTCCTTAGTATCAAGGGTCATATGCATTCTGTTAGGAATCGAAGGTCTCTGTGACATGTTACTGGGATCTAAACAATTTTCTCCTTGAGCTTCTGCTTGTTGTTGATCAGGAATAGTGCTCTCTGTTAGGCTATGTAAATTGATACAGTTTTTGCCTTCTCATCGCTTTGTAAAATTTTAATTTGATATGCTGGATTCTATCTGCAGCTTCAAGGATTCAATATTGAGTTTGACTAGGCATAACGACATTCAGGTAATGACCTTTCTAGTGCTAAGCACGTTTTTTCTTGAGTAGAAGTGTAAAACCATCATTTGTTATTTGCTTAATGGATATTCATAGATATATCTTGCTTATCGCATCTATTTTCTTGCTATTCTTTTTTTCTATCTTCATATATTTGTTTTTAAAAGAAAAAACTTCACATATTTGTTCCTTGAACCAGTAATAGTTTTGACATTGTGCTAATGTACATAAGGAGAAAAGTATGCCTTGTCATGTCTATCAAAGATAATCTTTACCATGCCGACTAGATGTTAATGACACCACTAAATTTAGTATAACTCTAAAAGTAGGGCTGTCAAAATAATTGAGCAGGCTCAAGCTCGACTCAAGATCGACTCGGTAAGGCTCAATAAAGCTCAGCTTGATAGTGAGCCAATTCAAGCTTGATTAACAAGCTCAAAACTAATTTCGAGCCAAGCTTGATCATGAGGTGACTTGATCAAGCCTAGCTCGATAATGCTCGATAATGATATAATATTTAATAATATATAATATATAATATATATGACTAATATGATTTTTTAGATCAAGAGCTAAAGGCTCATAATATCAATATTAGTTACCTTCACTATTGAATTAGGCATTATTTGATATTTCAAGTTTAATTTGGGTCTCAGTCAAGCTTGATTAGGCTTGATTTAGGTTTGAATTGATTCAAGCTTAAAATTGCTTAATGATTGGCTCGTTCAGGCTCGAGCTTGAAATTGGCTCGAATTGAGATTATTTTAATTCAAACTTGATTATATAATTAGGCTTGAAATTCATTTTGATTCTAGCTTGGTTAGAGCTCAGCTGTACACCCCTACTCAAAAGATGGTTAGCATCCCCTAATGTAAACCCTTATTTATGTTTTGTAGTTCCAACTCCAAGTTGGAATGAGAGGGGATTTAACCACGTTTAACTCTTGAATTAGGTAATTATCAAATGACCCCTAAAAGTAAAGACAACAAACATTTTTCTAAAAGCATTAGGGCATTATTTATATTTAGCCTCAATCCCCCCTCCTTATTCATATTTTATAACCGAACACCTCCTTATCCGGGTCTATGATTTATACTCTCTATCCTAGTTATTGCAAACAAAAATATGTATGGATAAAAAATGAGTATAATACTATCCATGAATTACCTTATTCTTCAACCAAACAAGGCTGTGTTTAGAGTGTTTTCACCTAAATAATTCCCTCCCTTCCAATAAGTATTTCTCAGACTTTAAATTCTGAAGCATAAACTTCAATTTCACCTGTATCATTTGTAACCTAGTCACTCTTTCTTTTCCCTTATATTATTACTTGTTTGAAGTGACCAGATTAATCTTTGGAATGCATATACAGGTTCATCAGATTGCTCGTAACTTCCGAGACAAATGGATCCCTCGTACCATAAGAAGAGTTGAGCCTTCAGACAGAGATGATGCCCAGTTAGATTCACAACGTTCCTACTGCAATTGGTTTCAACCATCAATGGTCAAAAGCCGATATGGCCAGGGTACAAGAGATTCTGATGCCATTATATGTGTTAATGGATCAGCTTATGAACCAATATCCTCAGGTTCAACAGAAGTACCTGCAGGGACTTCTTCAGATCCAAGTCATCAGGTCTCCACTTCTGTGCCCTGGAGTGATAAGAATAAGAATTCCACAAGTGGGACGAGAATAAGGAAACGTAAAAGCCGATGGGACCAGCCATCAGATGTTACAAACCAATGTTCACTTAGTTTGTCATCTTCTGAAGACCAATCTGTAGGAAGCACAAAGCTGAGGAGGCATGCAGAACTCACTTCTCTGACTGAAGTTCTAAGAGAGTCAAAAGAGAGGGAGGAAAATAGCTCTTGTAATCAAGATGCTGGTGTGGGAGATTTGATTGAGAATATCAACGATGAGGTGCCACCTGGATTTGGGTCTTCCCTACAGGTTCCTTCAGGACCTTCTTCAGCTGCCTTTGAAGTTACTATGGGTTGTCTCCAGGAAAGATACCTCCCTCAATTGTCTATATCATATGGCATTCCTGTGGCCCTTGTTCAGCAGTTTGGAACGCCTAAAGTTGAAGAAGGAAACCTCTGCAATCCAAATTGGAAAATTGCTCCTAGCATACCATTCAATATTTTTCCACCTTTACCTCCGTATCCACGCAGGGAACCCAATCCTGCAACTTCTTCACAAACATCTTCTGGCGGTAGTGTGGTCTCTCAGGATATGAGGCAAAAACAGCAAGGAAACCCAAATTGTGTTGCACCTATCAGAGGAGTTTTAACTGCATCAAGAGAAAGGTCTGTAGATAAATGTGAACGAGAGGTTAAGGACTTCCGGACTGGTGAGAGAGCACACTTGCCTTCCAACAGGTCAGCAAGGAGGTATGATCGAGAATATAGAGGGAACAATCAGAAGTTTCACAGATGTTGGTCCCCGTGGCCTCGAGAAGGTAGTGATTGAGGTTTCAATGGTAGAAACTGATCTTGTTTAGGTATAGTGAATTTGAGCAGGGATATGTTTTAGTTCCTGTTTCCAGAAGGTGTAAGCAAAAATGATGCTAGTTCTATCTCTTTGACAAGCACACCATAACTGATATCATCATTTGATTAATTGAAAAGATAGAGCAGAAGCAGCAAATAGGTGCTTCTGTCTGTGATTCTTTTACAAGTGGATATCTGTCACTTAATTATTAACTGTTTCTCTGCTTAAATTAGTAAACTTAATGCAAAAAGATGATTCAGATTGAATCTTTTACAGGCTATGCTAACGTCTTTTTCCCTCTTGTGAATTCTCCAAGTGAGTACATGATGAGTGTAGTAGCTAGCCTCTGAACCTTCAGATTGCCTTTGCACCTGTGTTTTCTTGATTCTGTCCCTGATTGAAATTGCGATGGTTACCAAGGTTTCCTTTTATGTTGATTTATGAGCTTATAATTTTGAGATATCAACTGCTTTTCCATCTAGTGCAAAATTACTTTCATCTGCAGCCGGTTTCTTCACACTTATGGTGTCATACTGGGTTTCATTGTCGTTAGACATGCACATGCAGATTAATCCATCACTGCTCAGGATAAGTCATCTGCACCATCTTTATACTTGTATACGCATCCTAGAATCAATTTTTTCCCATTTGTATGTGGCTGTTGATTCCTGAAAGGTACAAAAAGGTGTCCCTATAGGTTTTTGCAGTCTGGCTTAACTGAATTTGCTTTTTACTAGCAGAGAGTCGAGGATGGTTTAAGCCATATTCTTAATTCATGTAAGATAAGACTTCTGATATTTCATTGTGAATTTTAAATTATCCGATTTGATACTCTCTCCTGCATATTTGACTCATAATTTCCTTTTTGTTGTAGGTGTCCTCCCTTGGCTTGTATATGGTGTAGTATCCATCCGTCCAATTCTCAGGTAACTGAAGCAAGTGGCTATACTGAAAATATTATTGTTCGCACTGTGTTTGGTTTAAGAAAATACGCAGGTAAATTTTTTTTTTTTTCTTTTATTGTATGCGCCTGCATTTCTTGGAGGAAAGTATACTGATATGTTCATGTTACTCATAAATGTAGTCAAGCACAGTCATGGATACGACACAATACATACACGGGGATATGATACACCTTTCACAAAATAAGACGACACGTTTAGAATAGAGCAAAATAAATAAATAAAAATATTGTATATATAATTGATACATTTGAAGAAATATTTTTCTAACTTAATAGTATAAAGACACGATATGGATAAATTATTCACAAGAGAAAAACAAAGTATGCACAGTGGCAAAAACAATAATATGCTAATATGTGATAATATAATTTAATTTTATGACAATAAATATACGAACTTGTGATTGCTGCACTACATTTTTGCAGTATATGCAGGAAATTTCTGCAATAGATAATTTCTATTATGAAGTTTTGTATCATATGAAAAATCTTATGTCTATAACATGTCTTGAGAGTGTCCAAAAGTGGCGCAACTTATTCTAATATAATTTTTAAATATTGAATATTATTTAGAAGTGTTTGACACAATGACACCTGTCCAACGAGTCCTTAATCGATGCACAACTGCTTGCAGTTCGTGTATATCAGAAATGCATGCTGTCTCTCAAATCTTCTCATTAATAGGTGGATGAGTCAAGGCCTTAATGCAGTATAGATCTCATTGTTCATCGATACCACAACTCTGCATTCTAGGAGTCTGCTTTCAAATATAATCAGGCGTCACGAATAAATATACTTCTTACATTTCTTATCATGTTAGTTTTCTTTTAGCAGAAATTCAAATTTGGTTTCATAGTTTTACTACGTGCTGCCTACATTAAGTTTAACACAGGTTAGGAACTATAAGGGAACTGATTTATTGTGTACTTGAGCAGATAGTCTTGTTTGTTCTTTATTTAAGTTATGAATTCCTTAACAGGGAACTAAAATGTTACTTACCCTTGATAAATTCCATCCAATTTTATGATTAGCCAGTATTAATTAATTTGATGTAAACAACAAGATCAACATGTCATGCCCATGATTTGCCTCAAGCTGATTAGGGCATAAGAGTAACTAAATGGTTTATAATGGAGAAATAGAGAAAATCGTATACTTGTCAAATTGACTGGAATTTCTTTTGGTATTTGTGCTTTTATAGGTATCAATCTACATATCCATAAAGCAACAAATTCCTTGCTTTCTTGAGGAAAAGCCATGATTTCTTGCTCGGATTTCTTAGTATTGAAGGATGAATGAATGCAAGCATCATCCTTTTTCCTGGCAAGCTGTGTCAGACAATGATAGGAAGCACTACAATGCTTGTCTACCTGCCTTATCCATCAACAAGTGAGGGTAAAAACTTGAATGAGTTTTGGACTATTTTAAATCAATTAAAATTTTCTATCACATGTCTAATTCACATTGAAACTTAAATATAATACTAAATGAGTTACAAAATTGTTGGCAAAGTTAATGATTTCTAAATATAAGTTGCTGGCTAGGTTTAATAATGACTAAGATTTCATATAAATTGTTGATCAATCAATCATTTGTATTTGGAAGTCACTAAATCAAAGAAAAAACTTATATGGAAATATTTTTCCTCACATCTAGTAATATTTTTAGTGGTATTTAAATCTTTATATAAGTCAGCTCACCCAGTCAGCATTTATATTTAGAATTCACTATTTTTAATTACTTAGTATCTATTTAAAACTTAAAGTATACTAAATATAAAATAAATATATTTAGGAGAGTTAATTTGGTCAAAAAACTCCCTTTGAATCCTTTTAACCCTGGCTACTCTGACAGCATGAGCATAAAGGTTCGTCAAATCACTGGGTTACTGTCCTTATGAGTGTAACAGTAGATCATATTCTTTGGGGAAGATAAAATAGGACCATCTGCTGCTCTGCATGTAGTAGTATCTTTCATTGTACTTGCAGCATGACAGGAAATTTGACTGCATTGCTATGAACAGTTCAATCTACAAGAGACTCTAAATCACAAGACATCTCCAATGCAGATTTTTTTTAAAATTTTTTATTTTATTTTTCATATATTTGTGCTTTCCCTGTGGGATATTTATGAATATGAATTTGATTCAACGTGTTTTCTTTTCTTGTTGTTGAAGAGAACTCAGACGAGATAGCACTACAATAAAAAACATGACTTCCAAGATTCATCATCCCTTCTGAATGCTTGCAAAGAATTAGATATATATATATGGTAAAATGACTTAGTGCTTGAACACAACCCAAGTCTCTTAAATAATTTGAGCACTTTTTCATTAAAGTTATCTTACTTTCTGCAATAAGGTAAGAGATGTCTTGTCAAAGAGATATTTATGCCCTCTAAACCTGAGATTCATGCTGCAATGTGATGTCAAAGAGCAGCTAGACATTTAGGCATAATATTGCGTAGTTTTAGAAGGCAAAGGAATCCCTTTTTGGGCCATCTGTAAAGGCACAAGCCTCACAGGGTGACAGGGTGCTGCTATCAGCTATGCAAAGGTGACAACTTTGTAACAATTGAGAACTGAAGCCTTGTTAATTGGAACTTCATTAATTATATGCAACAAGTTGATAAAACTAAAAAAACCATCTTAGAAATTTTTGATATTTTCCCCCTCACAGTCAAAGAACTTGCAGCATGCCCTGAAACCCATCAGAATATGCTAGTACCAGGTCTAGGCATCAATATATGAGTTTGAACAGTAAGCAAAACATCTGATCCAATGATCGACAATCAAAAATCTAGTGTAATTCATCCCCAGATACCATGAACCGGAGAGAAGTTTTCAATGTACAAAGAACATTACACATTATTTCATTCTTTCACGGACAAATACAGGAAAAGCTCATGGAAACTTTGCACGCTTGTACATGACCAAAGATCATTCATTCTAAACAAAAAGGATGCACGCTCCTTGAAAGAAGAAGGTCTAGAAATTAAGAAGATAGAAGGTCTGAAATAGCCAGTCAACCTGACCTTATTTGAATTTCGAACCGAGCCCATCAAGGAAATTTTGTTTCTCAACAGATTTCTACCTTCAAAAATGTCGGTGGAATCGTCTCCTTACCATCTTCGGTCTTCAAGGCAAACCTTATACTACACATATACACCACTGTACAATCTGGTCCACAGCTTCATCTCACCCAAAGGAACTGCCACTATGAATCAAGTTTAATACCTTCTGAACAATTTTCTAATCAATAGAAAAAACACGGTCTTATAAAGTGTTTGGTTCTTCCTCCATCCTGAGAAATACTTTCCAATCACCACTTTGTAGCTAGGTCTGTGCTTCACCAAATTATAGTACTCCATAATCTTGGGCCTGCAAATGATATACTCCTCTTCAAGATCGAGCAGTGTTATGCGCACCAGCACCGGAATGAACATCGAGTCCGCCAGAGTGAACTCTTCACCGGCAAGGTATGTCGTCTGATACAGCTGTTTCTCTGCATCATCAAGTAGTCTGCTCAGTTTTTCTTCGCTCTGCTTCACAGTATCAAGATCCTTCAACTTGTCTTCTGTCTCATAAGCCTCTCGAAGTTTAATGTGGTACACACTGGCCAGATCAGGAGCTTCAGCCATCCGAGCAATTATCACTCGCCGAATGAATTTGGAAACGAACATCCGGTACTTTGTTGGAATGTGAGACAGGGTGAACCACTTGGGGTTCCAATTCTCAACTTTTTGGATCCAATCCAGAACTTCCCTACTGATAGGAGCATCTTCACCGCTCAAAGAGACTGTGAGTCTGTCTATATACCTATATATTACGGATGAATCCATGTCAAACTGTACAGTATCAAATAACATTGATGTAGAAACAAAGAATGAGATAAATTTTCGTTTGCACTAAAAATAATAATAATCTTAAACGATGACATACTGGATAATGTCGATCGTGCTGAAAATGATGTGAGATCCATTTTGGAAAACAGGAAGTTTAGCCGATGGATTCATGCGAAAGAATGAAGCATCCATGTTTTTCCCTGTCAAAGGATTAAGATGGTATGATGTATAATCAATACCCTTCTCTTCCAATGCTAACCGCACTTTCTGGCTGTTCATCGAGTAAGGATGGTGGTAGAGCTGCATTACTGCATCAAGATTCAAATATCATATTACCTTCAATTTTTCAAAAAACTTAAATGATCTGGAAGATGGTATACAAATTAGATTTGTGAAAGTGACTATCAAATATTGCACCAGGTCAAAGATAGCAAACTCATACAAGTGCACTCTCACTCTCTCAGATACAAATTGCAACTCCAGAGAGCCAAAACCAATGATGCATCATTTGATTTAACAGGTAAAACTCTGCCATTTGTTGTTCAAAAAGATTTTTCACTTATAACTAGAGAAAAACTGCAACCACAAAATCAATCTTTTGGTAAAGGGAGATAATAAGTATATAATATCTAATTAAAGAAGATGGGCAATTATTCTTTTTCTTAAGATAAATAAAGACTGACCAATATCTACAGTCTAAGATCACTACAAATGGATTGAGTACTAGTCTAAAATAAACTATCTTTGTTTATCTGATGACAAGACTTCATTTTCAAAGCCATCATATTTAAAGGATTTAAGAACAAGGGAACACCCCTCTATATAATCGATCAGAGGGAAGTCTCTGATGTAATATACTCATGCAAAATTTTCGCACATATTCTGCAGTAATTCATTCACACGCAGTCAACAAGACCACCAAGCGATTGTGAAAAGGAATTGATCTTAAAGAACATGGAACAAGTGACAGAAATATGGAATAATCCAATAGTAAGGCTTTACAATTATCCTTGAGAAATTAACACCAAAATCAAAGATCAGACATAACCAAAATCAGACTGTGGTTATTAGTTTGTTAATCCGTCAAATCCAAAACCTCAAGCTTTTGATTATACCAACTCGAAAAATCTAATAACTTGATTCATAACCATCAAACCATCCAATTCTGTATGTTTTATGACAAAACTCAGAACTCTGATCGATTCAAGACTGGGTGGGTTACCGTATACGTAATCTCCCCGAGTTAATCCCCCCCAAAAGGACGTTTCTTGGACGTAAGAATCGATACGATCGAGCTAAAACAATCAGGAAAAAAACCCAAAATTCGAGAAGAGGAGAGCGAGCGAGCGCAATACCTGGATCAAATGGGAGCGGAGCAGCGAGAGGGCCGAGATTCGCCTTTGTGATGATTCGGGAAAGTGTTTATCTGTAAAGCAGTGACCTTTTCTTTTTCCTCCTATATATTTCCTTTCATTCTGGGAAATGCTTCACATCTCTCTCTCTCTCTCTATCTCTTTCTCTCTGGTTTTATTGTATGGTAGGTATGGAATAACACCAAAGGAGACTTTCCTTTTAGAGAGAGAAAGGAAGTGGAAGGTCAATGAGACGGTTTTCACACGACCAGGTGATGTGGGCATGGATGTAACTGCCACAATTAATGGTTATTTAGGGCGGCTAATGGGTTTGAGTTTAGCCTAATTAAATTTGGATTTGTCATTCTGTCAACCGGTTTAACTCGTTTATGATCGATCCGTTAATATGTTCATGACATGATAATCCGTTTATAATATGATAAAAAATTTATTTGTTTATAGCCCGAAAAGATTTGTTTATAACTCAAGACCCAAATATTTTATTTCATGGTTATTAAGGGCGGATTTGAGATTAGTCATCCGAGATCTGTCTAATTAATAATCGAATCATATTTGTGTTTAGTACCTCAACCGACTTAACCCTAATCCGTTAACATAAGTAACTCATCTATCGTTCACGTAGGATTAGGCTTTATTGACTAAATTGGAGATCATTTTAATTATAATAATTAAAAAAATTAGTGACAATTATAACATTATTAAAATTTTAGTAACAATTATATAATTTATTTAGATACGAATACTGATAGCAAACTTAATTATTATATTCCCTATGTATATATATATCAATGAATCAATTCAATCTTTTCCTTCTCCAATTGCAACCACCATCTGGAACAATCCCCAGCTCTTTTAATGGCCTTATTTTTCTGTTATTAAATAAGTATGATGCAATTAAGCATATAGTTAAAGTTGCTAAGTTTCTTGCTGTATATTGGCATCTCCAATTCCCCAGAACGAATTGATTACTCCAAGATTGTTCACAGATCTAAAGATGGTGCCTCGTAGCTATCAAAGTTTTGATCTTTGTATTGGGATGGAGCTAAAGTTGGGAGGCTTTCCTTCATAATTACTCTGTTCTCCTCTGTTTCTTTTATGACTACTAGTATAAGGATTTGGAAGCAAAATTTGGGAGGCTTTCATTCATAAAAACTCTGTTCTCCTCTGTTTCTTTTGTTGACTAGCATAAGGATTTGGAAGCTTTCTTTCCCATATATTGGATGGTATAGAGTTTAGGGCTGCTCATGAGGCCCAAAGCCCACCAGAAGCCTGCCCAAAATTTTTGGTCAACAATTCAGCTTGACTAAAGATTTAACCTGACTCGAGCCCGACCGGAGAATTATTCGATTCGGTATCGGGATTAGCCTTCTTCAGCCTGAGTCGAAACCTACATTAGTAGATGCATTTTAGGAGATATTTTAATTTCCTACAAGTAAATGTCATTGAAGAACTTAGCCAGCATTATGATTGAGTTTAAGTTTTTATTTTTGTTCTTAAATCAGTTTAGTTATCAAGCATGCATTAAATGGAAGATCCAAGAAAGCCTTCATTTTAAATGTACATAAGTATCATCTTCATCATGTTTGACTTTAAGAAGTTAATTCTCTAAATATTTTATTGTAATGATATATATATATACCCTGACCTCATACTCATGCAAATATATTCTTTGAGACATTTCTTTTCATGCATTGCTGACTATTTTTAGTTCTTTACCTTCTTTTTTCTACACTTGGACTCAATTTTCCCTCATTATGCTAAGAAACCTCTCCCTTGCTGAAGAATTTCTAATAGAGGTGAATCATATAGTTCAAAGAAGGTAAAGCAATGGTGGACAAAAGGATCATCAACTTTATATATAGTCAACATTTTTGCCTTTAATTATTTTATAGACAAATGTAGTGAATCTTTTACCCCAGGAGGATCTAGAGAAAACCTATATAAAGAGTTGCACATTATTTTCTTTGTTACTCACCAAGGGGTCATTAACTTTGTAATATTCTATGGAGAGTCTTTGATGAATACACTTTGCATCAAAAATAAGTAAAAAAAATAACAATATTACATCGAAAGCATTCTCATACTCCGGATATGATCCAGTCTTACCTAATTAGGAAAGAAAATAACACAATCATAGAAAACTCAGGCACAAGGAATTATGCGGAAAATTCTCCGATAGAAAAATAATATCACCTACTTATGTAAATTATTAGAACAAACCACGAGCATTCACCTCAAATCTCATAAATAATCTATAGCTCTATAGAGTCCAAAGTCCAAACTACAATCAACTATATCTTCGCTGTACAATGATTCTAAATTATTTCAAACACATCTAAGAGATTTTTTTTATAACCGGTTATCCATCAATGCTCCTGTGCTCATCTTATAGCGTCCGTTCTATAAATTTTCAGATTTAACTCGATATCTAATCATATATATATATATATATATATATTATTTTTGTGTAAATTTCTTTTATGAATATTGGGATGGAACTTGACCTGATAATAGTCTATTATACTGTTTGCAGATTCCAGACACAAGATTGGGTTAGTTGTGGCAGGTAATCTGTAGACTTGTATGCTTGCCACCCTACATGCATGGGCTGTAGCCAATTTGGAGCAAAATCACTTTGCCCCAAAAGTTAAAAAGAAATGATATCATTTAGGTCAAAAGATCCCACTCTAAAGCAAATCTACCAAACCTATCCATTTTCTACTCCATATCTCTTTTTGCATATCATTTGGTAGACACAGGAGAACTCTTAAAGTGATGACAAGAAAGTATAAAAACTCTTCAAGGAAAACAAAAGTTTGGTTTAAGAAAATATCAACCCTTGATTAGAGGAAAACAAAGGTTAAACAACAAAAGATCTCCAAGAGTTTGCCAGTGGGATAGAAACCATAGAAAGATCTCTCTCCAGATAGTTTTATTTTCATGTATATCTTTCTGAACATGAGTGATTTTTAATATGATTATCCTTTAATTTACTTTTTACTTTGTTTGAAAGAGAGATTATAGATCAAAAGGAGCAGATAATGGCTCCTGATTTGCCTGCCAGTCAACAACATATGATTATCCTCTAAGTTACTTTCTGATATCTATGAGTTAATCAATTAAAAATACAAAAAGTGATACAGATATTAATTTTATATGCTTAACATCTTTATAGCTTTCATAAGTATAGTTTTTATTGAGCAACTACATACGATGATATGATTAAGTAGCAGAAAAGTGAGAAGGGAATGGGTGTGACTCGGCTTAATTAGTGGATGAAAAGCGTGGGATGATCACAATGATCGTATGGGCTCGAGAGCAGAAGAGTTGACCACGGCGGCGGCCGGAGTAAACTTGCACCGGTACGTACACTTTAAGAAGAGATAGAGGAGAGAGAGAGGAGGAAGGGAGAAGAATGAAAGAGATAGATTTTGAGAGCACTTCCACTTCCACTCCCATTTCCACTTTCACTTCCACTATAATAAGATAACATCACATGCATCCCATCAGATTGAAGTCTTCCAAAGTGGCTCCTCGTGATCATTTTGGAAGAGCCTTTTCTTGATCCCAATCATATATATATATATATATATATATATATATATATATATATATATATATATATATATATATCTTCTCTTCCATGTGTGGCACTCTTCCCTTCCCTTTAGCACCTGTTCATATTGCCCATCTCCATCCTCTACTACATCATCTCTTTTCAATTTTTTTTTTCTTTATATATATCCCACATTTGATTTTAGGGGATATTTTGAAAATAAAAGAATAAATAACTAAAATACTCCTCAACAAAAATTGTCTACTAAAGAGGGAATTGATGGTACTTATAGTAGAGGTGAATGATCTAAATGAGCTGAGGTTGAGAGCGTCGTCATAGATTTAACTTTTTCGATCGAGGTTTGAATCTTATGAATTTATACTTGGTATTATGATCATTATGTTTATATAGTTAAAGTTAACTTATCTATATAGTTATTTTTTTAATAATAAGCGGAGTTACATTAGTAATTTTTGAGGTAATAAAAATAAAATATATGAGTCGACTGATAAAAGACCACTACGAGTTGACTATTAATGATAATAAAAATAGGCAATGGTAATTCACAATTTTTGATTAAGGTTGTTAATTAATGACTTCATTGTTTTGTCATCTAGATCTATTAATTTAAAAACCTTTATTGTATTTATTATCTAATATGATATCAGAGCCTGTGTGAAAGTCATAGTACCAAAGTATCTAAATTAAAGTGCTTATGGACTACTTTTCTCTTGCTTGGAGATTGTGCATATTGACTTAATTAGATTTCATGACTAATTTCATTCATTTAGCAAAGAAACAATGACTAGTCATTGAATCTTGAAGGATGATCAATTACGAAAACTAAGAAAACTGATGATGCAGACAGTCTTGTATGTTAGGAAGTAAGTTTTCCTACCAATTCTTCTTGTTGTTTAAAGGTTTTGATCAACATTGATGTAGCTTGATGTGAGAAATCTTGAAGGTCACAAAGAGTTTTCCCTTGCTCAACTTCCTTTCTCCAAATTCCTTTCTTCCTCTCTCTTTCCAAAAAGGAATTTGAGTACTGTCTTGAAGTCATGGAAACAACTTGCTTCAGTAATGGAGTCAATAATAAACCAGCATTCATATTCTGCAATGTTGAAACAAACATCTCTTTCATTCATATTGTAGTAATGCTAAATGTAACAATTACTCTTCATCTCCACCTCACCATTTTTTTTGTCACCATTATGTATATATATTTTCCAAGATTGATGAATGATAATGTTTGTATTCCAAATTTATGTTCTTATTCTAATTCTTGGTAACAGCCAAACGAAAGCAGTGGTCCATGATTCCTTATTCAGAAATAATCCAAGCAGATCAAGCTCATCAAACTTTTTGACTAATATTCCCCTTCCCCAGTTTTCTCTTCCTCCAGATTACAACCACCCTCTTGAACAATCCTTCAGATGCTGACCAAATCTTCAGTATTAGAGTGATGGCTTTCTTTTGCAGCTTTCTTAGACCATTTTGTTTGGCTAGTTTGGACTCTCTTATCTTATCAGATAACACTAATGATGTTGATAACTAACTATATAAATATATGCTTAATGATTAATTAATCAATCAATCTCTTCCATCCTATAAAACATGAAAACTATGCATAAGATTAAGGTAATATATATATATATATATATATAGTTTGTGATTATCCATCTTGTTCTTGCTGATGAATATGAATCACATGGGATAAACACAACCAATTAAGTGCTCCCTTTACCTCTCAAGTTGGCAATTTAGGTCACTTGCAACTCATTGATTAAACACCAAGAACTTTTGAACAAGTGCTAGAATAAGCATTCTTTTTTTTTTGGCTTCTTGATAAACTTCGAGATCATGCATGCATGCATGCATGCATTCATGACATGCACGCACTACTGAGGTTACTTAATTTTTGGATGTTGAGAAACTACAGCACTCGACAATCTTATTGAGCAAGTATTCGCTTAAAAAGGAGAGCAATAATAGAGTAAGTAGATAACAAGGCACATCTAGGGAAAGTTGGCATCGAGATTAATATTCTCTTATCTAGTATTTGGGCGCATAATGTATACAGTCTTATTCTCATTGTTAAAGACGTTAAGTTGTTTTCATGATTTAGTATGCGATGACGAATCTTACTGTCACACCAAGCGACACCGTCTGAATCAGGATAATCGAACCCTAGAAATCAAAAAAGTAGTAGTTGAATAAGAAATAGAAGAGGAAATTATCATCCGTCATCGCTCTCGCGGCGCCGGTTCTTTGCATGCTTGCATTAAAATACCTTCTCTTGACATGGATGTATCTTGTGGAACTTTAGACTTAAATCTAGACCCCTCCATGCCTACAATGTTGAATCTAAAGCACGAAAGTAGGTTTTGACTTCATTTATGGACCCATATTGGGTCCACAACATTGGACCAAAATGGATTTGATTCAGCAAAGTTGTTAAAAAATTATGGACAAGATATTGTTCATATAATGTCTTCTCATTTTCCTCATGTTGATGTATACACTACTTGACATCTAACCACATTCCTGACTGAGTTCTGGATCATATATATAAAACTAATATCTCACCCTTCAATTCAAATTTCTTTTGACTAATGCCTAAACTATGACATCCTCTTAAGTTATATGACTACTAGACATTGCCTAATTCTATGACCTTCTTAAGCTGATGACCTATTAGTATATATAGCTTGAAATTTAATTAAAAGAAGCCCTACTAGGATTTTGACACAAGACAAGTAGTTATAGATAGTATCATGTTCAACATTTTAACAAGGTAATTTTATCACTTTTAAGTTAAACTCACTAGTTTTTGTGCTCAATCTGTAAACAAATTTATATCTAAAAGAAGAGGATAAATTATAGATTATCCTATATTTTTTAGTCTAATTTTAATATATACTTCAAATTTAAGTACTTAACCCCTACACGGCATACACCAAGTTGCAATTATTATTCATTTTAGTCGTTAATAGGAGTTTGAAAGACTTAATTATCTCCGGAGAATATAATCTATTTTAATTTAGCAACTTAGTTATGAAGAATATATTGATTCTTGTTAGTTTTGGATGAAAAAGTTTAGCAATTGCAATTTGGTCTAGACTGCAAGGAATCATATGCTTAACTTTGAAGTACTGAGAATTTAAATTTAAATTTAAATTTAAATCCTCGTTGCTATTTACTTTGTTACTTGCAGGAAATTTAGTTTAAAATGCCAAGAATGCCATATAAGATAACCTACACCAGGCGTTTAATCTAGCTCTGTCAATAGGGGTGAAAACTAGTCGGATTAACTCCGACCCGACCCGCTATCCGACCCGACTCGGATCGGATTCGGATAAAAAAATTTTATTCGATTCGGATACGAATAGAAGTTTTGAAAAAAATTCGGATACGGATTCGGATACGGGTCGGATATATTTTTCGGATTCGGATACGGATATCGGATATCCGTTTACCCGCATATTTTTTTTAAATGATTTACAGTTTTTAGTTTTCTTATTTAAATAGTAAATATTAATATTGTTACTAATAATACTTTGTATATTATTTATAGAGATTAATTTCTCTAATTTTATATATTTGACATACGAAAAAATTATTTATTGTAAAACTCTTAATAATTTTATGTTAATTATATCTAAATAAAATATTATAATTATTTTAAATTCAATTAATATCTGTTTAAGATCCGATCCTTTATTCGAAAATTATCCGTATCCGTTTAGTTAGGATATGGTTTTAAATTTTACTATCCGTCTAATATCCGTATCCGGACTGATAATATGGATCCGAATATGGGTTGAGCACTATCCGATCCGTATCCGATCCGTTTTCACCCCTATCTATTAAGCTTGAATTGAAAATAATTTTGAGCATAGTTTTATAATTAATTTTGAATTAAAATTATTTTAATTTGAATTAATTTTGAGCTCGAGCCTAAATGAGCATATCAATAAATAATTTTAAGTCTTAATCAATTTTAGCCTAATTTTGAGTTTGAACGAGCTCGATTTAGACTTTGAATCAAACTAAAAAAAATTCTAACTTAATTATAAAAATATAAATATTACAAAAATATAAACTAATAAAAATATCCGAAAAGATATGATAGGATCATAATCCAGAACTCAACTTTACAATATCATGGTACATAAACAATTAATCCACTTAAACAAATCTTAGAACATTATATATATAGTCATTTTGAGACTTACCGAGGATTAAGTTTTGCTCAAAATTATTTTCGAGCATATTTTGAAGATTAAACTCGGCTCAACTTATTTTTAACTCGAGCTAGCTCGATTATTTTGATAGCCTTACCGGTGACAGACTTTGTACAATTTACTATCTAGTGTAGGGGTGGCAAAAGTACTCAACCCGATAATCGTAACGTTGTAATCTAACTTCTAAACGAGTTTACATTTAATCTAAAGTAAATGGTTCAACCTATCTAAGTCGATTATTAAATGGGTTATATTCATGTTTGTTACCTCAATCTATTTATAACCTGGACCCGCCAACTCATTTACGACGTAGAATGATCGAAATAAATTCATATAAATTTAAATAACTTGTGCCGCCTAATAATCCGTTTATGACCGGTGTAATCTATTTAATAAATACGTTTGCATTCATTTAAGGAAATTTTGACACATTTAATAAATAGGTCATATTTCATGTTTGCATTATCATGACTCAATTCGACTTCGGCAAACTCGACCCAATTGCCAACTCTAATCTAGTGCTCCCCTAATGATGGGATAGTGATCAAATAGTTAAAGGAGCCCATTTTATATGCATGACCTCATGTTGGAATCTTTCGAATCTCAACGAACATCGGTTTAACTAGGGCACCATTAAATTTCCCACTTCCCTTAAAAAAAATAATGGAAATTTTTACTCCAAGGAATGCTAAAAGGGGAGACAAAAAGAAAAGTGTAGCACATTTGGCGTTCCTCGTCATCCCACGTGTACATATG
This sequence comes from Typha angustifolia, assembly GCF_048772165.1. Taxonomy (NCBI): domain Eukaryota; kingdom Viridiplantae; phylum Streptophyta; class Magnoliopsida; order Poales; family Typhaceae; genus Typha; species Typha angustifolia. The sequence goes on from NC_133250.1 coordinate 1,005,352, forward strand.
TCTATATTACACATAATGGAGATGTTAATAATAACTTACTCTAATCCATCATTATTAGCGAAAAGTCACCTACAAACCCTAATTAATGTCCCAACTTAAAGAACATATTAGGGTTCTTTCTTTCTCTTCCTCAGTCTTTGGAATCAAAAGCAAGTGACGCAATAACTTATCCGATTAATTAGCAAGTGCATGGTAATTAAGCTTCTCTAATGATGGAACAAGCCAATTAACAAAGGTGGTCGATTCCATCACTTTCTCCAAACCCTAGATGCTTCCATTTATATTATTCATCCTTTTTTTCTACACCTCTGCTTTATTACTAATTTCGAAGCTAATAATTGTAAAGAACAAGGATAATTGTTTTGAGAACCTTGACCACCAAATTAATTCAGGATCATTCATAGTGCTTTCATTGATTATTAGATATGATTTTATAAGATTGTGATAAGTTATTAATGTTTAAGTGGATTTAATTAATTTTTTTTTCAGATTACTAATTGTTGTTAATGGTGTAGATTTAATTTGGGTTCACTTTTTTTTTTCTCTCCATTTTATATGCCTAAAATTAATTTTATAAATGTAATTAGTAGCTTTAAAAACAAAATCAAAACAACTACCAAATATTTTGTAAGTATTAGTGCACAAGAATTAATTCTTTTCTTTTTAATAAAAAAATAATATTATATAAACTTTCACATATAAAATCAAAGGAATATATTATTTTTGTTATTATTCACACCCAATTATATGAATAGTTTCTCATCTAATCTTTTCATTTTATTTTTAATGACTCAAATATATTCTTAGTTAACTTTCCCGTACCATAACGGCAACTATCTAAAACTAAAATACCCTTAGTTTAATCTTCGATATTAAGATTATTTTAACTCATTTATATAGAAACTAACGCTTATTAAGAAAAAACTAAGTCCAAAATAATTTTGAGACAAATATTTATATAGTAAATTATGAATAATATACATTTAAGAGTAGTTGAGCTCGAGGGGCGCCGAAGCAGGTAGGGTTTCGTTTAAAGTGAAACTCGGTTAATATTAAAAAAAATTATTAATTTTTTTTTTGTTAGGTTAGACTTCCCCATCTTAAAATAAAATAAAAAATTTAAAAAAAAATAGCTGAATGAAAACATTAATTTAGAAGAAAAATTTGAGGCCTCCCTTTAGTTCCACTTGATCCTTTCTTTCCTACTTGGTTTCATAGTTGAATGAGAGATATGAAGACTTGATTCCATCGTTGACTCCTGTTAGGGTCGTCAGAGAGAGAGACCTCCGCGTTGACTTGAACATGATGTCTAAAAAGGCAAAATTAGGTCAGGTTTTTTCCTCCTGCCTTCTACACCTCACAAATCATAAAAATCTAATATTAAAAATACCTTTAATTATTAATCACTAAAAACATGCTTATATAATTCCTCGCTAAATTATAGATGAGAATAAAATAGTCACAATAAACTCGAATCGCGCTCAAGAATATCAGTTGTACATTTTTACAATATTCGCTAGTGCTTCTTTACTCATCTCATAATCGTGCCTTTTAGTACTCGCTCGTCTTGTTTCCTCCTGGCCCTTCTATTTGTATTCTATAAAGCTCTATTAGAATATTATTTAATAAAAAGAATGATTTTTACAAATCATAATCTATAGTTTGTTTATTTTGTAATTCGCATCTCGTCTTTGGAATATTTATAACGCCACCCCTCATTTTTTCTATAATGTTTATTTAACACCTAACATTACTTTAGCTAACGGACATTAACTATGTTTATATGGTTTATATGGCTCTAGTTCAAAGATTACTAAAATACTCTTATAAGGTCCTGATCTAACTTAAATTCTCACAAAATCTTTTTCCTCAAACTAAACCCTACCCCACAAACTTAAAATATCAAACCCTACAACCCTACAGGAACCCCCCCAAAATCCCTGCGATGTATAAACCTCAGAAGCTTCCTCCAACTTCACCACCTAATTTTCTCATCTCTAAGTTGAAACCCTATTTTTCTCCATCTTTCCCAAAATTTTCTTCATTTCACTCTCTGTCTTTGAGGTCGCAAGCAACAAAGCCAGCTTGGTGTTTAGGGAGCTCTAAGATCTCCACGACTTGGAGTTTGGAAGCTCTGAGGACGGCTTGACATTTAGACGATGTTCTTCATAGTTTGGAAAAAAAGCAATAAGTTATGGATGTTCGAGGTATAAATAAAATTAGAGATGAGTATACAGATAATTTAGGAATATTATAAATTACATAGTGGATTATAACAGAATATTCTTTTTTATTATGGTTAAATTAAGTTTACTCAAGGTGTTAAAATAAATATCATAGGAAAAAGGAGTGGTAGCGTCATAAAATCCTAAAAGACGAAGTACGAATAATAAAATAAGTAAAATATAAAGTGTAATTTATAAAAAATTCTTTAAAAAAAAAAACTAATTTCTTCTGCGTTTATATGCACCTAAAGCTATAGATCTTTCTTAATTTGATAAAAAAGTGGCTCTCATAATTGAATAAATTAGTCTTGGCCACTGAGTGTGAACAGCCTTTTCCCCCACCTTTCTATATATAGAGGTTATCTCAGCTCTTCTATCGTCCATCCCTCGTCTCTCTACTCTTTCTACTCTCCTCCCTGCTTAAAGTATCGTAGTAGTCCAGGATTGGTGGGTAGCTGGGCTAATAACTTTAATACTTGAAAACGAATCCAAACTTTAATTGCTTATTTCTTTTCGATCATTACTAGTCGATACATATATAAAGAAATTTCTTCCTCTGAGTTGTTTGTTGGGCAACAATGGTGGAGAACGGCAGCTCCAAGTACTACCAGCAGAATGGTTACCCGGCCATGGAGGTCTCTCTCGAGCATGGCGCCTCGAAATGCTTCGACGACGATGGTAGACTCAAGAGAACGGGTAAAGAGCAAGGCCTTCGTGCTTCCTGGTCATCAAAGTTTCCATCTTTGTGTCCGATTTGAGCTAAAGTTGGAGTCTTTTGATTCAGGTACGGTTTGGACGGCCAGCGCGCATATCATCACTGCGGTGATCGGCTCCGGCGTGCTCTCGCTGGCTTGGGCGATAGCTCAGCTCGGGTGGGTCGCCGGCCCGGCCGTCATGTTTCTCTTCTCCTTCGTGATCTACTACACTTCGGCTCTTCTCTCTGACTGCTACCGGTCCGGCGATCCGAGCACCGGAAAGCGCAACTACACGTACATGGACGCAGTCCATGCCAATCTCGGTGTGTTCCCAACTATCCCACATCAAATAAAAAAAAAAAAGATGAGATCGTTTTATTTCTATTTTTATTTTTTTACTACAACTATCAATCTAATTTCTCTGACATCAAAACGAGCAGGTGGGCTCAAGGTGAAGCTTTGTGGATTCATCCAGTACGCGAATCTCTTCGGAGTAGCCATTGGATACACCATCGCTGCTTCTATTAGCATGCTGTAAGCTAGTGGCGTTCGAACACTAATCTCAAGTTCACTGCTCTTCTTTATTTGAGTAAAAAAGTGTAGTGTTTTAATTCGTTTGGTTTTGGGTTGGAGCAGGGCGATTAGGAGATCAAATTGCTTCCACGAGAAAGGCCACAAGAACCCATGCCGCATGTCGAGCAATCCATACATGATCTTGTTCGGTGTGATCGAGATCGTCTTCTCGCAAATCCCCGACTTCGATCAGATCTGGTGGTTGTCCATCGTCGCCGCCGTGATGTCGATCACGTACTCCTCCATCGGCCTCGCCCTCGGCATCGTCCAAGTCATCGGTATACTCAACTCCTTAATTAGCTCAGAAGAGCTACTTCTTCTTCTTCTTCTTCTTCTTAGAATGATCACGTAGTGATTACTCTGTTTTCCTCTGTTTCTTTTATAGCCAATAAGAGCATCAAGGGAAGCCTCACCGGGATCAGTATCGGCGCCGTTACAGAGACCCAGAAGATTTGGCGCAGTCTTCAAGCCTTTGGCGACATCGCCTTTGCCTACTCCTACTCCATCATCCTCATCGAGATCCAGGTAAATTAGCGAGTCGCTTTGATTGGATACGTACAACAGTTGTGATCTACGAGCTGATGATTTTTTTATTATTATTTTTTTAAAAATATCTCAGGATACGATAAAAGCTCCGCCGCCGTCGGAAGCGAAGGTGATGAAGAGGGCGACGCTCATCAGCGTGGTGGTGACGACGATCTTCTACATGCTGTGTGGCTGCATGGGATACGCCGCCTTCGGCGACGACGCCCCCGGAAACCTCCTCACCGGCTTCGGTTTCTACAACCCCTACTGGCTCCTCGACATCGCCAACGCGGCCATCGTCATCCACCTCATCGGGGCATACCAGGTCTTCTGCCAGCCGATCTTCGCCTTCGTCGAGAAGTGGGCCCTCGCCGCCTTCCCGGAATCCACCCTCATCACTAGGGTGATCACGATCCCAATCGCCCCAAACAAAACCTACAACCTCAACCTCTTCCGGCTCGTATGGCGGTCGGCTTTCGTCGTGCTGACGACGGTCATCTCCATGCTCCTTCCCTTCTTCAACGACGTCGTCGGCCTCCTCGGCGCCCTCGGCTTCTGGCCCCTCACCGTCTACTTCCCGGTGGAGATGTACATTGCTCAGAAGAGAATACCCAAGTGGAGCACCAGGTGGGTGTGCCTCCAAATGCTTAGCCTCGCCTGCCTCGCCATCTCCATCGCTGCCGCCATCGGCTCCATCGCCGGAGTCATCTCCGACCTCAAAGTTTACCGGCCGTTCGAATCTAGCTACTGAATCAAAACTTGTTACATTCTACTATTACCACCACTGTCCTAGTATTACAACTAACAACAACAACAGCTGTTGTTACCGTTGTCGTTGTCATCGTCGTCGTCGTCGTTGTTGTTATTATCATTATTATTATTCAGATGTTTTGGGTGGGGGTGGGGGTGGGGGTGATCCAAGTAGAAGCAATAAGAAGGATCAGACGAATGAATACAAGAATAGATGTTTTTGTTTTCATTTTGATCAGGAACAGACCAAATGCGTTTTATGTTTGGCAAAGTTCGGATTCAATCGAGGTCTCGTCTCGGCCACTCCTGTAGCTTTCGAAGATGCGTGGGGGGGTTCATCTAGGAAAAGGAAAAAGTTGGGGGGTCAAAAGGCAAAAAAGGGATGGCTGTGAGAAGGCTCGGATCCCGGAGTGGATCATTGCCCAATGGTGGTGGGCGGTCCACGGGGGGAGAGATTCTTGGGACAAAAAGCGGATCGCCTGCAGTCCCAAATGCATCAAGTGGTGGGTGTTTTTAATGATAGGCAGCTTTTGTTCGGGAGACCAACCAGAGGCTGCCAAATAATGGGATGTGCTGGAAATTCCTGCAGTTGGGTCCCAAACACGGTGGGTCGGATTTCCTTTTTTGTTGATAGAATCCGTGTAGGACCGGATCCTGCCTTCTAAGGTAGTTTCCGAAAGTAAAATTTTAAGTTATTTTATTACACTTGACACGTGGATGATGGATAGTTGGGAGCGGAGCAGTCAGCAGAGCGTTTCGTTAACGCATATTAATGGTTTTTCTCATTAAAAGAAAGGTTTTTTTTGTATTTATACCCCTAAAAAATCTCTTATTTGCTCTTATACCCTTCTAAAGTTTGTATTGGCAATTTGACATCTATACCCTTTATAACCTTCCTTATTTGCATTCATGTCCTTACTGTTATCATAAGTTAACTGACTGTTAAATAAAGAATGAATTAATATTAAAAAGACATAAATATCTTGTTTTAGTATAATTAAATAAAAAAGGCAAGTACCTCATTACCCTTTCAAATTTTATAATCCTAATCTAACGGCTATAATAACTAATTTTTGTGTGTCGAAACGAATGCCTGCCAGTTTTTAGTTTTTCGGTATCTGTTCCAACACCACATTTTTTAATAAAAAAATACATATTAGTGTGCGCTTAACTATTTTTATTCCATTAGATATGACTGTGATAGATATAATTAGACCTTAATTATAAAAAATATCACTTGATACCGTATAGTTTAAACTTGATCCTTTATTTTTATAAGAGATAGGTTTTAATTTAAATTTGATTCTTATCAACTTTTAGTTTAAATCAATCTTTAAGTAATGTCCTATATATATATGATGAGGTTATAACTTTCGAAGAGAGCAATTAACTAGCTTATGTTAGAAGTATTCGTATGGACCATGTAGTTATATAAAGTTTAAATGAAGCATGGAACATTAATTCCATGATCAACTTTTATGAGCGAAAATTGTTATATGATTGATTAATCTAAAAGCTTAAGTTATTAGATAACATCACATCATTTAAGATGAATCAACATTCAAATATCTTTCGTGTCTCTCAAAGGTACAAGAAATTGTTTGTGTTACAACAACAGAATGTAAGATGGAAGAAGAGATTATTCTTTGAAACATATTGGCAAGGAAATCCACAGATGAAAGATACAAAACAAGCACTTGATTTACTCACAAGCCAAAGAACTTACCATATGTAGGAGGACTGAGAGTAGAGAGAGTTGCGATCACTTAAGCTCTTCTTCCTGGAGAATATATCTCCAACCAGAGGAATGATAGGCTTCTTCTTTTGCACTTTCCTCATCCTTGTTCCATTAAATTCATTCCTCATCTCTCCATTAATTTTAAGTGCCTGAGCCAGAGAAGGCAAGTACTCGAAATTTGCCGCCATGTCTTTACTCTCCTCTTGCCATCGGTAACTTCGAACTTTATCGGGATTCTCTTCGATTTGCATACTGATCTCTGCTGCTTTTTCTGCCTCAAACTCTGCCAATTTAGACAAGCACTTGTTAAGTTGAGCATTCAGACTTGCCACTGCTAATTCCATCTCAGACTCCCTCTTCTTCAGAACAGTAAGTTCTTGCCTCATTCCTGCTACTTCTGCTTCCAACTTCTTCAAAGAGTTGAGAGTTGTGAGATCATCTTCTCTGTCTTGATTGAACACTGAAGAGGAGTAGGAAGGCGGCGAAGCTGATGCAGAATTCGGAGGCTTTGGAGATGGCGATGAATAAATTTGCACTGGCTTCATAGGTTGATCTAGTTTGACATTTGAGTTGGTCTTCTGATAAGAAGGCTCACCTGCTAGAAAGAGCTCACCGAAGACTGCAACCGCCTCTTTCACCGACCGGAATGGACGAGCAGTATCCACCTCTACTCTCTCCATAACCATTATACCAATGGAGCAGACAGATCAAAGATAAGTTCATATAAGATGTTATGGTGATAATGAGGTTGGTTTCTTTGCTTCTACTTCAAATGCAGACAGGTAAAATACTGCCATTGTTTCAAGTAGAAGTAAGTTTCTAACAGAAAGAAGGGACTTCTCACCTAAGTCCAGTGAGAATGCACTTAATGTTGAAGAGTGCAAAGTAGGAAACATGAACGGATGCCTAGTGGCTCAAATCACTCATGTTTTGTTACAGAAGACCCAGCTAAAAAGGGAATTGCAAATCACAAGTTCTTTCTGGCCAATCCTTGATACCACTGAAATGAGTATAGCTGCTGTCTTTTGTCCTCAATCTGAAAAGAAGAAAAAAGACACAAAGAATCATTTGCACTATTATGCAAGTACTTATTCCCTCAATTATTCTGAAAGATCTCCTTGGTTACAAATACAGAGATTATGCTGCTCTACTATATTTTGGTTGGTAGTCTTCATTTGAATATCTATTGGTAAAGCACTAAATTTTCACTTTAATTATTCCTTGTCACATCAAATATTTTTGTATATCTTCGACATCGATATGCAGACAGAGCAGCATCTTATTATATTGCACGATCCTAAATAATTCTCAATCGAGCTGATATTCACAAATATCATGTGGCAGTAATAGTAGTAACAGTAACTGCAGAGCCTATACAGTATAACAAATGTATGGTCTAAAGATTTATTAGTACTCTTCTGCTGCTAAACAAGAGTGCTTACATTGACAAGAATAAAATCATACCTCAGAAGATTGCTGAAAAGATCTCCAATAGCACAAAACCTGTTATAAGAATAACTGCATTTACATGATTAGTAGATGATGGCTTAGGGAAATATCTTAACAAACTTCAGCGAAACTATCATCTGTGTTATGCTGTTCCACCTAAATACCATGGTAGTACGACTATGACTGAGAACTTTGCACTTGCAAATAGTTGCGTAATGAGATCTTGCAAATCTTAACTAAGACAACATTTTTGTTAAACAAAAACTAAAATAACCTTTAGAACTACAAAAGCACTGATTGTAAAAACTGCTCCTATGCTATTATAATTCCATGTTTTAGACTATCAAATCTCCTTGGTTTAGTACAGAGACCCAGAGAGCAGTAATTAAGCTAATCCAGTAAATTTTATGAAAAATACAAAAGTAGATTTTAGTGTTTCTACAAAACTGAGATCTCTTCCCTCCAACCACCATTTCTGGAATACATTCTTGAACAAGCTGGAAAGGAGATTTGTTTTTTGTCATACTATTATACAAGGATCTGGGATATATAAACAATGCAACAAGAGCATGCAACTTGTCATCTATTGTCAACACAAAGCTTCAGCATGGCTTCATGTCAAACTCTCTCCAAAAAAGAGAAACATTTTCCTTCTGTTTTGCTAGTTCACTATCATCATTTTGCATTGACTAGCATCCTTAACACATTTCGCATCTTAGGCCTTGCCGCTGGAGAGAAACAGACACATGCCAGCGCAATCTTCAAAACTGACAGCATCTGACTGCGAACAGCTGGAGATGTTTTAGGAATTCTGGAATCAAGTATTTGCTCTATTTCATCTAGCCTAGCTGAATAACTGAGTACCCAGTTGGCTAAGTCAATGCCCTCACTGATTGGTTGTCGTCCAGTCAGCAACTCCAGCAAGATAACACCAAAGCTGTAGACATTGCCGGCCATTGTCAACTTCATAGTGTATGCATACTCTGGACCATAAAACAATGACAAGCTGTATCAGTATGGCAAAGTTCACTTCTTCAATGCATATTAAATAGATAAACTTTATTTTAACATTACACAACATCATATATCAAGATAAAGAAGAAAACAAAATGTGTCTCCTGGGAAAATAACTATTTCTCAGTTCCTATCCTGGATCATGTTGTTCTCACATTTAAGTGTGTGTGCATCATGTACAACTGTCATACCTTTGGTGCAGCTTGCTCAACTAAGAAATTTTCTTGGTGCAAAAGGCTATACAGATACCAGAAACTATGAGAAAACACACAGTATCTTAACGCAGAAATAGCAATGTATGGTAGCATGATCTGAGATATATAGCCTATGGCATATATAAACTGAATTTTGCTTGATTGCCATAGCGTTCACAATGCAATATATAGATAAGAAGATAAGACAATCTACATTAAAAGAATTATAACATAATGAAGTGTACAGTTCAGCACAGTCAGAAGGTAGGTTTGTTCATGACCTGAATTAATTTAAGAAAGATTCAGAAATAGCTAGAAAAATACTGTTCTGTATTATATACTAAAGATTCCTTGTGGGCTTCACAAAAGAGTTGGCTCCTAGGGATAGAATGCTCTGCACTTAATCACTCTATATGTTTTACCACAATATAACAAGAAGTAGAGTTCTCGGCACTTGTCATACCTGGAGGAATATATCCAACTGAGTCAGCAACAGTAGAAAGGCTCTCAGTGCTCTTAGAAGGATCAATCACTTTGTAAAGTTCAGCATCTCCTATCTGAGGCTCATTTAGAGTCTTCAAGTGAATGCTCATTGTTGAAAGATCAAGAAGAAGAACTGGTTGTGCGCATCCATGCAGAAATGTCAGCCCTTGAGCAACCCCTAAGGCTATACTATAGCGGGAAGCCCAATCTAAAGCATTTGCTGGACCCTTGTGAAGGTAATCAAACAAGGTGCCCTGGTATACATGCTCATAAAAGATGTAAGCACTATCTTCCGTCAAGACATATGCCAATGGGACCATGACTTTAGAATTGCTCAGTTTTCCTAGGACCTCGAGCTCTTTCCCAAACCTCTCATGACCGCCTACCTGAAAGATCTTGTCACTCCAATTGAGTTTCTTTACATAATAGCAAGCGCCATTAGGCATCACAGCCTTGTAGTAGGTAGATAATCTAGTCTTCAGAACAATGTTGACTGGATTAGCAACTGTTTCCATGGCTTTAGAAAAGTTAATACTGGACCTATGGATACCATTTGTCGTTACGAAACAACCATTTATGATACGAGGAAGGTTATCCACAGGTTGCAAAACTTCATCTTCTACCCGATAAAATCGCTTAGGAAGCAGTAATAGAAGGACTCCTGCTACTAAGCCCAAACTAGCAAGAGAGATGATAACAACAAGTAGGGCAATCATAACAGTAGATCTTCCTTTCTTAGATAAATTACCACTATTACTACTTCCTGTTGTATTTGTAAGATCCTTATTTCCAGTAGAAATGACATTCACATATAAAGGAAATGCAGGGATGGCTCCAGAAAGATGATTATATGAAAGTACCAACATTGTCAAGCTGTGCAAACTAGTAAGAGAGTTTGGAATCTCACCAGAAAAATTGTTATAGGACAGGTCAAGAATCTCCAGATCAACTAACTCATCAAGATATGAGGGTATTGTTCCGCTAAAAAGGTTCCTACTGAGGTTAAGAGCTATAGTTAAGCTGGTTGGCATGTGCGGAATAATTCCTTGTAGCTTGTTGTTTCCCAGCTGGAGCTCCGTCAAACCTTTCAAGGTGTTGATTGACTCAGGTATTGGACCCTGTAATTCATTCTCTCTCAAATCCAAGTTAGATAGCTTCTGTAGGCCAGAAATTAATGGAGATATTTCACCAGAGAATGAATTCCGACTAAGATTGAGTGTGCTCAAGTTTGTCAACTTGAAAATTTCACTAGGGATATCTCCACCAAGATTGTTCACTTGTAGACTCAAGATCACCAATTGCTGAAGCTTACCCAACTCCTTTGGCACCCTACCCTGCAACTTATTTGAAGCAAGATTCAAGAGTGTCAGATTCTTGCAATTACCTAGCTGCGATGGAATCTCAGCATCCAAGTTGTTATTATCCAACTCTAGATAGCTCAAGTCAGATAGTTGCTCAACAGCGGCAGGAATGCTCCCACTGAGCAAGTTTCCACCAAGTCGCAAGCGAAAAAGCCTTCGAGACAAATTACCAGGGATAGCCCCATGAAGGCGATTACCAGTGAGATCAACATACTCTAAATTAGGGGATGATAGAAGCTCTGATGGAATCTCGCCAGTGAGGTTATTGTAACTGAGATCCAAAACCCTCACATATCTTGTAATCCCACTAGGAATTCTACCCACAAAGTTGTTCTGATTAGCCGCAAACCGATGCAGGGTCTTGATATCGGATAAATTTGGGGGAATTCCCCCAGTCAATTTATTGGCAGACAGAACAAGTGTTTCCAACTTGGATAGCCTCCCAATCATCTCAGAAACAGAACCATTTAGGCTATTCTGGCTAAGATCCAAGTGAGTGAGGTTCCTATACTCAAAAATCTCATTTGGTATATGGCCACTGAACTGATTCATAGAAAGCACCAGCTCCTCCAAGGCCAGGCCTTTCCCGGTACCAACAGGAGCAGGAATGGTGCCGTTCAAGAAATTTAAGCTAAGATTCAAACTTTTCAATCGGGACCAAGAAACCAACCGGGTATCCACGGTTCCTACTAAGAAATTGGAAGACAAATCCAAAATTTCCAAATTCACAAAACTTGCGAAACTACCAGGTGGGCCTCTCAATTTATTGTAGCTAAGATTGAGGGACTTCAACCCCAATAGCCCATTGCAGTCGGAGAAGAAGGAATTGGGTATAGTGGCGATGTTATTAAGAGAGAGATTGAGGTACCGCAGGGAATCAAGGTGGCAGAGGAGATCAAAGAAGGTGGTGGTGGAGAGGCTAAGGCCAGAAAACGAGAGCTGGGTCACAACTGAATTGGGTCCATTGGAGCAGATAACTCTATCCCAACGGCATGGATTTGGGTCAGTGGTGTTCCATTGCCCACTGGTTACACCCATGGAAAGGAGGTTTTTGGAGAGATTTTTCATGATATCTATCTGCTTTTGGTTAAGTTTGGGGAAAGTAGCCACAGACCCATGAAAGAAAAAGTTGGGAAACAAGAAGAAAAAGAAGAGGAAGACGAAGAAGAGGCCATACCTCTCCATATCTCTTTAGCTCTCCTCTGAAAGAAAGATTGGATTTTTTTTGGGGGGGGTTAATCTATCTTGGGTTCATCTTCTTCACCACTCTCTCGTTCTTATACATATCAAAACATCATCTTCTTTCGTACCAGAAGGCGTGAGGAAAGGGGGGGAACGGTCAAGGGGTAGTAAAGGTAGGAGCTTTTCAGATTAGACATCTGAGTCTAGGTCTTCTTGGAAGGATCAAAACACCATTATTAACGAACAGGAGGAAAACAAAGGAACTTACAAGAATTTGTCGGGGCCCAGCGTTGACTGATTCGACTTCTTCAGTTACGCGTAAACACATAGACTGCTTACTTAATTATCTTTTGTAATATTTTGTCTATCTCCTATCACTCACTCATTTAATAATAATAATAATAATAATAATAATAATAACTATCAACTTCTCTCTCTCTCTCTCTCTCTTCTAAAATAACAGCGAAATAATATCTATACAGCCTAAATTTAACTACGTAATATTTTTTTAACCAAAAATCCCATTATATTGTTATATTCCTTAGTTTTTAACAATTATAATAAACTAGGGCCATATTAAATAATTAAAAATTTTTATCAATCACACCTTACATTTTATTTATTTTGGGATTCTTATTCTATTTTTTATGATTCTATAATATGACCTCTCATTTTTTTTCTATAATTCTTACTTAATACCTTAACATTATTTCGACTACTACTAGTGTCGATCAAATTACTAAAATAATTCTATCATCCCTTCTCTTATCTTTGCCGAGGCTGCCAACTTTATTTTTTTAAGGAAGAGAAAGAAATAATAAAGAAGATATGAGTAATTTAGATATTTATAAAAATTTAGTATAGTTTAATAGAATAATTTTTTACTGATACCGTCTAAATTAACTCAGGATTTAAAATAAAAATTATAAAAAAAATAGATTATAAAATCTTTAAAGACGAAATATGAATAACAAACTTAGTAAAATTTAGTGTGTCATTTATAAAGTTTCTAAACAAATAACTTAAAATGGAGGACTGAATTTCTACAAATAAGTTAATACGGGTTCTCTGCAATAAGTAGAAATTTAAGGTGGCTATTTGCAAAAAAGAAAGAAAAAGCCTCACCAAGCATTGTATCGCTTGGCCTTAAGAGATCTCTTGACTAGTAGAAAGAAAGTCACTGACTGGTAGAAAGAAGAAAGTGGGAAAGAGTTGATGGGAATTTAGTTGAGGGAAGTCTCGGTCTCTCATACGTTACTTTCAATCAGTTCCACAATTGACGAGACTTTTAAATAAAGTTTGGATCTTTGGAATCTCTTGTCCTCAGATGGCCGTGTCCAACAAGATAAGTTCCCATTTCCAATTCCTCTGTTCTTTTTCCATGTATCCTGTGCATATCATGTGTTTGTGTTTATGCCTGTGCATGCGCGACAGGTCGTGTTAGACGGAGAAGGGGTAGGGGAATTCAATGTACACTGTCAGAGAAATACATTAATTTATGGTTGGGATCTCGAAGTGGAGCATAATAGTTAACAATAGTTTAGTACCAATAATTATGACATATTGAGTGGAAGTAATCTATAGTTAGTGGTTGAGGCTAAACTAATTGGAATGTCACTCTCTTGTCATCTCCTATCAATTGTATTATAATAGATATTATTTTGGTATTTGGAAGGGAAAGTGAAGGAATGATAGAAAATTATTAAGTCCTATAACATATATAAGTTTTCAACGTAAAATCTACCGATATCAACCCGAACATCTACGAAGGGATTCAAACATATGACCTATAATAAGTTCGAAGGGAATTATATAAATGAATTGAAACAGAAGATATTTTCTATTTGAATAACTAGATAAAACAAAAAGGAAAAATCTCTTTATTCAGGAGGAACAGTGTTTCTCATGAAATACCTGCAGTATAGAAAGAAAATCCTTATTCTCAAGCCAAACAACCTCTTAGACAAGCAATAAGTTAGCCCTAGTTTGTGAAGTATAAAGTTGTATAGGACTATAGGAGCATGTTTCATGTGAGAAGATATGAAAACCAATCTAAAGAATTTTTGATCATATATCATCTGAAGGATGGTAGACAACTCTTTCCTGTCAAGTCAATCAATGCCTAACTTTTACATAGATAAGTCATCAGAAAGACTATTAGCATACAAAAAGTATGTCCACTAGACACAGATTCTACTGAAAAAAGAAGTGCTTTGAGAAAAAGGAGTTGCACCTAATAGTGCAGCACTTGCTCTTAAATTAAATTTCTTTCAGTTGGAAACAGACTATAATGGTTCTTATGATTCTGCCAACCTTACAAAGAAAGCAGTTGACAGGGTAACAAGTGTAGTTGGACAGAGTGAAATAGAGGAATACTGAAAGAATGATAAAAATATTGAAGTCATCTGGAGAGAGAAAAATCTTTATCAGCTGGATCCATAAGAAGATATTTACAGAGTAGGTGACTTCTGATCCACATAGATGCTGCCTAAGTATATTAAATAGAATTGCCTTTTGAAATAGCAATTTATTTAATGAGAATTTCTGTCACGGTTAGAGTTTTTTTTAGTACTCTTAACAAATTGGAAGAGTGTAGTATAAATCGTTGTTTCATTCAGCGACTTAATGTATCTAATACTCTTCCATCTATGAGTACTCAAAATTGTTCACCGACTTTCTATAAAAATTCCTATCATGGTTACCATCATTGGCCCATTTAATCATGATCAAGTAACAAACAAGTTGCCTATAATTACATCCTCATCTCTACCAGTATAATTCTAAGAACTGCAACCAGCATTCATTATCTGCATCACAAAAAAACAAAAAAGAATTCATAACGTGAATTTAAAAGTATCTTAACAATAAGAATATTCATATTTTTTATCTCTAAAACTATTATCCCATTATCATTTGGTTTTGGGCCCTTGAACTTCAACTTTTCTGGCACCTCCTATACGACCTCTATTGCCTGCATTCCCTGGAAGCAATAAGTAAAAGTTATTTTTAGAGTTTGAAAAGCTCTCATGACAGAGTTTGAAATGTCATTGTGGATTTGAAGTTCAAAATCCATATATTTCCTGTTAAAAAAAAAGCCTCTCGATCAAACATCAGAGAGCCTCACTCAGGTAAAAGGCTAACTTTCCTCAGACTACAGCCAACTGCCAAAGTTGCATCCCTCCTAAATGAATCACATGCATGATGCGTGCCCACCACCAGCAAAAATTATCACAGATTCAAAGTCTCATAAAATTACCAAACTACAATATAACATCTATGGGTTGTACAGTGTTAGCCTCATAGATCCATTATGGACTTGTATAGTCTTCTCTTGTATGCATAAACAACAACCTACAGATGAAAAAAAAGAAGCAAATAGGATGGCCTACAGTTAGTGTGAATGGTTAAATGAATAAATAAGTGATAATCTAAAGTTATATACTAGATAAATTCCAAGCTATTGTGACCTCTGCTCTTTGGTTCATTTGGAAGAAAAGATGCTTAGGACGATTGGGCGGCTTAAGTGAGACAACATTTTGCTGGAGTTGGATGCTCTGGATCTCATAGGATCCATTTGGGACGGCCTTGACGTCCCCATGGCTATACATTCTTTTGTAAATGCCAAAGTTATACATAACTATAGACAGGTTAATATGGCTGCAAACTGGGAATCAAATATAGATCATTTATACGAGTATTGGTTTTGGGCTAGTAGTTCAATGGAAATGCCCAAACTATCTAAGGACTTTGTTGCATTTGATCAGTCTGGTGCTGTCATAGCCTAGATCTTGTAAGCAGCTTTGCAGATAAAGAACAGAACTAGAAAAAACAAACATGAGACTTCCTCAAAAATAAGCTTTTAGCATGATTATCAAAACTAATTACATCCATCACGAAATAAGAAATATTATCATTCAAGCATTGTGATGCTATCAGGTTTATCCAAACATTTGAACTACAGGACTTTGAAGGATGTAGAGAGCCACTATACACCACCTACCAAAGTACAAATGAACATAAAAATTAATCTCCATTTCCAACTGGATTAATCAATCAATCAATTTTTAGATTACACCAAAACTAGTAGCTCCAAGAGAACAATTCCAGTTTCCAGATGTAAAATCTCCAATTCTTGTAGATAACTTTATAGAGTTCAAGATTCGAGTCGCGATCCATTGGGGAGCATAATTTCCTTGAAGTAATCGGCATATTTTTCCCTTTTACTAAAGAATCGTTCAATTTTATGACATACGGATAATTAGGCATCCAAGTAATGCGAAGCAAAAGGAAGAAGAAGAGAGCTTTCGCAACCAAAGTAGCGATAACTCCAATTTCACCAACCTTAATGCCGGACAACATTGCCGCATCTACTCCTCACCCATGGCTATGGCTTCTCCTTCTCCTCCTCGTTGAGCTCGATAAGCACAATTTGGAAACCCTAATCCCATTCTTGACCTCGTGGCAGCGGAGGAGGAGGACGAGGAGGCGCGACTTTTATTAAGCAACGACGACGAGGGTGAGAATAGCGACGGATCGGGATGCAGGAATTTCCTGCATTCGGGGTATTTGTCAGCCAATAATAGGCTGCTGCTAAATCAGTTAAAAGAAGTTTGAGAAAATTACATTTCACACCCTGAACTTTCACAAACTTACGATTCACCCCTATCTTTTCAATATTTACATCTCGAGACCCTCTGTTTAAAATTTTTCTGATTAAATTAACAAAAGATCAATGGAATGTATCAAAACTAAGCCATTATTTGCTTTGAGTTTAGTACCCTTCTAAATTGGTTTAGAGACTCTTAAATTAGTTTAGTCACCAAAACATCGTATCTATCCAAGTTTAGTCTTCAAATAATCAAAACTGAAAATCAAAACTAACTAATCAAGTTGGAGACTTAGTCTTAAACCAAACAAGACCTAAGATATTAGATTAGAATCGGCGCAAGTGTCCCCGAATAATGGACTATTTGCACTATAAAAGTCTTCAAATTTTAGTAATAATAAGATTAGGCTTCTACACTGGAGTTGGCACAATTAAGTGCTTTTCCATGGAAATGATGTACAGTTATTAGAGACCTTTCAAAGTTTGTATTTCTTTTTCTGGCAAGATCTGAGACTTGATATGTGAATTTTAAAGTATTGTAGAGAAATTAGGTAAAACTGCTAGTAATGGAAGTGTCAAAATTTATTTATTTGCATATTCTTCAATCCCATTGTGCATTAAATTTTTATAGCCACCTGTTTCAACTTAAACCAGTTCAATCTAATCCTCTAACTAAGTTTGCAAAAAAAAATAAAAAAGTTTGTGGCCAATGATGTCAACCCCACCTCAATTGCCATAAGTTCATGCTTATCAAATCATTCCCTTATCCTTCCTAAGTGTGCACATTTGTGTGTAGACTACCCTGATCTTCTACAGTAAGAGCATTCCAATTGGGTCTTCTTGAATGAAAAGGATAGATAGATTAGCTCAAGATGTGGGGATACTACTGGATGGTATAAAGATACTTTACTCCCACTTACCATCTAATCCATACAAACCTAGAAAAGAACAAGAAAGGCAACCTTGATTTCATAAGCACCAAGACAGTATAATAATTGATGCTATACATGACACAACAAGATCAAACCATTAAGCATTAAAATACAAACATAGCATCCTTTACCTCCACTAGTAGCCATTTCCTTTCAGGTTTGGTTGGTTTTGGTTTCATTGCTCAACGGCTACTTCCCCCTTTGCTGGGTCCCGCCAAAACCAAACACTTATTAAAGCACAAAGACTTGTTTCCCTCCTCTAGTGGTAGATGACATGTTTCAACCCCCTGAAAGTGATCACTTTGACAACAACACTAGGCTTTGTAAGCTTCACTGCTTGTTTGATCCCCTTAAAGATCAAATAGCTAATTGAAGGAATTGTCTTATTAGCAAAACAAGAGAGCTCACAGAGAGAGAGAGAGAGAGAGAGATGGATGATTTCAGCTTCCCTACAATTGCAGTAGAGCATGATTCCTCCCTCTGCCAGCTTCCTTTTCCTCACTTTGCCGCATCCCCTTTATGGTTCCTTTCCTCCGCCACCGATGGTGAGAAGACCGCCCATGAACACCATACGCCTGCAGAAGAGAGTTCCAAAATTGCCAACCTATCGAAAAAAGATTCAGAGAGCGATGAACATGGCGGTCCTCGTGTCGCTGATGAGGAGAAGATGGATTTGCTTTGGGAGGATTTCAATGAGGAGCTATCCTGCAGCCTGAAGAGGAGGACAGAGAAGGAGTGGCGGGTGGATGCAGCCTCAGATGCTTCTGCCACCGCAAGCGAATCGGATGCAGAACGGAACGGTATGGTGGAGCTCCGGTGTATGCGGACAGCAAGATTGATTCATCATAGAAGGCCAAGCCTGCTGCTACTGCTGAAGGTTCTAAAGAAACTGTTCTTGATTCAGAAAACTACTTCGTCCACAAGTACATAATCTGAAAAGAAGATACAGAAGCAGGCAGATGAGCTGCATGTAAAGGTTAGAGCCGAATTCCTTGATGGACTGTGTCAGAAAATGAGGTAAAAAAACAACTATTGAAGAGCTTACAATCTTGTGCTGTAAAATTCTGAGTAAAAAGATAACCCTGTAAACATAGTAATGTAGTACACCATCTATTATTTAAGTAAAAGATTCAATCTGTAAAGATACAATGGTTGTTTCTTCTGTTATTCTCCAACTTCATTTGTTTTGATTGCCTAACTTAAATAAGCTTTCAATTCCAAAATTCTGCAGCCTTTAGCAATTCATTGCATGTACAGAACAACTGCATATGCCCTTTGGTTGGAAAGAGAAGTGCCTGGGTTACCCCTGGCCCATTGTGCTCTTTCCTCTCTGTCCTTGAAATAAAGATAGGCAACGAGACAACCATGAAAAGGACATCTACCAACTTGATGTTTCAATAGCTAACCTCAGTTGTATGATCATTAGATGCCAGGCTGGTCTAGCAACAATCTTGTCTGTTTTGATAGGTCAGTTTGTATTGCCCATAGTTGCAAATAAGATATGGCAATTGGTTATCATCCATTGGTGAAATCATGTAAGAAGGAACAAGGTAGTAAACTAAAACAAGAATCAAATGTAGAATTAGGGCATGGACAGTTTGTCAATGCTAATTAGGCACTGATATCTAACCATTTATGTTGGTGTTTTAGCAACCTAATAAACCCAAATCCTTTCTGCAAATTAATCTAATGGATCACAGCTAATTAAGTATATTAGATTACTAAACCTACATGGACTCCAACCAGTTCTTAGCTCTCTCTGATCTTTCTTTTCTAATTTATGCCACTTCATACAAAACAATATCAATTTGCTACTCAAATGACAACATAATTGAACACAACAAATTCAAGCCCCTAACTACCAAATATCCTATAACTTCACCAACTAATCCAACTACTCACAATCTATATTAATAAACTGAAGATTTACTTGCTAACCAACTATTTTATCCTTTATGTATAATATGAACCATATCAACAAGAAGACCTACAGAGTAGCCGCCATTTGTTTTAGTGGATATCCACAGCATGAGCTAAAACATATGATTGTGAATATCTACCTTAAAAGGAGAATGCTCAAAGATCTTCAGATTTTCTTATCTAACTTATCCAACAGGAAGAAAACCATCAATAGTAAGTAGTGAGACAAGACAGTAATTAGGGAAAAGAAATAGAAGTTCTTTTCATGCCAGAAGAACATATAAGCATACAATGCCACAGGGAAAAAAAGGAAAAGAAAATAGGAACTCCACAATAGACCTGCTATCTATTGTCTTTGATTAAAAGGAACTCTGTAGATTCGGTCTGCCACCATTATTATGATTACGGCCTGCTATCTATTGTCTTTGATTAAAAGGAACTCTGTAGATTCAGTCTGCCACCATTACTATGATTACTGCTTTAAGGACAGTCCTGCTGAAGGAACAATACCTTCACCGAGTCATGGAAGAATGATATCTGTTAAAATCTGAAGCCCACGTTTAACATGATTCCAAAAAAAAAAAAAGATCAATGAGATATAAATGTTGCATATGAACAGAAAACATGTTTCTATATAATTAATGAGTGCATAAGTATAATACAATGCAAGTATTTACTTTTATCCATAATAATTAACTGGCAATAGCACATCCTGCAAAGCGGATCACCTTATTCATCTAAGAGACAGAAGAAGGTAAGCCCAAAACCTTTTTATTCTATAATGCGGATACAAAATAAAGGAGTGCATCATACATTAGCTTTCACTGTAACAGCAGCTAAGAGTAACTCCTATTTTGTGAGCTTATTTACATTATTAAACTGACACATGTTGAGATATTCTCAAATTTCCAAGTGTACAACAATAGAATTCTAGCTTTATGATAACTATGTGCCAGACAGAGAATAGACATTAAATATGAGGTACAAGAGAGCCTCATAATTTGCTGGATACTGCAAGATACTTTGTATGACGTGCCTGGGCTATCATCTTCCCAGTCTTCTTCCTGAAATCTATGGAGGTGACGACCACTGCTTTTCCAGCATGCAATAGCTTGGCCTCAATCTCGATTTCTTCCTGCTTAACCAAACAGTCACAGATTCCATGTTAAGCTTGCCTCAAATATGCATTATACAGTTATAAGTCGTAGAAAATTTTAGACAGAAGAAAAGCCAATAATCTGCAGATTCTAATATGCAAATACAAAATCACATCAAAGAAATGGGGAGTTACTATTTCTGACAGGAATTCAAAAGTAATAGAGTAACTCCAGAAAGGATAACTGAGGAGAAGAATGAGATAGATAACTAACACCAATCAGCAACAGCTTGCAGGACCTAAAGCATTCAAGGTTTAAAATTCAAACCTAATCAATCCTTAATTGCATTGACTTTTTATTGAGACATTAGCATCATACTTTATAATAGTTAACACATAATTGTTAGCAAAATAGTCCCCCAAAAATAAGTAATTATGTGCATGATAACATCCAAGATGAAGCACCCTCTCTGCTAGATAGTTTATAAGGTAATCAAATAAAACCACAACCTGAACTGAAGGTTGGAACTGAACTTCAAGAGTAACCTTCTACTACTCGCTATCAAATCCAAACAAGTTGCTTGCTTTCTGCAACAATAGAATGATTTTGCAACCAATATCCATAAGATCCAAGCAAGTAACCAGACTAATAATGAAGCAACTAACAAAAGGATGTATGCATGGTAGAGCAAGGGTAAAAGGGAGACAAGTTCAGGATTGAAACATTGGAAAATCACATGCAATGACGAGAAATAAACAACAATTCATACTGCTTTTAGCAAAAGAAAATGTTAATGCTCAACAAATATGATTAACAGTTTATTCCAATGTGAAACTCCAGTTATCCTTTCCTAATTACACTGAACTTTTATACAACATCAATTTGACATCCACATACATTCCACCATTCGTAATTGAAGCCATCCAGAATGTCGCATAACTAAGATTCCAAAATCATTGTACGAAACACATTGAATTGGTACCCAATTGTTGAAGATTTAGGTGCTAGAAGCCTTGGGACGCTACCTCTCTTCAACAAAAAATTAAGAGATGTGGCAACAACAAGAAGCTATTTGTCCAAAATATTTGGTGTCGCAGAACAAAACATTTCCTCCATTCAGTTTTATTTTGTGCAAACTAATTTGTCAGACAGTCTTCGTACTACTTCCACATACATCATGTTGTCTTCCCCAGATTCCCAGTAACCCTTCTACTATAATAAAACTGATTCTTCTTCTCACTATAACTAACAAAATTGAAGGAAAAACAAGATGAGTTTGCACCAAAAATGACAATGCAACAAGAGGAACTATAGAATGCGACATGAAGAAAACAAAATAGTGCTGAAGCATAAGAGTCCATGGGTTCCAGCCATAGAAAGTCTCCTCACAAATGAGAGCAAGAATGCAAATCTCTCTCCTGGGACACCCTTTTTATAGTGATATAAGACGCATGGTCAACACGTGCCAAAGAATAATTCACACCATTCATAATAGAAAAAGAACACTGAACCTGAGGAAAGGGTTGCCCATTTAGTTATGACTTATGAACCTTTGTGGTGTTTTTATCACCATATAGTCCATAACATCCACACAAATTGGTGGTGAGAATTTTCAATTGAAGAAAGTTTTCAAAGAAATCTCACCATCAAGGTAAAATTCTATATAAATGTACCATCAACTGTCAAGTTGATCTGAATCATGAGTCTTTCCCACCAGCATCCATTGAGAAGTTCTAGTATTCTCTTTCACAAAATGAATCAAAATAACAGGAATCTGTACTATTAGCCTAACACAAACTAAACTTGACAGTCATAGTAATCCAGTTAGCAAAGAACTACCAATATATAGTTCTTTGTTAACTGGATATCTTTTTCCTAGAGCAACTAATAAAAACCTCATGCAGCCCTACTCGACATGTCTCTTCCCTCCTTAGTAAACAAGTCGAGAAAAAGAAAATTATTAGCAAGACCAAATCCTGTTCTCTATTATCAGATTTCACAAAATTCCAACTTCTAGACTATCTCACCCATAAGAATAGATTCACCAGACGATCAAATTAAGATCTTTCAAATTGAAACGGTCATCTTCCATTTTAAACTAAGAAATTCAAGCGATTCCAATGCTATGGCCAATTCGACCTAATTTATATCAAAATTGACCCAACTCAACCGAGAACGGCTATGATCTAGAGACAAAAGAAAACAAATCAAACACTCACGTTGATAAAGGCGACGTCCAAGTAGGAGACGCTAATCTCCAACGAGACGCCACTGGTCTGAAACCCACTACTAACGATCGCGGCGGAGCCCACCACATCTGCCAAGGTCGCCACGACGCCGCCATGGAGGTAGTTTCCCGAGTTCTGCAAACACACCGAGATCAAGAGGGAGAGATCGAAACCCTAAGAAAGAGCGTGAGATAGAGATAGAGCGAGAGGGGCTTTACGGCGAGGCTAGCAGGGATGGAGAGGGAGCAGAGGACGCGACCGGGCTCGACGGAGGCGATGCTGAGGCCGTGGAGGACGGATTCGAAGGATTTTAGTGGCAGAGAGGAGGAGAAAGAAGAAGAAGGGCTGGGCTCCAAGGATCGCTTCACCGCATCCAGCTCCATTTTTTTCTTCTCGTTTCTAACTCCGTGGAATGGATACGATCACATTTCATATATTTATTTAGGAAAAATTACAATTTACTCGGTAGCCAACTCGCCAGATGACTCGGAGATACAGTTAACTCGAAGAAGAAGCTCTACTGACTTAACACAGATCTATATGGCACTTAAATTGGAGCAATAGTTCGAAGATGGTAGTTAGACCTAAATAGTTTTGTATCTAGAGATGTTGGCCCTTTATCCGATCTATATCTAGTTTTCAGACTATTAGATAATCCAAAATGTATTGTTGTTGTGTAGACTAATTATAATCATTATTATTTTTTTAATATTTTATTAGATATAAAGTTGCAGAGAATTAAATAACTTTACAACATATTTAAAATAATATTGCCGAGCAGCGATGGATAATAGGTAGCTCAACGACAAGGTCGATAGTGACAGCAAAGCTATTAGGAAGAGTGTCACGCAACACCCCTTGTGCTAAGTGTCAATCGAGCAGACACGATCGATAGTGAATAGCAAAACTGTTAGGAGTGTCATACAACACCTCTTGTGCCAAGTGTCAACCGGCACTTGCGTATCTGGTTGGTTGAATTTTTTTCGTATAAACCACTCAAAATGTTTTATTATTATTTATTTGGATGCATACCCCTATATTGTGTATTTTTGTATGAACAATCTTCAAGTTACTTATTGACAACTATAAATTAAAAATTGAGGATTTGATCCTCGAAAATATGAAACTGCCCTCAACTTAGAGGTAATGTATGCATAAATAAATTGGTTTTTTTTTTGTCTTTTTAGTTTCAAATTAGCTATTATCTTTAAGGGCATATATGCACAAAAAATAAACCCTTTACATATGAACCATATAGACACGATGATTTGACTGACACAAGTTGAGATATTCTCAAACTTCCCAAGCTAATTTTTCTTAAGTATTACTAAACTCTAAATCTTAAATACGAAACTAGTTGAATTAAGTGAGAATTTTAAATTCCTCAAGAAAATTACTAAGTATGGAAATATATTTCTAGTTAAATCCCTTTCAGGTTCCGCGAATTCTATATAAGTCGCTAATAGAGACCGCAGCTTATATTTATAAATTGCTGTCATAATCAGTGATTTTTAAACTCATTTAGTTTTGTATTTAAATTTCAAAGTGAATTAAATATGCTTACTATGTGCGAGACAGATAAATTAAATATGATTATATGAGGTACAAGATAGCCTCATAATTTGCTGGATACTGCAAGATACTTTGTATGACGAGCCTGGGCTATCATCTTCCCAGTCTTCTTCCTGAAATCTATGGAGGTGACTGCCCCTGCTTTTCCAGCATGCAACAGCTTGCCCTCAATCTCGATCTCTTCCTGGTTAACCAAACAGTCACAGATTCCACATTAAACTTGCCTCAAAAAAATTTTGACAGAAGAAAAGCTAATTATATGCAGATTTTACTGTGCAAATACAAAATTACATCATAGGAACTGGGAGTTACTTTCTCCACCTAGACACATTCCTGACAGGAATTCAAAAGTTGTAAACTAACTCCAAAAAGGATGAGTGAGGAGAAGAATGAGCTGCATTACTAAAACCAATCGGCAACAGCTTACAGGACCTAAAGCATTCAAGGTTTAAAGTTCAAACTAAATCAATCCTTAATTGCATCGACTTTTTATTGAGACGTTAGCATCATATTTAATAAGAGTTTAACACATTATCGTTGGGAAAGTAGTGCGACAGAATAAGTAAATATGTGCACGATAATGTGCAAGATGAAGCACCATCTCTGCTAGATAGTTTATAAGACAATCAAATCAAACCACAACCTGAACAGAAGGTTGGAATTAGAATCCAGAGTTTCAAAACCTTCTACTACCTGCTATCAAATCCAAATAAGTTGCTTACTTGCTGCAACAATAGAATGATTTTGCAGGAAGCAATTACCATACGATCCAAGCAAGTAACCAGACTAATAATGGAGCAACTAACAAAAGGAGGTATGCATTGTAGAGCAAGGGTAAAAGAGAGACCAGTTCAAGATTAAAACATTGGAAAATCACATGCAATGAAGAGGAATAAACAACATTTCATACTGTTTTTAGCAAAAGAAAAGGTTAATGTTCAATAAGTATTATTCACAGTTTATTCCAAAGTGAAACTTCAAGTATCCTTTGCTAATTATATTCACTACATCAATTTGACATCCACATACATTCCATTGTTCATAATTGAAGCCATCCGGAATGCTGCACAACTAAGATTTTCAAAGTCATTGTACAAAACACATTGAATTGGTACCCGGTTCTTGAAGATTTAGGTGCTAGAAATGAATCATAATCCTCCATTTCAGTCTTATTTTGCGCAAATTTATTTGCTAGACATAGTCTTGTCATGCTCTTTCTTACTACTTCCTCCTACGCCATCTTCTCTACCCCTGCCCCCCAGTAAACCTTCTACTTCAATAAAATCAATGCTTCTTATAATAGCAATTAAGAAAATCGAAGAAAAAAAAAACAAGATGAGTTTGCACAAGAAATAAGAATGCAACAGGAGGAACTATAGAATACAACAAAAAGAAAAGAAACCAGTTCTTAAGCATAAGAGGTCATGTGCTCAAGCCTTAGAAATAGTCTCCTCATAAATTGGAGTAAGGATGCACATTTGTCCCCTGGAACACCCTTTTTATAGTTATATAAGATGCATGGGCAACATGCGCCAAAGCATTACTTGCACCATTGCATAATAGAATAAGAACATTGAACCTGACGAAAGTGTTGCACATTATGACTTATGAAAAATTTGTGGTGCTTTTATCATCGTATAGTCCATATCACCCACATAAATGGGTGATACGAAATCTCACAATCAAGGTGAAATTCTACATAAATGTACCATTAACTGTTAAGTTGATCTGAATCATGAGTCTTTCCCACCAGTGTCCATTGAGAACTTCTAGTGTTTTCTTTCACAAAATAACAAGAATCCCTATTATTAGCCTAACACAAACTAAACTTGACATAGCAAAGAACTAGCAATATATGGTAAATTCTGAATTTTTTTCTAAAGCAATTAGTAATAGCCTATGCAGTCCTACTCAGGCATGTCTCTTCCCTCCGTAGTAAACAAGACAAGAAAAAGAACATTATTTGCAAAACTAAATACGGTATTCTATTATCAGATTTCACAAAATTCCAACTTCTAGACTATCTCAACCATAAGAACAGATTCACCAGAGGATCAAATTAAGATCTTTCGAATTGAAACGGTTATCTTCTATTTTAAATTAACCAACTCAAGGAATTCCAATGTCATGGTGTTTCGATCTAATTTGTATCAAAACTGAGCCCACTCTACCGGGAACGGCTATGATCCAGAGGTAAAAGGAAAGAAACCAAATACTCACGTTAATAAAGGCGACATCCAAGTAGGAGACGCTAATCTCCAACGAGACGCCACTGGTCTGAAACCCACTACAAAAGATCACTATGGAGCCCACCACATCTGCCAAGGTCGCCACGACCCCGCCGTGGAGGTAGCTTCCCGAGCTCTGCAAACAGACCGAGATCAAGACGAAGAGATCAAAACCCTAAGGAAGAGTGTAAAATGGAGATGGAGCGCGAAGGGTTTTACGGCGAGGTTAGGAGGGATGGAGAGGGAGCAGAGGACGCGACCGGGCTCGACAGAGTCGACACGGAGGCCATGGACGACGAGGGATTCGTAGAATTGTGGCGGCAAACAGGAGGAAGAAGAAGAGGGGGGATTGGGTTCCAGTGATCGCTTCACTGCGTCCAGGTTCATGTTTCTATTCCAACTCCGCGGATTGGTTCGATCCCATATCACACACACACGCACATATATATATATATATATATATATATATATATATATATATATATATACCTCATTAAATTAAAAAATTAGGTTAAATATATTTTACCCTCTCTTTCTTTTCGTATGCCCAAAATCACTTTACCTCTTTGTATTTTAAAAAGTCTCAAACCAATTTCTATACTTACGACTAAAGTGATATCATATATTTCTTGCCATTTCTAGTTTTTTAAAGACAAAAGTACTCTTCCCTCTTATATAAGGCTAGTCATACTCTTTTTACCCATTTTCTTTCTTCCTTTTGCTTTCTTTCACCCTAATGACCTCTTCCCAACCATTAATTTCGCCTTGTGATTTCGACTATCTGCAATTTTTGTGACAAATCCCAAAGATGATGCCGCCCAAACGAAAAAAAGAATTAGGCAAAACCCCATAGGTTAGCCTAACAAACCAACGGGGTATTTTGATCATGTGACCGCGCCCTGTTAAGTTAGACAGTAAATCTGACGATATCACCTTAGTCGTAAGTATAAAGACTGGTTTGAAACTTTTCAAAGTATAGTGGGGTAAAATAATTTTAGACTTAAGTAGAGGGGGTAGAATGTATTTAACTCTAAAAAATTATTGACCTCTAAATCAAAAAAAAATTCAGAAAGATACTTGGTAAAAAAATTCAAAAAGTATATATACGAAATTGTGATATTCAAAGAGTTGAATTATAATAAATTTGTTATTAACAAATTGTTTTACCATGAATTATTAATGGTAATTTATATGGGAATAACATTTTGCTCATAGCCACTGAGATCTTTATAAATCTTTTATTAACCATCCAGAAATTTGACATAAAAATGGTAAAAGAAAGATGAACCATTCCATTTATTATATAATGAGAATATCATAATCAATTGTCATTACAGAAACTAACCCAATGAACTATGAATGGAACCTTATCGACTGTCAGACCTGAAAATCCCAACAAACAACAAAAGGAAAAAGAAAAGAAAAGAAAAAGAGAGGAACTTCTTCTAGTACATCTCACAAAACTTTGCTTGAAAGTTGTAGACATGGTTGACATAAGCTCAAATTGATCGCGCGAAGTTTCTCTGTCATCGCAAGTTATATCAGTTTTCTGCAAGAGAAGCAGGATTAATTTTTCTTCTGCTAGTATAAAATGGTACCTTGATTTGTACTACAGAAAGATAAACAGATATGAGTCGATAAAAAAAAGTAATCGTCGTCAATAAGAATTACATTTCTGTCGAACAAGCACTAAATTTTGACACTACAGAGTATTTGATGCAGATGCAGGGAATTTTTCTTTAACTTAAGAGAGATTCATATATTGACAAATCTTAAAACTTTGAAGTTTGAATGCATAAGTAATTAACAAGTAGTTTCTATCCTCAGTACCTTATGTACACATCTCCTATACAGACAAACTTGGTACTTAGTCTATACCAATATTTCAATCTTGCCAAGCAACAACCTTTATAGTGGGATAAGATTATAAGGGAGTTCACAACGAATGGTAAAAAAAAGTTTACCAAATGAGTTGATAATAATTAGCAAAGTAATTGACGGAACCAAGCAACCAGGTGCAGTCAGTATCCATGCTATGGAATACAATGATAAGCTCCAGGTCAGAGGAATTAAATTTTATCAGGGAATACAATGATAAGCTCCAAGTGTTAGTGTTCATACAGGAAAGCTTCAAGCAAAACACTGACAGGCTAATCAATGTAAAAAGTATTTGCCGAAGTGGTGTGTAATAGAGTATACAATGATAACGCACCTGGATCATAATTCATCTTTTATGGACTCAGATGGAGTAGTTGTATCCTTATTCTTCTGAACAAAATCAATGATCGCCTCAGCTGTCTTAGTACCATCATAACTCAGAAGCTTTCCACTAGCTGAATTAAAGTACAGAGTTGGATAGCTCAGAAGATTGAAGTCCTTTGGGACATCATTTGCAGTAGCATCCTACAACCAAAAGATATCACTCAATGGAAATTGAAAAGAAATAAGTTTAAACATAGTGAACTTGGCTTAGATGAATATGATTATCTTTGTAAGAAAAAAGAAAAAGAAAAGCGTAACAGAACATTCCTTCTTACCAAAAAAAAGAGCAAAACTAAACAAGAACTAATAATTATTTGTGAGCTCAAATTTCAGCAGAACGAGTCGTTGTTATGCTAAAAAAAGGTCAGCACAAGAGAAGCTTACTATCTTTGCGACGATAACATCATCGTCATTTTTTAATGAGACAGCTACTTCCTCCAAGATTGGCTCTAGTTCCTCGCACTGTTCACACCAGGGTGCATAAAAATCAAGAAGAACTGCAGTGAAATAGTCATGTATGGCAAAATCAGTGGACAATGTAGTACGGACAGAACAAGAAGTATAAGCTTCAACACAATAAAAGCGATATAAAGAGATAAAAAGAAAATGGATATGAAGAAATAAACCTTCAATCAAAACACAACAGAAAAAAAAAAAGAATTTGCTCACTTGCACCAGAAGTGATATTTATAATGGGAAAAGATTGCAAATTTATTTGACATTGAGAATTGTGATGAAGAGTGAAGCATATTACAATAATAATTAGGAACGAGAATTTTGGAACCCAAAGATGAATAGCAACCTTCTATCCATCATTCTGATTGCAAACTGGTAGAACCAAGGTTACTCTGTTCCTTGGTTTCCTCATTAGCAAACTTAATCCACATAACAGAGGTTTCTCTTTTGCTAATTTTTTCTTTGGTTGTCACGAGCCCTGTTCTTATTGAGTTATATCTTGCATGACTAAAATCAATTACTATCATGATACTATCAGCACCAATAATTACCAGTAGCGGTCTGCCCACACAAGAAAGTAAAAAAGGAGAGTAGCAGAAATAATGATTTTGAATTTTGATTCAGAGAAAAGCAAATCCACTAACCAGAAGCCATTCAGTTATGAGCTTATAAGAACTAAATAAGTTACTTCCTAAGCATGTGGAAATGTACAACAAATTTTTGGCCACTTGCAATAATGAAAGCAGAAGGTCCAAATACATGAAAGAGGAAAAGATGCATATTTTTTAAAGTACAATGAGAAGAACCAACCATTTTTGCCAGAGTTAAAAACCACATCATGAAAGCTATCAGCAACGACAACCTTGACAGGCTCATTGTTGTCCTCCGGAATTGGCTCTGATTTCCTGAACGGTGTCAAGGTGCCATCCTAGATGCATATAACAAATTCGGAAAATTAGAAAATAATTGCCTAATAATCTTTCCAAGTAAATAAATTTGTCTCATTCGACAAGCAGTGAGCAAACTATTTAGAAGGAATGAGCATAATGTTAGCATAGATAACAAATTCTAGAAAAAGAACAAGCTATCCTAGATGGGGAATATAACATTTGTCCCTGGCAAATTCTGTAGTTCATACCTTGTACTCCTTCAGCCAAGATACAATTTCAATGGGCTCCAGGTTTACTTTAAGATACTTCTGGCCATCGTTCTCTTGTATGACGATGAGAGGCACTTGATCTTCTTTAAGTCCAAAAAACTGATAATTGAAGGATGTGAATATGAAATTTATTGGAGGACTATTTAGTAAGCTTGCAAAAACAGAAAAGACAGAAAACATAGGTTACAAATAAAAACCTGTAAAGCACCACGGCTTGCATCACGATCACCAATCAGGAAGCTTATGTTCTTCCCCTTATAGAGCTCAGCAGCTTCCTGGATCTTGGACTTAAATGTTTCAAATGTCTCATCGCCAAAATTCAAGAAAAGCATAGCCTGTACATCACCAATACCAGAAGAATAAGTAATCATGTTCCTTATGCAATAGAAAGGATAAAGAAAATGGCATTTGAGATTATAGCATTAGATTTCAGAAAAAAGAAAAAGAAAAGAAAGATGCATCAGAAGCTTTCTGTCAATCACTTTAAGTAGCATTATGTTCAATAATAGACTCAACTAGCACATAATAGCAGGTAAACCTATCATCTTGATTTCAGTTGCACTCCTACCAAGACATAGTATGACAGTTAATGCAGGTCACAAGTATGCTAATTTAAGCATCAAAGAAAGGAAAAGAATATAAACTATTACTCAGTAGAAAAGATCGAGGAAAGTCATAAATAATATTAAAATAACAGAAAAAGGAGTAGTTGGCCATATTGCAAAGAGTAAGAGGATTATAATGAATACTGAAATTATCTCTGTTTATGCATCAACCACTTAATAATATCTTCACTCACGATTTAAACTTTAAATAAAAACAAATTATTAAAAAGGTGCCAGGTTTATTATCTATGTCATCTCAGACAAGAGAGTTCTTACTTTCGTGGTAGTAGTAGTGAAGAATTTTATGAGATAAGGATGGTTGCTGGGATCGTTATCAAAAGTGACGACCATGGGCATTGTAGCAGCTTCAATAAAATTCTTTATTGCATCCACATCAAAATCCTACAAAAAGTTATTGAAACAAGTCTGTTAGTAAAAAAGAAAAAGAATAGCTTTTGTATAGCAACAGCAAAAAAATGTTATAGATGTTCAATTACACTAATTTTATTTGTCTATTATTATTTTCTTCTAAGAATTATAAAAATGCATATATATTAATTTGTGTATGCTCATTAACAAAATACATACAATAAAAACTTGAGAAGTCAAACTTACCTGTAAATCAACAAAGAGTTCATCAAATGGTTTAAATAGCCTAACTAGAGGCCCTTTCACTGTCAAGTCACCACGTGGAAGGAACTTAGCATCCAAAGTATGACCAAAGTCATAGTCTGTTCGCAATTTCTCAGCTACTGCCATGAAGTTCTCAAACTCATTACCACTATATTCAGGAAACACTCCAACCTACATTCATGTTTGGTAGTTTACGTCAATAAGGCTTGTCATAAGAGTGCAGGTCTGGATGGTTGGATTTGGAGGGTGTTTGATGATATAGAAAAGCCAGAGGAAGAATATATGAACTTACCACAAAGATAGTCTTCTCATTAATTAAGTTACCAGCATCCTCTTTTGATTTTATCTCAGTAGAAGCAGGACCAACTTGTTTCTTCAAATAGTTGACTATACCATCAGCTTCTCTAGGACCATTATACTCTTGGACGTCATTCCCTTGATTTCTTATGATCTTAATTGTTGGAAAGCCCTGAACCTCATACTTATTGGCGAGCTCTTTGTTTTTCTCTTCATTGGCATCAACCTTAGCAAGAACAATTGGTGGGTCCTGCTTACTTAGTACTGAAGCAGCCTTCTCATACTGCAACAGAAAACCGAGGAAAGCATCAGTAGCAAAATAATATTGTAGGCTTTAAGTTTAAGTTTCAAAGGACATAATAAACTTAAATTTCAAACATTGATGATTTCTGTTTAAGAAAGCATTACCTCAGGAGCAAGTTTCTTGCAATGACCACACCTATCAACAATAGAAAACGTAATAGCACAATCAGTAACACAAGTTATGGTTGCCTCTTAAAAAATTTAATGAGCTATGAAAATAAACACAACCAAAACTTAATAGAATAAAACTCAATAACATTTCAAATGCAAACAAAAAATTTGATAGAAATTAAAGTGACACAGTTTTACTTAATGACTTGGTGAAATGGTTGAAAAAGTCCCTCAAAGGAGAAGGGAACTTGCATGCGCAGTACAATGCGAAGACAAAAAGAAAGGCAATCAATATATAAATACGTATACACATACTGGTAAAATTTCAGGAATCAGAAACATATATCTACACGAAGTAACAAAAAAAAATGAGCTGCAAATAAAGTAAAAAATATATTGGAGATGGAGGAGGTCAGACCAAAGTCTAAACAATGTTCACCTGCAAATCTTTAAGTAACTACCTAATGATCTAGTGAATCATGCATCAGAACTTAACAAATATTATTCAACTACTGAATCTTTCAAGATAGAAGGCGAGCAGCAAATCAAGAACCTCCAACAAAACCATTGGATAAAGAAAAAGGATCTAGCCAGGCAAGCATTTTCATAGCTTAAAGTAGCTACTTAGTTATATTGTCAGATAGTCAACGGGATGCTCCTTAAAAAGGATCAAATACTCTAATCCAATGGATTGCCAACTGTTTATTAACCTTAAAAATATTGAAATAAATTACCGAAATTATTACTTCAACAAAAAAGACAAACAGCAATGAAGCATTTCACCAAGAAAAATAAGGAAAAGAAAAACTCAACCAACCAACATTAGCTCACTATATGCTGCATTACCCGTACACACCCCATAAATTACTTTCAACTAACCATCAAGTAAAAAAAAAATCTAAAACTTATTTATTGATAGAGACACCAATGTACATATACTAATCAACGAAGGGTAATTTTGCCTTTTTACCAATAAATGGTCAACGTTTACTTTAATAAAACTTATTTATTAAATCTTTTCTCAGTGTTTATAGTCAAGCCCTTAGCTTTGAAAGAGAAAGTAAGGGATTCGAGGGGCGTATATGTAAACGGAGGAGATTTAAATGGGTCTAAATGCAAGAAAAAGGGGAAAAAATATAAATAGCACCCTACATTTTAGATATATTAACAAATAAAGTCCTCTGTTTGTTAAAAATTACTAGCCACGCCCTATCTTCAATTTAATTTAATCGTCAGGTTTACTTTATTATCTAACCAAATTATGCCTCAAATGCAGCTTGAAGGCAATGAAAATATGATTTCAAAAAAAGAAGAAGATAAAATCAAACATCTAAAATACTAAAATTGAATTTAAATGTCAAATATCACAAGACCAATGAATTCAAAATTAGAACAACGAGATAAGGAAGAAAATATAAAATAATCAGTTGAAATTAGTCGAAGTATTATATTTTTTATTCCATTCTGTCGTATATTTTTCATAATCAAACTCAACTCAGGGCGTTTCTCGCTAATCTTTAGCAAATAAGAGGGGTTTATTATAAAAAATAATAAAAGGGGGCTTTATTTGTAGTCAAAAAATGTAGAATGTAGGGTGTTGTTTGTAAATTAAAAAATAAGAAGAAAAACGAACATAAGAATCGGCATTTCCTACCTCCAGATGACCAAATCAAGCAAAAATCCACTAAAAACCAGAGCTAGGGTTACATTACCACGGGGCGTAGAACTCGACGACGATGAACGAATGCTGCGCGACGACGTCGGAGAAATTGGAGACGTCAAGAGCGAGCACCGCCGATTCCTCCACGATCGCTTCGTCTCCATCTCCGCTCTCCTCCGCACGAGCAAATGCGAGGAAGGATACTAACCATAGTGATAGTAGTAGGAGGGAGATGGAGATCGAAACCCTAGATTTCGCCATGGGAGGGAGCGGAGAGTCGGATACTTGAGATGGAGACGAGCTCTGTAGTCTCTCTTCTCATCTCGTTTCTCTCTTTTTATGTGGACATCTTAGTTGACTCCAAACGAAGGGGCCCGCGCTAAAATACGCTGTGGGGGTGGTGGGTTGACTTCGGAAGTCATGCGACGTGCCAGATTAAGCAGAACAAGAGACTCCGAAAACAGCCAATAGTTAGTTGCCACATAAATAAAACTTTGCATCTAAGCCCTATATTTTGTTGAAATTTTGAAATGCAACCCTACATTTAAACACTGGTTGTGTAAATGCCATCAATAAGGGTGTTTTTTGTTTATTTCCCTCTCTTTTGAGTCCCTGCGGCAGTGCGGCGCCATCTCTGCCGGAAGATCCTCTGCAGTCCAGAGCGTAGAATTTTACTATAGCAGCGAATTTCCTCGACTAATTAAATGCCGCCACGTTTGGCTTTGCCAAAGTCAAAATTTTGCGAGTGGTATTAACAACGTGCGATCGTGTCAGAGCTACCAACTTTTCTCGACTAAAAAACGAGAGGAATTAAAAAAAAAGAAAATAAAAATGAGAGAGATAATATGATACACAAAATATAGGGATGATTCTGTGGGTGGCAAACAGTAATCCGACATACAACTTTGGGTGGAAGAAACGTGCTTCATAGTCAATACTTGCAAATTTCTCTTCTATTTGGTTGCATTTGGAAGACAGGATGGATTAAGTTCAACATCGATGGATCCTTTTTCGAGGAGGATTATCGAGGAGTATCCGGGAAGTGATGGGCCTCTATCAACGGTTATTATAGAATTTGACTCGGAATATCTTGTAAGAATGCTTCGAGGGGGGAAAGAACTGACATCCAAGAGACAAGGAGGCTCTGAAATAGTTTAAGGATGTTTCAAGAGGAGGATTATGACGATAGAGGTCATGTCCTCAAATCGGTAGCGAAACCAACTACTTAGGAATCCCAGATCTTTTGCGAGGTTATAGTGGCACATATAAGCATCTAGGAGGTGAAGGACTTCTACAACATATTGTTATAGAATTTAATTCGAAACAACTTGTAAGAATGCTTTGAGGGGGAAGAAGGGAGCCACAAAGACCAAGTCCTCAAATCAAGGCGGAACTAGTTGCTTAAGAGCCCCCACTCTTCTACCAAGTTATGGAGGCACATCTAGACATTCGGGGGGACAAATGTCATGTCCTCAAATCGGTGGTGGAACTGATTGCTGAGGAGTCTTTATTCTTTTGCAAAGTTATGGCAGCATATTTGGGCATCCAAGAGACAATGAGGCTCCACTAGCGGATTATCATAGAATCCGACTCTGAAATAGCTTAAGGATGTTTCAAGAGGAGGATTATGACGATAGAGGTCATGTCCTCAAATTGGTAGTGAAACCAACTACTCAAGAATACTAGATCTTTTGCGAGGTTATGGTGGCACATCTAAGAGGTGAAGGGCTTCTACCAATAGATTGTCATAGAATTTAATTCGAAACAACTTGTAAGAATGCTTTGTGGGGGAGAAGGGAGGCCACAAAGACCAAGTCCTCAAATCAAGGTGGAACTAGTTGCTTAAGAGCCCCCACTCTTCTACCAAGTTATGGAGGCACATCTAGGCATTCGGGAGACGAGAAGCCTCTACCAGCGGCATAATTTGTAAAGATACTTTAAGATGACTCATTTTATTGTCGCATTCAAGACATTGTATTTGATTATTTTTCTCTCTTTCCTATTTTTTAGAAGACCCTCAAAGATGTGAAATTTAACCATGGCAGTTATGCACTAATATCTACTGGCTACTCTTTTTAGTTTTATTTTTGCATAACTAAATGAAGTCCAATTACTCGTCGCTGGATTTCTATGACAGGACCGTATTCGGCATCGATTCCTAACTACTGCAGACTTCTTTCAACAAATCTACGTCTTTTGTGCAAGTTCGTCGTCGAGACCTTCACAGACTGGAAGTCGGCAGCGTGAATCATATGGAACTCTTGACGGCAACGACATCGTAGTCTTCTGGACCTTTCTTCTATGTCTCTCCTCTTATGCTGCTCTTTTTGCAATTAGAACCCTCTAGGGTTTAAATCTTCGTCTTCGATCGACAGGCGCTCCTCTGGCTCAACGAGGTACGAGAAGAAAGGAGCAAGAGAGCGATAGAGGATGGTGTTCGGGCAAGTAGTGATCGGGCCGCCGGGGTCAGGAAAGACCACTTACTGCAACGGAATGGCCGATTTCCTCAAGCTCATAGGGAGGTAATCGATTTCCCTTTTCCCTGGGATTTGATTGAAGCAGTTCTTGTTGTGTTCTAGTTTGATAAGGTTTTCATGTATTGGGAGTTCCTAGTTTTGTGTGTGTAAATTTCTGTTTGTATTGATGGATAACAGTGTTACTATGTGTACTTGCAAGGGATCAATTTTCGTGATGCTTATTATACTAGTTGAAGTTGCACGGCGTGCCATCTTTTCATTTGAAATGCATTGCAAAGTACTGTAGATTTGAATTATTCAGTTTCTAGTGAACTTGCAGGGTCATCTATAAACCCTAATCCTTGGTGGTGAGGTTTTTGTTGCCGTTCACTGTTTAATTGCTGTTCCTCGCAGGAAAGTAGCTGTTATCAATCTTGATCCTGCAAATGATGCATTGCCGTATCCTTTCCGCTTAAGGTAGTGTTGGAGTTAACATTTTGTTTGGGTTATATGGTTAATGTCTTGTACAACTTCTTTCCATAATGCGAGAATGGTTTCTTAACAAGACAACTAGATATGAATGTGCTCTGAATATCGAGGATCTCGTAAAACTTAATGATGTCATGGCTGAACATTCCCTTGGTCCTAATGGAGGTTGAACCAGCTGAACAACTTTTGACATTTCACAGTTCATTTATTAGTTGTTCTGTACATGCTATGTACTTTTTCATGAGGGTCTATATCGCGTGCTTCCCTTTTAACATTTTTCATATTGCATTTCATTTGCTTGCTAGGTCTTATTTATTGCATGGACTACTTGGAGAAAAATGTCGATTGGCTGCTGTCCAAATTGAAGCCTCTTATTGACGGTAAGTTAAAAGGACCGTTGGTGATTGAGTAGCAATGTAGGAAGGCATGTTTTGTAATAACACAAGTTTAGTGCTGCAACCTTTGCAGTTTGTTTGCATCCATTGTTTGATATGCATAAGTGCTGACACTGATAATACTTCAGTGTCAAGCATCATACTATAGAGTAAAATTTTCTATCGTTGGACACTACTTTTATTTAAGAAATTGCAACAACATCTACAAGCATGATGTAGATTGCTAGTGTATTGCCACATATGGTTGGACCTTTTTCTCATGATTTTATTCTTGCTGCAACACTCTATGCTAGAAACTGATTTGTACAGACACATGTTTGCAGTAACCATTTGTATTTCATTTATTACTGAATCTACCAAAGTGATTATTTTGTGACTGGTTTGGTTTTTTATCATGCTCTTTTATGTCTCTTGAATGGGCTTCTTAACTAGCATTCTGTTAATTGAGCCATTTTTTTCCTAGTTAGTACATTTAAGCTACTATTTGCTCAAGCACTTTAACTAGTTTGTCTAAGATTTTAACACTGCAGATCATTACCTACTATTTGATTTTCCCGGCCAAGTTGAACTTTTCTTCCTTCACTCAAATGCTAGAAATGTCATCAACAAACTCATCAAGAAGTTGAACCTGCGGGTATGCAAGTTTTAGGGTTACCTTTAAAGGATCTCAATAGCAAATACTATAGTACCTTTCACTCCCTTTCTCCATATTCTCCAGCTGACTGCTGTCCATCTCGTTGATGCCCATCTATGTTGTGATCCTGGGAAATATGTGAGTGCCTTGCTTCTTTCTCTGTCAACAATGTTACATTTGGAACTCCCTCATATCAATGTTCTGTCTAAGATTGACCTCATCGAGAGCTATGGAAAACTAGGTATTATCTATCTCTTGTAGTTTTGAGGTGAATATGTGGTCGTAATTTATGGTCTATAGTTTTTTAACTTTAAACTGGAGTACTTAGGTTGATACTTTTCTTTGGCAGCTTTCAACCTTGACTTCTACACTGATGTTGAAGATCTATCTTATTTACAACGCCATCTTGATCAGGATCCTCGTTCAGCTAAGTACAGGTGCATTTTTCTCTACACTTCCTGCAAGTTTTTTTGTTTAAGTGATTTCTGTCAGCAATTTAGGCATGTTGGCTTGATATTGTTTGTTGTTAGCTTATTCTGTCAAGTTGCTGTTTAACTCTTTGGTTCCTTATTAAAATATGCCTGCGGATGACAACATATAATCTCCAACATGTCTATATGATTAGAATCTGGTTATACCTCGCGGGATTAAATTCATTGATAAAAGACCAGAAGCAACTTAATTTTAAGTTATCCATCATTGTCGTAATCCTCTTAAGATAGAATATCTTTGTAATAATATATTTGAGATTATAGTGCGAAACTGTAACAGTAGTGTCAATTTCCATTTCCACTTGGCTTGTTTATGAAAAATGGTTTTTAGTCTTCTAGAGTTTAGGACAAACCATTGGAAAATCTAAATCAGAGAGAGCGATAACATTTATCTTTAAGGTATGGGCCAATCAAACAAGCTAATATAGGAGGCATAGTGTTGTAGCAGTGATGTTTAGTCCCGAAGAGAAACAATCTTCTGACAAAGTGATATTTCACGACTTGTAAGATTCTGTTGGAATTTTTCTGTTATACCTGATTGACTTAGCTATGAAATTGCCGATGATGTTAGACACTAGCTAGGGAGGGTAGTTCATTTATAGACTGAGTTTGCAATTAAAGTTTGGAGTACCTGTTTTATGATTCTTTGGCTTACTAAAACTTTGTATTAATGTTTGGTGATTCACTATTTTTGGAGTAGCATACAACATATACTGGTAGTTTCTTTTACCTAAAAGATTGAAGTGAAGCATCTTTTATGAAGATGGTTTAGGTACATCTGTATATATGAAGATACTTATAGCTTGATCCAAGAATTCCTTCTGCTTGAATTCCAATTGTTGCTATAATTGCTCACAAAATGATAATTTTTTCATGTAAACTTAGTATCAATATGTTGATCCTTAGCTAAACTGACCACAGTAAACTCACTAAGGAGCTCTGCGATGTTATTGAAGATTTTGGCCTGGTCAACTTCTCAACTTTAGACATTCAGGTCTGTATGCCTATTCTTTTTATATACAATTTTACATTTGGTAAGTAAATGCAGTTACAGGTTGGACATAAATGATCTGTTTCCAGGACAAAGAAAGCGTTGGAAATCTTGTGAAGTTGATAGATAAAAGCAATGGATATATATTTTCTAGCGTAGAAGGCAGTGTCGTTGAATTTAGCAAAATTGCAGCAGCACCTCTTGACTGGGACTACTATAGATATCCTTTTTTTAATGGTTCATCCTCCTTACTCCTATCATTATCTGTACATTGCTGTGGTGATGACCAACAAATATATTGTTTCTGGGGAAGTGCTATTCAAGGTCCATAGTAGTTCCTACCAAAAAAAGATAAATCAGAATGCACACCTTTCAGTTAAATTCTATATAAAGATTCAAGACCCTCTGATGGTATGATATATAAAGTAGGAATCATCCTGATGTTAAACTTAGAAATTTAAAAGTTGTTGAAATATGTTGCACCAATACATTGATTTCTTCAAGAAGTTAGGTCATGGCTATGTTAAAGAAAGGAGAAATTACATTTCATACCTTAAATTTCCACAAATTTATAGGTCCAAATCTTACATTTTTCAGTGTATTTTTTGTGCCCATGTTTGAGATTTTATTTCCATTAATCAAATTGTTGGAAATGTATGCAAAATAAAATATCCCATTAGAGTTGAACTTTATTTTTGGAAAACCATCTTGTATCCTTTTAGAGGAAGATCCTTCCAGAAAGATAGGTAGGATATATTCGGAAGATCTGATATAATATTCTTTCGTTGATACCTTTGTGATGGTCAAGGTTAAGTTCGAGTGTTTTCATAGAATAGAGTCCAAACATGAGGTTCAAAATGTAAATCCTGAAAAGGTAGGATGTAAATTGTGAAAAGTTGTGAAATGTAACTTCCCTGAAAAAGGCAACAATCTAACTTTTCAAATGCTCTTAAATCTTAATATTCACCAAATCATGAAAATGACCCAGGTAATGCCATTGTTAGCTTTTGTACATGTTGCCTTTTGACACATGCTAGCTTTTGATACATGTAACGATTGCAAGATCTAAACTGTACCTGAAAGCTGCAACAGTTCATCTATCTTATACTTGAAGAGCTGATGTAATGTGTCTGATTATATGCTAGTCTTTTGCAGATATGTAAATTAAAAGGGCATTCTATTATGTGAAAAGGACTCTAATATAAGTTGTTTAGTGTCCAAGCAAAGCACTTCTATTTTTCTGAATGATGTGTTCACTGCATGACTGATCCGAGGGGATTACTCTTGGGTGGATACAAAGAATTGTAAAGTTACCTAATTTTAGGGGAAAACTGAAAGACTGTGAGGTGCCTTTTAGTTGTTATCATAAAATTTCTAAACTATCTCTGCTGGTCATTTTCTTTCTGCAGTTCAGGTATGTGCTATGTAAACTATAAAGCAACTCTGTCTAACTGGTATAGATGAGTCATGACTGTTAGTTTACATTGCATGGTCTACTGATGGTTATGTAATAAAATGCTGTCTCCTTATGTTCTTCCAATTTCCAAGTGCTTCACCTTGACAGGCAGTTACAACAGCAGCGGTGCAGGAAAAATATATGAAGGATGATGAACATTTTCAAGGCTAATTAAGAGGGTATGCTTTGACACCAGATACCCTTTCAACTTGCTCAAAGTTGTGAAGGTAAAATTTTTGTTGGCTTGATAGGACTTTTTTTCCTTCAATATATTGTTTCAGTTGGCAATAAACAAATAAATTTTTTTTGGTCAAACAGCTGCTGTAGACATCTGGCCTTAGTAAAGATAATTGACTAATTGTTCTTGGTCTTCCTTGTACTTTTGCTTTTGGATCTGATTCTTTGAGTTGAAGTTTCTAAAGTTCAAGAGATTTAAACCCCTTTTTAGATTGACAATAAAGATATTGTACATTGGATGGTTTGGCTTTGCAAATATAATACGTGTGAACCCATATTTCGATGCCATACTGCCACTTCTTAAATAGTAAATTGTAGACAAGATTTCTGGGTAAAATTTAAGTTTGCATGCAACAAATTTATAACGATAGTACTAAAATTTGGCTGTTTGTTTCCATTTGCTCTGGGAACAAGGATAAGCTTTGAACAATGGCATATGGACCCTGTTGCGTTCACATGTGTAACAATGAGCTCAACATGAGCACTTCTATGCCATACTGCCATGAATGCTTTGTAAACTTCTTTAGCTTTACCCAATGAGCTCAAGGCAGGAATTCCTCACCAGAGAAGATCAGGGAAAATGGGTTCCTTAGATATTTGTACATTGATTTTATGAGTTCTACGTATACATCGTGGCCGCAGGAGTTTCTCTCTCATTTTTTGTTATTCCTTCTTTGGTATTTGCAATCTTTCTTAATAGTGTTGTACGGCAAATTAACAAATTTGATATGTAAGAAGAGTTGACAATGTATGCTGTCATTGTTCTTTTTTCTGGTTTCCTGTTTCCTTACTACATATCCTTGAATATTGAGAGAACTTCCATCAATTCAGTTCTTATAGTCTACTTACCTATATGCACTAGCATATGGAGTTGTCTACTGCATATGTGGTTTCATTCGTGACGACTAAACGATCAGCAATGTTTTTAGAAGTTTCATTGCCGTAGCTTCATTGCTGTAGCTTCAATAGTCTGTATTGCATTTTAGGAGATGTTTATGTATATGTCAACTCAACAATAGGTGATACTGTGTTGTTGTGTAACTTCCCTTTCTAACCTGTTTTCTCTTCAGTTTTCTCCAGGCTGCTGTCGTATTGTGC
Organism: Typha angustifolia; assembly: GCF_048772165.1. Classification (NCBI taxonomy): domain Eukaryota; kingdom Viridiplantae; phylum Streptophyta; class Magnoliopsida; order Poales; family Typhaceae; genus Typha; species Typha angustifolia. Next base: position 1,047,857 of record NC_133250.1, read on the forward strand.
ATGGCTGCTGCTCTTTCTCTCGGACCAATCGCGGTGGTCTCGGAAACAGTTGGTCTATCTTCTTCCTGTAATTATCTTAGGCTTTCACTTGTAATAGAGCAAAACGTTTTATCTGAAACTTGTAATACTTTTCCTTGTGCATTTCTCTTTTCATTTATCTTGTTTACCTCCTTCTATGTGGCTAACATTTACTCGGTAAAGCTTTGAGAATTGTCCAGCCAGCAAAACGTTTGGCTAACACATCAAAATTTTGATCTCCAATGTCAATATATATGAACCATAATTGGCATCAATGCCTCGGATATGAGACCAGAACAAGATTTTTTTTTTTTTATCTGTTATTAGAAGGATAGTCAAAGTATAAACTCATATTGTGTATACAAAAGATATAATTTGCTGCATATTGTGTGTATATGCTCAACCAACAAATAGATTCACACAAACAGAGAATTCTTTCACGAAGTTAAATAATGGACTTGTGAGTTAACACACCAACTAACTCACAAATAATCCTTGCTTCAAACAGTTAATGATGCAAAATTTAGAACGCAAACCTAAATCCAGTATGTAGATATTGCACAAGTATTTGGATACATAAAATCAAGCACGCCAACCAATCCATATATCTGAAAATGAAATGGCAGTCTCAAACCCTAGAGAGATTTGAAACTTGTAATAGACTGGTCTCACCATAGAGCTATAGCTGGATGATAGATATTTCAAAAAAGTTATACCTATAGGTACTCTGAAATGCTTCACAATTAAGCTTGAAAACTGGCAACCTCATAGAAGCAGGATATCTCATATACACTCAATAACACAAAGCATAATCACACCATGAGATAGACGTCAGGAGATGTAGAAAAAACCATGACCCATGACACGTGACAAGTCACAAGTATGAACAAGATAAAATATCTCTCATAAAATGGTAAGCTAAAGATGTACATATTTCACAAAATAATCAACCGAGGAAACCTATGACACGCTAAACTCAGCTCTTTATTCAACAAACCAGGATTCCTGTTCTTTCGTAGAAAAAACCTGGTGAAGCAAGTGTATAAGTACTAGGCAACGTCAAAGCTGGAAGTATATCATCTAGTTCTACGACTTAGCGGTCTCTTATATGAAGGAGATGATCTGTCCTTTGCAACATCAACCAGATCTTTGAAAAGTAAATCCTCAGGTTTACCTTGTTTGGTTGTGGGTGATGTGTCCTGACCATGCAAATGATGTGGGATCTGCTGTTGATTACCATTAGTGTTTCTCTCACCCAGAGACAAGTTTTGAGTTTGTGTTAGCAGTCCATTGTAAGTTGGTCCTGGCTTTCCACTAGATAAAGCCTGCTGCTGAAAGTATTGCTGCCTTTGACCATATTTTGCAGGAGGTGGAGGTAAAGAACAAGCAGATTGTGTTTCCCAAGGTGCCCTTGGAAGATCAACTGCAGTACTCTTTGTTGATTGAACAGGCTTGTCATATTTGGGTAGACTGTAGAACACAGATGGAGTTGAGATGCTATTTGCGGGAAGGGAAGATACAGGTAAGTCGGGCTGAGAAGGTGTGCTGGGGTGGGCATCAGATGGTCTTTCTAATCTGTAGGCATTCCCACTGAGAAAATCGACTACACCTACCTCTGTGCTAACTGGTTTCTTTGACGATGGTGGTGGAGAAGGTAAGTCGGACTGAGAAGGTGCGCTGGGGAGGGCATCAGATGGTCTTTCTGATCTGCAGGCATTTTCACTGAGAAAATCGACTACGCCTAACTCCATGCCAACTGGCTTCTTTAATGACGGTTGTGGTGGAGGAATCAGAGGGCTTGTGTATATATTCTCATTAGAAGATTTCCTTCTCTGCCCTGCTGCACTGTCCCTTGCACTCCTAGAATAATGGAGTTAAAAAAAAAAAGTGTTAAGCACACAAACTTTGCTCACCAAATTATTTGAGACATGTAAATGGCTAGCATTTATAGAATAAACGTTGGCAACTACAACTAGATGATGGAAGTCTGGCACCAATTTAAGAAATAAGAATACTAATGTGTATGCTACAGAATGCAGTTCATGATTTTAAACTGTAATACAGTCCACTAAGCAGTTAAGAAATGTCTACAAACAGACCTGTGGGAAGACACATACATTCAGCACCATGTAGGTGTTACAAGATGAAGACATTAATCTTAAGGCGCACACATTCAGCACCTATGAAGAAATATCTACAAACAGACTACGTAAGACATATTTCATTTGCTTGGTCATCATTGTGTGTCTCTATATGTACCATAATAATTGAATTCAAGCACTTTCAGAGATAGCATTTACTCTTAGGAGAATATTTGCAACCTTTCCATGGAGAGGTTTGAAATGCTCCAATAAAGAGAGTCGCGACAATAATGCACCATTGGATGATCATTACCTTGCATTCCAATTGGACAGTGAGGTAACTTTTCTTGCCAATGCGACAACATGTTATACAAAATGAATATGCATAACATGATCATGATTATTAATAATGGTGACAGTGGGTTTTAATATACTATTTCAGCTCCATCTTATACAGATTACAATTCCTACTTGACAAGAAAAAAATTCTATTACAATAAGATGTTTATTATCTATGCAATTCTTCTTCCTCCTCCTATCAACTTTCTTAAAAGAACAACATCCATTGAAAGAATAAGGCTCCATAAGAAAATATAGAAACCTAATACAATACCTGCGCGAAAGTTGAGCAAGATCATCCTCCAACTCATCGTCCTCATGGTTTACATTAATGATAGGGGCAACGGACGCCAGTGTAGTTCCGCCAGTATGAGTTCCCTGATTTACATTAACAGCAGGGACAGAAGTATCCACTAATGCTCCGCTGGTGGGAGGACTTCCTTTTGCTATGTTATCATGTCGTTCAAGTACATGCTGCAAGTGATCATTTAAAGCCAAATACTGAAATAAATGTCCCTCATCCCTGCAGATCAGCGACAGTTAAATTATCAATTTAATGGTATAGTTCCAATGGATAATATTTTCAGAATAGATAAACATAAACTACATCCGTACACAGTGTTATTCACAAGATCCATGACTCGCTTTTGATAAGTGCGGCACTGCTCTACAAGCTCAACAATAACATCTTGTTTTAGATCCTGCAATGAGAAGCATGTTATAGTTTGCAAAAATAGTTCAGATTCAGAAGTGTCAAACTATTTTTTTTAATGTACAGAAACTAGTGTCAATCCAGCTAATCAATTAGGCTGCTTGGTGTCTGTCACTGCTGGAAGGGGCCAACTCATGTAACTATGAAAGTAGGTTTTGCAATAACATCAGCCTTCATAATTCCAAAACACAACTATGACTTGGATTGCTTTTCAGAGCATATTTATTCAAATAAACATGACTACAGTAATTAACAAAGAAAACCTGACTGTTATTTATGTGACCATTTGCTCCCAATAAAATTGCCCATGTTGAGAGCAAGGGAGCCTATTATCTTCGAAAATCAAGAGATCCTTCTGTTGCCAACCAACCAGTAGACAAACATCTTCATGATAGGTGAAACAATGGGTTAGCATATGAAGAACCAATAACTTGCATTCTAGCAAAGGGACCTCGAACAAACTCATGGAAAGAGGAAGAGGCCCTGCTTTTTTATTTTCCTACCTTGACAAAGTGTCGCCTTTTTGGGTCCACAAGGCAGTAAGTAGAAAGACAAATTGTTCATTGAATTGAATATCAAGAATGATTTAACTATTTAAGTACTAGGTGAGGTGGCTTTATATGATCAATAGAAAAAAAAACTAACTAAATAAATTAGATTCATGCACCAAAGTACATGCACTGTGAGAATAGATCGATATTATCTCTGACCATATTGAAAATCAGGGAAACCTTGTGATACTTGCTACCTGTTAAAAATCACATGAAGTAAAGGTTCGTCCTAAAAATACTCAGTTGTAAGTGCATGTTCACTCGTCCTATCTACTACTAAGCCATAGTATCAAGTCTTACACTAATACTTATAAAACAAGTTTCACATTTGCTTCTAGAATTTTTTATCTTTGAAAATCACCAAATCTCCTACTATCCTTCTTTCAGACTTTTCAGTTAAATTTCAGCTGCCTTTCCTTTTCAAGCTCCCTAACAACCAAGGTTACCTAACTTCACTGCAGCGAATGACAAAAAATTATTCACTCCTGCATTAATGTTTCCATTGTTCTCAAGTTTTGACAAGTATACTTGCTAAGCCATCATGGCTCTACTGAGCATTTCTTTTTTTCTAAACGATGCTTGTTGTCCTTAAGCAGATTCCTAAATTAGTTTTAAGAAAAACCTCTATAAGAAAGTAACAAGTGCACTCAAATGACAAAAGGCTTGCTAAAGTAATTCTGCAAAAACTAGATCACTCCGAAAGCAATATCTTCACTGCCGCTGTTCAAATTATTTCGGATTGGTAAACGGACAAAACTATCAACTAAACATCAACGCCAATAAAATTGAAAATACCATAAGAACTTTTAGTAGTAAATGGAAGCTAGTTTACATAATTTACATATTGATCCTAGATAAATCATTTGAACAAACACGGACAGTTTTTTCAATGTACAATTCTGTAAGAAAAATGTCAAATTTCATAATGGCCTTTGAATATTCCAAGGCAATCTACAGGAGAAAACTACCTGAGGATTTTTATGATCCAAAGCATTAAGCATATCAGCTAATACATCTGCTATCTCTCGAGCATTTTGAATGTCATCTGAGCTGCATAAAGTAAAAAGGAAAAGTTTATTCCTTCACGATGTCGGAGTAAAAAGATCCAAGTTGGAAGCCACAAAGCCATTTTGCCAGTGGTTCAGAGTTTCTAAATTAAGGATAAGGTTCTGTCGAAAATGTTGGTTTATCAAAACATAAACACAACGAGGGGACATAAATGAGCCTAGCTGGAGAGAACCAGGCTACGCTCAAGAGTCTACAAAAGACAAGGTTGAACGTGAACAAGCCAATAACTACCTTGCAGATACCAATAAGATACCTCAGAGCATTAACATCAGATTGAAGAGAAGTTTCTAGAGCAGCATCTTCATAGGTTAATTCAGCAGACTGATGCCCCACAGGATGAGTTTGGGGAGGGGTAAACAATGGTACCGTGTCATCTGTACGAGGTGGAAATTCTACTCCAGCAGCCTATAGAAACAAGAGCATCAAATTCTGCTATGCCATGGTTTAGTTTACCGATGTAATTAAATCAGCCATGAGAAAAAGATGTCTGCTGAAGTAGCTAAAAGATGAGATCCACATATTACTGAGAAGCAGAGCAGGCAGAATAAAGGCATATATGGAAGATAGGAGAATACGAATAAATATATTTAAAATACGAACTTTAAACTTGCAAGAACATGAGTTATTGTTCAAAAAGACTGCTTGTATAGGTGAATCCAAATACACAAATTTCTTCAGCTTTCCACTTAAATTCCATCAATAAAATTTATATCTGTAATAATGTGAGAGATTTAAACTTGTATAACTTATATAAAGTAAAGCTCCTTCTTTATGTATCTTTTTTTTTAATGTAAGATAAGTTCAATCACATGAGGTTAAAATGATACAACTACCATCTGAAGCCATACTTTTCAAATTCTTATTTCTAGTATCTCCCCATTATAGGCCAATCAAAATCATGTTTAGTATAGCATAAGTATATCCAAATACATTCTATATAAAAGAGAGACTTGGTAATATAATACAAATTATATTACTAACACCCAGTATTGGTGCTTTTGACAAATTTAAGCAAATAAGAAAATGCCATTACACTAAAAAGCATATCAATGCGAAAGGAAATGCAACTCTATGGAACATACATCACATTTGTCGCCCTAACCCATCTACCATTTATATATATATATATAGCATATGTATATATTGATTTAGCAGCTCTTTCCAAAATATGAGAATGTAAATAAAAAGCATGTCCTAGATAAGCTTCACAGCGAAGAGGTAATGGAGGCAGGCTTCATTATGCCATCACTACTAGATGAAAAAACCAGATATGAAAAGAGTAAACCTGGTAATTCCAACTAGTACTTCAACAAGATAGAGGGATAACGGGGACGATACTGACACAAAAAGATAAACATGGGAAAACACAGTTGAAAAAGTATTGAAAGAACAGCAGGGGAAAAGAAAACATTTATGTAGAGACATAAATGGAGAATGGAAGAACAAGATGTATGCTATACCCTCAGTTCTTGGTATGCAGCATGGTACTCCGGATATCTTCCACTTGCTCCTCCAAAAGCATCATTCCATGTGTTTATCAGAATCAATATCTTCTCTCTCACATTTAAGTCAGGCTGCACAAGTAAACTTATAGAAACTGATATAGACCTGAGGAGGATGTAGATTCGTAAAGTTGTATTGATTGGTAAAGACTCCTACCTTTTTCTTAACTATTTTCACCATTTCATGTAATATATCACGGTCAACAATTTGCTGGTGAACATAATCCCCGCAATTTTTACTTAGAGCCTCCAACACCTGAATTAGTAATTTTCATAAGAAAAGAAATATTATTAGCAAAACAGAATAGATAGCTAACAGATTATATAAAAAGGAAGTGCAATATACTCACAAAGAGAGACAGAAACTGTATTTTCGGATTCTTGCTTCCTAGACGCTTCTTAAGCAGCTTAATGGCATCCTTAGTCTGTCTGCACTTCATTGAAAATTCACAAACATTAATTACTACATGCAAGAAGCAAACAGCATAATGTAATGACAATCATGCAAAGCTTAAAAATGGATATGAAATTCTCTTGGTGATCAGACACAAACACGCCAATGCCATATATGCATATGGAATAGTTTAGATTTAAGGACTTTTATAAGCATCCTCGAAGCAGAATACAACACATATGATCAAAAGTAGGACACATCATGGTAACTCAAGGGGGGAAACAATTCATATCTGAAGAAGTTATTAATATTTAATTTGTAACGTCTAATATTCTTGGAAAATTTATATATGATGCAGTGTCTTTTAACGAAATTGTAATTTATACCCTACAATTTTACTATTTATAAATCGAGTCCTATAATTTATTAAATATGTGTAGAAAATATCTTATGTTAGATTTAAAAGTTTTAAATTAACACCGTTTGGGCAGATAAGAATATTCCATCAAAATTAATATATTTCTTAAAAATGACTAAAATACTCTTAGTTCCTTCTTCATCTTTTTCTCTATTCCTTATTCTCTCTTCCTCTCTTTGGATACAACATAATTACTTCTTCCTCCTTGAGCAAATTAGATCAGATCAAAAAAAGGGATTTTCTTCTCCTCTAGTGACTCTATCTTCTTCTCCACATATTAGGTATAACTTGGGTTTAGTATTTTTATTTAGATATAGCTTAGATTTTTATTTAGGCATAGCTTGGGCTTTTAGTTTTTTATAAAAAGAACCTCTCTTCTCCTCCACATGAAAATTGAAATGAGCAAATTCTAGGACATTTTGTGTTCTGAGTTGAGATGGATTTGGTAATCTAATATCAGTTAGGTAAAGGTTGGGTTTGGTTGAGTTGGATTGGATTGAGTTATATTGAGTTTGGTTAAATTGAATAAACATAACTTAGCTAAGGGTATTCTCGTAATCTTTCTAGTATAGTTAACTTAATCTACAATCAGCAGATCAAATAATAGAGTGTTCTCTACATATATTTATTAAATCATAAAACTTGACTTGCAAATAGTAAAAATTATAGGGTGTAAATCACAATTTCATTAAAAGGCAGGGTGTCATATGCAAATTTCCCAATATTTTTAATCTAATGTGAAGTAAATTAATGAAGGCAGTCAACCTCACAACAGATTAGAGATGACTGCCTACCACTTCTTACAACTTGTGTAAACAATATAAATTTACAAATATTTAGAAAATCCCTTCTTTTAGTCCAAATGCAAAAGCAAATTCACATTAAATTCAGGTGCACAAGGCACAAACAGTAATCAAACATCTCCTTACCTACCAGACAACAAGATACAGAAAAAGGAGACAACTTTGACGAACAAAGTACCAAATCAAACAGATCAAGAAATCGAAAGACAGCAAGAGTCGTCACCTGGGATCCATGTTAATAATGTCACACAGCTCCAGGTTGATCCCCCAATCGGGACCGATCAACGTGGCGCTCGTCGCGCTCTCGACCCACGCCACTGCAGTAGCCATCAGAAAGCACCTACAAGACCAAACCCAACAATGTGAATTCCCCTTGTAAGAGAAACCCTAATCTCACGCAGATTAGAACCAACAGCCTCTCAAAAACCCTTACAAACCCCAAGTCAAGATCTTTCTCACATTTCCCCATTCAATCATCAAAACCCAAAGATAACAACGAAAAAAAGAAGGTAAAACTCACCGAGCAAGAAGCGCCGATCGATGTCGAAAGAATAAGATCGTCAAGAGAAGACCAACAAGAATCCAACTGCTGGATTCGAATCGTGGAGAGAGAGGAGATCGTGCTCGGGTGTTCCCCAAGAATCTAAAAGCCTAGATAGAGAGAGAGAGAGAGAGAGAGAGAGAGAGAGAGAGAGAGATGGGATTGTGGAGTTTATAGTGGGAAAGAAGTCGCCCGTGGTTGAAGACCAACGAGAAGATAGAGAGAGAGATTTGGACTTCCCGTTGCACACTCTTCTTGAATTGGTTAATCTCCCCCCAACGAAATGGATCGGCTGCATCCCTGGTCGTAGGAAACCCCTAAATTTCAGTAAATAAATCAAAACAAATTAGAAATCCCAATTTTTGTTTAATTTTATAAAATTAATTAAATATTCTCTAAATTACTGTTCGGTAAATTTCATTATACCCTTATGTTAAAATTAATATGCTTCATTAGTCTTAATATTTCTCACCAGAAAAATAAAATTTTAAATTAGTAAGCTATCTTTGCCGGCCTTAAAATATTATTTATAATTATTCTAATATTCTTCACCTAATTTACATAGTTTATGTAAACTATGCACACTCCGTTATAGAAATATATGTATGTAGTATAAAAACCAGACGCACTCCGTTTTTAAGAGCTTAATTTTAAGATTACTAAAATTTTAAACTCGTTTCTTCTATGCAAATAGAAATACTTGAAAGGTCTCCCCCCCGGATGATAGCATGTATCTTTTATCTGATTTTCCTTTCTTATCTTTATATCATATCTACCGCAAGGCAAGGCAAATCAGTCGGTTGATTCACTCGTAAACTATAGTAGGAAATCGTTTCTTCTATTCTTTCCCCCCTCGCTCAATATCTATTTTGGTTGCTGATGTAAATAGTGTTGACTGTAACCACCGGCGAAGTTGATTAATAGATTTGCCTTTTTTTTCTTAAAAAGATAAGAAAAACTCCTGGATGCAGGAAGTTCCTGCATCCATGGGTCTGCTGCTGCGTCCCACTTGGTGTTACTTGTGAGAATTGAATTCAACCGACCCACATATTAATTTTGTCTGTGGCCAATTACTTGGATTGACTCCAGAGACCTTCCACTCCTTCCATTTGGTGAGAAAAAAAATAATAAAAAATTTACTAAGATAATTAAAAAATATAAAAAAGGAGAAGAAATTATGCAAGTCTTTAATTTATCTTTTCAAATTCTTCCTTCTTCTTCTCTATGGATTGGTAAGAAAAAGAGAAAAAGAGTGGAATTTTTTACATAATTCTCACTGAAAACTTCCAAAAAAATTATAATTGTCACAAAAAAAGATTTTGACTCTTTTAGAATTTTCATTGTGGTTAATTTTAACATAATATTAGAGTAAAAAATTTATCACACTTAAAATAAGATGTATTTTTGTTGTATTATTGTGTTAGGTATAATACCGGATAGCTTTAAAAGTATTTTTAATAATTTATATGAGGGTAAATAGTTCTTTTATCGAAGTTGGTTTTAATTATGATTAGTTAGATTTAATTAAATAAATGATATCTTTAAAAGAACACGGTAATTTTGGTGGCGATTATGATATTTTAAAAGTTTTCGGTGATAATTATGTAAGATTCTAAGAAAATAATAAGAGAAAAAGATGAGAAAGGATGAAAAGTTCTTTCCCTCGCTTTCTCTCTATTTTCCGAGAAAGAGAATATTTCTCTACCCTTAAATTTCTCCTCTCCTCTCCTCTCATATTCTCTCTTGACGGTAATAATCTAATTTTCAAAGTTACAATAAATTTGATCCAAAATAAGTAAATACATTAAATTAACTTATTAATTATATAATGTAAAATTCGGTATAGTCGAGTTTAGTGTTGGACATTATCTTCTTAAGACCAATTTGTACTTCACTAATTGCTTCTAGAATGTATTAAAAAGAAGCAGCTATTCGAATGCCTTGTCGAACTTGAATGATGTTGTAATCTCTCAAATGTAGGCAAAAGACTTTAACCAAACTTGAATTGAATGAACAAAGTTCAGCAAAAAATAATACAACTAACAGCCTATTTATAGGATTAAACAGGCTTGATGAAATGATGTGAACGATTGGATCTGGTTACGAATAAATACATTATTTCGAATATGAACCGGTTAACAATTTTTTTGTGACGAGATATACCATTAAGGGTTCACCAACCAACTAATTAACTATTCTAATCGAAGGAATACACCACTTTGGGTTTAATTGAACTCGACTTGAACTAGACTATATTCAAACATGTATTAGGTAAAAAATAACTTTTGGGCTTGATTCGCACAAGAACCGAACCGAACCAAGTCAGGCGATGCACGTGTCTGAGTTAATTTGTGCAGCATCATTTACTCACAAAATAGGTATTCTTTTTTGAGCCCAAATCCCATAAGTAGTTTGACACTTATATATAATACTAAAATTTCTCAATTATTTAGTATGATACTAAACTTAGTTATCTTTATTCTTTTATGATACTTAGTTTAAAGCTAATTTATATTCACTTCTCTTCATGAATTTGAATAGGAGAATATATGACAATAAAATACTCTTTGAGCTAGATTAATTCTACCATTAATCCATCATTAATAACGTGTGGGCCCCACTTATAACTTAGCTCATGACAAATTTCCAACATTCTCTTCTATTTCTTTTTCCCCCTTTTCACTAACTTAATTTTCCTTAATTGCTTAGCCATAAACCCAGACATTAGCTCATCTACTATTCTTATCCTAAACAACCAATTCAATTCGATTTATTAAATAATTTTCCCTATATTTTTACATCTGCTAGTTAATCCAAAAGTTTAACTTATTAAGTAACAAATCAACAATATACTTCAAGCACATATTCAAGAAATTCCATAGTTTTTTGAACAAAATAAAAACTATATTAATTTTCTCAACTCTGTGCATCATTTATGTATGTATGTATATATATATATATATATATATATAACTCTCTACTACACAGTGTTTGTTTAGGTACAGAGCCTTCATTTCAAAAACATACTAAGGAAAAGAAAAGGGAAAATATAACATAATATGATACACATATATTTTCCATATTTCCTCTCTGAAGAGGAGTGATGGCCTTCAACTCTCCCTGGATTTGCTTCTGTTGGTCTTGAAGAAAGAGCAGCATCCTTTCATTTTCCTGCAGAGAAGAATGAGGACTTTACACTCTTAGATCTGAAACATTTGCATAACTATTCTTTTATTTTTGTTCAATTATCATCTGATCAAGAACACTTTGTTCTTCAAAAAGATGCAATTAATTTATAACCAAATTTTTTTAAAAAAACTAATTAGAGAAACAGAGCAGAGAAGAACAGAGCATACTGCTATCTCAGTTTTTTTTTAAAAAGAATTCCTATCAAGACATAGAAATCTACTCAAAGAAGTAGACTTTACCTGCTTGCGCTTCTCATCTTGGAAGTAATACTACTGCTTGAGCTGCTGCTGGTAGTGCTGCTTCCTTCCTCGCTCATGATCACCACCATCGTCTTCTCAGTCTTAATCTTCCAACCTTGTCCGTGATCCAAATCCTTCTTCCCCTCCGCCGCCATCGGCTTCGGCGAGATCTTCGCACTTGAGTTGAAGGTGCTCAACCTCTTCTTCTTGTCTCCCATGGCCAGCGGCATGAATAGCTTCACAAGCAGGTCTGGGTCGAGGTAGTATCGCTTTCTTATCCTTCTCTTCTTCTCCTTCTTCTCCTCCTCCTTATTCTTGGGCGATTCATGGGCCTCCTCTACTGCTGGCAATACCGGTTCGGGCTTCGGCGTCGGTGCCGGCGTCGGTGCCGGCTGAGACTCGACGAGGTCTCTGAGCGAGAGCTCGTAGGCGGCCTCGGGCATGGCCCGGACCATCTCGAGCATCTCGTGGCGGTGTCTCTCGATCGCCTGAGCTCGAGGGGATGGATGGAGATGGTTGAACTCGCCTATCCGGCCACGGATTGGAAAGAGAGGAGCAGCAGCGATCGGCCTGGGTTGGGGATTCGTGGGAGCTCTCCTCGACCATGCGCCGGACTTGATCGTCCCGGTGGATTTGACGAACTGACTCTGGTCGGACTTAATCCTCTCCGCCCACTTGTCATACTCCATTGATGGAGGAGAACAGAGATCTCGATAGAAAGAGGAAGAGAAAGGGGGGAAGCACGGGATACATTTATGTGTATAATTTTCAACGGCTAATAACTCTAGTTTGAAGACGAGAGAGTCGTGATTACGTACGAAATATTTGATCGATTGCATGTCGGACGACGGTTGGAAACTATAACCGAAGAAGTCGTCGGTTTCTAGAAGAGGCCGCACGTGGGCGTGTGCAATTGGTCAAGAACAGCGGCAGTGTTTCCATTTTCTTTGAGGAATTGGATGGCTAATTCTAGAAAATAAATCCTACGCATCAACTAAATCTTCATCTTGCAATGATTATAACAATAAAATTAGAGAAATTCTTTAAATATAAATATTATTCATCAAAATTACATATTATTCTACTCGCTAACACAGTTACTAATTTACATTAATATCTATCCCATCAGCATGTTTTGTATCGAATCAGAAAATATTCATAGTAATTTTCTAAAATAAAGATACCAAATTAATCTTATTTCTAATGTAAACGAAGCCAAAGACACCAAATTAAAGGTCCAGACAAACCCTGACACTCTTCTCCGCCAAAATTTCTAAATTAAAGAAATGAATAGAATTAATTTTTTAATTTTATATTTTGCTCAAGTAATGGATAGAACTTGAATTAATGTATAGCAGCTTCTAATTACAATAAATGTAATATGTGATTGTTTCCTTTATTTCTCCTTTTTGGCTAACTTTTATTTCTCCACCCAGAATATTAATGTCTAAACACTAAGGTTAGGATAAAATAAGCTCTTTAATAAGCAATAATTGCTATCACCTAATGAATCCATGACTCAGCATATCAACGTTTAGGCCAACCCGGTGGAAACGTATATTTGACCTTTGGTAGTCGAAAAGATTAAAGAAAGAACATCATCCCACCAGCTATTCTAGAAATTAAAAGGGACAAATAGTACTTTCTAATTGTTTTATCTTTCAATTTGAGACTTCTAATTTGTTTTAGATGTTCCTGTCCTAATCTTAAGCAGACAACGGCAGGATGCAGGAGCCACTGGATTAGGATCTTGAAGTGGATCTGGGAATTAAATTAAAAGCTTTAATTTGACTTCCAGCTCCACCCACCAAGCTAAATAAAGCTGTAATTTTGTTAATTCTTAGTCAAGAAAATAATGTATTAATTGAATTAGGAATAGGGTGTGGTTGGAGAGGAGACGAACCAGAAAGTCATTAGAGGACATTAGAGAAGGGAATAAAAATAATAACCTCATCTACCTCCAGATGTATGAGAGGGAGATGGAGAGTTCTATGTAAGTCAAAGTCTTTCTTCTAAAGATTCTATGGCTTCTTTCTTTCTGCAGAGAATCCACCACCATAATAGTCCAAGGAGGTGATTAGCAGCTCTGTGAAGGTGGCCTCAGATGAAGCTCCTCCTCCTCCAAAGCGAATAGTATGTGGGAAGGGATGACGAAAGGGATGACAAAGCTAGAGAAGAATGGCAGAAGTAAAGCATAGCTTGACAACAGATGCATTTGAGTGGCAAAGGAGCAAAGAGATCTCTTGTATGGACGTTGTCGGAAATAGTCAACTAAAAGTATGTCTTCACTTTGAGGGTAGAGGTATCTTCCAAAGGATGGTGGAGCAATCCAACTTGGACGAGTTTTTGAACCAGAAGAGAGTTGAAAGAGACGATGAAGAAGGAACATCACATATGGAGAGGTCACCAGCAACCTCATAGAGGACTTTTAATCTGGGTCTACCTCTGGGATTAATCTTATCATGGTCATCCTTCTAGGCCATATTAAGCTGGCGAGGTCCTTACGGAGACCAAAATGATGGGAGAAGGAAAGAAAGGCAACGACGAAATGGGATTGGAGAGAAGCATCCTCTACGTAACAGTCAAACCAAAACCAAATATAATCATCCCCTCTGCTCGAGTAAAAGGAGGAACCAACAAAGAAGTGGAGGGCAACCTTGAGCACACCTTTCCAAATAGCAAAGTCAATGAGTCCTTGAGAGTGAAGGTATCTTATGGTAGAGCTAGAGTATGACTTCCCTCCAAATAGAGAGGGTTTATGATCCCAGTAGCTTCCCCCTCATTTATTAGATAGATTTAGAGGTGATTATTTGGTTTGAAAGCCCGACCCGCTATGCATGCCCTTTGGCTCAACCTATTATGCATGTCTTTTCTTATTATTTTTAGTTTTACATTGGTATTTAGTAAACTGGATATTAATATATAACTATATTTCTATGAAAGATAACTCAAATATCTTCATGAAGTCTTATTATGCTTAGTCCTATAATATATAATATTTTTTTTAATTCAACCTATTCCGCTCAGATCAGATTCTATCTCTTATGAGCTAGTGGGCTATAACAAGCTATTCTAGCCCGACCTAAGTGATTAGTGGGTCGAACCATGAATAAATAGTTAAACCCAATCGACCCGAAAAATCTAGCCCAAACTTGATCCCACCCCTACCCCCAAGGCCTAAGCCTCTTGGTGAGGTAAATGAGTATTTAGGTGGATGAAATTATATCAAGAATATATAAGTATTTAGGATTATATGAATACAAAAAATAGCTGAATTTTCTATAAGTATTTTGTAAAATATAAGATGCAATTTATAAATATTAAAATATAATTATTATAAATATATGAAATGATAGGATATTAGAAATAGGCTTAATTACAAAATTCCTCGAACTTTGTTTTAATTATCACAAACTCTACAAGAGTAGAGTTGGTTGGTAGTTAAATAAGCTCTTTTTTTCGAACGCGGTAGAGCTACTCCTCTAAACTAACGACATCGACTAAGCCAAATTGTTGAGAGAAGAATATTTACCAACTCTACAAAAGTTGGTTGGTTAGTTAATTAAGTTTTTTTTAATCAATTCAGAGTCAACAACGGTGTTTTGCACTATTACTTCAAAGAACGGATTCACTGCAGCCTTGTTGTAGGAAATTCATACATTCAGTCCAGTTGGCAGCCCCTAATTAGCCATCAGATCACTAACTTCCCGCCCAACCAAAAAAATATTATGCCCTCCTCCTCTCACTACAACTCCCACTATGTCCACCGCCTTCACCACCACCGCCACCGCCACCGTCACCGTCACCGCCATCCCTACCCTCCTCTCCCACCTCACCCTCTCCATCTCCACCAAAAACCTCCATCTCGGCCGCGCCGTCCACTCTCTCCTCCTCAAGACCGCTCTTTCCCACCATACCCTCCTCTCCAACCTCCTCATTGACCTCTACTCTCGCTGCTCCTCCCCTTCCTCCTCCCTCCTCGCCTTCCTCGACCTCCCTCACAAGAACCCATACTCTTATAACACCCTTCTCGCCGCTCTCTCCCGCTCTTTGACCCATCTCCCCTCCGCCCTCGACCTGTTCGACCAAATGCCCCAGAGAAACCTCGTCTCCTACAATACCCTCATCTCCTCCCTCACCCACCTCGGGGAACACCGCCTTTCACTGCAGATCTTCTCCTGTTTGCTTAAAGATCGGACTTTGGGAGATGCCATTGTCATTGACCGGTTCACTGTCGTTGGCGTCGCGACAGCTTGTGCTAATTTGGGTGCTTTAGAGCCGTTGCGGCAGGCTCATGGTGCTTTAGTTGTATCTGGGTTGGAGATGAATGTTATAATGGGTAATGCTATGATCGATGCTTATGGGAAGAGTGGGGATGCAGATAATGCACAGAAGGTTTTTGATCGGATGGTGGTGAGGGATGCGGTGTCGTGGACTTCGTTGCTTGCAGCGTATTGTTGGGCTCGTCGGGTTGAAGATGCAGTTTTGGTGTTTGAGCAGATCCCAGCACGGGATTCAATATCGTGGACAGCACTTATTTCCGGGCATGAGCAGAATGGGAAGGAAGAAGCGGCATTGGATCTGTTTGAGAAGATGATGGAGGAGAAAGTGGCGCCAACACCATTCACATTGGTGTCGGTTTTGGGCGCTTGCGCGAAGTTGGGATTGGTTGAACGGGGGAGACAGATGCATTGTTTCATCTTGAGAGGTTGCATTGGATTGGATCCATTCAATTTGTTCACCCACAATGCTTTGATCGACATGTATGCAAAATGCGGGGATATGGCATCAGCTGTTGCCGTGTTTCATCGGATGCATGAGAGGGATTTTGTGTCTTGGAACTCTATGGTCACTGGGTTTGCTCAGAATGGTCATGGAAAGCAATCCATTGCCACATTCGAAAAGATGTTGAAAGCTGGAGTTACACCGACAAATGTCACGTTCCTTGCTGTGCTGACAGCTTGTAGCCATGCAGGTTTAGTTTCCGAAGGACGTAGGATACTAGACTCAATGGAGAAGTATGGTGTGCAACCAAGGCCAGAGCATTATGCTGCCTTAATTGATGCTCTTGGGAGGAACCACCAACTTGAAGAGGCAATGGAGTTTATAGAATGTTTGCCATCTACTTTAAGAGAGTCAGCTACCATTGGGACGTGGGGTGCGCTTCTTGGTGCTTGTCGGGTGCATGGAAATTTGGAGTTTGCTGAGAGGGCTGCAGAGTCTCTCTTTCAGTTAGAGCCTGAGAATGGGGCAAGGTATGTGATGTTGTCCAACATTTATGCAGCAGCAGGCCACTGGGACAATGCTCGACGAATTAGGGTGCTAATGAAGCGAAAGGGCTTGAGGAAGGACCAAGCTTGCAGTTGGATTGAGGTAAGGAGTGTCAAGCATATATTTGTAGCTGCTGATAAGTCTCACTGTGAAACAGAGGAGATATATGGAATGCTTGCTACTGTTTTTTATCAGATGAAGGAAATAAGAGATTCTGTAGAAGAAAAAAAGCTTCTGACCTTGTGAGAGCTTTCAACTGGGTAAGTAAATATGCTCCTTTACGAACCAGATCAGTGAGAAGTAAAATGCACATGGCAGGTGCGTTTCATGGTCATAGGGTGTTTATCCTAGGAGAAATCTCGGAATAATCAGATATTCTGAACTTCTGGTCATTAATTTATCAACTGCCATTGCACCTTAATAGAAAGCTGAGGTCTGGAAAGGGTACATAGGTTTGGATGAGATTACTCTCTTTGATAATATTTCTAGACTGAGGAAACTTGTGATGTATGCTAACAGCGAGAAGAGGATCTTTGAAGCTTACCTCCATCTTTCCACTCTGTTCTTCATTCTGGAGGGGCTCTGTCATGCACATGTAACACATACGTAGCACATCAAAAAAGAAGGAAAGGACTAGATCTGCTGTGTTTTTTTGCCCAAGATATCTAGAAATTGGAGAATTCCCATCATAGAGGCATGAAGCCATACCTTTGTATCTTCTTCTTACTCTTTCATTCTTTCTTTTGTTCATACTTCGAGGCTTGTATTCTTAGTTCATTCTTTCATAATTATCTGTAACCATTTGTTAATGAATTAATTCCTCTTCAATTATTGATCTAATTGCCCTCGTGGTTCTTCCAATATATTCCTCTCATGTCGAAAACTTAACTTTTGCTGATGCACAAGCAAGATACATTCTCTCTTGTTGAAAATATGTTAAAAACAACTGGAGAATGTAGAACAAAGAGATCTTGAAATTCAAGAGTTTACCTCTTTTCTGAGTAAATGATTTTTTATAGAATAAGAGAGGAATACAACTCTGGACCCAGGAGGCCTGAAAAAAGAAATACAGCTCATTTGGTCTTTGTCGTCACGATCATAAGTATCACATAAATAAATGATACTAATCTGAAAGACCACAGCAGACCCATGTTTGTCATGATATTTACCAGTTGTTTCCTGTATTACTTGGAACATCAATATGATACAATACAACTATGCAAGATCTCCCTTTGAATTCTCATGAACTTTAATCTTCGGTGCCCTCCTTTTGTGCAAGTTGCATAGTGGAGGACTATGATCAATATATCATCTGAACATATTTTGAGAATGGTCAAGATTTACAGTTTCTGGTCTTCAATCATGACTTATCATGACCATTAACAACAATGATTTTCTTGTTTAACAAACCCAGCTCTGACAACTACTTAGACTTAATGCTGTAGCATAGATGTGGCACTCTAACTGATATTGCACTTGCAAGAGTTGTGGCACCTTTCAATCTTTGAAGGCTAGAACTCTGCAGTTACAAGTATTCTTCAGGACGGCCCAACTCCAATTCATCAGTCACCAGGAGGCTTCTGCAGCTCGTGCATTTTCTTGAGAATGTCCTGTCTCCTTGCATACTTCTGCATGGACCACATACAGGCCTTTCAATGATTTCTTCATATCAGTGCCAAACTCACTTCATATTTAACTGCAATCTATTGAGTCTGTAGGAACTGAATCTCTTTCTGGGATGACCTCAAATATAACTGGATTCAAGGGGTTAGTTTCATTAATGCATCTTTCAGCCCTTTTTCCCAGTTCTCTGTTTCCATATTCTCGACAAGAATCAAAAATCCTTGTCCACATCGCAGTCGTCGGCTCAAATGGCATACTTTCCACAAAATTCTCAAGCTCAACCATGAAGCCATGCTTGCCAAAGAGTTCAATCATGCATTCGTAATGCTCAAGACGAGGAACAACCTGATACTCTTCACTCATCAAAATGAAATAACGCTGACCCAAGTTGACATATCCCTCACTGATACAGGCAAGCAAAGCACCGAGGAAAGTGACATTATCTGGTCTAATCTCATGTTTCTGCATCTCTTCAAATATCTCAAGACCATACTCACCTCTTCCATTGTAAGCACATCCCAAAATCATTGAATTCCAGAGGACTACATCACTTGATTTCTTCTGTTCAAAAACCTTGACAGAATAATCAATCAGCCGACATTTGGAGTACATATCAACTAGTGCTGCTCTGATTATGTCATCAATCTCAAATCTCTTCCTGATCATGTATGCATGAATTTGCTTCCCATGGTCAAGCATAAATATATTTGCACAAGCAGCCAATCCAGAGCTGAATGTGGACTCATTAGGAGTCGTCTCCCTTAGCATTTCCCTGAGAGCAGCCAAGGCCTTTTCACTCTGGCAATGGTGTTCATACCCCAAGATCAAGGAATTCCATGAAAATCTATCTCTCTGTGAATCCATCCTGAAGAACATGATCTCTGCATTTCTCAGACACCCGCATTTGGCATACATAGCCAAAAGTGCATTCATCAAAAAGAGATTCAAGTGGAAGCCATTCCTATAAGCAAATCCGTGAACCTGTTTTCCTGTCTCAAGATCAAATAGCCCAGCACAGATATTTAAAACTGAACCAAGCGTAAGAATGTCGATTTCTTCTGTTTCCTTCCTCATCCTCTGAAACAAATTCATTGCTTTTTCCCAACAAGCGCTTCGTGCATACCCTGCCAACATTGCATTCCAGGAGACTATGTTGCGGTCTGACATCTCTTCAAAGAGCAGCTCTGCATCGCCAATTCTTCCACAGGTTGCATAAGCAGACACCATTGAAGTACACAAGAATACATCCTTTGTTTCAGAGAGATTAAACAGTCTATGAGCATCATCAATAGCCCCGCACTTGGCATACATCTCCAAGAGTGACTTCCTGACAAGAACATCACATTCATACCCAATCTTTACTACAAGCCCATGTATCTGGCACCCTTCCTTCAGTGCAAAAATATCCGAACAAGCAAGAAACGTATTCGAAACAGTAAAACTTAAAGGTCTAATACCTGCTCCAATCATCCGGAAGAACATAGCCACCGCCTCGTCTCCTCTACCTGCCTCAAGATACCGCCGAATGATTACATTCCAAGATATGGCATTTGGGTGCGGCATTAAATCAAACAATTTCCTCGCTTCGTCAACAATGTCACACTTCCCATAAACATCAACAAGAGAGGTACCAAGAATTACATTTGAGGAGAACGCAAGTTTCAAAACGAGTCCGTGGATCTGCCGTGCCAGCGACAGCTCCAAGAGGTCGGCGCAGCAGCTGAGCACGGAGGCAAAGGTGACATCTTTAGGTAAAATTCCTTCTCCATACATCTGCCTGAACAAGGAGATCGCGTCTCGGGGGCGTTCGTTGCGGACGCAAGCGGTGATGATGGCGTTCCAAGAGCCGCCGTCTCGGTGCGGCATTTGGTCGAACAGGTCATAGGCGTCGGATATGCGGCCGCAGGCGGCTAAGGACTCGATGGCGCGGTTGAGGTGGAAGGTGGAGGGAGGAGAGGAGGTGGAATTGAGGTGAGCAAGGATGGAGGAGGAGGAAGAGGGGAGGAGAAGAGAGGGTTTGCGTTTGGGTTTGAGGAGGGAGGCGTTTTCGAGGAGGCGGGTGAGGAGGGAGATGGCGTTGGAGTTGGACGCCATGAAGAGGAAGATCTCTAGATACGCACGGTGAGATTTATTACTACACTTTGTGGGGGTTAGTGTGACTAGGACGTCCTACGTGGCATAGTCTCATGGCTTATTCCAACAAAATTATATAATATAATATATAACATAGATAGTTGTATTGGAAACCTTTTTTTTTTTTTTAATTTTCTATTTTTCACGTACATCCTTGCATTTTTTAATGCATAAACTCTCTAAACTATTAAAAATATTTATTTAACGTCGATATAAAAAAAAAGTAAAAAAAAAAAAACCCTCTACCAGTATTTTTCTTTCTTTCCTTCAAAATAAGAAATAAATATCATAAATTTACTTAACATGTAAGGCACGTGATAATTTATGGACAAAAATCGAAGCGGAGGGCTAATGAAAAAGATATTTGAGAATTTTCTAATAATTTCGATAGCTATGTGCACTAAAAAAATTTGAGAAAATGATCGTTAATAGTAATAATAAAAAAAAAGGTCTAAGAGCGATTATCTCTATTATTTAGACTATTTGTAGGAGGAAATGTGCCTTGAAACCTAAAATTTTTGGAATTCGTTTGCTTCTCTCTCTCTCGTGTAGCTCGTTTTGGTTCAAAAGAGATGGTATGTTAAATGAGTATATAAATGGGTTGGGATTCGGTGCAAGCCATAAGTCAATCTAGGCAGGTTGTTAAATGAGCATCAACGTATCAATTATGCATATCTAACAACTCTAATTATGCTCGTTCAAATCTAACAATTCACTGTATTCTCTTTCAAAAAATATTAGTGTTGTTCAATGCACCCGATTGATGTATTGATACACATTTAATTAGTGCCTAAAATGATACACACGGATTAGACCACATTGAAACAATGCTACATATAAACTATTACTAAATTATTATATTAACAATGGTCAATATGGTTAATGATTTAGGATACACTTAGCAAACAATTGTATTTTAATATATTTCTAAAATTGTTGACAATTTCTTATCTTTACATGTTATGAGTATCAAGAATTGCACACTCTATGAATTAGAATTGTTATCTCATACAATGACTCTATTTGATGAATTCAATGTGGTATTTATATGTGACTAGTAGTGACTCATTTAAGTAAACAAGTTTCAAAGACCTATTTGAGTTCTTCTTGTCTTTTCTAGAGTGACCTACTAAGGTAAATGAGTTTGATTAAGATATTCTTCTTTTCCCTTTACTTTTCCTTTTCCTTAAACTTAATATGATTTAAAAAATACTAATAGAAATATCTTTATAGGACAAATATTCTTATAGTCCTCTGGCCCAATCACTGCCCATGGGTTGGCTAGATCAGGCCCATTCAACTATTTCTAAGGTACCAATTATAAACTTCAAATATGATTTCATGCTTCCATAGTTTTGCTTTTAATCATTCAAAAGCCTAAGAATGAATATGAGGTAGAGAAAAGATCAACTCTCTCTAGGTACACATTTAAGTACATTAAATTTTAGTCAATATAGTAAATCATCTAGTTTAGGCTATTAATCGTCTATTGTTTTAAACTAAATGCTATTGAGATATCGCTCTAGGCCTAAGACACGAAGCAAGTTTTTCCACCCTTATTACTTTCATTTAGGGTCGGAGTTAACCCTGCGACCGCCTTGATTATAGGGACCTACTAATTTTACTAAAATTGTTGATTATTCTTCTATAATTAACCACAAAATTTTACCTCTAAGGTTTTTAATAACCCATGATGGTAATAATAATTTAATCACAATTACAGAATTACTAATAAACATCTTGGAAGTATCACCACTTTCTTGCAAGCATTCCAGCTTCTTCCTTCTTTTGCTCCCACTAAGGGCTGCAGAACAAAACAAAGCAGAAGACATGGAAGTGGCTTCACATGATCCACAAATGAAATTAATAGAGCATGTGGAGACATGAACAACATCCAAAATCACCCCAACTCATGGCTAGCTCTAATGGCATGGCAGTTCCACCAAATTCACCACCCAGACTTTGGTTGCCCTAACCACTTAGGTCAAGTTTCCCAGGAGAGCCTCAATTTTATAATTAAAATTGGAAAATACTTTGCAGTGTTGTTGTATATGCTAGGATGTAGTCCTGACTCTATGGCTCATATAATAATCACCGTCTTTCTATGTATTATAGTTTTACCCACGGTATTCTTATGTAATATATTGTTGATATATTAGAATTTAAAAAAGAAAAAAAAGAAAAAAAAGAAAAAACTATTATTATCTAATAATTTAAGTTTCTAGAGTAGTTGGCTAATTAATATTGTATCAGAATAAGAGATTCTCAGTTAGAATCTTGTCAAATCTATTTTGCCAATTAAATAGGAAAGCATTTGTTGTTTAAGTTAAGTCTATTTCTTAGGCGTATTATATAAAATTTTAAGTTTTTATAGCAGTTAGTGAGTTAGGATGACATTATAGTAGTGAGTAGTATTTTTATAAGGACTAGAAACACTACTCATCCAAAATGGATGCCAATCCCTCTAAGTGGGTACAGTGCACTAGAAATCAAAGCCTGAATCCTCCACAACAACCATCATGGAGAAATGCTAACAGGCACCTTTTCATTGAATTATTGCATCATTTCTGCATCACAAGAGAGAGAGAGAGAGAGAGAGAGAGAGAGAGAGAGAGAGAGAGAGAGGGGGAGAGGAGACCTTCTAGTGGGGCAACCAACCACCCTAAAGTGGTGGACTTAGCCTTTTCTTTCTTCCTTTGTTAGGAGGGGGGGTGATCCTTCTTGCTTGATGTCTGAGATAAAAGAAGATGTATATCTTCCTGGACTTAGCAATGATTGCTATAATTTTATGGCATATATATAGCAATGGCACAAACATGAGGAGGAGGAGGAGGAGGAGGAGGAGAGATGTATATATATAATATTCATAGCTTAGCTTCTCCTTCAAGTGATAGTTGTGATGCACCTATTTCCACAACCTCACTGTGCAAGTGGAGGCTGTTGATCATTGTATTAGTTGTCAATGGGGGGGAGGAGAAGGGAGGAGTGATGTTTGCATGACATGAGCAAAGTTATTGGGTTTCTTGGTTTGGTCAATTTGTGTAGCTTGATGTGTGGTAGTATGATAATATATCCTTAATCTTAGCAGTACAATGTTGCTAAACACCAGTGCTTATCTTTGCATTCTTCTTTCTAAGTTGTCATTGAGATTGTATTGTCATTTACTAAATCACTAACCCATAGACTAATTATAGTTCAGACAATGGTGTTAACTCTTTTTGATATATAAATTAAATAATTATACTATGTTTTCAAGAAATAAGTTGCAATGGGTTCAAATTATGCCCATATAAAGCTTAGTAAATATTATTAAATATTAATCTAATGTCAATGAAGAGAATTAAACTTATAACTTCTGTCATAATTAATAAGATTCAACCATTAAACTACAATGATGAGCCGATTTGATCTAATAAGTGCAGTACTCATTCATCAAGTCATTATAATAAATATGTTCAACGATTAAGCAGGTTCGATAATACTTATAATTATAGACTAAACTCTAAGACACAACATATATAGTTTTAATAAAGTATAATCTTGAACCATGTTAAATGAGTTTATGTGGGTTTAAATTAATCCACACCGATTTAATAGGAATATAATTCTCAAAAAATTGAAAAATATTATATAAACAAAAAATTAATATATAATATATATTATATATAATACATTTCTTAGAATTCTATAACTTAACAGAGTCAATTTCAAAATTAAATTCAAACTAAAATACCTAAATTACTCCTTTTTTTTCCCTAATCTAAAGATCAGTTCAAATAGAGACTTTACCTTTCTCCCCCATCTTTTGAAGTTAGGTTATTTTTAGCTGGATTGTGGGTTGAATTATAAATATCAATACGATAATTAACGTGTTAATGATAATAAGATCAAAACTATAGGGTGTAAAGCAATTAAATATTCCCTACTTTTTCTTTTTCTTTTATTTATTTATTTAAATTTGGGATCTAATTAACATAGTTTCTTTCCTCTTCTTCAAACTCTTAATTAAGAATATAAGCTACTTAGCAAAGTAATATATAATTGCTAGCTCGTACATAACATTGATCAAGTCTTTGCAAGCTATCATAAGCCTTTGATCTTCAAACCCACCCATCTTTTAGCCTCTAAATGCTCTCTCTCTCTCTCTCTCTCTCTCTCTCTCCTATCTAACACTATAAATACAACTGATGAAGCTGTCATCTTCTTCTACTTGTGTGTGTGTCTGTGTGTTTATATATATATATTATTACTCTACCAATGAATATGGAAGGAGGAGCTTCTTCCAACCTCCCTCCGGGCTTCCATTTCTATCCTTCCGACGAAGAACTCGTGGCCCATTTCCTCGCCGGCAAGGCCGCCCTCCTCCCGGCCCACCCAGACATCATCCCCGTCGTCCATCTCCACCGCCACGATCCCTGGGAGCTCGTCGGTGAGCACATATTAGCTAGGCCAAGAAATTACAAGGGTGTTTAATTTGCATGTATATATGCTGACAAAATGACATTAAATATTCTTAATTGAAATGAATTTATGTCCTTTTAAGCATAAATTCTGAAGGATATACACCCAAATATCATCATAAAAGACTCATGCATATACTTTGAATTAGGTAAAGCTCTTCAGGCAGGTAATCAATGGTACTTCTTCAACCGTATAAGTACTCAAAGTAGAGCCTCCCCGAATGGATATTGGAGCCCTACCGGCGTCGACAAGCCGATAACTAGTGCCGGCAGGGATGTCGGCGTGAAGAAGACCCTCGCTTTCTACGTCGACGGCGACCGGCCTCTCAAAGGGATCAAAACCAACTGGGTCATGCATGAGTACCATCTACTTGATCATAGCCTTAGTAATAGTAGCAGCAGCAGCAGCAGCAACAACAACTCCAGTAGGAGATCAATCAAGAAGAGAGGCCACCAAAGAATACTAGTAAGTACTGAACTCATATCTCAGCAGTACAACTGCGTTATAACTCACAATGATCACTGTATTAGGAATCCAACAAGTGGGTCATCTGCCGAGTCTACGAGTCGACGGCCTGCGGCTCGCCGGCGAGCAGCTTCGGCGACATCGTCGACGGTGACAGGACGGAGCTGTCGTGCTTGGATGAAGTCTTCTTGTCCTTAGATGATCTTGAAGAAGTGAGCTTGCCGTATCGATGATAAAGATACATCTACACAGCTAGTTGGGTTGATGTCTTATGTTACTTAATAACATTATCGAGCTTAAAAGAAGCTCATGTTGTATATGAATATTTCCGAGTTCGAACTCCAATTAAAAGGCACTAATCTTAGCATATGCGAAAAGAAGGTCCTTTTTCACAATATACCAAAAGGTAAGGGGCTGTTTGCAAAAAGAGAAAATAATTTTCTTTTTCTTTTTCTTTTTTTAAAATAAAAGGGAGATGGGTGGAGGTGACGCAAGCATTACGCCGTCAAAAAAAAAAACGATGCGCACGTGCACTGCACACGCGTGGGATTAAGGAAATAAAATATATATATATATATATATTATTGGATTCTTTATTTCTAATTATGATAATTTAATGATTCAAATATCTCTCACATTAATTTATTAAAAATACAAAATATTACTTTAAAATTCCATTCTATTTCATTTGTACTCGCTCTATATTCGAACATAAATATCTATACGGTCGGGTGCGAATGATATTTAAGACGGAGCGTAGGGTTGTTTCGATAAAATTTCCATAACTCTTAATTAGTGTAATCAAATGATTATGCGGGTTTGATCTTTTCTCTGTTGGCTATCATTGATTTATTAAGATTAATTAACATGGCAGACAATCCGACATTATGATGAGATCAGGCAAGGAATCTCATTTCCAGCTTCATAGTACTGCATAACAAATGAGTGTGCTCAATTTAGATGTGCAAAACTTTTGGATTAATTAATGAAAGAGGAAAGTTAATCTTTTGTTAGGCATGGTTGGTGTGCATTCCATTCTCTGAGGAGAGGTGGTTTTGGGCTCTAATGGCCTTATTATTAGGATTCCAATTTCAAAACAATATGGTGGATTCCAAAAAGGTTGTACAAATTGATAGAATAGCAAGCATTTATAGTTAAACTTTTCCTCTAATTAGGTTAGACAATTGGGCCAACTTTAATTACAACATTTGTTCTTATAAGAATATCCATACCATGTTCATGTTCATATAGGACTTTGTTAATCTACTTGCTATTATAATATATTCCTAAAAGATGGATATAAATTAAATGAATGGAGGTTTATATTTTAAATGACAGATAAGCTAGATAAGATTCGAGTATGAATTCTTTTATTCTTGTGCTATTCTCTTATGTGTTGTTGCACTCTACCATCACTGTTGTTACTGTCTTTCCTCCTCCCCTTTTATACTGTGAGACAAAAGAGACCAATCTTTTACTTTCTTCTTTTCTCTTGTTTGATGTGGCTGACTTGTCTTACTTGATCTGCACCTTCGCTCAAGTAATTTGGCATGTAGGTACGAGTTAGGAAGGGTCTCTCACCTTTTGCTCGCAAGTTTTATCGAGGCAACCAATAGGCACTAAGGCTGTCTGGGTCTGGCTATGGAGAGGTCGGCAGGATTTTTTGTGTGTTGCCAATAGTAACTTAAGCTAGTGCGCCACTAAACCTCTAACTTGGGTTGATGTATTATGCTTATCCCTCTCTCTTTTTTTGGTACTCCGATGAAAGGCCTTTTTCTTTCTACTGTATGTAAGATTCTCGCTCCTTTAACTTTTCAGCAATTTATTAAATTATGTGTCTTCAACTGTTGGAATCACAGTAGAGCCGCAAGGTCATCCTTTGTCCATGTGAATCTACCGAGGTCATGCTCTCTTATTGTACTTTATTGTTCGTCTTCCGACTTGATATTTTATTTTCCTCGTTGTGTTGTCAATTATGAGAGCTGAGTGTGAAACTTATATTAAAGCATTCCCTCTCGATTAGTATACCAAATCTATTGATAAATCTTTGTGCCTTTTTTTCCTCTTAAAAGAAGATAAAGGGGGGTGTGGATGAGGATGTTGTTTGCCAATCTCCTTTAATGGGTCCCTTTTGCCAGTCTCCAAAAGCTCAAGAGTCATTTTCATGAACTCCTTGCACAAGTAACAAAATGTCATAATTATCTTAGCTTAGCAGATTTATAACTCCAATTGATCACTCTTCTCATCATGTCCACATCCTTTCTTAATAAAATAATGAGTGAAAGATTTTCTCATGCACTAGATCTCTCTTTCTTTAGACCATTCCACAATTTGCATGAGTTTGGAGTGCCATTTTCTTATGATTCTTTTTTTTTTTTTTCTTTTTTGCAAAGTTGGATTGGATAAGTACTTAGGCTGACTTCAAGAGTTGTATTGCCTTGAAAATGACACAAAGTTCATGGCCTTGTACCTAAGTGCAATTGCTTTTTTTAGGGTTTGCATCCAATCATGATTATGATTCATGGTAAAGGTTAATTATGTTAGAGCTAATTAAGATTGATTAATATTAATTAGTGGTCCAAATCTGTCCCTTTTGTGCCAAACTCATTATGTTAATTAGGCGTATAAATAAGCCGATGAGGCTACTGCAACATGAATTTTTGATGAGATAGAAATAGGGTTCTCTCTTCCGATTGAAGAGAAGACGAAGGACCCTAAGCGAGTCGGCTGGTTAAATAGATACTTTTTTTATTTATCGAGAATAAGTTTTGAATTAATATAAATATAACTATTATATTATCATATGATGATTATTTTTTTTATTTGACTTGATTCAACTAATTTGAACAAAATTGATCCAATAAACCAACAAAATTAGAGGCCGAATATGCCACTAATTTTGATCTTTCTAGGCTTGGGCTTGGGCTTAATTGGGTATGTCTGCCACTTTGAATAAGTATCTAAGTTTAATTATACAACCTAAATAGTGGAATTAAACATTGGTGACATAGAACTAATTAATAATGTTAATTATTAAAATTGGGCATTTGGATGCTTAGTTTAATTTGACAAAGTAATTAAAAGAGAATTAGTCCGTTTCTCCGATCTTATATGTGAGATGTTCTTAATCAAAGTTTTATTATATACGAGGGAGGGTAATCTCTTTCGAATAACTCATTAATAATATATGTGATAAAAGAATATTTTAAATATATAATTTAACCTATAGACTAATAACTAATTGGGATAGCGACTTCCAAATATATGAAACTTTTAAAAACTAATAAAAAATTATTAAATTATGAGAAATTTTTATATAAATTATTTTCTAGTTAAAGGATTAATATTTGGAAATCAAAAAATTAGAAAATTAGAAAATGACTTATGTAAAAATTTTATATTCTTTTTAAAGATATTCATATTTCAATATAAATTGCCAACAACTTACATTTTGGAAGTATAACATCTCAGCAGTTAGCGGTTTTACAACTCAACTAGTTTCATATTTAAATTTTGAGGTGAATTAGATGTGCGATAAAGAAAGTTAATTACAATTTATCCCTCCCTATGTGTTTTTGACTAAAATACAAGTGTTATTTTTTTTTCATATTTGATCATATGCATTTCGAATAGAATATTAGATGATAAAAATATATATTTAATATATTTGTTATTTGACATATAATTAATATTATTTTAAAAGAATTAAAAAGCTTATTTAATCTTCTATAATGTATAATCTCTTATTTTTTCAAATATAATAAAAAATAAGAATTAATGTAATTTAATTAAGCCTTTAAATTAAAAGCACATGAAATTTTTGGTGAAATTAAGCCAAACCAAACCAAACCAAAGTAAAGTATAATTTCTCCTTAAATGAAAAAAAAATTAGGCCTACTTTTTTTTTTTTCATAGAGTCCAAATTCTAGATATATAGATACTTATGCCCTACTAAGCTTTAGCCAACATAGTAAATTACCTAGTCTAGAATTCAAACCGTGCGTATTGTTGAACTATTGCACCAAACTAAATATTATTAAGATATGCTTCAAGTCGTCGCACTGTTGAGTTTGACCTCAAAGCCAATCGCACCACTAATCCATCAACCAATCCGATCGATTAACCCAAGCCACTAAACTACAAAATAAATTTTAATAATAATTATTTTAAATTATAGTATGTGATCATAGGGAGGAATAGAAATAGTAAAATCTAATTTGTTATTCTTAAAATGATGGTTTTATTCTAAGAATAACTATTCCTATGTTTACTTGTATTCTAAAATAAGGGTGTGATTATGTTAGATATGATATAAAGTGAAGATAAAGAACAAAAAATTATTAAAATACCCTTTGATTTGATTTAAAGTAGATTGATAGAATAGATAGTAAATAAATAATATATTTTATATATATAATGTTTGAAATTACCTATGTAATGCTTGGAGTTATGCATGCAATGGTAGAGTAATGCGTTACATATGTAATGCTAGGCTAAGTTATTATATATGCAATCTAGAGATGTAGATATGCAATACAATGTAATGCAACGGAACACAATTTTAGAGAGATAGATATGTAATGATTGAATATATTGATAGGGAGATAAATATGCAACCTAATGCAATTTAAATATATTTTAATTTTATAAAATATTACTTTATTGATATTTATATTTTTTTATATTTAATCCTACATATTTTATAGTCAAAGATAATATTTATTATTAATAATATTTTAAATGTTATTATATTTTATACTATTTAAATATTATTACATTTTATAATATTTAAATATTATTATATTTATAGTAAAAAATAATAAAATTTTATTTTACATGGAACATATATTAATTAATAATCTTTGCAAAATGAGATTATTAATAATATTAAAATATTTACACTTTCATATGTTTTATTTTAGCTTAAAAACATGAGATTATTAATAATATTATATTAATTTTCCCCAAATTTATAATTTGATTATTTAAAAAACTTTAATTTGATTAATACATAGTTTAAGTACTAAGATATTATTTTATCTATGAGTTAATATTTAATTCGATAAAATAGTAGTTTATTAATATTACATTTTTAATGTTATTAGTACATATAAAAATTATTTTAACAATAATATAATTTAGAAAAAAACTTATTATATCATTAAAATACTATGTTATTAAGAATTCTATAAATTTATATTTAATATTTAAGTGTATTAAATTAAAATAATATTTATTAATATTATTAATATGTAATATAATGCTAGAGAAATAAATATGCAATGCTAGGATGTAACATTCTAATACCCGCTCACATAAGAGAAGCTGGAGAACACGCCATCAAATCAAGGAATTTAAATATATTATTAGTTTAACATTATTTATCTATGATTTAATATTTAATTTGATGAAATATTAGTTTAATTAATATTATACTTTTTTGATGCTATTAGTATTATTTTAATAATAAAATAATTTATAAATAGATTATTATATCGATTAAATACTATAGTATTAAGAATTTTATATATTTAAGTATATAAAATGAAAATAATATCTAATAATAATACCTTTTAAAACGTGCTTAAGTTTATGAAATATTAAATTATCATTATTTTATACTATTTAGATTATGTTTTATTTATTTAGTATAAAATAAAAAGATAGTGAAAGAATAGGAAGGAATGATAAATTATGATAAGATATTAATAAAATGTTTAATAGAGGTTGTAGTCAAATGGAGGATAAATTGGTATTTATGTTAGTGTATGATATAAATATTATTTTGATAAATAGTGTTTATATTATGAAATATATTTATTACGGTGTTTATCCATTATTATGGAATAAGTGATTAAATTCTAAAATAAAGATTGTTATTTCGAAATTGAATGGGACGTAAGAGCAAGATTGGGTTGACTGAAGTAACCAAAACTCGGTTGTTCCTCGTAAATGTCTCGTTCAATCAATAGTCAGACACGCACACTAATGGTCCTTTCCCTGAAACCAAAAAAAAGGAATCAAAAGCCGTATCCTATTAAATATCTTTTAAATATTTGATTGTATGTTTCTCGACGTACGATACGAAACTCTCAGACGAGGACTGCCACGTCTAAGCTGACACCCGTGTCTCTATCCATCTCCTCTCTCACTATCCATCCATCTCACCCAAACGAACGGTAAGAAGCCATCCTTGAGATTACCACGAGATACCAATTAATGCCAAGAAGAAGAAACTCCTCCTCCTCCTCCTCTCTCTGTTGCCTTCACAATGGCTCTCTGGCTCACCAGATCAAAGCTGGGTCACCACCTTGGGAGAAAGATTGCATCTTTGGATGCTCTAAGAAGGAGTCCTTTTCTCGATCCAGTCGCAACCCCTCGAGCATTGGATTGCCCAGATGGGATTTTGCGCAATCTGAGGAGCTTTTGCTCGATCCAAAGTGCCGGAGCTCGGAGCGACGATGCTTGTGATACCCAGGTTTGGATACTTCGTCTCCTCTGTTTTCGTAGAAAAATTTAAAAGAAAAGGTTGCCTCTTTTCCTAATATACAAATATTGCGATATATAGAATAGATTATACGCAAATTAAGAGTATTTTAGTGCGGAGTCGTTGACATATATGAGGGCCAAATTAAAAGTATATTTGTTTAATCTCTTTATGGGTGTGAAGAAGAATAGATACATTCCTATGTTTGACGGCGGGATTACAAGTTTTTCTTTTAAGTATTTGGATTGAGAAGAAAAGAAGAAGAAAGCATAACTTGGAGTGTTTCATTTGATCTGATAAGTGATTAGTGGGCAAGTATGCATCGAGGCGACGAAATCTTTGAGACAAACAGGATCTCAATTTGATGTCTGAAATCTAAATATAAATCTTCAGAATCTAGTCCACTTGTCTCAATTTGATGTTCTAATTCGCTGACGAGGATTGTTGGAATAGGATATAAGAGGGCCCAAAGTTAATATTATCGCTTATTATTACAGCAGGTATTGGATTTTCCTGGTGGAAAGGTTACATTTGATGCTGAGATGAGATTTCTTGCTGAGTCTTCAGTGGATCGAATCAACTGCTACCGTGTTCTTGATGACTATGGACAAACGATATCTGGAAGCAGGTTCCAAGAGGTACTTTTTATGATATCAAGGCGATTTATCCACAGAACTGAACTGAAAGTCTTCGGCCAAAATGATGACAACCCCTTGTGTTTTGTTGTTGAATAATGCATCTGTTTGAATGAATTCCTGTCTTGATCATCAGGTGAGCAAGGAAGTTGCTATGAAAATGTACAGTGAGATGGTTACTCTCCAAGTTATGGATACTATTTTCTATGAAGCTCAGAGGCAAGGAAGAATCTCGTTTTATCTTACCTCCAACGGGGAAGAGGCGATCAACATTGCATCGGCCGCGGCACTCAGCCCAGACGACGTAGTCTTTCCACAGGTACAGAAACTATACAGCAAAGATTAGGATTAGATAATTCTATGGTTTGATAGTTCTGAAAAGCTTTTGGCAACTAATATAGTACAGGGAGCCTGGTGTTCTATTATGGCGTGGCTTCACCCTCCAAGAAATTGCAAACCAGTGCTTTGGCAACAAGTTGGATTATGGTAAAGGGCGTCAAATGCCAATTCATTATGGATCGAACCGATTGAACTACTTCACCGTATCATCACCGATAGCGTAAGGAGTAACATCCATCCTCTTTCTTTGATTACAGAGAAAGCGAAGAAAAGAAATGGATATGATTCTAATACTCTTTTTTTCACTTACATTTGATGGTTGTCAGTACACAGATCCCTCATGCTGTTGGAGCAGCTTACTCCCTCAAGATGGAGAAGAAAAATGCATGCGCCGTCACATATTTTGGCGACGGTGGCACTAGTGAGGTATAATAAGATACTAGAAAATCTAGCCTATAGAATTCTATCAGTTTTTATTATGGCTGCCCCCTTTTCTGAAAGCTCACAATGTGGTAGGGAGATTTCCATGCTGCACTGAACTTTGCTGCTGTGATGGAGGTCCCTGTAATATTCTTTTGTCGTAACAATGGCTGGGCAATTAGTACTCCAACAAAAGAACAATTTCGAAGTACTAAAAATCCACCTTGATTTAACCTCAATTCTCTATTAGTTCATGTAGAGTAATTGTGGTTTCTTTTGATGATATTGGACTGATATAGGTGACGGTGCTGTGATTCGCGGTCAGGCTTATGGAATTCGGAGTATCCGTATAGATGGAAATGATGCTTTGGCAGTCTATAGCGCAGTCCATGCCGCCCGGGAAATGGCTACAAGTGAATCCAGACCTATTCTAGTGGAGGTTCTTCTTGTTCAAAACTGAAGCTGTAGTGTATGAACTGATACAAGTTGAACTAGTATCATCTGATCCATTATGTTTATTTGGAAATGCATAGGCTCTCACTTACAGAGTTGGTCATCACTCGACATCGGATGACTCAACTAAATACCGGCCAATTGATGAGATCGAGCATTGGAGAACAGCGCGCGATCCAATTTCCAGATACAGAAAATGGATTGAAAGGAATGGCTGGTGGAGTGATGCAGCTGAATCAGAACTTAGAAACAAAGTCAGGAAGGAGGTAGGACATATCTATGATTGTTTTTGTAATCAAGTCTTTGAATCTCTATCTGATTCATATCTTTCTTTGTCAATGTTTCAGATACTGCAAGCTATTCAGATCGCCGAAAGAGTGGAGAAACCGCCGCTTTCAGAGCTATTCACAGATGTTTATGATCAAATACCTGCCAACCTATGTGAGCAAGAGAAGTCACTAAGGGATACAATTAAGAAACATCCTGGTGACTATCCCTCTGATGTACCTATTTAGCCAATTACTGCCAAGATTCTTCCAGAAAAAAAAAAATTCTCTCAGAACTATTAGCTATTAGTCCCCTGAATGAAATAAATGATCCATCTATTACACCCTAATGTTCAGCTCTGACTGCTGTTGATGTATACATCATTATAGTCACTCAAAAACCAAAATTTGTGAAGGATTATTTTTAGGATGATTACACCTTAGTTGTCTGTATGAATTTTTATTTTTTATTTCTTTAAGACCGTTCTTCGTGTATACCGACACCGAGAGAGCAGAAGATATTAGATAGTTGAGGGGGCGAAGGGACTATCAACCCTAAAATTCCTTAGAATGGATAGAATTGGTGTTGAATTGGCAACTGAAAATCAAACAAAAGGAACAACAGTGCACAGCACCACCATTGGCACAAATCCAATGATCCCAAGAGGAAGTACAGAGACCAAGAAGTATTGAGTCAGAGGTGACACTGTTAGCCTTTTAATCTATCATGGGGGGATGGTGGTGGAAACCTTTTTTGATAGAAGAGGAGGAGATTCCACTAGCTTTCTAAAGACTACTGCAAAGTAATCCACCACTATATTCTGTGGGTTCATGATATTTTGTCATATGCTGTCATTCCATCATTAACCAAGTGGATGTAATGCTGAGAATGAAGAACCCCACAACTCCATAGTCTCCCAGTTTCCAGGCAGCTCAGAAGAATTTTAGTAAATTAATTTTTTTTTTTGGAATAACTTTATTAAAGCGACTCCAATCGGGCTCTAAATTCTAAATTCTAAATTTGGAGCCCGGTTAAGCTCCAATAGGGAGCTAGCAATTTGGAGTCCCACCATGAAAATGGAGCCCTGCTTCATTTGTCATTTCAACCTTTTAAAAATATCAAAATTGCTCAATAATTTTAATTTTATTTATATTTTTTATTAAAGAATTTAATTAGTTAAACTGAGTATATAATTAGTTTTACTAATTAGTTTTTAACAAAAATAATACCATTAGAAAGGTCTCATTGAGACCTTTAAAATAAGTTTAATATTAAATTATTTTTGAGTTAATTTAAATTTTAAATCTTTTATTATTTATAAAAATGAGTCTAATAAATTATTTATTTTAAAATATAATTACTCAAAATTATTCCCAATGTAAATATTAAATATTAAAAATTAAAATACATTAGATATGAAATATATCAAACATGAAAAATGAATGTGCTTTCTTTCAAAGAAAAAGATAGAAAATTTGTAGAAGAAACAATATTCATGAAGAACCCCACATTACTTAGATGCTCTTAAACTCTAGGACTTTTGCATTCTTTCTACATACACTTTGTAAACTTTTTTTTTATTGTATACACCACTTGTATAGATATTCTTTTTCTTAGTTCAAAGAGGTATATATGAATATTTTTCTTAGTTTAAAGTGTATACGTGGGTAATAAAAAAGTTTACAAAATGTACGTGAAAAATGATGATAGTTCAGACAGTCTAAGTAGAATTATTATTTTTTCTTAACACATTTTACCCTAAGGTAATTTATTTACAAACAATTTTTTAATACAATGTTGACTCTTTCGCCCTCGAGCTATATAATTATTACTTAATTTATGCCAAAATATGACCCCTTATTTCCTAATTATTAGGGAATTGATATTTATAGAAAAAATAATAATTCTACTTAGACATATTATTATTATTTATGGAGCAATAAAAAAAAATTCTAATGACAATGTTACCCTAATAATTAGGAAATAAGGGGTCATATTTTGGCATAAATTAAGTAATAATTATATAGCTCGAGGGCGAAAGAGTCAACATGCAAACTCAGTAAATATTAAAAAATTGTTTGTAAATATCAATTCCCTTAGGGTAAAATGTGTTAATATATATATATATATATTCTCATCTTCCATCCAATTATTTTATTTTTACTAAGAAACTCTAATTACCATTTTACTCATAAAAATTCATTACTTTAATCAACTATTATTTCAATCCCTCCTCTCTCACTCTCCTCTTTTCCTTCATCTACACAGATCTACTATAATAAAATTTTAGTTATTTAATATAAAATATCTCTTAAATTTGCTATCTTTTTATATCACATCGAGTATAATTATGACAACCACTAATCCAGTTATTTGGTTTAGTTAGTCTTAGCAGAATATGATTTTATTTAATTAACTAAATCCAACTCTGTGCAGTTTCGGGAAAATTATTTGTAGAATATTCTACACATATCCAAATAATATCAAACTAGTTGGATAAGGTTGCCAACCTGCAGATCTATAACTTTGATATGACTTCTCTAGAATCTATCTACAACAAAACGAAAGCTTAATCCGAGAAGATAAGTGATGAAACTAAAGATTAATTCGAGAAGATAAAAAAGACTGGTTTAGTTGGTTTGTTAAGATTTGTTAAAATTGTTTAACTTAGTTGATAAATCAATATATGTGAAGGAAACCTAACTGGGGAAAAATCTTGGATAATTGAATTGGCTTTGGACTTTATCTTTTTCTATTTCTCTTTAGCACCTTCCTTCTTCCACCATCCAAGTCTTTGGTCGGTCTCTTCCAGTTTCTAACCCTTTTCTTCTACAACAACTTCTCCCCTTCACACCACCAAGAACTAAACCTAGCACTATCTAGCCATTAGTGGGCTATCAACCTAGGATCTAATTGACATTCGACCACTGTTTGATTGATATTTTAAGATCTAACCGTCCAAATTCCATAATCTTAGATTTATTAGAAATCTCTCTCCTAAAGCAACAATATATCCAAAATTTAGGAGGATCCATTAGTTAGATTGTTCGTAAATCCCCTTGAAAGTTACGTGCTTTATCGAGTCCAGAACCGTTGCATATCGAATTAGGCCGATTTGTAACGTATTCTTTATTCCAAAATTATCTCTTATGTTTTTCAAGACATTAAAGGTATAATACCGGGATCGAATGAACTATAATAAAAATAAAAAATATGAAACTTCAGATAACAGATTTATTTAGCATACATTACTTAGTGCATTTCACAAAGAAATATACAATCTCAAATACAAAAATTAACAATCCAATTTTGCCTCATCTTTATGATCTATTTTCACAATCTAGACTACTTAGATCATTTACCAAAATACCCTTAAATTTTCAAAATACCAAGAGTGCCCCTATATAAAAACAGTGGCAACACATTAGTGATTATGATTAGTGTTGGAGATTATCTTGATTCAATATATTTCACAAAATCTAATAAAACTTGGTTATATATATATGAACATTTCTAAACAGTCAATATGGTCTCAATTATTAAACTCACTTTACTTTATAATTTATTACCAATGATGACCACCACATTACAAATACATGATTCAATGAATGAAAAACTAACTAATAATCTAATTATAATAACCACAGACTCATTCATCATGGAGTAGCAAATCAAGAAAGTGACAACACATTTATTTTCTAACTTTTTCATTCTATAATTGAAGAGTCAATGCCCCCATTGGTGAAACTATTTATTAGGGTCATTATCAGAGGCTCATTAGTGCCCTCCTATTTTAATGTGACACACATGCTATATATATATAGAAAATTATGAAGACTAAATAGGAGAGTTTCCAAACTATATTTTGACCTAGGTTCCAATTTAATTTGTAAAAACTCATAAACCCTTTGTCATGTAAGTTTTTATTAACATATTAGTAACATGTTAGCGATGAAAAAAATATCCTCATACAAGCTCCATACTTGGCTACACAAGCCACCCAACGATGAAAAATTAGTATCAAACCTTGGCGGTTAATAAAAAATTAATCGAGACACACTCTAGGCGTAAGAGTAGGCGCAAATGATCTAAAGTCCAGCATCTCTATCACTACTTCGGAAGACTCAGACACTATGACCTTACTCGGATATGAGGAATTCGAAAGGAGGGTCCGACAACAATGAAAAATAAGTATCAAAATTCGAGGGTAAATAAAAAATTAACCAAGACTCGGTCTAGGCGAAAGAGTAAGCACAAATGATCTAAAGTCCGGCATCTCTCTTAGTTGAACCTAAGGAATTCGAAAGGAGGGTTTCACACCGACATCGAAACACTACTAACGACAACGTAACGAGAACCAGAAAAATAAAATAAATAAAAACTCCTTCAAACATTAGGAAAGTCTCACACATCTCTCCTTTCTCTATAAAATATTCATTGATATAAACAACTAATTACATGACTATTTTCAGAGATTCTTCAATTTAGCTCCTTGCTTTGTGTTTATTTTAATAGTCCCGAATATGATGTTTTTCTATTATTTAAATTGGAAACAAACAATAAACGCAAAATGCAGGGTGTAAAACGAGAAAAGCCTCTTATTTTTTACTTATTTGGGAGCTATATAATAAACTCCAACGGGTTGCGATTTGCGAAGGGTTTGAGGTAAGGAGGGGGGGGGGGAGAGAGAGAGAGAGAGAGAACGAAGTGCTCTTCCGACGTCTGAAGATTCTCTTCATCTTCCTATCCGCTCATGTCTCCCTCTTCCTTATTCTCCTTCTTCGTCTTCTTCTTCTTCTTCTTCTTCTTCTTCTTCTTCTCCTCTTTCCCTATACTTTCCTAATCCTATTCCTCTCTTCTCTCCCGTCCTCCAATTTGAGTTCGAAACCGGAAGGAGGAAG
The DNA here is from genome assembly GCF_048772165.1 of Typha angustifolia. Classification (NCBI taxonomy): domain Eukaryota; kingdom Viridiplantae; phylum Streptophyta; class Magnoliopsida; order Poales; family Typhaceae; genus Typha; species Typha angustifolia. Next base: position 1,087,167 of record NC_133250.1, read on the forward strand.
AAGATCGAAGATCGAAGAAAGATAAAGTACGCATCGCAATCTCTACTCTCTCTGTGTTTGCTGCTTGAATCGTAGTCGCGTGTTTCATTCAATGACTCCTCCGTTTAATTTCGTTTTCTTGGAAGTAATTTCCTCATCTTGGTGTTCGAATTCATAGATTTCGATTTCGTTTTCTAAGAAAGGTTGTTGATTTCGTGGGGTTTGAGAGTTACACGCTGCGGCGGATCTCGGCCGTTCGATCAACATCGGACGGATGTAGTGGGTCAATATATGCGAAAACTGCTTCTATTAATTTTTCTTTTTGGTCCTTTTGCATATTACCGCCTAATGTTAATCTTATTTGTAAAACATCACCTTCAGTTCATTCGAGAGGTATGAAACTAAAAGACCCTTTCAATGGTTTGTTTCAGATGGAAAATTACAACTTACCCCTGTCATTTGGTCCTATTTATAATTTATCCCGTTATACTTTGAACTTAAAACATAACTCATAGCGGTCCCATCCAAGTTAGAATCATTAGTAACTACTAACTGAGATATAAAAAGAATTAATTACTCCTATAAAAATATAATCATAATGGTTTGGTTATTTTGTCATTTATTCATAACAAAAAATCGAGGGTAAGTTACAACTCCTCTTGGAAATTACTTAAAAAATGACATATTAGTTAAGAAAATTAAATTACACTTAATTATAGGAGATATCTTTGATACGATTATGCCTTAATTATAGGAGATATCTTAAATTTAATTCTTTAGAGATAGACTTTAATTTAAATATAATTCTCTGTCTCTATCTATAATTAAATTTTAGTTTAAATCAATCTTAAACTAATAAGAGATATATGTAAATATTTAAAATATAATTGAAGAGATAAAATTTAATTAAACTTTCATCAAGTTAATTATAAAAAAAGACTTCGACACTATATACATTACTCTTAATTAAAGATATATATATGTCTTTTAATTAGAAATATATATTTTAAAAATAAATAATTATCTATTGAACTAAAAAAAAGGGTGAGGAATCAACGCAATTTAGTTTAGAAAATCTAGAAAAATATTTCTGTATATAAAGGAAAGGTGATTTTTATTGCAAATGTAAGTATGATAAAAGGAGTAGTTTTGTAGAATAAGTCTAAAACACAGGCGGTGATTTGCAAAACACAAAGCCCGCGATTTTATGCGGGCGGGTGGCTCCAGGTGCAGGTTATGTCAATCTGATGATCCTACGGAGCTATAGACCGCCTGGAAGACCAAACGACCAATAGATGTGCGGCGACACGTTAATTAGTATCTTGGATTAACTTAATCTCACAAGAACAATATAATTTCCTTTTCGTTCTTGAGGGATGGATGCTCACGTGCCTCCGCATGGAATCTCTGATGTCAATCCCAAATTCTCGATTCCACCCACCCCTTTTGATTTCTTCCCCCACCCCACTTTCTCAAATTTTTAATTAGAATTTAGATGGTTGATGAGTTTTCGTATATAATTTTAATTGGAGCTTGTCATAACTCCTCAGCATTTCTTAATCAAGACACAGTCACATCTGACGTGGATCTTGATTCCGTAGAGCATAATTAACTACAGGTGGTATTATTCTAATCAGCCTGCCTCCTCTAATGACCAATTAGGCTCTAACTTACAAATTAGTTTCATATTTAAAGTAGTATTGTTAGATACTTTAATCTTGTTAATCACTGCATGTTGTTCATTTTGGCTAAATTGTATGTTATTATGACTTGACTTCCTGTAGGTAGACCTGATCAAAAAGCCACTTTTAACTCAAGCTAGGCCAGAACCCAGCTCCAAACTTTTTCTCTTCTTTTCTTTCATTCTCCTCTCTCATCTCTGCTCTCTCCTCTCAGCCCATTCCTAGCTCTTATTTTTTTTCTCTTTCTTCCTCTCCACTTCCTTATTAGAATATAAAAGTTATTAGCTTAAGTTTTAAAGTAGTAGATTCGAATGCTGTCTTACCCATATATTACCATATATTATTAAAATATAAAAACTTCTATATGTTTAAGTCAATACTTAAGTCTATTAAAATGTCTTGAGCATAAAAGTGAAGAAAAATATTAGAATATAAAGTATAAAAATTATCACTTTTTAATAATTTAAAATTTTAAAGTAGTTGGCCAGTTAACATTCCTCTTCTCATACTCTTCCATAGGCCATCTCCAGCCTGAATGGCCCTCCCGCATGACTAGCCTGAGCACCTTTAAAGTCCGAGTTGGTGAGTGACAAGAGGCTACAGTTTTCTACTCGGCCAGGTTGCTCTAGGTTAGCTCTAATTGTAGGATTATGAATCTGTCTGAGTGCACCATTAGATGTGCATCAAAACATTGAGATGCACTTATCCACAACTCTAATTGTGTTTGCTTAAATTGTCTGGCCCTCAGTATATCTTTTTGGGTATAATCGGAGTTGTTAGATATACGCAATTAATGCATTGGTGTATATATCACGCCATGCTCAGACCAAATTTAGATCGTGGAAGGGGTAGATTGTATAGTTTTATTCTTCAGGGGACGCATTATGATAGTATGATGCTGAAACTTAATCTTTTCTTGAATCTTGCGTGAGCAATTTGTAGTTTTAAATGTTTATATCAAAGACTAGAGTTGCCATCATAGTATAAGGCAAGGTATGGTGGTGTAGAAGAAGATATGATGCTTCAATCTCCATGCTACCAAAGGTATGTTAGGTACAATTCATGGTAATTAAATGGCATATTTTTGGATATGGTGCATAGTTACATTCCTATATACACATATAAAGAGACTACATAAAGCAATTCTGACATAGTATTGAAATTGTGGACTTGGTGCAGATGTGGCCCTACTTTGATCCTGAGTATGAAAACCACAGCCTGCGTATTAATCCCCCCAGGTATACTTGTACTATCATTTAGAAGATAAATAGCTTCTATTACTTTGTTATCTCTTCTGAAATATAGTTTTTAAATTTGTTTCTTACGTCCTAATTAAGCTCCTTCCTACTCTTCTTTTTCTTGCAGAGTATGTATAGATAACACTACCTGTGATGATTGTACTCTGGTTAAGGTGAGGCTCATTTATATCTTTAGTATGAGATTATATTATTTTCTTTAAACTAAATAGGAATCTATCTATCTGAAGAATATGAATTTGTACTACTCTCAATTTTCTAAATTAATTGTAAGTGTATATTAGACTCTATTGTGCTGCTTATATTGCCTTACTGTGCTCAGGTGGACAGTTTGAACAAGGTAGGGATACTATTGGAAGTGGTGCAGGTGTTAAGTGACTTGGACCTAACCATCTCCAAAGCATATATTACCTCTGATGGTGGATGGTTCATGGATGGTGAGTCTATATATTCCAAAAGAATCTCTTCTTCACGTTGATACCCAGCAAGCCTAATTAACCATTAAAAACTCAATCAATTTAACTGTATAAAGATTAAAAAAATGTCATTATTATAGTTTATCTATATTTATTTTAGGAGTAATTACACTTAGACGTCCTAAAGTATTATACTTTTTATATATCTTTCTTAAATTTTTTATTGTGACTCATAGACCACTTGAACTATTAAAAATATCTCATCTTCCGACACAATAAATAGAAAAGCTAAAAAGACTAAAATATCCCTTCTGAAAAGATAAGAAAATTTTGATAAACTAAAACTTTTCTCGCTTCTTTGCTTTAAAACATAAAAGTAAACATGTTGTATAACTGATCATTAACTTGTACGTAACAATTTATGAATAGAAAAGCTAATAGACAATAGTTCAGGAGGCCTGTGTTAAAAAGATTACGGAGAGTATTAAAACAAGAGTGATAGTTCAAAGAGTCTAACCATAATTAATTTGTTATATGTTATTTTATTTAAGAGTATTTAGTATACATATAAATATAAATTATAGAAGATGTTAATATTTGATCACCATTGATGGTGTTGTGGATTGCAGTGTTCCATGTCACGGATCAACATGGTAGAAAGATTGGCGACCAGAAGACCATAGACTACATAGAGAAGGTAGAACCCTCTTCACTATCTCTCTTCCTTTTCAAATATAATTTTTAATTTATTCTTAATTTTAACTTAAAAACTTATTCAGAAGAATTAAATTATAATATAGTAACTGTTAAGAAAACAAATAATAGAAGGATGTCTGCGAGATATTTTAAGCAACAATGCAAATATTTATATAGTAGGTATGATATGAATGATAATAAATCTAAACGTAGAGGTTTTGAAGGTTTTAAACCCAACTATTTATTTATTTATTTATTTATTTTTATTTTTTCAAATTATATTTATAAGGCTCTGGGCCCAGAGAGCATCAAAGGAGACCCAAAGAGAGGGTCATCCCCAGTGAAGTCAATCGGGATGCACGCCATCGGCGACCACATTGCGGTGGAGCTCATCGGAACCGACCGGCCCGGCCTACTCTCCGAGATCTTCGCCGTCATCACCGACCTCCAGTGTAACATCATCGCCGCCGAGGTCTGGACCCACAACACCAAGCTGGCGTGCGTCGTCTACGTCAACGACGAGGCGACGTGTCGCGCCGTGGACGACCCCGCGCGGCTGTCCGAGATGGAGGAGCGGCTCAGCAACGTCCTCCGCGGCCGCACGAGCTTCTCCGCCGGGTCGACCCACGTGGACCGGCGGCTCCACCAGCTGATGCTCGCGGACAAGGACTACGAGGCCGACGACGTCGAGCCGGACGGTGATGACGCGGCGAGGAGGCAGCGGCGGCCGGTGGTTAGCGTCGAGCGGTGCGAGGAGAAGCTGTACTCGGTGGTCAACGTCCGGTGCGCCGATCGGCCCAAGTTGTTGTTCGATATCGTCTGCACGTTGACGGATCTGCAGTTTTCGGTCTTCCATGCCTCCATCTCGTCAGATGGGCCCTTCGCTTTGCAGGTGTGAAATCATTCAAATTAAATTCGGGGTTCTTTTTGCATATTTGTCATCTTTTTCTTTTTATTTTATTTTTTCTGGAAAAGGCACTTTTACGTAATTGTCACCTTCAAACTTTCAAATTATCAATTCAGATTAGATTGCTTAAAATGCATAGAAAGATTATCAAATTCAGTGGGCAGTGAGAAATATTTTAATTATTTATACGTATTTATTAATTTTAAACAACCATCTGTTAGGAATATTTGGCATTTTAATAGTTTTAGTGGTAATTATATATAAACAAATCTTTTAGAGAAAAAGTGAGCTACAACTAAGTTCGATTTCCATCTCATGCTGGTTGATCTGAGCGGCCGTCAAATATAACGGACGCAATCAGAGCTATCGGATATGCGCATCGGACGACTTGTTAGAACCATTTTGTTCACAATGTCGATCCTGTTGTATTTCAGAAACTAAGTCCGCGACAGGTCAGCCTGGACTGACCCACACAAGGTTCTTTTATCCGCAATTTGTTAGTGTTTACAAATGTTTGTTCTAATTTCTAACAAAACTGGTTTGTTTCAGGAGTTATATATACGTCGGAAAGATGGATGCACCATTGACTCCAAAGATGAAACAGATAGGCTAATCAAGTGCCTTGAAGCTGCCATCTCAAGAAGAGTTTCGGATGTGTGTCTCTTTCATTGCAACATTGGGGCATTGCTTATATGTTTGACATAAGAAGTTCTTAAATTTTTGTTGTAAGATCTACTAGTGTAACTCATTGCAGGGCTACAGCCTGGAGCTTTGTGGAAGAGATAGAGTGGGCTTGCTCTCCGACGTAACGCGAGTTCTCCGTGAGCACGGTTTGACGGTCACGAGGGCCGACGTGACGACCGTCGAAGAACAGGCGGTGAATGTTTTCTACGTGAGGGGTCCGTCAGGGAATCCGGTGGACATGAAGACGATCGAAGCCCTCCGACGGGAGATCGGACACACTGTGATGCTCAATGTGAAGAGGGTGCCTTCCAGTAACAAGGCTGCCCAGCCCAGAGGCATGCCCAGGACCAGCTTCTTCTCCTTTGAGAGCTTGTTTTCAAAGTTCCTTAGCTGATCATAGCATCAGCTTCTTCTTCTTCTCCATAATGCTCCTAATCCTCTGTATATTTGGCAACTTTGTATCTTTACAACTTGGATTTGATCTAGGATATGGCAGTTCTTGTAACATAGACTATCATCACTAATTGTTAAGCACAAATAGTGGATTGAGGTCTTGACACCATGTCAGCATTGATTCACCCTCATCCATCAGTTCTTTTAGCTGTTGCAGACTTCACAGAGAGGAGAGACTACTCCAATCTAAGGTATCACAGGATAGGCAAATTTAGTGCTATATGAAGTAAATACTAAATACCTGAAGTAATTGCACAGCACCAAATTTAATTGGATTTCCAGCCATTGCATAAAAAGAACATTGAGCCAAACTCAAATTTACTCATATACATGAGAAAAGGACTGAATCCAAGAAAGTTGATTAAAAAATGTGCAAGAAAATAAGTCCATTCTTGATATTTTGATTACCGGAACTACAAATGAGAAAGGATAAAAACTGTATAATTTTTCAGCATTATCGTCTCAAGAAGCCAGAGTCACATTTTTCTCTTGCATGCCCAACTAATCATATAGTCGGCTTCGTTCAGTGAGAGTAATCAGCTTGTCTTGGTCACTTGCTGTGGGGTTCAAAATCATCGTCCACATCATATGCTGGGTTGCAAAGGCATCGAAACAGCCTGCCTATGCCCTGCAGAAAGCCAGTGGAAAATTAAGGGCTCTGCGAGCTTTCTTTTATGTTTTTCAGTTTATTAAAAGCATTTACTTGAGAAGCATTTTTTGTAACTTGAGAAGCACTTAACATGCGGTTTGGTATTGCACGAATGAACGTGTCAATGCAAGAATCTCATATTTCTTGTTACTGCTTTGTTATTCTATTGACAGGAATTGGACCAATAGACTCGAAGGGCATTGACATTAGTATATACTTGCATATCTACATATATCACCTTCTTTATTGTCTCATGAAACAGAATGCTTTCTAAAATGTGAAACTATTGAATTATCAATAATAGTGAACATGAAGTTGGTTTTCCTTTAAGACACAGAACTTACTTGTGTAAGAAAAGGAGTCCGGTATGGAAGTGCCCTAGGTACATCCCCAACTGAACTGTCATCCGAACTGCTATCGTCGTCATCATCATCATCTAGAATATTTTGTTTTGATGCGCTCGCAGGCATTGACTGCTTTTCCGTCTACAGAGGAACACAAACTATCATAACAATCATTTTAGAACCTTCGCAATGAAGGCGGACAATTTTTGGAGCACAACCAGTTGGTTATCATTGAGAACTAAAGCTAGAGATATATTTATAGTTGCTCAGTAAAAGATAAAAGGTACTTAACAGACAAATTTTATGAATTTATGAACTTTATTAAGTATCTGGTGTTTCAAAGGACAACCGAACAATGCTGAGGTTGATCTACTCTAAGTGTGCAATAGGTTTTCATGCTTGCTGAGTGAGAATATTTCAAATCTTCCTGTGCAGAATTGCTATCATAAGTAATTAAATAACATTATTGTCATACCTTTTTCTCTTCAGAAGTGACAATCTTCAAAAGAATCAAAAGACAACAATAACAACAATATCAGCAGCAATAGCTTCTATTCTTTTGTAGAAAGAAAATAATTCTAGTCAATCAATGACTTTCAGTACTGATGGCAAGCAAATTGATCTAACATATGATGAAGACAAAAGTACAGATATTAAAGTTATACCTGAAAAACTTTTCCAAGAATTTTCAAAGCTAATGCACGGGCCTTGAGTTCTTCTTTCTTTGCATTGTTTTCTTGTAGTACCTATGAGAAAGTTTAGTAAATGGTGAGAAATCAACTTTGCTAGTGACCTAAGAGAACACAATGGTATAAAGCACACGACCAGAGTAAAGATAGCAATTTTTAAAAATCCTAAGACATACCATTTGGCATACATGTAAAAGAGTCACTTCAATATCAACAACATTCAGCTTCCACAGTGAATTCATCATCAAGTCCTTATTCATCCGCATATGTAAATCAACTTCTCTTTCAGACCCATGGCCATCTTTGTTGATCTGCCGGCATACGTCTTCCTGCAACTGCAATAATTGAAAAGCACCTGGGCCCTTTTACAGTTAGCAAATTAGTCAACAATTTTACAATGGAACAACCCTACCGCAGAATATTCAAAGTCCACACCTTTTGCTGCCGTGATCTGTGATTTCCAAAAATGTCCCTTGTTTCTTACCCATTCTGCCAGAAATGGGACTCCTAGATACATAACTTTCTTGCCAAGTTCTTTTGCAGCTTGTCTTGAATACACATACCCAATGGTGCGAAGAATATCAGCTCCAAATGCTGCACTTCAAGCACAAAAAAGGAAATATAAGAATCTGTGTATTCACCATCCAGCCTTAATTCGTACGAATTGCTGAAAGACATTACATTTGACCATTAAAATTGTAAAGAATCAGAAATCAAGAGAAGCACCTTCAGCTTCTTCTTCTTTCTTTTAAAAAGTTTTTATGTGTGCTTTAACCAGGCCTTTCTTGTATGATCTTTGCATTCCCACTCTTCCTCTTAGTGGTGGCATTATTTGATGCCCATAACATGTTTGTGTGAATAATGATTATTATATTTCATATAATTGTGCATATTAGGGAACATGATTATTGATGACTTTTATTTCATTTTACCCTTTCTTTTTAGGCCGCCTAGGCTTAAAAGTTGATCACTTCCTAGGACTACCTAGATGTATCCATAAACTTGATACAACAATCAAATGAGAATATATCTTTAACAAACAAAAGAACAATAGTGCTTCATTGAGATAATATAATAATTTGCTGGGCCAACCTGTGTTAGAAAGCCTCCTTGCTTCAACTTCAGCGTGACGAATAAATCCCTCTTTGTCACCACGAACATATTGGTTAAGAAAATCTTTCAGAAATTTTGCAAGATTTTCTTCTCTTTCTCTTTGTACTGCCTTTATGACAATAAATGAATAAAATTATATTTTGAACTAGAAGAGTATCAGCAATAACACTATAGAGAGATCCAAAATGATTAAATTTGATGAGTGAGATCAGTTTCAGTTCCTCTTTCAAGATGACAAAAACGACGTCCAGTTGTAGAATCAACTAAAACAAATATTTAAGAATAGTAAATTAACTGAAACAAAATCTCATGACTCACGAGCATTCCACTCATAGAATCAAAAGACTATACTTACAACTTTTTAGAACTTTGTCGTGTACCATAACTCATAAGCTCACTTTTCAAGAAATACATGTACTTGGCTCCATAAAAATATCCAAAGATGCTATATTTAAGGAATGTGTAGTGATTCTAAAACTACACAGCATATATTGGAATCTATACTGCTGCTGGACATTTTAATTGCTCTTTGAATATTTTTAAAGCCTTGCAACTTGCTTACCCTCAATCTATCCTGAAGCTTTTCAGGATTGTCATTTTCACTTGTCAACTCCGATGAAGCCATCATTGCCACGGCAAGGTGACCAATGTAATCCTCAAAAATTTCACTTCCAAAAAGAAGGGTAAAGACTGCAGTTGCATCTAACATATTCTCCCTGAAAGAATATTAATATTATTTTGTCAAATAACTTCAAATTAGTTGGAAAGCCACAAATGAAAGGATAACCAATTGATATGAGGAAAGAAAAGAAAAGAATTACACTCATGAAAATAGAATCTTAGTTTCATTCCTTATTTGGTTAATCTTTTAGTCTTAAAGCTGTCTTCTGTATTCTGCTTTGTGAAGAAGCGATAATATAAAAGAACTCTCCATAGGAACAATGCAAGCTTACCTACCAAATTCCATAGGTTTCTGCATATCATATACATCCCTTAGTTTATGTATAATACACTACCTAATTTACATTGTTTTAGCTAACCAGTTGTGCAGAAGACCTGTCAATCATAAAATCTCATTTTGCCTGATATTGAAGGATAGCCAAGATAGACAAAATCCAACGGTGAAACATATACTTACCTAGACACACTATTTTTACCATAGCCATCATATGCCTTTCTTTGCACAGGATCACTCAAAACCTGGTAAGCTTCTCCAAGTACCTGAAAAGCTCACTCTTTCAGTCATTTCACAAACTCAATAGAATTCTTAAAACAACCAACAAATAGAAACGTCAGTTTTCATGACAATTCAACAATAATCAGATTCAAATTATGGCGTAAGCAGATCAGATTTTGTCAAAACCAAGACTTGGCAAGATTTGCATATCCAGGACAAGGAATTCCATCACACTAACCTGAAACCTCTCAGCAGCTTGGGGGTCATTTGGATTTTTATCAGGATGAACTTGCCTAGCCTGTTCAACATCCAACAAATAATCACTTAACACCCAGCAAAGACGTGCAATTTAGTACCAAAAAAGTAAGAAAAGATCGAATTTTTCTTCTGCTTAAAGAAACCCACCTTGAGATAATAAGCTTTCCTGATCTCTTCCTCGGACGCCGAGGGCCCGACGCCGAGAACATCGTAGTACTCCGTCTCCTTCGCCATCTTCTCCTACCCAACCCCTTCCCCTACTCCAATCCCAATCTCTCTTTTGCCAGACAGAGAAAGAGACGGGAGAGTAAAGGAGAGAGAGGAAGCGGTGAAACCCCACATGGCCATCTTTCCAGTTCCGCAATGGGGATTAAAGAAATGGGTCGGAGGAGGTGGGGGAAGTGGGAGATGAGAGAGGTGATGAGCTCCTTCGTGCTTCTTCTCCTTTTGCCTTTGCCTCGTCTTTGTTTAATCTCAAGATTGGACAAGTGTGGGTTGGCGCTCACGTAAAGCGATTTGAAAAAATGGGTCAACTTTTCTCTTTCTTTCGTTGGATTATGATTGCGTCTTGTGGGGGATGGAGTTTCATGCGAGTGTGGTGCCCTTGGGCGAGCATAGCACTTAAGGTGTTTGTAGAAATGACGCAGAAAGCTTCTGTTCAATATATGTAGAGTTGCGGAAATCTACATTTCACTCCCTATATTTTTATCAATTACCGTTCATAATCAATTATATTTTAAACTTTATTATTAAAAAATATCCTAAATTATTTTTTTCTTATTTAAAATATAACTCTTTATTCTAAAATAACACCGAGATATCTCATTCTAGAATACAATCTTATTCATTAAAATTATATATTATACCACACACTAACTCAATTACTAATTTACTCTTAATATTTATCGCATCAACCTACTTTATATTAAATTAAATATTATTTTATTATGATTTCATAAAAAAACAAAATATTTTTTATTTTTTTCTTCACTTTATTAATTTAATTATTATACTCTTATTTTAAAATAAAAGTAAATATAAAAATAGCTACTTCTAAAATAAAAACTTTATTTTGAGAATAATAAAATATTATATATTTTAAATTAAGGGAAGCACCCTATATTTTATTTCTTTTATGATTCATACTTCAACTCCCTACTTTTCCTTATATTCTTATTTAGCAATCTCCGTTAATTTAAACGATACTAGTAAAGAATATTTCGTTATAATATATAAAATAATTTTTATGCCTTCTTCATATAAGAGGTAGTGAGAATATTTTAGTCAATATCAGTTAGTTAAAATAACATCAGAATTAAACGAGAATTATAGAGAAAAAGAAAGGGTTATGTTACAAAATCATCAAAGACGAAGTGTGAATCATAAGATAGATAAAATATAAGATGTGATTCTTAAAATACTCTAAAATTAATCAATAAATAAATAAGTCATAAATATGCAGCCAAAGGTAAAGGATATGGGCTGATGGACAGCACCATAAAGTGGAGAGGAGGTGCAATAATAACACCAACAAAAGATAGGAGGCAAAAGAAAGTTTTAAAAACACATAAAAAGAAAGGAAAAGAAGTCACAGAGTCTGCAGAGCTCTTCTTAGACACTCATCATCCTGTGTGCCTTTGGAATTCAGTATCTTATAACTGAAGATGATGATGACAGAATACTGCTAGTAAAATATTTTGATTGAAATCAATTTAAGTTAAAATTTGAGTCCTGAATGGATGAATCAGGCAAGAGAACTCTTCTTTTGCTGTTGAATTATTGAAGGTAAGGAGAAGAATTCCATGGTGGCCAGCAACAAAACTAATCCTTAAAACAGAGACAAAGAATTCTTCTCATAAATGCAAGATATTGTGTCACCCCTAGATACTGCTACTCTCTTCTTCTTCTTTTTAATTTCTTGAGACATACACCCTACTATGGATTAAATCAAATTTTTTTATATATTAGTTTTGACAAAAACTCAGTTAATGACAAACCGACACGTGACGCGCCGGCGATATCTTTTTAAATATTTTTTTCTAGTGTTTTTTTCTCCAAACATCAATGGCATTATCTGATCCTATTTCCTTAATTTTGGCAAACTTGCCTGCCTGAATGGGTACAGCACCTCACTATGTAACACAAACTTTGGCATTTATATAACCTTATTAAGCATAGTGCCAAGAATAATCTATCAAAGTTATTGGCTCGAGGCTTGCACCATTATTAATTTTATCCCCAGGCTTTGAAACTAGCTCTACTGTTAGACATGTCAAAAGTATTGTTTGGCTACGCCTGTGACAAAGTTAGTATACTGCCAATTACTCATTAGTTGGCACTCTCATGAGTCCTGTGACTTTGTTGAATGCCCATTCTGCATTATTTCAGCAGTTGGGTTCATCAAATGCAATCTCCACAATGATGCCAAAGAGTGAGATTTAGCTCTTGTTTCAATCTTTTCAGCAGATGCTGCCAGTTTTCTTGTATGTTTCCTGGTCTTTTCTGATTGCTGGAAGTGTCCCATGGACACTTGAGGGTGCCAACTTCAAGGTTTGCCTTTATCATGCTTGCCTTTTGCCAGCTCAGGATTGGAGACCCAATTCAATTTCCCCTTTTATTTTGTTAGCTTCTGAAATACTGCTGCTGTTCAGTTCCAACAGCAAAAGGGCCACTGCAGTTTAGAAAGAGAGAAACAGGCATGTAACACCAGTTTGGTCCTCAATCTCAGAGTGCTACTGCTGCTTGATTTGAAGTCTCATCAGTGCTGAGTAGTACAATGTCTGCCCAATCTTTGTCTTCCTACTGCTTGTTGATTCCTTCGGGTTCAAAGTTTCATTGTTTTTGATCATTTGTATGTGTTTGAATTCAGAAGAGTGAGGCAAATGAGCATACCACACTTGTTCAGGTGCCCAATTAGCCTGGATCTGTTCACTGATCCAGTGACACTCTGCACTGGCCAGACCTATGACAGGCCATGCATTGAAAAGTGGCTCGCCGACGGCAACCGGACTTGCCCGGTGACAATGCAGACGCTCGACGATATGTCGTTAGTCCCAAACTGCACCCTCCGCCACCTTATCGATCAATGGCTCCTCGACGAACCGGACCCGAATTGCCCGCCGAAGCCCTTCTCACTAGCCACACTCAAGTATAATCTCCAGTCTGAGTCCAGCACCATTGCCATGAGGCTTGATGCACTCAGAAAGGTTAGAATTCTATCAGCTGAGTCTGACATAGGACAGGCCTGCTTGATCCAGTTGGGCTTCTTTCAATTACTTCTGCATCTAATCTTCCAACCTCAAGTAGTAAGCCATCATCATCATCATCACCACCACCACCATCATCATCACTTGGAGCTTGTAGAACTAGCCCTCGAATGTGTCCTAAGCCTTTTGCCTTCAACCCAATTGGATTCTCTCAACATGCTCCAGAATGACTCCTACTTAGCCTCATTTCTGCAACTGTTTGAGCAAGGGACAGTCAAGACCAAAACAAGCCTATGCCAACTCATAGAAACAATTGCTACATCTCCAGCAACCAAGGAGCTAGCCACCAGTATTGGAAATTCGCGACGCGTCCTGCGAGTACTAGTCTCGACCCTACATTGCAAACACGCCGACGACCGGGCGTCGGAGGCTGCGGTTCGAGCGGTTTACGCCGTCTGTGCTGAAGAATCCAGCAGAGAGAGTGCAGTTAGAGAAGGCGTCATGAAGGGCCTCATTGCATACCTATCAGTCTCAGTTCAAAAGAGTGTTTCCCGGGCACTGGCTACAGTTGAGGTGCTACTAGGATTGGAGTCAGGTAAGAGGAGCCTAGCCAAGAACTCCGGCGCGGTCCGTGTCCTCGTCAGGCACGTCTTCCTGGTGTCGTCGGACCACGACGGCGGCGAGCACGCGGTCGGAGCTCTGCTGATCATGTGCTGTGATTCGGCCCGGCTGCGGGCGGAGGCGGTGGACGCCGGGTTACTGACGCAGCTGCTGCTTCTGCTGCAGAGCCAGTGCAATTCTAGGACTAAGACTAAGGCCAGAGCTTTGCTGAGGCTACTGAGATCAATGTGGGGATGAGAATGAGAATGTCTCTGTTTAGTGTTTTGGTCTCCTTTTTTTTCTTCTGTTGTTTGTATAACTATGAGAAAGATCTTGAGATGTTTGTGAGATCTTCCAACATCTCTTAATGTATTGTTGAAAGCTTGGAGTTTCACTTCTTTGGATCATTTTTCAGTACTGTGATATCAAAGATTGTCTTGAAAGTTGAAACACATTCTTCCAATATGGATAAATAGGCACCAGAAATCTTCTACGATATTGATTGCAAGTTGCAACTGAGATTAATTAATTGTTCTACAGCAGAACAATCTCCCCCCTTTGATACTTTTATCTCGCATAAAATAAGATATATTTCGGTAACAATTATGATATAATGAAAGTATTTCCGTGGTTAGAAATAAGGTCAATTTTAAAATAAATATTTATCTTTGTTAGTAACTATTTTTATATTTATTTGTATTTTGAAATAAGAATATGGTAATTATATTTGATGTGATATAAGTTTTTAAAAAAAACTGTTATACTTTTTATGAAATTACTATGAATATCTTTTATTTGATATAAAATAGTTTGATGAGATAGATATCAAGAATAAATTAGTAAATAGGTTAGTGCGTGGTATAAGATATAATTTTGATAAATAGTATTTATGTTCTAGATTGGGATTATTATAATATTTACTTGTTATTCTGGAATACGGAGTTGTATTACAAAATAAGAAAAAAGTTATTCTTGAAACCCGGTTCACTTCAGAAATAACTCTTTTACTATCTATCCTTCTTTACTACTCAACCTATTTTATTTTAAATATAAGAGTATTTTTTTCACTTTATAATATATTAAAAATAAGAAAATTTGCATATAACACCATGTCTTTTAACAAAATTGTAACTTATACACTACATTTTTACTATTTGCAAATCGGATCTTATGATTTAGCGAATATGTCCAAAAAATACTCTACCGTTTGATAAATTAGTTAAACTTAACTGAATCTTTAGGTTAAGTTAATTAACTAGAAAATTATGAAAATACCCTTAACTAAGTTATACTAATGACATTTTAGTTATTTTAGAAATAAGAGTATTTTAGTTATTTTAGAAATAAAATTTCTCTACTTAACAAAATATTCTCACGGTGTTAGTCCGATTTATAAATAGTAAAAAATATAGGGTGTAAACCCTAATTACATCAAAAAGCTGGGTATTATATGCAAATTTTTTTAAAAATAATTATTACACATTTATCTTAAAATATAAATAAACATAAGAATAGTTATTCGTAGAATAAATACCTTATTTTGAGAATAACAATGAGAAATATATATTTAATAATTGATATTTTTCTCGAAGTGAACGAGGCTAAGAGATTATAAGAGATCTCCTAATAAAGTTATACGTTTATCTAATTTAGCTAGGAGAATGACAAATGCCTTTAAGATGGCAAACAAAGGCCATGCACATTGAGAATCCACGATGAATGTATAGTTGATGCACATGAAGTATGATGGATGCCGAAAGAGGCATGGAATGTACAAGTTAATGCAAAATAAGCTTGCGAACACGAGTAAGCTGTCCTATAGACTAATCGCAAGGAGCAAATACATGGATAATAAGCAAATGCAAAGAAAAAAAACCTCTCATTTCCGTTAGTTTTTCGTTAAACTTTTCATCCATAAATTAGACTCACATGTAAGTCGATTTGTGACATTTATATCTTAAATTTTATACAAAAGTTCAAAAGAAAAAAATACTAATATACACTTTATCCCCTATATTCGGAGAGATATTTTTGTATTTTTATCCTTTTCGTTAATGATATCAAGTTTTCAATAGTTTAAGAGTCTATAGATATTCAAAGAAAAAAAAAATTTAAGAGTGTATGTAAAAACGAGTAATAGTAAATAAAGTTATTATTTTGTTTTAATTCTAGTTTTGGAAATATTTAAATATGGGTCGGATACGTGAATTGTATTGGACTTGAACTCGTAGCCCAAGTATAATTCTCAACGGTAATGGGTCGGGCTTGGTCTAACCCAACCCAATAAAAAGTTAACGGGCAAATTACAAAATTATAAAATTACTCGATATGATTATGCCTAAAATTAAACATACTCATAAATTTTTATTTGTATTACTTTACAATTCTATGATATTAGACTAATGTGAAAAAACTAAACAAAAGCCAACAAATTATTATTATACCTATGTCACATTAATTATCCCATTACTCAATCAATTATATATCTAAAGGGATGCAAATAACGAGACGATTTAAATTTGAAGAACTGGATACCAACTATATGATGTGGGCTTTGGTGAATAATTTTCATATCTTTGTCAAGTTTGAATGAAAAATATAATAATTTTATATTAATCTAGACTAAAGGTGATATAGTAATACGATACATCTTGTTAGATTCTTTTCTTATTGTATTAATTGTTTATTTTTATTAAAATAATTTTCTGTAGATCACGTTTGAACGCGGAAGAGATCGCGTTTGAACGCCTTTGCGAATGTCTGCATCAGTTTGTAAAAACAGAGAATGCGAAATGTGTGTTCAAATGCGGTCGAGTGCATTCGAACGCCTGCATCAGTTCACATCGACAGTGAACACCTTTTGTGCGTTTGAACGCAATCGGCGGGAGTTCACCAGAATTAGGGTCAATAATTATTAGCTAGCCTCTATAAAGGTGTAGATGGTAGTCAACCTCTATCCTTTCTATAGTCTTTTTACCCTAATCTCTCTCCTCCATTTTCACCAACCAGCAACCTCTACCGTTTCTAATCTCCCTCGTCTGTCGAGTCTTCCCCCTTCCTTGGGATCTCGACCACTTCTTCCCTTTGTTTTTATCCCTTAAACTACATCAACCATCCACCCTCATCTCCATTATCATACATAATCCTAACATCCATTCCACCGGTCACCACCACCTTCATCCCCAATTTATCGTATTTTCGTTCCAGTTTCAGTTTGAATCTACGAAGGGCGTAAATATGAAAAATATAGATCAGGAAGTTATGGATCGATCGGATTTAGTTTCATAATTTTCTAATTACTGAAAGAATATTTGATGAATATTTTCTCTCGGTTGCATGTATTGCTTCCTATAATCAATTCAGATTTAGAATGGTTAGTTTCGTAGCCTAGCATAATACAAATAAAGTTTTAAGGAACAATTTAATTTTAGAGGGTAATAAATAACCTTTTTGGCCCCTTAAAGGACTAAATAAGAGGGTAATTTATTTTCCTAAACCTCCTAAACTATTGCATATTGACGCATATTATTAAAATTTACAATTGAATTTTTTATGAGCAATTGGGTCACACCATGTCTAAAATAGAATCATATATGTCGTATAGAGTAGTTCCAATTAAATTAAAAAAATAGACTAGTTATAATAAAGGAATAGTAACATCAAAATATATTATTATTATTACTGAAAGCATCATCAATATATTGCCATCTAATGATTTAAACTGACGTTAGATAAAGGACAAGTTAAGACGTCACTGATAGAGTTTGGCCAACTAATTATTCCTATGAGAGAGAGAATTTAGACATGTGGAGTTTTTCTTTTTTATTTCAATTAAAGTGTGTTTGGTTGATGGAGAAATTCCTAGTTTTTTTTAAGGTCTTGTTTGTTTTGAGACTAAACTCCAAAATTGATTAGTTGGCATTATTTTTCGGTGTTAATTTTTTGGAGATTAAACTTAGATATAAAAAAGATAAAACGATGTATAATTACTGAACCAGGTTAGGAGTCTCTAAACCAGTTCACAGCGGTCTCTTGAACTCAAAGTAAATAAGACCTTAAAGTCTACCATTACACATCTTTGAGAGAAGACACAATAGAAATGTGCGGGATTCAGTATGACTCGATCCGAGGTAAGTTCTGTCTATCACACCAAAAAGTAAATACAACGGAGTTATAGGATTAGAGCGGTAATACACGAAATTGATACGTTAGCATATATGCGACGGCACACCCAAATGGATCCATTCATGATTAAATCCTGATTATTACCATTACACATCTTCGAGAGAAGACACGGTAGAAATGTACAAGATCCAGTATGACTCAATTCGAGGTAGGTTATGTCTGTTACACTCGAAAGAAAATACATCAGAGCTATAAAATTAGAGCGGATATAACCAAAACCGTCAAATGCACGAAATCAATATGTTAGTATATATCCGACAACACGCCCAAACTGATATATTCATGATTAAATCCTGATTATTACTCACTAATCTATCTAATAAGAACAATCCTTTTGAGCACCCATGATTGCATCAATGAATCCCACCAATCCACAGAGAATTTGGTAACATCTCATAACTGCAAAATTAATTCACCCCATTAACCAAGCTAGTTCCACAAGTTGCAAGTCTATCCATCAAAATTAGGGGGAAAAGAGAAGATTAATCTTGATTTTTGGAGCTTAATCAAAGGTAATATACATGCCGTGAGGGTTAATTAATTTCGGTGTCATAGAAACTTCACTTGCTGTGCAAGTCGAGTGCATGATTTAGACTTGATGATATTTTTTCAGAATAATTAAATTATTAAGTCACTTTCCATAGATAAGCTTGATAAGATGTCAATGTTATCGATTGACACGTGGATTTTTATGACTGTTTATCCCTATTTTTTATTATTCTTTTTAGAATATATATATATATATATATATATATTGTTAGAGTTATAGAGTAGCCTTTAGCTTGTTCATTGTAATCTTCCAATTTGCATCACAAAAGAGTTTTTGCTTGACCAAACTAGTCATATTTTAAATTTTATTTATCAATATAAATAATTTATAATTCGAGCCATATAACGTAGCGAATATGTACGAGAAATATACTAAACTAAAAAATTAAATATTTCTAAATAACTGAATATTTTGACAGTGTCAGTTTAAATCTAACCCAGAGTAATTTTTTTTGCATATATTCACCTAATCAGAGCATTCGATTTATAAATAGTGAAAATATATGGTGTAAATCATAGCTACATTAGAAATGACTTTCCGTAGATAAAAACGTCGAACTGATGGGCGGTTGTGTAAAAATATAAAACTCTTTTAGGAGTTTAGCCTTTTTAGTATTTTTATTAAGTGGCAATCAATTTTGCCAGTAGAGTTTGTCTTCTATTATTATTGTCATCATGGTAGTCATCATTATTATCATCATCATATCATCATCTTCTAGAGAGAGTGATGTGTGACATGACGCTATATAAGATGTACAAAATAATGATCATAAAAGAACAATTAATATTGAGCTTTTTTACTACTTGCACCTTACCTTAGAGAATTATTTTGGAAGATAATAATTTTATTAAATAGAAATCGCTATAAGTCAAGGAGAAATTTTTTATAATGTTAGCAAATTAAAGGAATTAATTATTTATGTGATGGTAATATTTTTCCTAACCTATAAAAGAGATTAATTTTTAGTATATGTATATATATATATATATATATATATATATATATATATATATATATATATATATATATATATTATCTCACGTGAAAATTAACTCAATTAACTTAAATATTTAATAAAAAAGATTAATATAATAATTATTTTTAATATAATATAAAGTGAATAAAATATAAATAATAGTTTAAGAAAATTAAAACATAAAATATTCCAAATGTCCCGGGAGTTTGATCTCTAAGCTTATCAAAATATCTCAAATCTAAAAAAAATATTAAAATAATAATAGAATTAAATATATTTTACCATCCAGTACTTATGCCTAAAATTATACTTATGACTTACTTTATTTAATTAAACGCTATAACTATTTTTATAAAATAATATGGTATTTTAGTTTCGGTTAAGTTTAATAGAAAAATTAACGGTAGCTTAGTAGAGACTTTTGAACTTAAAAAATATATTTAAACTATAATAATAACAATATATATATATATATATATATATATATATATATATATATATATATATATATATATATATATATATATATAACAAAAATAATAAAACAAGTGGTGAGTAGGAAATGAAAAAATTAAGAAAAAAGAAAAAGAAAAAGAAAAACAATCACGAGAAGCATGAGATCCAACCCAATTAACTCTCTCTCTCTCTCTCTCTCTCTCTCTCTCTCTCTCTTTGTCTCTCTTCAATCCACCACCACATTGAAAACGACATTCCTTTGCTCGCATATCTACGCAAGATTCTATCCCTCTTCATCATCATCCACAACTCTACTCTACTCTACTCTTACCACTAGCAACCCCCCCATCCCTGAATTAAAAAAGAGGACCAGGAATATTCCATCAATATCAACCTTTTATTTGTAATACTTGGGAGTTTGGTTAAATTTAGTTAACTAATCTAACCTAACCTAACCTTACCTTACAATATGCTTTTCAAATCTATCTCTACTTGTGTTTGGTTGGATAACTTTAAGAAGTTTGTTCTTGATAAGATTTGTATTTATATGATAATAAATGAGGAGTAATTGTATGCCCTTTTATGTGGTTGGACTTAAATTTAATTGGGTTAAATGCATTTTGCTATCTCGTACTTATGCCCAAAATTACTTTGCTCCTTCTGTAATTTAAAAGGTCTCGAACTAGTCCTTATACTACTTATAGCTATAGTAAAACAGTTAATTTTTTATATATTAAATTTAAGTAAATAACTAAAATAACATACATATTTTGATATATAAAGTAAATTACCAAAATAGCTATGATACTTGGTTAAATTTAACAGAAAAACTAACGGTCTCGTTTTAATTATAAGTACACAGGGGTAAAATGATTTTGAGCATGAGTACATAGGGTAAAATATGTATTTAACCTAATTTTATTTTACTGTAGTTGAGAATTGGATAAGCTTTTCGACGCATCTAAAATAATATTGCCTGAATTTTAGACGACAAGAATATGATAGAACCATATATCTATTTTGATAGATTTAATATATCTTTGTCACGCTAAATTTGAGGAGTATTATTTTAAATATATTTTGAAATGAAGTGAAGAAAAAATAGGAATAAAATGTGGTTTAATTTTATTTATTTTTGATGGGGAGTTATTATGATAAAGAATAATATGTTAGGATAAAAAGGAGGATAAAAAAGTAACCTTGAAATAAAAGGTGCTAAAAGTAGAATAAATTTTTTTATGCAGTTAGGGAGAGGAATAACGCCTAGATATCCATGTGCTGCTACTGTGAGTCCAAAAGAGGACAACAGTCGTGAGCTCGTCTCTTGCTAGAGTCGTCCGCTCTTTTTATCCCCAAATCTCTCTCTCTCTCTCTCTCTCTCTTGTCTCTCTCGCGTTTGGAAGATGCCGGCTTGGTGGAGAAGGAAGCCGAAATCGAAATCGAACTCCGCTTCGTCTACACCGAGGAAGGAGGAGGAGGAGGAGGAGGAAGGAGAGGAAGTGGCGGTAGCGACGCCGAAGAGTGGAGAAGGAAGCGACAAGGAGAAGAGTAAGAGTTTTGATGAGGCGCTTAGAACGAGGAGGAGGAGGGATTCGTCGCCGGTCTTTGGTGGGCCGGGGTTTGTAACAGGGCACCCGCTTCCACGGCCTTCGTCGATCTCTTCGCCGCTGCCGTCGATTCCCAATTCAGCGTCGGCGTCGGCGTCGGCTTCTAGTGTTAGCTCCTCGGGTTCGTCGGAGGAGACGCCGGATCTTGGAGTCTATAGGTATTCTGGGATTTTCCCCTTCTCGATCAGATTTGTGGTGTTGGCGGGTTGGGATTAATTAGATTAATTGTTTTTTCCTGCCAATTTCTATTCAAAATTGTTCTTTTCTGAGAAGGCCTCGAATTATTTAGCGGTTCTCGTTGTGATGAGATGTTTGTTTACGCTGGAGATGATGCGTTTGATTCCTAGCTTTTTCCTTTTATTAGGTTGGGCTGCTGCATTTTTTCATGGTAATTGTTGGTATGGTTACATTCAGATTATAAAAGTTCGTGATGGAATGGTTTGGACTTTTTCAATATGAATTGGTAGTATTAGAATAACGTTTTTGTCTTGCGCGAGTTGATTTGAATAGGTTCATGCTTGCGTTAGTTTTTTAAGAAGAAGGTTGTGATTACTAGTATGGTTGCGTTGGATGGCTTTGCCGGTTGAGAATTGATATTTGATTGCGTCATTAGGCCATAATCGTGCCATTTTTTATTAGTTATAAAATTCATGTCAAATGGGACGGTTTGGTTCAGATTGTCTTTCCCCGTTTGATGTTTCGCTATATGAGTTTGTTGTAATTTGGTTGAAATAATGTTAGTTTTGTGGTGAATTGATTTGTCTTATCAGCCAAATAAGATTTGATTACCTATATGGGTTTGCTGACTTGCCCATTAGATGGAAATCGGAAAACCAATTTAAGTTAGGTTTACATTATTGCTATAGTTGACCTCTTCAATTTTTTAATATGTACCTTGTCAATTCAGGTCCAGTGTGTCTTAGACATGGGATGGAACATGCTTTCTAGTTTGGGATTCATGACTCACACTAGTTTTGGAAATTAACAGCTAAAGTAATGTCAGATGTTTCTCATATGAAAAAAAAGCTTATTTCTTTATCCATGTTGGAAGTTGCTTGAGTTCTACACTTTTGTCAAACTTCATAATATATGCCATCTATGCTTTTCTGAATTATCTAATTTCATTGTTGAAATTTTAGATATCCAGATTCAATGAACATGCCAATGGGAAGAAATGTGGCATCTGATCCACAGAGGCATCGCCATCATGTATCTGACGGTGGGCACATCTCCTTGAATAGTCCAGTTCGGGAACATCCTAGATGCTCTGACATCTTGGTTTCTCCAAGAAAAGAGTTGCATTTACATGGCTTCGATCCTTCAACTAGTGGAACTACTTATTCCCATTGCCAGACATCATCAGAGACCATTTTTAGTTCAAGAACAAATATCTCTCCACCCAGCTCGAGAGTACTACTGCCTTCTCCTACCTCTCCTGTGCATTCAAGGACATTCATTTTGAGCCCAGGATCCCCAATTCAGAAGCAGGAAAGTATGAGGAGCCTACCTCATCCCCTACCACTTCCTCCAAGCTCTCCCAGCTCTTCTTCACGTTCGCTGCAGTCACAATGGAGAAAAGGGAAGCTATTAGGCAGGGGAACATTTGGCCATGTTTACCTGGGATTCAACAGGTACTTGGAATATATTCTGAATGCTGAGATTCATGCCTGCATACTTCAACCATTGACGCATATTCTACTAGAAGTTGAGGACATATTCATATAAGATTTGCAGAATTTGAGTACAAGCGACAGAATTTCTAATACTTCAGCCTCTTCTTTCATGTACTCTGTACATTTTAGATTCAAATGTTTGTCCTTCTTGGCTAGTGAATTTCTCTAAGACTGCTTTCTGATTGCTGACTGTGCAGTGAAACTGGTCAGATGTCTGCAATTAAAGAGGTCAAAGTTATTTCTGATGATTCGAGTTCAAAAGAAAGCCTCAAGCAACTAAACCAGGCAATTTCTGCTCTTGCTCAATGTTATGAATCTGCATACTCATCACAATTTCTGAATTACTTTGAACTTTAAGTCCATTAGGTAGCATGCACTTATGATTTGCATAAAATTATTTGTTAGTAACTGTTGCATTAATATTTTATCTTATTTGGACAGGAAATAACTTTGCTTAGTCAGCTCTCACATCCAAACATTGTACAATACTACGGCAGTGAACTGGTAACTTTTTATCTGATGAACAACTTGTAGGTGCTATTTGCTCATGATATCTTCTGTACTTGATAGTGTGCTGCTGCAAATTTTGCACCTGAATTTTTGATGACAAGCATGAAATCAGAACCGTGAGGCAAGATAATCTAATTATTGAATTGTGTAACCATTCAGTTAATGGGAAAAAAGGTAAGGTAAAAAGGAAAAAATGGAATTACTGAAAATGCCATGAGGAAAGGTACACTTGGTGTTAGAGTTAGCAAGCGGAAAATTTTGTTTCTAATACTGTACTCTGCATCGATAGTGAAGTGTCTTACCAGATTATCTGAAGGATGGTGTGACCAGTACAGAATGTTTGCGTTCAACCTCATTTTTGGTATAGACATTTATAATATGGTGTGTGCACTTTTATGTATTTGTATGTGGACATGTCTTATAGCTGATTGGATGTGTATGCACCAGAATATAGTCTGCAGTTTTGTGAAGGAAGAAACAGCTGTTGTTTTATAATTTGAATACCTATTTTGTAGAAAGTTATTTTAGAATGATTTTACTTTTTAATAGGCCATATCCATGTGGAAAGAATTTTATAATTTCATAATTTTCTGTGCAGGCTGATGACACACTATCAGTTTATCTTGAATATGTCTCTGGGGGTTCAATTCATAAGTTGCTTCGGGAGTATGGTCCTTTCAAGGAGCCTGTTATTCGCAATTATACTGGACAAATTCTTTCTGGGCTTGCATATCTACATGGGAGGAGTACTGTCCACAGGTACCAAAATATAATACTTTCAGTTTTATATTAATCTGGAATAATTATTGGCAGATATTATCTACTTCTATGATGACTGAGAATGGCTGCTCTTCTCACAGGGATATTAAAGGAGCAAACATACTTGTAGGTACTAATGGTGAAGTCAAGCTTGCCGATTTTGGCATGGCTAAACATGTATGCACTTGATTCATCAAACAGGCATTCTTATTTGTACATTGTCTTCAGTTAGAATTAGTTCTGCAGCAACTTGAGTACTTGTATTTGGAAGTCACCTGATTTTTGTTTTTTTTTTGTTTTCAATGTGTGCGACCGCTTAAATATACTCAGAAAGACACATTCCAACTATCAGACTTTTAACTCTATGATTCCTTTTCCACTTATTATTGCAATGTAATGTTACATCCTTTTCAACTCACTTCATTGGATCCATTCGCACATATTCTGGACATATTAATTCAGTGTTTCCTCCTTTTTATTGAGTTTCCTGCAAAGTTTGAACTACTCAATCTCTTATCTTTTGATCTCTAATACAGGCTGACAGCTTCCATGTTTTGATCCCTATACTTGAATTTTTGTTTGTTTGCGCATATGCAAGTCAAGGTCACAATATGAACATTTTATTGCTTGTCTTCCCTTTGCAAGATTACACAGTTGTTTTATTGCTTATTGAAACAGATATCATCTTACAATTCAATACGGTCTTTCAAAGGAAGCCCCTACTGGATGGCGCCTGAGGTAGCTGTCTCTAATGACATTTCCCCAGACTATCTTCTTTTCCATGCTATATCCTAATCATTTTCTCTCTGGAATTTTGGATCAGGTTATTATGAATGGAAATGGATACAATCTCTCAGTGGATATATGGAGCCTTGGATGTACAATTCTTGAGATGGCAACCTCAAAACCTCCTTGGTCTCAATATGAAGGGGTGGGTTTTTGATTTATGTTGTACTTTGTCTCCTTATACAATTCTCTTACATAGATATGATTCTTTGATTTCAAACTTAATGCGTTCAATGAGTCTGGTTACTTGTTTATCCCCATTTGATTTATGTTTTGTCCTGAACTTATAGGTGGCTGCAATATTTAAGATTGGGAACAGTAAAGATTTACCTGAAATCCCAGATCACCTTTCTGCTGAAGGAAATAGTTTTGTAAGGCTTTGCTTGCAACGTGACCCAGCAGCTCGCCCTACTGCAGCTCAATTGATGGATCACCCTTTTGTGCGGGACCAACCAACAAGAAGAGCATCAAAGTCCAATATGACAACAGATATATCTCCTTCATTGGATGGGAGCCATGCAATGGTATTATTTACATGAGCTATAGAACTCAGTTTCTAGATGACCTCATACTTCGTGTGTATTATTTATTTGCTATTCTTGCACTATTTAAGGACTATTTTCAAGTTGCTTTAACTTTCTTTGGTGAACTTTCAAGCTTTTAAGCTATTCTAAATTTTATTGTGGTAGTATTTTTATTGTATTTTAAGACGAGCTGCTAGGAGCAATCTAGAACTGATGAATAGAGGTCTAATTTTCGAGATGTTTTCTCCATCACCATCATGGACAAATTAGTGTTATTGCATATACAACTAAGTGACACTAGATAAGGGATGCTGGGAAATGAATCAATGATAGCTTATAATTTATTTAATTTCTAAGTTTAGATGAACCAGCGCATGAGGTAAATAATATTTTGATGGAGCTCTAGATAGTTGTGTAAGTCTTACCATTTTGTGTCTCATGATTGAAGTGATTATAGAAAATTTTATAAAGTTCAATAGGAACTCAGTAGAAGTTGTGGCGGTGGCTGCAAATATATGTATAGAATAATATTCCCAAAGCATTTATGAAATAAAGTGACATTTTTTTGTTGGTTAAATCTATCTAGAAACTAAAAGACTTTTGCCATGTTCATGCAATGAGTGATGTCTGTTGCATAATTGCGCTCCAATCCCTCAGGTATTTCAGTTCTCCTATTCATGGTAAATATAAAATGAAATAGGAAAATGATATCACATTTTCTCATATATGCTTTGTTAAACAGCTTTACTTGATAAGGGTTTGCAAAAATTCCTTGATGTCACTAACTTCTGGCATGTACATATTCATTGTTTTTTCAGAAACTTTGTTATGCAATGTAGCTATGCTGCTGTTGAGACAAAGTAGTCGTAATACTTGTTTACCTGTACCCTTCAGATTTTATCCTTTTTCAGCATGACTTACATCGACTTACCATTGCTTCTGTGCAGGCCATTAGAGATTTCTCTTCCAAGAGAAGTATTTCTCCCTTGCAAGACAGAGATATTGGGATGCGAAACATAGCGGGGTCTCCTTCTTCATTTCCTTCATCACAAATGAACTCTAGGTATTGTCAGCTTACCTTTATTAAGTAATTTGAATGTCTGGTCATCTTTTACCTTGACTGACAAGTATAACTTCATATTGAAGCAGCATGAGGATGAATGTGTCTCTGCCTGTTTCACCTTGTTCAAGTCCACTACGGCAATTCAAACAGTCAAATAGGAGTTGCTTACCTTCTCCTCCTCATCCAGCTTATTCAGCTGGAGCAATCAACTATAGTCCAATTAATCATGCACTTTATCCCATGAGACCAAACAATATTCTCATAGATCCTTGGCGGGAAATTACCCAACTGAAGGGCCGGAGTCCATATGACTCTCCAAGAAGATTATAGAAGCGTGGGGTCAGAAAACTAATGCGGAGGCAAAAAAAAAATTGAAACAGAAGTTTCATCATTGTTCAACAGCCATAGTCATTATTCGACTGACGCCGTTTTGTAACTATCTACTATGTCAACATGTCTTTTCTCAAAAAATGTCTTTTGTAACTGTAAAATCTGAGTGTCACTTGCTGTATAGAGTGAGAAATATGTTTTGTCTAAGGCAGAGGGGTCTTTTTATCCTTCCCCTGTCATTCGTAGGATTGTAGCCGGTTACTAAACATCAGTGTTGTATATCTTGTGTCAGATGGAACTCATGATGAGAATAGATTCCAAATGTACAGTCTTAAGTTAATCCTGTAAACTGAGTTTTTAGAAACTCTATCAACCGCTTGTTGTTACTGCAATAGATCTCCTTGCAGAGTTGGCAGGATTAATTCTTTGGTGGACTACAAGTTTCTTGCATTGGCGGCTGATGGATTCACTAGTGAAGGGCATGACAAGGTGTATGAGCAGTTGCTCAAGGATTATCTTTGTGGTTTTCTTGGTGTTTGATTAGGTCAATGATGTTGTTAGATTTTTTTTGTCCTTTGTGGAAATTTGAGTAGCTTCAACCTGAGAAATTTACAAACAAATTAACT
This sequence comes from Typha angustifolia, assembly GCF_048772165.1. Classification (NCBI taxonomy): domain Eukaryota; kingdom Viridiplantae; phylum Streptophyta; class Magnoliopsida; order Poales; family Typhaceae; genus Typha; species Typha angustifolia. The sequence continues at coordinate 1,115,321 of NC_133250.1, forward strand.
GATGTGAAAGAAGCTGAGACATCTCCATCATCAAGAGAAATAAATTATGTTGCATCCAGTAATCATGTGGAGTATCTGGTGATCTTTAAAAATGCCTTTTCCTGTGCATGAACAAACAGTCAATAGAAACCAATCCAGATTTACAATGCAAATCTTTCACATAATTTGTATCAAAGAAGACATGTTAGTGGATAACATTACTGTCAGAATAACCCAGAACAAAAGTGGAAATGCTCCCAAATAATTCCAAACAAACAATAAATAACCTACTTGCAGATATTTAAAATCAAGATAATGAGTATTTTGTGCTTCCCAATGTGATATTATTTAGATGATTAAAGGCATTCATTGCATGAGTATATCTGGAATTTATATCCTAACAACATCAATTTTATGTAACCTTGATGCTTCATTGCATTTCTTTATCTTTGATAATTAGTCTTCTAGTTAAGATATTCATTTGATAACATCATTCTCTTGACATCAAATAAAGCCTCAAGTAAAAAAGCTGTTAGCTCACAATTAACTCAATATCAATTAACTTGCTTGGTAACTAATTTAGATTGATACATAATATAGTATATAAAAGCATTATTTGCTTCCTCTAAGGTGAAGATCTTTCTTTGGATAGCGAGTTTACATAAGGGATCGTTTGGCTAAAACTATTTGCAGAACTTACTTATTTAGTGTATCTTACTTCATTCACTCTAGAATTCTTTCTTTCCTCAGATGGTTACTGTGAAAAGAAAGAAACTATTAGATTTTCATTCATGAGGTTTGAACAGTCATCGGTTAGTATATTTTCTTGGCAAATATTTGGCAGACGGGGAGATTAACGTTCTTGTCCTCTTTAAAAATTTCTTAATTTTTTCTCTGCCTCGTCTCTATGTAAATCTCAAGTGAAAATTTAATGGTGTCCCACTAAATACCGATATTGTTAAAATTCAAACTAGATGTCTTCGTATAACGTGTAATTTTGAGTGTATTCCGCTCTAAATAAACCCTATCTTTTATTCAAGTCAAGTAAATAAAAAATAAAAAAATAATAAATAAAATAAATACATTTAAAAAAAAAAATTCAGTTTCAGGTGAATCAGATGAGCCAAATTCGGATTCAAATCGAAACCATACATGGCGAAACACGGATCCGACCCGCTATCCCTCCATTTCCTCTCCGGATAAACCCCACAAAAGACCTCCTCCTCCTCCTCCTCCTCCTCGCCTCCCGCCTTCCGCCTCGAGGGCAGCGAGGAGCAAAGAGCAACAAGCTCTCGAAGAACGCCATTGATGGCTTCTCTTTCTCCACACTCGTCCTTCCTTCTCTTCCATCGCCCCAGACCCTCACCTCTCTTCCTCTCCTTCTCATTCCGTGAAACCAATCTTAGATATCACCAGCTCAATAAGCGCCTTTTCCTCTCCCTCCGACCGAGGCGTCGGATCAGGAAAGCAAATTTAGTAGCTCGGGGCTCGGATTCGAAGTCAAATGCTTCATCCAAGAGCGAAGTGGTGGTTGCAGAAGAAGAAGAAGAAGAAGAAGATGTCGAGGCATCTCAGCTTTTCGAGGTGCAATTCTAGTTCACTTCCTTTTAGGTCTTGATGGTGTGTGCTGGGTTTTTATTTTCTTGGGTTGCTTCTAACTTCGTATCTTCTGCGTTGGGCTTATGGGAACAAGCTCAATCGAGAAAGGGTTGGATTACTTGCTCTACCTTGCAAATGGTGTGAAGGGTCTCTTGAGTCGATGATACAGGACAGTCAATTGTTTGTGTGAGAACATGGTTAGTGAATTTTTATATTGGCGCGTTTTGATTCAACGCGCCAATAGCTGGCGATATTTAAACGCTCTTTGAAATAGAGGATGCAGTTATACAAACGATTTATGATCATAAATTTGGTAAGGAGGGTTATGATTTGGTGGAGTGGAATTCGTGTTTCTGTATGCACTGTATTGAGTTCTTCCTTTACTAGTCTGAGGATTTGTTGCATCAAATATAATTGGATCCTCCTTGAAATCAAGAATGTCACGTGGGTTAGTGAGGTGAAGGGAAGTTGAGTCTTACTAGGATTAGTGAGGTGAAGGGAAAGGATATCAGAACTCAAAATGTTAGTTTGGGAAGGAAGTTAAGAGTTTTTTAATTTCTAATCATTGTGTATCTGAGATGAAAACACTAGGGAACATCAAAATGGTTGAGATTCTTTCATGTAGTTATGGAAATAGGAAAAAAGAGAACAAAAATTACAGAAGATGTCAACAGATTAAAAGAGGTGAAAACTCTGGTGGTCTGAGAACCAATGTTCCTTTTGTCCGTAAGGTCCTGATTTATGAAGTTAATAATAAGCTTCATGTCTCTTCAACTAGATTTTTTTTCTTCTTTCTCAATGTAATTGAGTAAGATGAATATTCCACATGTTAAGAAAGGTCACAGTGCAGGATGCTCCTGCCAATGTTGGGTCTAGGTTGGAAAGATTTGTGCATCTGTACGTCTTTAACCCCATTTGCAGAAAGGCTTTTTCCATGGGTTAAAAATTAGAACTTTGAACACCAAGCCTGTGAGGGGCACGAGGCTACCTTACCATCACAACAATTGCTACTGATGTCGTCCTATTCCAGAAGGGCTACATAACAATTGTATACTAATTTATTGGTTGGGTAATTCCAAGCTTGACCTTGAAGGGGGATTAGCATGTTGTTGCTATAAAATCTTGAAATGTGACATGAGGCTGTTAACTAGGATGCCAATTGGAATTGAAATTGATTGTGGGATGAAATTGATTACCTAGCTGAAATTCCTTGCTAGGCCTAAATTGCAGCTATATACGTAAACTAGTAAGCATTAGAACTACAAATGGTTCTTGAATTATCTATTGGCTTAGTTTATAGGATTATGCTTCGGCAATGCTATATTCTGGGCATTCTTTATATGTAGAAGTGTCAATTGTTATTCCTGAAATCCATGTATAGAAACAGTTGACCAATTTGACATATCATTAGCTTACTTTGATATATCTTTATTCTGAGCCTTTTATTCTCGAATAAGTTGAAATTATTGTATGATCACTATATTTATTTTCATCAAAGAAACGTAGAAAAATGCTAGACCTATATCACATACAGTTTGGACATGCTGTGCTGCACTGATGAGCTAATATGATTTATTTATAATTTACTCAGAAAATTTTTCATCCAAGTTCTTTTCGCTCAGATTAAGATCCTTTTAAGTTTCAGAAGTTGAAGGATAAAGAGCGACAACGTGTAGAGAAATTGGAAAATTTTGAGAGAAAAGCAGATTTGCAATTGGAGAGACAGCTTATCATGACTTCCTGCTGGAGCAGGGCATTGCTGGCTTTTCAGGGTAAATTGAAGGGTACAGAATGGGATCCGGAGAACTCTCATAGAATTGATTATAGTGAATTTCGGAGACTTCTTAACTCTAATAATGTTCAGTTCATGGAATACTCAAACTTCGGCCAGACCATCTCTGGTATGTGGACTCATCATTCTTTTCCAATGGAATTTTTAGGTCTGAAGTATATGCTTGTTTTTCAAATATGTAGGAACTCAAAGTTTATTTAAACTATAGTCGCTTCAGTTTGATTCACTAGCTTTCACGTAACCTACTTGTGTTGGAATTGTACTAACTAGTCTTAACATTCTTGCAATCACATCAAGGTTATCGTCGTTACTTTTCTTGTTTGTTCATCTTTGTTATTGTATTTTTATTAATTGTGCAAAAATGGGTTTCAGCTTTATATGAACAGTATGTTCAAATTTCTTCTGCAGTTATTTTACCATATTACAGAGATGGAGGAGGGAAAGAACCAGAAAATCCAAATAGGGAAATTGTATTTCGCCGTCATATTGTTGATAGGATGCCCATTGACGGTTGGAATGAGATATGGAATAAGTTACATGAGCAACTGATTAATGTTGATGTTATCAATGTGGATTCTGTGCCAGCTGAAGTCTACTCTACTGTTGCAACTGCTGTTGTATGGTCTATGCGTTTGGCCCTTTCAGTAGCTATATACCTCTGGGTTGATAGTGTGACGAGACCAATTTACTCCAAGTTGATTCCCTGCGATCTTGGTGCTCCTGAAAAAAAGGCAAGGCAACCCCTCAAGCGACGTGCTCTTGGATCACTGGGTAAAAGCCGGTAGGTGGAAAACTAGTCTGTTAAGTAGCTTATGCATTTGTTTATCATTTAAGTTCATAGAAATATTTGGCAGCTGCAAGGTTTTCACATTGGAAGGTTTTACTTGTTTCTACTGACCAGATAAATTATTTGAAGATATCTAGACTTTATACTGGTAAGGCTATGAACTTCTAACTAATGAAGCATGCACTTTTAGAAGAGAGTACCTATAATTTCTAAATATTAGCATGTGCGTGTCATCTTTTGTCTTCCAGGAACTGAGTTGAGGTTGTAACCAGCCCTTACAAATTTTCTAACTTCTATAAATTAGAACTTTCTCCTTGCTTCTTGTGCTGTATGAGCAAGCAGGATTAGAGTCATTTTCTTCATTCTTTTGTTATTCTCTTCTGCTAGTCTGCTTTTAACTTTTATGGTTGTTCTTTCAAGGAATGCTAATTGTTAAGCTAATGTCTCACATGATGTGGTTAATCATTGTGCCTAATGGAATCAAATAGTTGTTTCCACTGAGTGGTGAATGAAAGAGACTTTATACATGTTGATTGGCGAATGGTTTTCAAGAGGTTGACATCGGCATTTTCCCAGGGCAAAGTTCATATCTGCAGAAGAAACCACTGGTGTTACATTTGACGATTTTGCGGGCCAGGAGTACATAAAGAGAGAATTACAAGAGATTGTACGAATCCTTAAAAATGATGAGGAATTTCAGGACAAGGGCATCTACTGTCCAAAAGGAGTGCTTCTTCATGGGCCACCAGGAACTGGGAAAACTCTTCTTGCTAAAGCTATTGCTGGCGAAGCAGGACTCCCTTTCTTTGCTGCAAATGGTACTGATTTTGTTGAGGTGAGAAACTGAGAATTAATTTTCTTTGTTTCGTATAATCAGTTTTTTATGGAGATGAATAGCATAAACAGTGGAAGCTGACATGTTTCATGGGTTGAATGCAAGAACCTTACTGAACTATTATCACCTAACTCTGAAATCTCATTTCATCTGTGCAAGAAGCTGAGAACTATTACTGAATATTGACTGAATTTCCTTCATCATATGTTGGATGATTTTCTATATCAATGTAGTATTTTCTTAATAGGTAATGGGGCCACTGTTTCTCAGTATGTTGTTGAGTTATATAGCTGCTCTTCTAAATTTGAGAGCTAGCTATCTATTACCTCATGTGTCTTTATTTCTTCTTCCAACGGCCATAATTTCTTTAGTCTTAATTTCATGTACCCTTCATATGCTTTCTGTGATTGACAAAATTACGAGGAGATCTGTATCCTAATCTGTTGCATAAAAATTTTGAGAATGAAAACTACTTGGTCAGCTCAGTTTACCTACACTGATTTTATTTGGTGAGTAGGGGCTGAAATTTTGGTTGTCTCTGAATTTTATTTGGTTGGTTGATATGTTAGTTTTCATTAATTTCTCCTTGAGAACCGAGATGTACTTCAATTAAGTATGGCAAACTAAGGATGCATCTCCTTTTAAGTAGATACTGATTTTCTCTAATTGTGAGGAGATCCATTTTCTTAATGCAATATTACTGTTGCAGATGTTTGTAGGTGTTGCAGCATCCCGTGTCAAGGACCTATTTGCTAGTGCTAGATCATTTGCACCATCTATTATCTTTATTGATGAGATTGATGCTATTGGTAGCAAACGTGGTGGTCCTGATATTGGTGGGGTAAGAATAAGAATATAAGATAAATTCTTGAGTTAAAATTTCTTATTTCTTTTGTTAGTTTTTATGCATGTAAATATCCTTTTCACATTGCACTTTGTATCTGCATGCTTGTGCAGGATCCATAGATCTTTCTGCCTCTGGACTTCAGTTCTTTTTATGTACTTAATATGAAAATTGTGGTGAAAAATTTATGGACTAATGTGTTTTAGTGAGTTAAAACTTATGTTAGTTCAACATTTCACAGGAATCCTTATCAAGGTGATAATTTATAATTTGCAAATATCATACACATCTGCATTAGAAATTCAGTTAATTCAAATTTATTTATATAGTTATAGTTGTTCAACAAAGTGTTTAAGGATGAAAAAGTGTTATGCTTCTATTCAAGTTGCTTGCTTCCTAGGACATCTCAATGCAGGAGGCTCCCTCCAATGAGGGTCCAGGATATATAGATGTACCTAGCCCTACATCCTCCAACTTTTTCGGAGCACAATCGAAATAGAAAAATCCATGGGAACTTGTACACCACCACCCTCTAGCTTTCGTCCGATGATCCTATACCTCATATTTTAGAAACTAATTGCAAGTCTTGGTTTAGGGTGGTGCTGAAAGGGAACAGGGCTTACTTCAGATTTTAACTGAGATGGATGGGTTCAAAGAATCAACATCACAGGCATGCTTATTTTCTTTCTTTTGTCCTTAGTTCCATTTCAAACTTTAATGTTGTTGATTTAGGCTGCCAACTTGAACTTGTCAGGTGTTAGTTATAGGTGCAACTAATCGCTTAGATATATTGGATCCAGCTCTACTAAGAAAGGGTCGGTTTGACAAAATTATCAGGGTTGGCCTTCCATCTCGAGATGGTAGATTGGCCATATTACAAGTAAGTGTCTGAAGTTGATCTTATCAAAGTTTGTAGCCTTCAAGTTACTAACCAAATTTTTTCCTCCAATGGCAGGTCCATGCAAGGAACAAATATTTCAGATCTGAAGGGGAGAAAAATGTTCTTCTGGAGGAAATAGCAGAGCTAACATTAGATTTTACTGGAGCAGAGCTGCAAAACATACTGTAGTATTTTGGAACATCTTGTTGATTTCATCTAAATCCATCTACTAGTGTTTGCTAATAAATGTGGAAAAATCGTCAGGAATGAGGCTGGAATTTTGACTGCAAGAAAAGATCAAGACTACATTGGAAGAGAAGAACTGTTGGAGGCTTTGAAGAGGGTATTATTCTTCATTAATTTTCATTTTTGAGACAACAAATCCCATTTGACATTTGGTATTCATTAGTAAGATAAACAAAATCCTATTTGACATTTCCTGCATGAACTCAACCAAATTGGAATTTCATTCTACATGATCGTAAGTATTTCCATTTTGCAGCAAAAAGGTACCTTTGAAACAGGTCAAGAAGATAGTACTGAAATTCCTGAAGAGCTTAAACTTAGGTTGGCATACAGGGAAGCAGCTGTAGCTGTTCTTGCCTGCTTTTACCCAGATCCACACCGACCTTTTCTGGAGGTTGCTTGAAAAACTTGTTTTATCAGTTTTGTTTATCATTCCTGGTATTTGGATGTGAAATCTCCTCAGTAATATTCACTGATTTTTTATATCTTTGCAGACTGATATCCGTTCTATTCGCAGCAAGCCAAATATGCGCTATGCTGAAACCTCAGGACAAGCTTTTTTAAGAAAATCAGACTATGTTAATTCTATAGTGCGAGCCTGTGCACGTAAGTTTAAACAATCTCTGTGGACATTGGTAGGTGGAAGGAGCTGTTGCTTGATTTCATATTGTTCTGGTATCTTTGCAATTCACTGGAGGCCTTCCAGATATTCTTGTTTACATGTCAGAATTTGAAAACAGTGCAGAAGGAAGTGCAAAAGTAATATTAAGCTTCAAGTAATGATGCGAGTCATGTAATATCTGCATATATAAATAATAGACTTTCTTATAATAAGATATTGGTATAAAGGGTTGATAGATTGACGTTAGTAAGCAGTACCACTTTGAGGATAGAATGTGTAGTAGTGTATGATTTTGTCATAATCTTTAAGTTTCTCACTTCACATGTCTGAACCATTATTGATGTGAATCTCTCAAATGTATGTGCCCTTGTCGACTATAAACTGGCCTAGTTGCATGTGAGATTTTTGTCAGACTCTTTAGGCTCTCAAAATTGTACGAAAGACTTATGTTTAAGGTGAGACTTCACTAAATTCACTGCTCTGACTACTGTTTACAATGGCCTTCCCCCTTCTGTTGTAAGCAAGTATAGCCTACATCCTATTTTGTCTTTCCACAATACAAGTTGGCATGCTTGTTGTATCAAACCATGCATGGCCTTCCAAGCATATTGTGTAATGCTATTCACTGTACTCTGTGCTAGTGCCTTACTCTTGATATACTCCTGTATGGACAGCATCAAGCTGTAGTGAGCTACGCTTAACCATGATAGTTCAATGGTAACCCATGGCAGGTTGACATTCATTATTCAAGTTAATACAAGTTTGTTTAGCATTGAGTGCCAAATTGCAGCAATATGCTGCAAAAGACACAAGGTGCCTCTAGCTTACTTTCATACATCCATGCAGCATGCTGCAATCATTATATCCTGATATGAAGTTGATTTTATTTGTTAGCTTATTGGTTCAAAGGCATACATCATCAGGTACATCAAACACATTGCTTACCAACAAAGCGATTGTTTTCATTCCATTTAGTGTTTATATATTCCCAAAATTAATCTTGTATGTCTATCACTAGCAATGTTAGTTTCGGCCCAATCATTGGGCTTGTTTTGACAGAGGTGAGCCAGTCTCTTGATTGGATCAGTCTGATCAGTGCAGCCGTTCAAATTTCAAAATAAGTAGCAAAGCCAGTAAGATAAATGAAAGAACAATTACATATGGTGTGAGTTCCCTAGACAGAAAAAAAAGAACCTACATTATAGTAGGATTTAAGAAAATCAAGGTAACATTGAGTGAGCATATATTGCTTAAGAATTTGTGCAATATTTTGCTTGAACCCCATAGGAAGATTGATTGCGGACTGTTAACTTTTTTTCTCTTTTCCTTCAGGTACCTTCAATCTAGGCAAAATTCATGTGCAAGATTTCATTAGGGATGCTAACTAGTTTATTTGATCATTTTTGTCTAGGGTTCATTATGATAGTCTTCAATAAATGCCAAAGCATCACCGCTAAGGAAATGTGGGAGTTGGCATAAACTAAAAAGAAATGATAACATAGTATTGCCTTATTGGTTGTTTTAGAGGATGCAAACTCTGTCGACTTTGATAGCACATGCAGATGGCAGAAAATATTAAGTTTACAACTAGGATGGGAGAGGAATTTATGATTGTTCTTGGTGGAATAAAGTATGGGTCAGTGAACACTCAATCTTCTGGCTGTAGGACTTTTAGAAATGAGTGGATCACACTTTGAGTGAATATCCGTTCTGTGGTCTACACTGTAGCCACTTAATTTTTTCTTACACTTCTCTTGATTTCTTCTACTAGTGGTTCATTCTGTATTTCAAGCTAGATCTTCTATATTGTTTGTTCTTGGCTATCATTTTCAAATGAAATTGCTTGGCTGACATGCTTGATAGTTGATATTAGTATATTACGATAGACATGGATAATTGGATCAATTATATCAATTCATTTTCTTATCTGTTTCTCAAAAATGATCCTTGACTTCAATTACAGTGTTCAAACTTAGCTATTAACACATTTACTTGATTCATTAAATATTGACAATAGCAAGAGTGATCGAGGAAGAGATGTTTGGGATAGAAAACTTGTGCTGGATTTCAGCAAAAGCAACTTCTGAAGCATCAGCTCGTGCAGAACTTTTGATTCTTCAAACAGGGATGACAGCATTTGGGAAAGCATTCTATCGAAGTCACAGTGATCTTGTACCTCATGTGGGTGTATAAATTCAATCATACTCTGTTTCCAGAAAAATTACCTGTGGTTTATTTGCTCAATTCCTTGTTCATGCAAGTGATATATATTTATGTAAACTTTGCAGCTTGCAGCAAAACTGGAAGCTCTTCGGACTGAGTACTTGCGCTTTGCAGTGGAGAAATGCTCAGCTGTGTTAAGAGAGTATCATTCAGCAGTTGAGACTATGACAGGTGCATCAACCCACTTTTATAACGTATTACATATTTTCATTTGCTTAGCCTGATAAATGCTTGTTCAAGCCTCTTTCGTTAGCAAGTGGATGAATTTGAGCCTCACTGAGACTTGGCTTAAGAATTGGGGAAGTCTTGGTATCTCCCATCTTACAAAACAATTATAAGCCTGGGCTTTCTAGACCAGCTCAAAATCAGTTTATAAGGAATTGAACTGACTCAGACTCTTGAGATACCCTTTAGATGCCAAGCTATTCTCTTACAAAGAGACATTTCATCTGTATTGTAGTCCAATTAACATCTATACTAAGTGTATAGCTGTAAGATCACATACTAATACATTGATACAATACCATAAGTTGTGCAATTTGCTATTTCAGATATTTTGCTTGAGAAAGGAGAACTAAAGGCAGAAGAAATATGGGAGATATACAATAAAGCTCCACGAATATCTCAAGTATGTATTCCTTTCCCTCTCACTCAGAGAACCATTGTATTTCCACCAAATCCTTGTGGAAACATTTACAAGTTACTTTTAACTGTTCTTACTTTTCCCCTTTCTTCTATGAAGCTGTTGCCAAACATTTACTTGGTTAATTTTTCTGCTTCATATTCATATTTCCACAGACTTGCATATAATTAAATGTTTATTCTTACATTGGTGATAATAATGTTGTGGCATGCTGGAACTTTAGGGGTGTTAACTATAATTACTTTCCAAATAATTGTTTCAGCCACCTGTGAATCCAGTTGATGAGTATGGAGCACTTATTTATGCTGGAAGATGGGGTATATATGGTGTTTCTCTTCCTGGAAGGGTCACCTTTGCACCAGGAAATATGGGATTTTCCACATTTGGTGCACCCAGACCTTTGGAGGTAAATAAGCTAGCATAAGTGGTCTGTTTTAAAGCATTTGATTAGCCATTCTCTTGGAGTTAATTTCTGTTATTTCTGATCTCTACAGACACAGATCATCAGTGATGAAACATGGAAGTTGATAGATGGAATTTGGGACCAAAGGATAAAAGATATTAAAGACGAAGTCTCCCAGCAGATTGAAGAAGACACAGGGAAACCCCAGCTGCTGTTGGCTAACCACTTCCTTTAAGAGCTTATTGAAATTTTTTTGGTATGCATCTGACTATTTTTTCTTGCTGCACTAAATCTTGACATATGGTTAGATGTTTCAGAATAGATGTTGAAAATGGACTGCACAAAATGTTCTCGATATGGTCCTGTGGTTAACCTTTTCGTCAACCATATCCATTGCATCACAATATCATCGCTATTCATTTTTGCAAATGAACAAATGCTAAAGAGTCAATCTTTCCTGTTGTGTTATATCTTGTTATAGATTTAGAGATCTACTTCTTTGTGTACTTCTAAGATGTTTATGTGCTTGGCATTCTCCTGTCAAAGCAAAACAGCTTGGTAAATCTTCCATCAGACTAAATTAAAGAGCTAGCGCACTTATTGATTTGATGAGGGAGCCTTGTTGGAAAGAAAACTCTAGGATCTATCTGAGAGATGTAAGTAGGCAAGATAGAACGTGTTAGGCTCCAAAACACTTAAGATTGGTTTATTGTTCTATGACAGGAATCGAGCTCAGGGGTTGTTAGCTCCATCATGCATGGCATTATCCAAGATATCCTCTCTTATGCATGGAAGAAGATAATTCTTCTGCTGAAGGTTGCTTTGGTTTGATCTCAGAAAACTTGACAACTGTTTTGCAGTTTCTCCCCACCTATAGAGTCGAAGTGAAGCTTGCACTTGATACTGAAACAAGGCACTGCGCTTATATAGCCGGTCATTGCGATGAGGTTTTCTTTGAAGAATGACGGTGTCACCTCAATCAAGCTCCTCATGTTCATAGTTTCTTGAATTGGTATTTACACTTTCATTCAGCCAATATAAAATTTTGTGCAACATGCACAGCTCCTGTAATCTCTCACTTCATCTGGAGTTCTTCCAAACTAAAATCTTACAGTCCTGAGAAATGTCAATCGTAGTATGGTGTATTAGACAAATATGTAACTAATTCTAAGTTTTATAGATAAAACTATTGTTGATTATTTGGTTCTTTCTCTTGATGATTCATGTACTATTTTATTGTTGATTCTTTGAACTATTATCTCCTACCGATATAATGGTTATCTTCTGATAACTAATAATATGCCGTAATATTTTAGTTTTTTTTCTTGAGAAATAATAATAAAGTAACATGCCATAGTTAGGTTCACAGATAGAGATAGAATAATAAAGTTTAGGAGAGAAAAGGAGTTAATATTGATTCACATAAACTTAGAACATTTCGTAGTTACAGGAAATACAAAGTATGTTGATAAAAAAACCAGAGGACTACACATCAAAATTTTAACAACAGAGTGAATAAATTGCAATCGTGCAAGCAATCTCACTTGCTCCTTTATTAAAAGTACATGGAACTGAGAAAGAACCACTAGTTCCTAATTCATCAACCACTTCCAGTATCTTTTATCATTGCATCAACCATCCATATGGATCATGCAACGCAAGCCTTCACCTTTGAGCATGTAATCAAATGCCTTGTTGATCTCTGAGAAAGGAACACTGTGTGTGATGAACTTCTCCAACTCCAGCTCCTGCATCATTGAAACAATTAAGACATCAATCATACTACTATCAATCCAAAATAAGAGACAAGTATAAAAGCCATCAATTTGCTTCTTTTTTCTTTCTTCTAACCTTGGTCATATACTTCTCAACAACTGAAGGCAGATCGGTTCGCGGTTTGTAGTTTCCGAAGAAGGTTCCTTTCAATGTTCTTTCATTCAGGAGGTTCATGGGGGGAGTCTTGAATACTGCATCTTTGTGAGGCACCCCTACTAACACTGCTACACCCCAGCCCTGTAAAAGGGTTTAAGATCACAGAATTAGAATTCAACCAAATAATTTGAGCCTAATTATATTTAGGGATCAAGGGAATATACATCATGAACACATTCAAATGCTGATATCATGGCATTTATATTGCCAGTGCATTCCACACTGCGATCAACTCCACCATCAGTCATCTCAGCAAGAACCTGATGAAACAGTGACAGTATCAGAATCATATAAAGCATAGAGCAGTTTCAGTTTCACACAATGAGCAGAAACAAACCTCTTGCACCGGTCTGTCGTAATCCGCAGGATTTACGAACTCAGTGACACCGAATTTCTTAGCTGGAACCGAAATAATTTCGATAAATTAGTGTATTGCTTGTAGAAATCAAAGTAGCATGACAATTATTATTCAAGGAGAATAAGAAAACAAATTGAGTTAGCATTTCCAGGGAGCAGGGTTTTTACCTTCTTCAAATCTTTTCGGGTTCAAATCAACACCAATAATCCTTGATGCTCCTGCAAGCCTGGCGCCTTCGGCAGCCTAGTTATGCAATTACATAAATCAATTTATTTAAATCTTAAAAAACTGAAATGAATTGTTCTTGTATCAAGGTAGAAAGAGACTCACTGCAAGGCCTACAGCTCCTAAGCCGAAAACAGCCACTGTTGAGCCTTTTGGTGGCTTAGCAACATTAAGAGTAGCACCAAGACCTTAAGAAAGCAATAGAAAGTTAGAAACTCTTTCTGTAATCCTTTCATTAGAACTCAAGAGGGCCTTAATTCTCTCACCTGTTGAAATGCCACAGCTCAGGACACAGACTTTATCTAGGGGAGCCAAGGGGTTGATCTTGGCGAGACAACCGACGTGAACGACGGTGTATTCACTGAAAGTGGAGGTCCCGACGAAATGATATATGGGTTTTCCGTTGATTGAAAACCTGGATTTCCCGTCGCCGATCATCACTCCCCTATCGGTGTTGATCCTGAGTAGACTACACATGTTGCTCTCCTCAGACTTACAATGAGAACATTCCTTGCATTCTCCAGTAAACACAGGGAGGACATGGTCTCCTGGTGCTATATCAGTCACACCCTCCCCAACACTCTCTACAATCCTGATAAATACCAAAGGATAGGATACAAATTCATTCAGAATTTCTGAGATTGGTCATAAGAGAAGTCCAACTGGAACATTCTTAACAAATGAGATCCAATCTAATTATTTTACTTCAACTAGACTCAAGTCTCAATTTAACAAATAATTAAACTACTAAACTTCTATAGAATATTAGAATAAAGAAGAAGTCATACCCTCCAGCTTCATGGCCAAATATCCTAGGAAAAACAGGAGTCTGCCCCTGGAAAATTCAGAACACATAGGATTAATCATCAGGCTAAGCAAGCATACACTAGAAAAAAAAAATTAAACTTTAGTTTGGTCTCACAACATCAAATTACCTTAGCTTCCCAGAAATAGACATCAGTATGGCAGAGAGAAGTGTAGAGGATCTTCACTCGGACCTCCATTGCCTGTGGAGGTGCGACCTCAACCTCCTCAATCACCAAAGGTTTCCCTGCCTCCCATGCAACCGCAGCTACATCCAGAAAGATATATGCATGAATTGATTAGTAAAAGATAGCATAAATCTTTGTCATTTATATAAGATTACCATATAACAAAGAGACCCATGTAAAGAACTCCCAAAACTGGCCCAACAAAGGAAAGTACAATCCTTAGATCAAAATGGACATTATTCTTTGCTACCCAACAGATTAATTCCTCGGAAAGAGAAGACCCACATGAGAATTCAACAGACCAACAAGAGAAATCAACTTGGTAGAACCAAAGATGGCGACAAACCTCTGCATTTGATGACTTTCCCAGCTGTGCTCGCCATCTTCTCAAAACTCTCACTAAATCGCTCTTCTAACAATTACTACTGGCTTCGCAATGCTTCCACGACTTCGTTGGATGGATCCGAGCTTAGTGTCAAAGGTATATATATATAGCCGTGGAGTCGTAAGACCAGAGAGAGTTCAAATGAGGCTTTTCGTCGAACACCTCTCGAATCTTTTTTAAAACCACGGCGTCTACGAGAAAAACCGCAGTTTTCTTACGGTGTTCCTTCAAAGCATACTTTCGTTAACCGGTAGACATGAGTGCGGACAACGGAGATAGACTAGTGGGGTAGATGCTACTTTGTTTTATTGGGGGGGGGTGGGAACAGGATAACGAAGCAGTCGGAAGTCTAAAACTAAAGACGATATAGAGGAAACCAACTGCGGTTTTCTGGACGGCTCTGATTCCGCGGCTCACATGGTCGGTGGTATCCTGATTTGGTAGCACGCAGGATATTTTTCACATGCCAAAAAGATTTTTCTTTTTCTTTTTGTTTTAATAAAAAATAGAGTCTCGTTTTGAGTTCAGAAACCTCCGAACTGATTCAAGAACTCTTAACCTGGTTTAGTAACCAAACATCTTTTTATTTTTTTTATATCTAATAAAGTTCAATCTCTAAAAACAAGTTTCGGGCTTAGCCTCAGAACAAATAAGACCTAAAATTTTTAAGACCTTTTTTTTTTTAGTATAGGGACTCCTGAACTAGTTCAGAGACTACTAAATTGGTTCAGTAACCGATAGGGGTGAAAACGGATCGGATACGGATCGGATAGTGCTTAACTCATATCCGGATCCGTATTTTTAGTTCGAATACGGATTCGGATATGGATATTGGACGGATAGCAAAATTTAAAACCATATCCTAACTAAAAACGGATACGGATAATTTTCGGATAAAGGATCGGATATATTGATTGAATTTAAAATAATTATAATATTTTATTTAAATATAATTAATACAAAATTATTAAGAGTTTTACAACAAATACTTTTTTTGTATGTCAAATATATAAAATTAGAGAAATTAATCTCTATAAATAATATATAACGTATTATTAGTAATAATATTAATATTTACTATTTAAATAAGCAAACTAAAAACTATAAATTATTTAAAAAAATATGCGGATAAACGGATATCCGATATCCGTATCCGAAAAATATATCAGACCCGTATCCGAATCCGTATCCGAATTTTTTAAAAAAATTCTATCCGTATCCGAATCAGATAGAAATTTTTTATCCGGATCCGATCCGAGTCGGGTCAAAGTTAATCCGACCTGTTTTCACCCCTAGTAATCGAACATCTTTTTATCTTTTTCATATCTAATCAAATTTAAATTAACACTGAAAAATAAGACTAACTAATCAAATTCGGAGTTTAGTCTCAAACCAAAGAAGGCTAGTACAAAGAAGAAAACAGAAAAAAGAGAAAAGCAAAAGCAAACTTATAATTGACAACATTATCAAGCATATATTCCTAGAAGAGCTAAGATCAATATTTAAAGCAGGTTAGGATAAGAATCAAGAATGTTCTCAAATACATTGCTTGAGAAGGAAAGAAAACAACAGTTTTTCTAACAAAATATAATTAGTCTTGAAAGTAGCAATAATAATGATAATAATATCCCCATATAAAAGAAGTAAGTTTGAAGTATATGAAAGAATCCCTTCAAACAAGAAACTAAAACTACCAAAGTAGCACATAAGATTGTCATAAGTTTTGCAATCCTTTGCTGACATCTGGTTGAAATAAAACGACTAATTAATAAGAACAATTATTAGATAGATTAGATCAATTCATAGTGATGTATTAGGAAATATAATAATTTAGTCACTTGACTACATTTTCTTTTATTAAATAAAAAGCTCGTTCGCTAGGATAATTTACAAAGTACATTAAGAAAGCTTGATATATAGAAGAGAGAAGAAATAGAGTGACGATTCTTTGATACAAACCCTATATTTAGTCTACAATAGACAATACTACAGATAAAACATGGTATCAAGCTCGAGGGAACCCAAAGAAATTAAAAGTAGGGTGAAGCCTGAAAGGTTCATAAGAGTAGTCTAGCGACCAATCCAAGACATATAAAGCAAGTATAAAATAAGGCTAAAACATAAAAAATATCAAACTTCCACCCAAAAACAAGATGCCTAGGATAGACCAAGACATTAGCATCGGCCTACAATCATGTAAGTGAAGGAAAGAGACGAGCAGGATAGTAACCACAACTGAAGGGCGATAATTGGCAAAACTAAGGAGAGATGGCAGATGGGCGACGAGGCACTCTACCACCCAAAACCTTGCCAACCTAGGGGCAATGGAGTGGAGCACAAATGTGTTGCTACAGGGGCAATTGTGGTGACAGGCAAGGGGTAGAGGATGCAACGAACGAAGGAGGCAACGGTAGGGGAGTAGAAACTATGAGAAGTGGGGGTGAAAACTGTGAGAAAGCTACGACAAAGTTACGAGGGGAGATGACAACACAAGTTGCGGAGGTGTTTGCGATGAAGCGGAGTGTTGATAGGAAGGGAATGGTTCCAATCAAGCAAGGAGCGATGAAGCAGCTAGACAATTGCAGTAGAGCAAAGCATGGGCAGCTGAGAGTGGGGAGGCATAACGTCATTGAAGCGCTCAACGTATGGTGTTGGCCACATGAGAATCCCTACCCTTCTTTCCCAATAGACAGGGCCCAGACGATGAAGAAGATAGAGTTAATTTAAGTATTTATAAATTATTTCATATATTATAATAAAATATTTTTTTTGGCTAATACTGTCCAAATTAACTCAAGATGTTAAATAAAAATTATAAAAACAAATAAAGGGTTAGGTTATAAAAATTCGCAAAGAGGTGTGATTTATAAAATTCTCTATTTCTAAAATAGCATAATGATTTCGATGATGAGCTACAGTGATGTAAAAATCACTTGAATTTGTCTATCTTTCCGTGAGGTTTAGATAAAGATCAAATCTTAACCTGAAGAATCATGTTAAACTATGCAGTCTAATATTGCAAAAATAGTTTTATAAATAGTGGTAGTTTTAGTTTTGAATTCAAGTTATGATATTTTTAAGGCATATAGACATATAGTCAAAGGATAACTATCAAATATTAATACTGTAAGCTATGTAATTATAATAAAAATAAAATAAAATATGGGGTGTTTTTAATAAAATTCCCGAGATATAACTTTTTTAAAAAGATCCAATAATTTTTTTTATTTTGGGCCGTATCCTAATATTGGGCCTGGGCTTACAGTTTCTATAAATCTAAATGGGCCGGTAGCTTCTTCGTCTTCTCCTCTCTCGCTTTCTAACCGTTCTGGCAATGAGAAAAGCTACCACATTGCCGACCACCCTCCTCCTCCTCCGCCGCCGCCCCACCCTCCTCCTCTTCCTCCTCTTCTGCACCTTTCTTCTTTCCCTTATCCTCCTCCTTCCCTCCTCCCCTTCCCCCAATTCTCACCACCTCATCCTCTCCTCGCTCTCCGCCGCCTCCGCCGCCATCACCAAATCCGCCTCCATCATCCCATCCTCCTCTGCAGCAGCACCCAACTGCATCGCGCACCTCTCCCTCTCCTCCCGCCGCCTCGCCGCCGCCTCCGCCGCTGCAACCCGTCTCCGCCTCCTCGACGCCCGCCACTTTGCCGGCGCCGCCCTCCAGTACCAGTACGACTGCTCCAACGCCCTCTCACACCTCAAATCCACCCCGCCCATCGCCGCCGCCCTCTCCTCCCTCGCCTCCCTTTCCTCCCTCACTTCCGTCTCCCTCGCTCTCATCTCCGCCTTGCTCCGCTTCGGGCCCGACCACCCCGTCCTCCAATCCCCCCCGCAAACTGAGCGCGACGGATTTTGGGAGAAAGTGGCCACCGCCAGACCCAGCGCCGACTCCGATCTCGTTGCTGCATTCCCGCCTCACCTTTCTCCCAATCTCACCGTCTGCAAAATTGGATCTTGCGACTTTAGAGCTATTCAGGATGCGATCTTCGCCGCGCCAAACTATGGATTGAGCCATTTCGTGATCTATATCAAGGCTGGGGTCTACCAGGAGAATGTAGTTATTCCCTTTGAGAAGACCGGCATCGTCTTCCTCGGCGCCGGCCCCGGCGCCACCGTCATCACTGCCGCCCGCCACGCCCAGATGCCCGGGCTCACCACTTTCGACACCCCTACGGTCGCCGTCCTCGGCGACGGCTTCCGCGCCAAAGGGATCACCTTCGAGAACGCGGCCGGCGCAGGCGCCCACCAGGCCGTTGCCTTTAGGTCTGATAGCGACCGATCGTTTCTTGAATCCGTCGAATTCCGTGGGCATCAGGACACGCTCTACGCACGGTCCATGCGACAACTATACCGCGATTGCCGCATTTCCGGGACAGTGGACTTCGTGTTTGGGAATGCGGCGGCCGTGTTTGAAAGGTGCATTCTTGAGGTGGTGCCACGGCTGGAGAATCCTGAAAAGGGAGAGCGCAATGCCATTACAGCACACGGGCGGATAGACCCTGGACAGGCCACCGGATTCGTGTTCCGCAATTGCTCAGTCACAGGTAGTGCCGAGTACTTGGCATTGTACCAGAAGAAGCCGGCGGTGCATAGGGTGTACCTGGGGCGGCCATGGAAGATGTATGCAAGGACGGTGCTTGTTGGGTGTTATTTAGGGGAGGTGGTGAGACCTGAGGGGTGGCTTCCGTGGAGGGGCGAATTTGCTCTGAGAACATTGTTTTACGGGGAGTATGGTAGTCGGGGGCCTGGGGCAAATGCGACAGCGAGAGTGGAGTGGAGCAGCCAAATACCAGAGGAGCATTTGCCAAAGTACTCTGTGGAGAATTTTATTCAGGGGGATGAATGGGCTGCATTCTGAAGATACTATAGCGTGAATTAGGGGAGTGCTTTTATATCATACAGTTGGAAGATAATATTTGAATGCCAAATCAGAGATAAATTGTGTAAGGCTTCTTGTGGTTTTTCATTTAAGAGATTATTCCACTATAAATGTGAGTTGTAGAAAGAAAGGAGTTGCTGAATTGTTATAGTTGATCTTGGAGAAAATTGATCAGGTGAATGCAAGATGGATGGGGAGTTGATGAACTGGTGGGTTGTTAATTTTTTGATGTGAATCACTTTGGGAAACTCACAAGGAAATGCTAGTTCTTTCACAGGCTTTAATACTTGTGCGGCGTTGGTTCTCTAGAATCTAGATGATATCATGCCATTCTCAAATTGTGGACATCTTTATTCTTTTGCAAGTAAGAAGGCAATCTAAAGCACAAAGTGTTCTTTTTCATCTTTATTGGTGTTTAATACTTTTACTTCTTGAATAATTCTATCTTTTCATTTCTGTACCTGTGGCTTGCATGCTTGTTTCAGTTCATGTATATGTTGTTTCTGGAACTTATTTTCTTAGTATAATTGGCATACTATTGTTTGTAGTCTTGCTTATTTTCTTATTTTGCTACCTACCTATATAGCGTATCATGAAAGCTAGAAACGAACCATCTTTTAGTAAGTGCTTTTCCTTGCAAAACTTTCTGCTTTATGTTGAAGTCAGCAAGAAGCACAATCTGCAGTTTCGGATACAAATAGAATCTTTTTTTGGGTGCACCATGAAACACCTTTCCTTTCAAAGTTGAGAGTATTGCTTGCAATATATTATGTTAAACTTCTTAGACTTCTATTTTGCACCTTTTCAAGTGATTAACAAAAACATTTGTACTGTCTTGATGACATTTGATATCCATTGTGCATTTTGTTTACTAACCTGAAATAAGTGCATGGGAATTTGCTAGTACTGATTAGAATATTGTTTGCCAGAATATTGCTAGAATACGTGTCTAAGGACTTTCATCAGAAAAGGAAAGGTACTTTAGTGCTTTTTATGATGTGCAACCTAGTTAGTTGAAAAGATTAAGCGCTAAGCAGTCTTGGGAAATGCAAAAAAATGGATAAAGATGCAGCGGAAATACGAAGATAAAGCTGAAAGTAGTTGTTCTTAAACTACACGTTTCCATTCATAATATTTCTAGAAGTTTAACTTACAAGATCTTAGGCCTGACTTGCTGAATGACCTCCAACTTGAGGATAATTGCATGTAAAGAATTGAAATGGACATGTCTGCAATTTAATGCATCAGTTTTTTGCCCTAGAAATTAAGAACTAAGCATAACTTCAGTGTCATTTTTAGAACTAGCTTATTCCAAAATGATCAACTCTATGTTTGATTTTCATGAATTTATGGTCCAAAATTTAATGTACAGCAAAATAAATCCAACCATCGGCATTATTAAACAGTAAAAATCATCATTAAGAACTAGTAGCAGCTGAAATATGTTACTCTGATAGCCTTATGTAGTTATGTTTACTAGAGATTTTTATAGATTAAATCTACTGAATTAAATATTGCAAATTTGTATTTCCTGTGGGATAGTTACTTAGTTCAGACCTTATATGTCACCAAAAAAACGATTACAACACAAGAGGACAAGAGGCTCCCCTCATGCTTCTTGGAAGTCATCGTTCAACAGCTTGAATAGTTGAAGTCATCATTCTTGGAAGTACAACAGAGCGATATTTTTTACTGGCAGGCATGGACATGATAATTTGAGAAAGAGCTTGGTGGCACTTTGTCTAGAAAGATTTTATTTAGGCCTATCAAAATCACTAACCAGAATGATCATAGTTGCGAGATCTACTGATTCAGCTAAATGTGGATCAGGCATATAATTTTTTTGAGAAAGAAAAGGGAAGAAACCCACAGTAGGTCACGGCAGTTTTCCGGATAAAAATGGTTGTGTATTTAAAAGTTTAATTGTAAATGCAAATGTCCTACAGAGGAAAAACAATAATGACCCCTGAAATGTTCAATTTACACTCAGCAGATATGTAGATATGCATAAGGAAACTCTATATCTTGCTCTCCTGATTTTTGAATTTGAAAAAATTTAAATACCTGTATAAGAAAGGACCAAATAATGATGGGGTGATTGAAAGAAACAGAAACTACAGATTACATTCTATGTGAAGTCTTGGATAAAATAGATGTACTAGATCTGCCATCTCGCCGATTCTGTTTTCTCTGCTGCCTCAGCATTTTCTTCCTGCAGATCTCATCGGCGCAGATACTTCGCCGAGGGTCACTTATGTTGCGGCTCCAGTGATCATCAGAATAATTTGCCTTCTTTGCCTGCATCCTGTCCCACCACAATGCCTCTTTCTGCTTCATGGTTAGAAGACAAAAGCTTTGCAAATAGTCTGGCATTGTGTCATGCACCTTCCACCACCTGGCATGTGCAACATCACTTGCAAACTCCTGCAATATGTCCACATTCCAGTTGCAGTCATAGTCCCGATAGCACAACCAGGGCTTCAGTCCCAAGTAATGAATCACAAATACAACAGGTGGATCAGCTCCAAACATTTTAGTCTTTGCCAATTTTGTTTCCTCTTTGTCTCCCTCCCAGAAATGCTTTAGGAAATTCATGTGTGATGGAATACGGTGCCACCATGCAAAGATTTCATTCAGGTAGCCCTGATCACCACCATTGTATGATTCTATCTCATTGATATGATCCATTAACAGCTGAAATGTGCAGTTTGAAGGCTCAACAACCATCACACCAGAGTTGAAGAGAGTTCCATTGTTGCCTATTGCACTGATTTCTGGCATCGTAAATAATATGTCGATGTTCCTTAAGATTAAGAGGTCGGCATCGATGAAGATGACCTTATCATAATCAGTAAGCTTCCAGAGCCAGAACTTACTGTAGTTCCACTCATTGTAGGAATCAGGTTCAGCTTTGGGATTTCTGATCCTTTTAATTGTTCTTATCTTCCAGCCAGCAGCTTCAAGGCCACTCCTGTGGTGGCTACTGATCGTCTCATCAACAAGAATTACCAAGTCCCTTGTTGATCCTGCTAATCGAATGCTCTGGGCTGCAGTTATCGCTCCACAGACGTATACATTTTCAGAGTGAAGTATGGTTGCATATGCTTCTCTTCTTGGTGCTGCTAAGTATGATTGATCTGTTTATATAAATAGCAGCAGATTAACCTTTCTGAACTAGACATGAACATGAAGCATATTCAATCATCTGCATATTTCTCTGATGTTTGTTCATATGATGAAAAAGATATGCTGATATGGTAATAGTCAGTGTGAGGATCTTTTAAGAGAAGATAACATACATGTGCTGTATTACATATTTGTTGCTTAATTGATGTTTTCTGAATGCAGGCAGAATGCTTTGTCTTCTTAGTCCAAATAAAACCATCAGTTCTTCTAACTGATGATTGAGGTAGAGTACAACAATTCTCATTGTTCTGATTCTATTAGCTGGTCTTTTCCTACTGTGTTGTTCTTTCTCCATGATTGATCCTCTCTCCTCTCATCTTTCTGGAAGAATTGATGGACCACCAACTTACTGTCTCGTTGGCTTGTAACTATTTGTGGAAAGTGGATTAGAGAGATCAGATAGATATCTGTATCAAAACTCTTTAAAAGATTGTCAAACTTATGGTTGATTAATCATCAACAGGCCACTTAAAACGTCTATTGGGTGTTAAGCACCTAATCATTTATAGTAGGAACATTGTAGGATGGAGATAAACGGGAATAATCCATAGTGTGAATCATAGATTTCATACTAGCATAATTAGTTCATAGTTTTTCTTCTTTTGCCCATTAGAAAATTGAAACCATAAATTTGGTCAATCAAGGAAATATTTAAACTGACCTTTTGCTTTGAATGGCAGTGCAAGTTTGCAAGACCCAACAGGAAGCTGCAGCTTCTCCCTTAGCTCTTTCAAGTTAGGCTTGTACAGCCAAACATTTCCATCATGCAAGACAAGGTTCTTGCATTTGAAGAGATTGGGGATAGGAAAACATCTGCTCACTATGAGGACATGCACTGGATTCTGACCTCCCAAAGAGCCTGCAGCTACCCTAGCTGCTGCAAGCTGCAGATGCAATCTTGCGACGTCTCTCGACCAGTTTGCGGAACTTTTGCATGGAAGCTTCAGCGCAACGAGATCATAGTGAAGTCCTTCAGATATCTTTGGCTCTGGAAGATTTGGACAAAAAGGCACCTCAGATTCTTCTTCCTCATCTATCCATTCTGGATATAGATCCTCCCATGTAACATTGCTGTGGACATGATCAAGATGTACTACTTTTGTGTCTGCATGCGATAATGAATTATGCCATTTATCTCTCTCTTCTGAGTTAAAATTTAGTAACCCAATTTTCAAGCTTCCTTGATTGTCGATTTTTTCTATAGCTTTTGAAATCTTTGCCCAATCTATTTTCAAGTATGATATGTAGCCTGAATCTGGTCTCACATTGTCCCATATCCATCCCATGTTGACAAAGCTGGAGCTGTGTTTCAGCAACAGAGCATGAAATAGTTACTTATTGAGATGAAATGCTTAACGAGGAGCGATAGAAAGAAGGAATTAGAATTGTTGTCAATGAATCAGAGTAGTTATCAGGAAGTACCGCGAACCGGAATAAGTGAAATGGTCATTGTGAACTGCTGGAGAGTGGAAGAATGTGAGGAAGGTGCCACATGTAATAATTATCAGAACAAGTTTGAGGAAATGCACTTTGCATCCTGGACATTGACCAGGAAAAAATTTGCTGAATGGTTTGCCAGGCTCTCTAAGGTAGCCATTTCTTTGGGTCCTCCTTTTGCCTTTGTGGGTGCTGAATCACAAAGCATCTTAATTAGTTTTACTTGATCACTAAGGTAGGCAGCATTAATAAAAATATGCAGTTCATGTATCAGCAAAGCAGACAAAATCAGATAGGCAAAATATATCCTTGTTCAGAATCCATAATACTAGAAATTCAGAGTCAAAGTTATTCTTCTGCATTTTGTTTAGGATAGAAATTCTGAGGATTAATTTATACTGGAATACAGATGAATTTAAACCATCAGAAAGTACTTCTATTGAGGGAAAATGAGAAACATCCAAATTATTCAATAAAAAAAAAGATGAATTTATACTGCAATATAGATGAATATAACTTGATTCAGCTGACTTTTTTCCTAATAAAAAAAAGAATAAGAAAATAAAAGAAAAATATTCCATACAATAGGATATAATAAGCCTTAGCACAAAGTATGGAAGAAATAGAAAAAACAAATCATGGAACATGAGTCAGGAACTCTTGTAGACAATCTGCAGTATGATGAATTAGTCAAACATCAATAGGGAACATGTTCACTTATCTCATAAGTCTCAAACTAGCAGTTAAATGCCAAAAAAACACACAGAAATTGTTATCTTTGATAGAAGAAAATTTATATTTGGTAAGAATTTGCAAAGAAACAAACTAGCAGTAATTAAGTACATAGTGATATGTACCATGTACACTGAAGAAAACACAGCAGATAATTCAAGAAGAAGGAAAGCATCCAAAAAAAAACTTGTTTGGGACATCACTTGATACAACAGAATAATGAGATAAAGCCCGGGAGGAGTTAGTATTTCAAATAAACAAGAGAATTAGAGATCATAGTATAATAAAACTTACGGAGTGCCACCCAAGCGGTGCCTAGGTTGCTCAGGAACTGAAGAAATGCCCAGAAGTCCTTTCATCTTGATCAGATTACAACAGCTTTAATGCCTCATATGTCTTCGATTAGCGCATAATTTGGCATAGATATAAGTTGATATCTAATACACACTAAAAAAAAAAAAAAAAAAATCTGAGAGGCTTATTTATTGAAATAAGAAGTTGAGAGGGTGGCAATGGTTATACTGATAGAATCAGTTAAAATGAAATGGAAAAAAAAAATCTAGTAAGGAAATGTAAGAAGAGAAGTTTTAAAACCCAAAAGGAAGTTATAGAGCATTAAATAGTGGAGGAAGAATTTCCAAGGAAGACTGAAGCTGGACCAGTGAAAGGTGGGAGACCTCTCCGAACTTCTCTACTCAAACAGTAACTTGGAAAACATACGTTGATCTTTATATCTTCTTCAGAGGCTTTGCAGATGTCCAAAGAAAAGAGAAAGTTTCATAGAAGTCTATATACAGTATCTATTCGAATACTAATATGAGAAACTTTCAGAGTGAACTCTAAGATAAGTAATAGAAGAAATAAATGGGCAGTCCTTCTTTAGTTTGCTCCTTTTCTTTTTTGTTTCTTCTCTTTACAAACAATCAACTTCTTACTCCTTACAAGTATTCTCTCAGAAGATTAAAAACAACCATTGTGTATAAATTTCGAGGACTAGCTAGTGATACGAGTTAAAAGCTTTGAGAGACCACCTTGCAAGATGCCAAGATCATCTAGTAAAAAATTATTCCAAAAAGGTTAGGAGTTCAACCACTGGTTTGTTAGGTGTGGTCTTATGCGATGAAGAAGTGAAGATATCTCCATCAAAAGTACACACGGTTTCCTTCTGCTGTGATCTTTCACCTTTACAGAGAAGAAAAAGTAATCTTTCACCTCCAGGAAGGTGAAGTATTGCCATGTATTTTTATGTTGACAACCAATAATGAGATCATGGATGCATAAATTGATAGACCAACAAATACTAATTCTTAAAGCTTCTTGATATGTAGACCACCTACCTGATCATTTTGGCTGCCACCAAATCCAACAAACATTACGTTACCTTTACTGTCAAGTGATATGGCTTACAAGCTACGTGAGAGAGAGAGCACCTATGAGATATTCAAAACAAAAAGTTCTATCTGGATTGAAGAATAGAGAAGTATACAAATTATTTAGAGGCTAAGAACTCGGAGAAAAGATTCTGGTGTTGTGCCAACTTCATAAATCTAAAATGCTTGTTTGAGAGGTACATGATACCAAGTAGGGTCTCTTAGGTGAGGTGAAGTCCATGCCACTCGCAAAGGACAACTCGTAGTGACCAAATCAAACCTACCAAAGCTAAAGTGATGTGCAAATTAGCTATTTCTCTCTCTCTTTTTTTTTTTTTTTGGAATACGTTGATCCTCTTTAACTATAAAAAATCTCTAAAATGTTCATTCCATCTGTTGTCTGTCGTATATTTTTTTTTTCATTAAAAAACGATATATGAATGTCATGTGACTCATTTTAGGAACCATTTTATCCTTACTTTGAAGAAAAAAACATATATGAAAGCTAAGGGTGAAAAGGTAATTTAATATTTTTCATTAATATCATTGGAGAAATAAGATTTTCTTATACTAATTTTCTGGAGTTCCAAAGTACATAGTGAGGAAGAGCTACATGATCTCTTTTCTGCAGTTTATTTGATCATAATATTTTCTTCATTTTAAGTAATTAACCTGTTAAAGAATGAAAGAAGGAAAATGCACAATTAACTTTTGGTGAGCTTTAGACCTCTGTATCCTGGGACTTGCAAGCAAGTAGTTGCATAATCTAGAGTCACATGGTACACTGCAATTGATCAGTAAATAGCCTAACAGATTCGCATGACATGCTCATCAGAGAAGGCAAATGATATTCATCCAAGGATGCAGTCAAACCATTTAGATCAAGATACATAATCATCCAGAAGTACCCTAGAAGGGATATTTTTTGTAGGCAAATTACAGGTTCATTCTCAATTTGTTAATTAGAGAAATTCTTCTCGACGCTACAGCTAAAAAGAGTCAAAATCTTGGGAAAAGATTCAAATGGCTCCAGCACAAGCTAGCATCCCATTACTTCATTTAGACATACTTGCCTCTGTATTTTGGCTTAGAATCTCTGTCAAAGTTGGAGTTTCCAGACAGAGACACCTGAGGTTCAGCTGGAGTGAACACTGCAGAGTGAAGGTTGCCATCTTCCAACCACTTGAGATGGTTCTCTTTGAAATCTAAATGTTTTTTTCTTGCTGATTCTGCTATCTCCTCAGTATATTGGCCTGTCTTCACCATGGTTAACAAATGGCGACTGTATCGTAGGCTAAGAATCTGCTCACAGGAAGCAATCAGAGTGAAACAAGGATGATCAGGAAACTGGGAGTTGGTAAAACCTTCCTCCCTCACCACAGGGTAGAAGAATACGAGCCTCCCACCAATAACGAGCATTTTGGCAGAAAGGTCAAGAAGATCGTGCATGCACTCTGCCAAGCTGTAAGGTGCAGTTGATGGTATGTGATCAGTCCTTTTCTCGTCTGGAACTGAGTAAGGACCCACAGTGCCCTTTAGCAATTTCCGACCACCTGATTTGCGACCCCCAGCACGGACCCCATAAGGTGGATCACATATTATTGCATCAAATACCTTATTATGCACAAAGCAGCAAGAATGCGTCAACTCCACTACATAATAGACTTTGAAAGGAAAAAAAAAAGAGGATTTTTTATAAATGATCTTAAAATGCTGTACTGTAGAAGAGAAGTTCGACATTCACTTATGATAATTCAATCACAATCTCTCTATCACTGGTTACTTCCAAGGATCATCCCTGGAGAGACAACAAAAAAACTAGGAGCAGACAGAACAACTTCCATTAATAACTAATACTAAAATCAGTCTACATGAATCCTAATGATTGAATCCTTATACTTCAAAACAGCTGCATTTGGTGGCTAAATAAACTTGTCGAAAAATACAAGGTTATTCCACAACCAGATACAGCTTTACATTTTATATTTAGCTATTAATCGGTGGTTGTTCAATTTGCAATACTTATATGTTCCTCGTGACCTTTTATAGACTGTGATATAAAACTAGGTAAACATCATAAATATTATGAATTTAAATCAACAAACAAGGTAATTCCATAGAAGAACACACATGCATTCATAGATACTCTTCTCTTGCAACAGGATGAAGTTATTCCAAGTCACAAGTAATACAATGTAATAATAGCAAGAGACGCAAGTTATCACAACTGATACTGTAAAGTTTATATTCGATGAAATGAACAATCATGTAGAAACATATTTTATGTGACTGCCAAAGTTGTTGAATCTCCGGAATTTGAAGATGGCATGTATTAATGCAAGATAGCTAATACGATTGTTCTGTTGCAAACTAGATGTGCATGTAAATGCAAGATAAGTCAGTTTCTACTTTCAAGTTTCAACAGATATGAGTTTAAAAAAAAAGAAAAAAAAGAGCTCTATCAGTAACTCAAGAAAAAGACCAAATCAACAAAGTTGCTGGTGTACAATCATTTACAGTAATTTTAAATTAAAAGGAACATGTAAGTACCTCTTTTAAACCTGGACGCCAAGGAGGAAGGTTGTTGTCTGCCCTCAGTATAGAAACTGGAAATGGCAAGTTGTACTGCAAAGAAAATACGATTAGTAGGGAAACTAACAAAAAGAATGAACCATGAAAACAGACTGTCCAGGGGGAGGGAGCAGAAAAAGAAAACGTAGTATGCTAATATAGTGAAAAGTTAGCAAGACTACAAAGTAAAAACTTCTAAGGAAAGAGCACAAAGTAGAAAACTCTATCATGCCCTAAATTGCATGTTCTTCACTTAGAATATAGTTGCTCGTACTATAGTTTGGGATGATAAAACTTAAAGTATCTAATGTAGAACCTAGGAGTCCGACCTAATGCATATGAATTTAATGCACACTCAAATAAATATGCAAAAGGAATAACCTAAAGGTCCTACAATATATGAGATACAAATTATAAGATGTAGAGGTAGAAGGAAAATAAAATTCAGCAATAAGAAAATGAGATAGCAGTAGAGTAACTAATAAATTCTAAATAAGTCAGAATAGTTATCACGGTGTAAGCACTATCCTTTTTTGATTATTGCATCCACACCTCAAAGGCTTGGTAGGTTCTCGGTATTTTGAGATCTAAACCCAGCAGGATGTTGCTACAGTACCAGCCCTCAAAAGAACAATGAGGAACAAGAACGGGAAAAGAGATAACTCGGATTTACACTAGAGCGTTTCACACCATGTTATTCCACACTTCACACAGAAATTAGAGAAACTCTGCTGTCTCTTCTTTATTTCACGATCAATAATAATATCCCGCAAAAGTTAGGGTTTGATTTCCTTAAATAAGAATTGTAATTCCTATTATGACTAGTTCACTCTTGATTTATATATCTTATTAAAAATAAACCAAAATTAAACCTAATACACCTCTAATAGCCACAAACTAAACCCAAATCAAGTCTAAAAAAAACCTAACTTGGCCCAACAATAAAATGAAGCCTAATACATCATACTAGGTCTCAATTGGTTCAATCAAAAATCAAATTTAGATCCTAGAAGGATTTATTGATCAACCTAAATGAAATAGTTGCATCCTGGCCATTGTTTGATATGATATGATATGTTTGTCGTCACATATCCAAAGATTTGGATATTTCTTCTAATGATGCACATTAGTGTGGAAACCATCTTGATCTCCATTAATATCTTTGTGAATATGAAACATAAACATATAGGTGAACTATTAAGATAAATGGTACATCTGATATTTAAAATTTTGAGAAAAGCATCTAGTATTGAAAGTTGAGTGGATTATATGGAAAAAGAGTCCAAGTCTGATAGCAATAGGATAAGTTGTTAACAAAGGCTCTCATTTTGCTAAAACTGCATGTGTCATTAGAAAGTGTGATTAAAAAAATGAACTAAAGACTCATCAAATATTCAAATGCCTACCGCCAAAAGATGTGCTTCTGAACATGTGGCGTATATTATTCAATAAGTTATAATCAATTTGCCGTAAATTTTTAAAACATAATTAATGCATGGAAGAGGATGAGTTAAAGAATGAGGATTGTTTGTTGAATGTTTCTATAACGAGAAGGACAAGATATATACCTAAAAATTAGAGAAAAATAGATCAAGTAATTAATAAATGATGAAAACCAAGTCAGCCTTCATTTACATAAACTCCAAACTATCCCAAAGAATTACCTGCTCGAAATTGCTCCAAACATTGCAATTGGGACCACGCCCATCACGTACAACCCTTATGTCAATATCTGCACCCTGAAACTTTTTTATCAGAATCTTCCTAAGATCAAGCATATGGAAAGACTCTTTTCAGGATGATGAAAAGAATATTTATCCTAAATGAACAAACCATTGTCATGGCTCCAAAATGTGCAGCAGCAACCAGAATGCTCCCAGTCCCGACGAAAGGATCATAAACAAGCTTTCCTGGTTGTGCTAGCCCTTGATTGGCCATGAGAAAAGCTATTTCTGCGTCCATTGCTGTAGGACCTAGGTACTTTCGGCTTTTCAACTGATATGTAGGCAAAAGTTTCCTATCTGCTGCTCCAATCTCTCGACCAAAAAAGATTGTCTTCTGAACAACTGGTGGAAGGCCATTATTTGATCCATAATCATCAGTTTCCATGAGCAAGAACTTGTGATCTGGCTTCTTTAGATTAACCCGCCCCTGGAAAATATTATGCAAATTATAGATGAAAGCAAATCTGATCTTCAAATAATTTCTTAGGTGTAGACTAGAGCATATCATAATACATAGTTACATATTATCCTATCATGGAGGGGACAAGAGAGAGTTTCAATTCAAGATACCATTTGAAATTATATACAGCCTCTACATGTACTACAGTTCAATAAAATACAAATACAATTTTCAAATGGAAATGATTCGTGCTATTTGTAGCATTCACTATGTCTTGTTTGTTGCTTAGGAATTGAAGATATCAACAGTAAAGCCATAACTATATATTTAATCAGTATTGTCAAAATAAAAAAAATGTCGATAAACCCAAAAATTACGAAACTCAGATGTGTGAGCTTATCTCACAATACAAGGCAACTTTAACAAGCATAAACTTCATAGTTGATAATGATCCAGGTAAGAGCAAATGATAGCATCTGAAATATGGAGTCATGTTAATCCTTATCTAAAAATCCAACAAGACAAGTGGCTTCAATCTTAAACATAATCCATAAGAGACAACTAAAGAAATTCGCACTAACTCTAATTCGTCCATTATTCAATATAATATATTGCAAAAAAAAAAAAAAGACAATCTGGATTGTATGGGATGCCCTATCAAATGATTGTCAAATCAATCGTTTGATGGAACATATCCCATTTTATCCACTGGTATTTTTGCTTCTCCCACTTCGGCTTGTTTATCATGTCAAACACTATCACTGACACATACCTCTCCTATTACCATCATTGAATCCTTTTATAATCTGTGTCCTCATCAGCCAATATCCTGGTATAGTGGTATCCTTCAGATGCTTTCCCTTTTCCCATGTTAGAAACCACATCACCCTGCATTGTCAACTCCCCAAGCTAAAGCTTGAAGCAAGCACTTCAACCTTATCATATCCTTTCAAACCAAAAAGGATTTTCCATGTAGGATCAAGTGTATCAAAGGCAAGAATTATTAATGTTAGGTTATTTCTTTCCTACAAAATCAACAAGCTAATGCAAGTTAATAATCATATTTGCTCACATGTAATAGCGTACATGATTATTTAGAAACAAAATTTTTAACAAGATACAATGATAAAACAGTGTCTGAGATTTATTACAAAGTACAAACCTATCCAGTTATTCTCAGTGGTAGTAACAGGACTCCTGTCAGTAAGGTTATGAGACTAAGAGAAGGAGCTAGGTCTAGGACCTATAGAACAACCCAACATCTTTTAGTTTTAGTACAGTTGCCTTGCTAGAACTACAGTCTAGATTAGAAATCATCTCCTATTCATTTATTTGCCTCAGATTTTGTTAGATAGTAAATTCAACTCATCTAAAGAATATCTAAAGAATTATAAATATTCAGAGTAAGAAGAATTTATCATTAAAACTTAGAAGTCTTCCACAACATTTTCTCTTCCTTGTTCAGTGTGCTCCTCAGTCCTCTCAACCTCAATACATGTGTCTTGGTCTGCATCAGATATTCTGAATCCAACTATAGGTTGAAAATTCTGAGCTTCCATTAGCCAAATATCACATCAAAAAATTTACAAAGATTTTGCTGGACGTTGTACAAGGCCCTGTGTTAGAGACCTTAGTACTAAAGAATAGGTTCACAATCCTATTGAATTTTATTGTTCTTATCAGTAATTCCAGATGTTCTACACAAATCTACTAATTTAGTAGATTACTCAACATTAAATAGCTTTTCCAATGAGAGAAAGAAGTAGATCCTAAATCTAATACAATTATACTTAGATACTTTTCCAAGTGGAAGAAAAATGCAACAAAAAAAAAAAGATGACTGACCTTGAATGGTATATAACTAAGTCCCTGTATGCGCTCATTTTGCTCTTGGAAGCTAATCACCTTGCCAAAGCTATCCACAACGATCCTGAATGTGCTGTCTGATGTCAGATACGGCAACTTCCTTTCATCTGGGAATTCTCTTATATTTTTCTCCAATTCCTCATAGTCACTCCCATGTCCCCAGAGTTCATATATTCCCTTGACAAGAATACCTGCATTTAAAAGAATTCATATAGGCATGTACACATGAAATTCTATCGAACATGTGTCTAATAAATATTGCCAAAGTTATATTAAAAATAGGATAAATAAGGGTCACAAGCAGTCCAGTTCATAAACTGGTGTTACTTTACAGAATAGAATGTTTTGCCTATAGCCCTATACAAGTTGTAAACTCAACTTCGTTTACTTTTTGCAACACGCCACAGATATTTGCTTCTGGTTCATTGTACATTTACATTAAAATTCTGAACGAGAAAGCATGAGAAATAAAACAACATTAATACATGATAAAAAATAGAAACTTCAATGCAGTCAAGAATTTAATGATTGTTGATACTTTAAATGACAATAGGAGCTGCTGTTAAGAGTCAATTTTCATCAAAAACTCTACAACACTCCAAACCTCGGAACGAAGAAGAAGAAGAACATCCCAAGACTAGAACTTTTCACCACCAACTGAACGGAAACAGTACCTCCAACAACAGAAGACGAAAAAGAGGAGAGAGAAGAGAAGAGATAGAAATGGGGCTCACTTCGATTAGCGATGTTTCTAGCGATCTCTTCGGAGGGAAGCGACACGAAGTGGAAGGGCGAGTCCACGTGGTGGTTCTCAGGCAGCTTCCACTCCAATGACCTCGCCGTGGGGCTCACCTCCCCTTCGTCGCCGCCGAAGGCTCCGAAGAGCTCGGCAAGAGACTCAACCTCCGGCCTCCGGTAGTCCAAGAGGCGGTGGTAGAAGACGCAGAGGAACCACATCGCTCTCTTTCTCTCTCTCTCTTCCCGAGGTTGAGACGAAAGCAAGTGAGAAGAAGTAGAAGGAAGAGAGAAACCCAAAACCCCGAGGAGGAGCCACCACTAGGGCTGTCAAAATAAACTAGTGGCTCGCACTTGGCCGAGCCTGAGCTGGAGCCAACTCGTTCTGGCTTGGCTCGATAGGCTCGGTATAAAAGTAATTTTAAGTTAAACCCTAAATTCATAATTTTTCCAATCTTTTCGTCCCAATTCCCAAGTTGACCGGGCCACTCAAAGCCTCACTCTCCCTAGCTCTCCCTGTTGCTTAAAGCCTCGGTCCGCCTCCTCCTCTTTCTCTAACCCGGCTCTTTTTCATCCGCCTCCTCAGGACGTCGCCCCGTACTCATATTCCTCTTCAAGTCGTCGCCTCCTTGTCGTTGTCCTCCTTCACCAAGCTGCCGCCTCATCCTCTTCCTCCATTGGCCAACAAGAGGCTTGGGTTTGATTAGGCTCGATTCAGCTCAGTCCGGCTCAACTTAAATAAGGCATGATAGTAGGCTCAATTTAGGTTTTGGCTCGGTTTAGCCAAACTCGGCTCAAGTTGAGCTAAGCCAAGCCTGAGCAAAATTATAAGACTCGAAAATGATTTTGAGCCTGAGCTAGAGGGTCACTCACGTTCGACTTGTTTACACCCCTAGCCACCACCAAATGGAGTTAGGTTAGGTCAAAAATAAGATCAAATAGTGGTCAAATACTATGCATACCGGTTTAATAAATATAAGAAGGTTTTAATATATTCATATGGATTATGGATACCATATTTGTTTCTTACCTAATCTTATAACTTTTATGGATACACAATTGGATAATTATTCTTCTACAGAATCAAATCAGTTCAGATATTAATTCGAAAAAATGAAACCGTTTGTTTAATCAAATTTTAGGTATCAATGAATTTCATCGGTGATTAATTAATAGATCTCTTTTTTCCTTTAAAATTAATTTGTAGACCTAATTCTCATGTGTCTTAGATATGGATAACAGTTGCATTCCTTCACCAGTATCATTACTAATTAATGGTTAATTTCCATATTTGCTCAGTGGCTTCTGCAGTGAAATAGCAGCTAGTTCTGCTTTGGTTTTCTTCTGCATAATAAGTTTTCTTCAACCTGAGGAACATCAATTCCTGCATTTGAGCTTTACTTCTGATTCAAAAATTATACTGACGCTTTGCTTTAAAACAATTGCTATTTGAAACAAGAGATTCTAGATTGATTACTTTCATGTTCATGCATTACATTCTCTCGAGCGTCAGTATGGCGAAAGAAAATTATATTTCCTAAAAAATGCTTCACTTGGAAACTTACAACAGCCATTGACACTGGAAGAAAATATAACAAGTCTTTCTTGTTTCTACTGACTGCAAAAAAACTACAACTCTATGCTTAAACCTCTCAACTCTGGTATTAATATGCCACCAGGAGGGGGGGAAAGAAGTTATTTACATAAGGGGGAAATTGGAGCCAATTTGAGGCACTAACTTTACAGACTGAAGATTATATACATGCATAAAGATCGAACCAATTCACAATCACGTCGACTTCAACCTATCCAACCTGAACTTTTTCTGCAAAATATTGGCAGCAAAAGTTAAACTATTGAGCATATGGATTTACTTCTACATTCGAAGAGAATATGCATACATACTTACCATGAGGCAATGGATTTCATCCAGAAGAGGCCGAAGTAACGGGACTAACTTGTGGATTTCATCCTTCAGCATGCTGTAATCTTGTCCCTTGCCCATGAGAAAGCTGGTGAAGATTTTTCTCTCTGGTATGAGCTTTAAAGCTATCTGTCCATCAAATGTTTTGCTCAAACAAAGAACAACTGAATACTAGATCCCGAGTTTTTGCTTAATATCATAAAATAAAACAACTTGAATTCTTCAAGTAATTCGATGAATACTTTCATTGTAGAAGTTATTAAAAATTTCAGGGCCTCTAGTTTAATTTTCTGAGTGATCATCCTTATTCTGAAAATATACCAGATCATTATATGATCTTTAGTTGTTACAAGCAAAAATATTGGACATGTATGCCCTAGCATTTATCAAAAAGGCAAAGCATTATGGATACCCACTTTTCTTCAAGACCTTAGATTAAGTGAAAGAATGTAAATTTATTGAATTAATAACATCTAAAATTTTCACATACTTACTAGAAAAAACAGGTAATTTATCGTTCCTGTCTGGCTTGAATACTGCTAAATTTCATTGACATGCAATTTGATGTTAGCAAGTCAACTTTTTTCGCAACGATCAATTATTCAGAAAACAAATAAAGACTCAGCCTATAATATACAAAAGATTTAGATAATATAGGTAGCATAGAATAAATTGATTCTTGATGTACTTAATATGTACCCAGCATAGTTAAAAAAGAGGCTGTGGTCATAAAAGGAGTAAACTACCTTAAAAGCAGCTGAAGAGATCCACCCATGCCAGGGCTTTAATGTGGAGTTATATGCTTCCTCCACTACTTGTTGAAGGCTCAATTCAGGATCCTTCTCTAATATTTCTAATAGTGCTAAACTGAAATCCATGGACCTGGTTATGCCAAAAATTATTGGAATGAGAAAAGGCATCTGCAGTATCTGTTTGAAAGAAAGAAAAGAGAAACCACCAGTTTAAAGATGCCCTAAGAAAGTTTGATTGAATAAAAATGCTAATTACACAAAAATATGGCAAATGAGGTTCTCTATATATGATGATAACCTAGAAATGTCCCTCAAATGCAAGCTTAAGAAACATGTTATTTGCACATTATGATAATTTTTTGTGCAGTGCAATAGCCTGCTTACACTGCAGAGCTTTTGAAACTATTAGTACATATTAAGTGCATCAATTTGCAACCTCATGACACTTGTATCAATATTTGAGTTTAGTTTCTCCACAGGATAGCATCATCTTTCCCCTGAACCCAATTACTCAAAAATGGTAAAAACATCACAAGCTTAGACCTGTTACAGAAGTAGCTAAACCAATGTTGTCATGGACTAAGAACACTTGATCATAAACAAAAGGACTTGCTAACAAGAATTAGACAAAGTAAAATACCAGGAGATTTCTGAAAAGATTAAAACGAAAAACATAAAAACAACATGGTGAAACAAGTGTCAAAAACTTTTACCTAGTAAGCCATAATATAGCTCTGGCACAACTCTCAGCCTTCCTTGCAGTACCCTCTCTCACCTCCTTCTCCACTATTCCTGTCAAAGTTGGATGTTTTGATGGATCTGATGCATTGTTCTCCTCTAATCTCTACAAAAGCCATGGAATTTGCAGCGCATAAGCAGGCAGTCTAGGCCATGTGGTAGGACCCAAAGTGGAGTTTTTAGACTAATTTCCTGTCTAGTGTTCCATAGCTAATCTGACTTTGTGGGTCAATTCAAGAGGAGAAATTAAAGAGTGCAAGTTAAGGTATGACATCATGAGGACCACAAGTGGTGATGGTTGAATACTTGAATTGATCACCTAATGGGAGGAGGGACCAACCATGGGATGTGATGGGTTGATGGAGGCATGTGTGTGGCACAAGCATGGAAATCCTATTCCAAGAGCAAAATGACAAAGTGGGGTATACCCAAAGGGATGAGGCTTTTCTCAAATGGATTTAGTTGCATTTAGCCACCTACTTTTTTGTCTTATTGCATAACATTTCCTCCTAATTCATTTGCACAAAAGAAAAAAACCAAAATGACTTGATTTTATAAGATCACACATTTTTTTTGTTTCATTTTGAAAACAGAAATGAAACAAGCAAAGTATATGTAAATCATGTGCATGCACTCCTTATAAGTTATAACGAAGTGTATATCGACTATAAAAATATACGCACTCAGTTTTATATACTAAATTGAAAATTTAAATGCAATTAAATTGCAAAAGCCCTTTCTCCCTAGCAAATATACAAAAATCATCACTTCTTTTTCAAGTATATTTGTAAAACACCACTTTAATTCATCCGGATAAATAATCTATGTAGGGTTTAGGATTTAAAGTTTAGAGTTCATTCAACATCTTTTACGACAAAAAGAAAGTTGAGATAGTGATTTCCAAAAACAATTGTCCTAAAACAAATTCCTCATAAGCAAGATGAGGATAAGAAATCTTCTTTTACTTTTGGGATTAGATTTTTGTCTGAGTCGTGTGGATGGCACAGGATTAGGCCACAGATGGCCGAGGTTAATGAGATAACGTAGGGCCAATGGGACTTTAATAGTGTTACTATTCCTCCATGTTGATTGATATGGCCCTATGCCAAACTATTTCACTCAAAAGTATAGAACTCTATAGGCAAATATGCCTAAAAAATTTCTGAAATCAAATAGCCAAAGGAGATGGATCTAAGAATGGAGATAAAATACCTCAATATTTCGCTGGATGTCAAGTCTCAGAACTGCCATGGTCGGCCCAATCTTATCTGCATCCAACCAAACCAAAGAAACAAAGATTAGAATCATACCAACTACTTTAGGTTTTATACACCAACAACTCCATCATTTCATAAAATATCCTCATATTCTATCTAAATCCTCTCTTCTGTTTTTTCCTCTCTTTCTTGCTACAATTATTTGAACCCAATTGCAATATCTCTAATCTAGAAGATCTCTATAGGGGATTTGATTCATAAATTTTCAAAATTTGAAGGATCAAATAACAGAAGAAGAAGAAAAAAAAACCCACAAAAAAGAAAGATCTTTTGTGCATGTTTTATTAAGAGAGAGAATGAAACAGAAAGCATACCAAGAACTTGGAGGAGCAAATTGGAGAGACCCAAGAAGGCCAAAGTGGAGAAATCTCCTTCATTGCTACCCAAAGAGAGCTCCTCAATTGCTAACTTTATCTCAGACCACACCTTCTTCTCATCCCTCTCTTGTACCTCTCTCTCCTTCCAAATCTTGGTATCAGTGGAGACATCAGCAGCAGCCTTCATTTGGGTATGTAGGTAGAGATAGAGAAGCCCTCTCTCTCTCTTCAAGCCCTCTTTAGCATTTCTTCTTCCCTAAAAATGGAGAAGAGAGGAAGGTAATCCAAAGTCAATGACCACCCTCTTCTCTCTTTGCATAGCTAGCTATGGGCAATAACAATGGGACACTAAACGACATATACTTTGTATCTAAGCCTAGCATGAATAATAAATAATAATAGTCTGGTTGCGTAGCATGATGTCCAAAACTTGGTTTTGTTCATATTGGGTGAATGATTAGTGTATCTATTGGGAAGGTAATGTCCTTTTCTTGCAGGCAATGTTGGTTGAGACCTCATGGTTCTATGATGAGTGTCTATTTTTTTGAACCTGAGTGGTTTATTATAAATAAAAAATAAAAAAAAGAAGAGGGAAATTTTCAAATAACACCCTGCATTTTTCATTATTATCTGATTAATACTCCTCCTTTTTCTCTGTCATTTTCATATAATATCCCTATTGTCATTTTGATTAACTGTCATTATTATAGTCTATGGTTCATGTAACCTTACTAATTAAATTGCTAAAATATCATTGACGCCAGTAGGCCAGGTTACAAAAATATTCAAAGAAAATGTAGGTTGTTACTTAAAAAATTTACTAGAAAATATTAGGTAGTAGACTAGCAGTTGACTTCATGGATTAACACTGTATTTGACTGCTACTTTTTCTCTATAATTTTTATATAATACTCTATTATTATTTTAATTAATTATTATTAATTGTAGTCTATTATTTATAAAACTCTACTAATTAAATTACTCAAATTTTAATTATTATTAATTGTAGTCTATTATTTGACTTGTGTTTTAGCATACTGGAACCTTGGTTCAAAGTCGCCATCTTGAGAGAATGGATACTAGCTGTTGGAGGAATGGGGTCTTCCCTCTTCTCTATTCTATAATTGCTGCGTCCCTCTGACATATTTGGCTTCACAGAAACGACATTGTTGCCTTAACGTGGAATCCTAGAGCACCACTTCTGCATCTCGTCGAGCTCAGACCATCTCATCCACTGAGAACCCCTCCCCCACTTGGGTTCCTTAAGCTCAACATTGATAATTCTTGGTCTCAACCAGCCGGGAGGGTAGGCTTCATCTTACACGCACCCCGTCTAGTTCCTCTATCTTGGTTGACAGTTGCCGCAGCCGCTTTGCATTTACATTGGTGGCTAAAGCTTCGTCTGTCTCCAGCATCACGGCATTCTTGCTCTCGTGATCAAGACATACTTGTATTCCTCAACACAGTTAAAGGGCAGCATTAAGAACTATGTTACTCTTCTCGTCTCTTTCCCCTCTGTCTCTATTAGTCATGTATACCATGAAGCCAACCACTGTACAGATTGGCTAGCAAACATGATTTGGTCTTCAGATTAGGTTATACATGGGAAGGGGTCCTCCCGACCCTCTCATCTCTTTGGTTGTAGCAGCTCCTCAATTCTTGAGTAATGAAATTGCTCTATTTAAAAATTTAAAAAAAAAAACTCACCCTTATCACAGCAGACTAGAAGATAATTTTGGTATCTTAAAAATTAGCTTCAATATTATAATAGAATATTAATTATTTAATATTTTTTATTTTAAAATAATTAGTTAGGTTTAGTTAACATCAAAATTATGCAGCAGGCCGAGTTACAAAATACTCAAAATAAAAAGTCTTAATCAAAGATGATAAACAATGACAAACCAAGTGGAAAGAAAGTCCTGGATGTTTAAAGACTTATCGCTGCATATAATGATAGCAGTTGACGTCATGGATTAAACTTGTGTTTCTTTGTAATCCCAACTCAGTTTGGTACTTGTGCTAGTGGTTATAATTTTCTTTTATACCCTTTTTTTCATCATATTGTGTTACATCTATAATTTTACTGGACCCAACGACAAA
Source organism: Typha angustifolia (assembly GCF_048772165.1). Taxonomy (NCBI): domain Eukaryota; kingdom Viridiplantae; phylum Streptophyta; class Magnoliopsida; order Poales; family Typhaceae; genus Typha; species Typha angustifolia. The sequence continues at coordinate 1,156,083 of NC_133250.1, forward strand.
GATGGTGATTATTACTAGATAGAAATCTAAAACATAGAAAAATGATGGTTATTACTAGGCGTGAAAGTGTGGCACATGAGTGATAGTGATTATAAATTTACCACTTAGGAGTTAGAACATCGTCGTACAGATCCTCGTTGAAAAATGAAGTAATCTTTACACATTTTGAGATACCATCTTAATATTTTATATCAGTATTTGAGTGCAATTTTTTTTTTTAAATAAAGAAAGAAAATAATAATCTTTACACCTTGTTTAGCTTGACGTCTACCTTCCTTAATCTGTACCTAATTAGCTAAGCATAGCATAAGTTACAAACAAATCTTTTTCCGGGTACTGACATACAATTATGTTTATTTATTTCATAAGGACAATCCTAGGGATATATTTTATAGCAAAACACATCTGACAAGCATTTCGGCTAACAAAATTATATTCAGAATAGTAAGATAAGTGGAAACTTAACTGTGTCTCAAGCTCCCAGTTAAACTAATCATTCCAACTATCCATTGGCATACCAGCTGGTATACCTAATAATCGAATAGAAGATTAGAAGCTGACTTCAAATCATCGTCAAGAGGGGCTTCAACACAATTAGCCTAAACCTTTTGAATATATCATAACAATGTTTTGGAGATGCTCATGATAGCAGACATACATAAAAAAAGCATTCAACATGACCTGAAAATACAAGCTGTTGATGTGTTACATGCTTGAAGGTAATGAAGAAACTAAACGGAAACCAATTGATGAACAAAGACAAGGTTTAATATTCCATACAATTCCTAACTGTGAACATTTCTATACATGGTCTAAAACATTATAGTTGGTCTACAGTTGCAGGGAAAGTTTAAAAAGGAGAGATTTAAACATTTACAGAAAAGAATGTGTCGGAATTGTAGGAGGTTGTGCGTATAACATGTATACTTGTAGAAATGATACTGATTAAGCAAAGCCAAATGATTACATGTCAAAAGGATATGTGGAACTAGCAATGCTTGACCCTTCCCCCTCTGTGCAATTCTCTGTGGAGATAGAAAGCCTCCCCTTGGTCGTCGTTGTACGCTCGTCTCTCCAAGCCGCAGACTGTAAGCTGCCTCAGCAACATCTCGAGGCACGAAAACATGCAACCTTGTGGGTTCTTCGAGTTTGGGTTTGTTGATAGGACAACTGCATTTACTGCATCTGCGACAAACTCACGCTGTGGAGGTTCAAGTAGATATCCAACACATGATTCTGAAGGTTCATTGTAAGCTAGCAGTGCAACAACATCCTAAAAACAGAAGAGATCAAAATGAACACGTCAATAATAGTGCTTTCATAATTCATTTGACCAGTAGCACTGGAATATTCCTTAACGATTGAAAGCAAAATAAAATCTATCTTACAGTGCATAAACACACTGGTTTGCATATAAGGTGGTCACTGATCAGGCTATCCTAAATAAAGATGGAATGTTATCATGATAACCGAAAAAGTAATACTGATTGAAACAAAAAAAAAAACTGCAAATAGATTCTGTTCTTCCAGAAACAATCAGATTTGATATAGCCTAAATCTGTAAGCAGACCTATGCCATAAAAAGTTATAGAGAACAAACAATTTGCAAGCAAATAAATGCAAAAAACTGACTTGAAGCAACTGCATGAAGGTACAATGTTGGTGACAGAATGTTATAGTCCCAAATGGAGGCAGTGCATTACCTCAAGAAGGTTTGCAAAAGCTTTAATTGTAAAAAATTTAGCCAGTTCAGCGCGACCATAAATTACAGCATCTTCCAAATGTCCAACCTGCATATCAAATAAGATACTGTAAATCACGAACAGGAAAAGATTTTAAAGAAAACAAGGCAAATTTTGTGATTCATGGATAAAATGTCCCCAAGTAGTAATATGACAAATGCAAGTGCATGATCCTTTTCTTTTTTTCTTTCCACGCAAGGACCACTGAAGCATAAATATAAATAATATCACATTGCATAAAAGTAGGGCTTCATTGAAGGAAATATATTCAAACTTTCAAAGGGATGTCTCAGATAAGAATTCAGGTATTGTTCTGATCCAAATAACTAACTTGAAATTCAACGTGATTTAACATAAGTATGTCATGCTACAAAATACACCACAATGTCAATTGAGTGAGGCTTGAAAGAACTGTCCACAAGACAACTAGTAAATCATCAACCTCCTGATCTAATTCATTGACAATTTCAGAGGCTCCTAGAATAGTGTGGAATGTCCCAAGTCACCAAGTGACACTGGATAGTAATGGACTAGAGCCAACAGAAAACTCAGAAAATTGCAGCAAACACAAAAAAAAAAGGAGAGCTAGTCAGTAGCATCATCTTAGTTCTGATAAATAAGTTTGAGAATCTCAAACCTCTTCTTGACTCATAATTTCACAAAAATAAGTATTTCAGGATATTCTAAGAACTACTGATTGTCGACATCTTGCACAATTGGTACTACCTTGAAATCTCATCAGCTAAAGAGAATTCACTTTAGAGTTGGTAGTTAGAAGATTTCAACATGACAACAGCCTTCTATCTACGTGAACTGGTGGTGAACACATCGTAACTGTTAAATCAAGTTATATGTAAAGCATACCACTGTACCACAGAAAGTAAATTATAATGAGCATGAAAGAACTAAATACAATAAGATAATCTCAAAATAACCATGAAAGTAGCAAGTTTCACTGATATGACATTGCATAGAGAAGACTTACCCGAATATATTCGATAAATCTTTGAGAATGAAGTAAGAAACAAACAATTGAGGTGTCATCCTGCAGGAAAAAGTTGATTGTTCTTTCAGTGGTGGTAAATCTTGGGCATAGGTTCTCCATAGAAAGAAGTAGGACAATAAAAGTTAATATATTGTTTGTGACATTAGCCCTTATATAAGAATCTACCAAATATATCTATGAACATAAGATCACATCCAGTTGATATATATCTGTATCACTAAATTGTTCTTCCAAACAAGGAGGAAAGATATTATTTTTATTGAAAACAAAGCACTTCTACAGGTTGGAATTGAACAACTTTATCAGCCTATATGCTGCATGGCAGTCTACTTCTATCTGATGATTTTGGCTTCTGAGAAAGATAACATCAAATACATGTCACAGCATTCCTACAATAGCTTTCATATGTTTTTACATCTCAGAGAACCAGATAGATTGTTCTTTACTATCTGCTACAGACAATATGACAGCACAGTAAGGAAAAAAAACAAATGAAAATATGATAAATGTAGGAAATAGTATAATCATCTTACACTGGGGCAATTATTGTTACCTGTACCACTTGAGGATACCACTCTCGAAGTTTTTGAAATGCAGAATCAATATCGCCACTCTTGATAAGCTTCATTAAATCAGAGATAATAAGTAAAAGCATACAGAAATTGGCCACCAGGCTATCCAACACCACAGAAAAAAATTATTTGTTTACTAAGCACAAAACAGCAAGATAAATATGTTCACTCCAATAATCAGTTGTTGTACAGATATATTTCAAGATAAGGAAACTCCGACAAGGAACAATTGTACAAATGGTGATTCAGCAAATACATAGTGTAGAAGAGTTAACTGTCTAAACCTTCAAAGAGTTTTTGTGAAAGTAAAGAGTACGAAAGTATTGTGCTTCCTAGGCACCATAATTCCAGTATAACAAAGAGCAAAGATGCCATTGTTCAGTAAATCACCTTTTTATCACCACAAAATGAGAAGCAGCTAATCTTTCAACAAGTGATTCTAAAAGTAAAATATCAAACCATCAAGCACCGACATCTTGTATGTGAGTCTCTACCACTGCCCTTTCCTCTGTGTGGTTTTACTCTCCTTTTGGGTTGGACATTGAGGAAAGGAAGAGGGGTTCGATTTACTAAATGTAGAGCATGTCATTGACAAAACTAATAGCATTCAAAGAGAAAAGCAAACTAGTAACTACAATTACATCAAGTGTATGCCCAGTTACCTGACGCAAAATCTTTCTATTGTTAAGAGCATACATGTCTATTTGTTCACAGAAACCATTCTCCTGGGTGATTGAAGGATTGCTTTCACTTGCAATGTCAAATGAAGTTAAAGTATCTTGATACCCATAATGTAGCAGATATGATCGCACAATCCTGTCATAGATGGAAAATTACATCTATATAAGTACATATACAAGAGAATTAATATTGCAGAGACATATTGGAGTACTGCCAACACAAAAGAATATAGCAAACAATAATCATTACATAGTTTATAGTAACTATTAAAAGAACAAAAAGCAAATAAGAGATGTAACTCATTTGAAAGAAAATATGAACTGCTAATGTTTCCTTCCAGATTTCTATGAACAATGACAACTTAGGATGTGACATATCTCAAAAGAAAGATAAATGTATGGTTAAAGTAGTCCATCCAGATTATTACAAGGGATACATCAAGGTAGCGTGATGATTACCATACTGAGTGGATCATAAACAAAAGGTACAGATCATAGAAGACTTCAAACTACGAAGATCTTCAGTAGAGTTGGGTGCTAAATTGAGCGTGTAGGACTACATAGCCATGGATCATCATGCCAATTGACATGTACCCTGCTGACTGACACTGGTGTGGATAGTTTGTATGCATTTTTTATATTTTTTTTTTGCAAACGCCAAGTGGCATTAATATTGTTAACCAACACTTTTTAAATGTTGGAGGCACACATCATTCTCACAACCTGCTTGCAAGGGCTACCATGCAGGCCAGTACAACTGCCATCAGGGGGCTTTAGATGACTGCAGCAGTCTCACAAAGTTCTTAAGCACCGCAAGGTCACAAGGCTCTAGAAATGTGCGGCCCCTACTTCAGAGGCTTTATCATGTAGATCGCCATCTACACGGGCCATGACACAAGCACGATAATTCTTGTCTACAACAACATCAGCACAAATTGCCAAATAAATATATATTCTTTGACAAAGACAAAGTGTTCAGGATGACCAAAAAAAGAAACACTATATTGCAATTAGAATATTTTGCAAAATACTTTTTTGGGGAGTAAACTACAATAGTGTAATGGTTCAATTTATTTATCTGGACAAATCAAGCGCAGATCCTACATTCCTACTTATATTAAAACTATATGTTGCCTAATCTGATTCTGCCTCAAACAAATTAATAAAATGTCAACTACCTGAAGAAATATATTGTAAATAAAATTTAGTTAGCACATCTTATTGGTCAATTATATATGGTCAGCACATGTGGAAGGAAAAATATATGAACTAATCAACGATATCTTTGTACGTTATTCCTAAAACTGACTAAAATTCGTCCTTCTAATGTATACCATCCATGTATCAGCTCCACACCTCAATCAGAACATTTTGAGGTATCCGGCTATTGCTACTTTGCTATTGTACACTTCCATTTATCATTATTCATCCAGTTTGACATCTATATTCATAGGTTCCATCTACTTACACATAAATAGGAAGTATATGAATACTAACAATCTGGTGTAGTAACTGCAGATGCAAGGAGCTGATTGACGTAAATTTCATTAAAAGTAAGACGCAAGGTGTTGCACATATGTACACTCAATACATCTATAAGACTTTCTATAAAATTCTTCCTCAGCAAATGGAAACATACCAATGACTGACATTGGGCTGTAAGGACATTTTTTCAACTACTGACTGCAGTTTTAGTCTCTCATCCGAGATGAATGCCTGCCCACAGAAAGAACAGCATGAGAAGACTTACTAAATCCATTATATGAGATGCCAAAGATGAAGGATGGAGATGAATATTTTTGTCTACTGTGAATTAACAGGATTTGTCTCTCAAAAAAATTCAGGAGTGTAAATGAAATGATAACAAACATATAACTACATTCAATTAACTCATAAGAATTTCTTTTCAGATACAGAATTTTAATCTTAACATAACTTAGGAAATATAAACAAAATAGCAGAGTCAAATCAATGTAAAGATGATCGAAAAGTTCAAACATCACTATCAAGAAAACATACAATGTGGCATCAGATTGTCATTGCTCTTCAACAAACTAACTCAAGACATGGCAAATTACAGCACAATGCAAAATATAGTTAACAAATAATATAGAAGGGACAGTGTATCATTTAACCATTGAAAAAGAGGTTATCAAGAATACAGAGGTACTGCAGCCAAAATGTGGAAATACAACAGAAATAAATGGCTACTAAAATAACAGCAAATCCCATATAATAAATATGCAGATGCTTCCTATTTACAAAGTGAAGAACACAAAGTATAACAAGTTGAAGATGCAGTTTATCTACAAAACATACAATGGATTGAGAAAATTAACAGCAACATCTACAGAAGATACAAAAGAAGAGATATGCAACATACCTCTATGTCGAAAAGGAATGGTTGCTTTCCAAAGTTCACTGTCACCCTGATGCATTAAGATTTGAATTATTTCTAAAGATCAGATTTGGAATACTAAAGGTGCTCTTTCGTTCTATCTGTGCTAGAAGATTGAAATAACAAACTGAGGTTATACCTTCAAAGCAGTGTTCGTGAGATCAAATTCTTGGTACTATAAGACAAGAGGTCCTTGATAAAGATCACCGTTTGGTTTTTTTTATACTGAGACTAATATGTCAAGTTCTATTGAACACTAGATGTGATAAAGAAAACATTAATTTCATAAATGCTTCACTATAAAGCAAGTTCAAATAGATGAATAAAATCCAGTTTCTTCGAACTTATATGGTTCCAAGGGACCATTTGATCAGAGATCAATGCACCTAGTCTCTTAGGGAATTTGTCTAAGGCCATAGAGCATTTAGGATTACGAAGACATCATAGGATAACCAACTTCTTAAAATTTTCTGAACAGATTGACTAAAAGGAAACAGTTTGTCTTAATGAGAAAATAACATCTTACTATTACAGTAATATAACACAGGTAAATCTTGACATAGAGAAAATTCCTACTTTGGAGAATCATATCTTCATCCAAGAATTAAAGAATTATATATTTTGACAGAGAGAAAGAGTAACAACTAAGACCACAATAATAACATAATCTTATGTTCCAACTAATCAGGGATGGATACAAAAAAATAAATCAGAAAATAAGGCTTCAACTGCCAACAAACAAATTACTGATACAGGAAGGGAACAAATCATACTCTTCATTCTGACTATGAACAGCAATGGTCGGATAGAATGGACCTTTTATGTCCTTGGAGACAGTTCCAACAGGCTTTCCATTTTTCCTGAAAATGATATTTACAGTTGGATGGGAAAAAACAGTCGATTCATTAACCAATAACTATAGAGAAAAGAAAAGGTAACTATATACAGCTATATAAAAATCCAAAACACAAAAAATCAGTAGCATCCAAAACCAGAAAGAGGGGAACAAGAAAGTTTACAATACAAGAATTTAAGTTTTAAACATTCATCCTAGAGTACTATATACTATGTTTGGTGTAATTTCTACTAAAATGCCAGAAACCCTTAAAAGGAACTAGTTAAAAATTTAATTGCAGATAAATGCACATAATTATGTGAAACCTGGTTATTTATAAGCTTTATTAAGTGACAATTCTCACTTATTCTCACCACAGACTATTCTCATGAATCTCACCACATACTTATAAGGCTATACTTCAGATTCTCGAAGAGCCTTGTCTGCACCATTTCTATCTGTATTTATGTGAGAAAGAAAATTGAAATTATATGTCCCAATACATCTAGGAACCCTACAAGGATTTCCTTGGTTTACAAGATAATTTATTCCTACATATGGGAGAATCTTGGGCATGGAATAGCACTTTGCACCTATGCTATTAACATGTTTGACAAACTCACATGATTGGAGGGAAGTTTTTCTTCTCATTTATTCCCAATGATCAGAAAATTTTATAAGCATAAATATGGAATGCATCTATAAAGCCGTACTTCTTTTATGTAGTTGCCAATAAAGAGGCATGGTCAAATATCTCCTTTACTCTCAACTTTCTTGCAACACCCCAAAACTCTTTGATCTTTTCAGAGCTCATTAAATCTAACTTCTTATCTAAAAAGTGATTATTACTTGTGATAGCCATCATCTCAAAAAACAAATGAAACTCAAAAAGACAACAGAGACCATTCTTATGCTTAACTCCATTTACTGACAGCCGATAAGTCTATCTTAAACTGAGTTGTTGCAACTCAATTAAGAATACTCAATTGAAATGTGAAAACCTTATTGAAGATTTAGTCCAACAACAATGAAGACCTAGTTAAAGAAAAAGGTTAACAAATCTATCTAACAGTTGACAAAAATTGCTCTCTCATAAGTAACCCACAAACTTACGTGAAAAATATTTCTTGTGATGCATAATTAATACCAGCACCAACCGTATCACCAGTTGTAAATGTTGGACCAAAAGCTTCGCCTTTCCCATGTCCCCGATAAAGATACCCATCATCTCCGTGATATCCATAACTATTAACTTCCCAACTGCAAAATAAGATAATTCCGTAATAGAGATATATAATTAGAAAGGCACCAAAGATAAAGAGCAAGTCATCTAATAAACAACAAGCCGCTGATTACTGGTTGGTAAAGACAGAGTAGACATGAATCTATCCTATTTGAAAGATACACGCAAAGAACATAGCTATTTTTGACGAGCAAAAAAGAGGATAAAATTAAAAGATACAACTAAATAACAAAACTTCTTATTCTTCTCACCCAGGTTGCCTCCGCATCTTGAATTGCTCCATGGTGAATCCAATCGCAACCTGACCCTTGATCCCAGCGTTCTTGACGGTCATCTCGAAGTAGTACACGAGCCGCTTGGTCGGCGCCGGGCAATCGGCCTGCACAACACCGACGTCATGGCCGTGCTGCTGGCTCCGGACGTACTGCACCGACATCTTGTCGGTGGACACTATGTGGAACAACCCGGAGCTGTTGATCGTGTTGAGGTGGGAAGGGATCGGCTCCGAATCTATCTCCTCCACCGTGTTCTTCCACTCGGACTCCGACCTCCATCGCGATGCGAGCAACATGGGATCGATCGGATCCATCGGTACTTCCTCATTGCTCACCATTTCGCACCACTCTCTACTAACCCTAGGTTGATCCGTTAACCTAACAATTCGCCGAAAATTGGTAAAAACCTATAAAAAGATCGTCAAGAATCTGAAACCCCAGCAAGAAAAGGGAGAGGATAGGGTCGCTACTTGAGCCAAAATCGATCGGAGATGGCGACCGTTCTCCGCTCCGAGAGAGGGATGGGTTCGGAGACCTAAGCAGCTCGGAGCACGTAAAGGCAGTGAAAGGGGGGTTTCTGGCGAAGATGATTATAAAAAATGGTTAATTTCACTTTACCCCCTATTGTTTAGCTCACATTCATATTTAACCCCAGTAATCTTAATTAAATTACAAATATTTATTTTTTCAATTTTAAGATCACGTTAGTTAAAATTAACAGAGGATTGAATATGCCTTTCGATTCATCTAAAATAATACCAGTTGAATTTAAATTCGACTTCAAATTTAATTAAATATAATAAAAATAAAAATGATACCTTGGGCATGGGGCATGGGGCATGGGGCATGGGGCATGGGGCCAAATCAAGTTTGTATCTTTGTAGTTGGGTTAGCCAGGTCTAGGTAGAAATCTTGCTGATTGTCTTGGGTTAGGGATGCAAACTCTAGAGTGGGCCTTGTTGTCCAAGGGTCAAAATGGACCTACTCAAGAAGGCCGATAAGCTTTGGGTTCATCTTGAAAAAAAATTCATAGATACACGGATATATATATATAAAAGAATCTTATGCACAATTTCCAACCATCTGGTTAAATAAGAGACGGGGAAGTGAAAAATTCTAAACAGATTAAAAAATTACGGGTCCAAACTCGAATTAAAACTAATCACTAAAACTTATAGTAGTTAACAAGAAGCTTACAGATCATTCGTTGATTTTCACGACTCAATCTGTACCAACCTTACTCGCTAGACTCTACGATACACTGCTTCACTTGATAGATTTCAAATCTCAGTGATCATCGAGGTTGATCATTTTGTCTTAGTGACCCTCGAGACGTAGATTTTCTAAATCTGATAATATATGTGTTGAGATAAAAACGATTTAGCATATTCTGTTTAAAGTAGAGAATTCATCTTCAATGGTCTCCAAATAATGATCTCAAGATGATTGACGATATTTACCTTGGGTTTAATCCTTATATATCTTATAAAGATAAAGTCAAATCTAGTCAAATTAGGTTTCATGAAGCCTCAAAATTTATAAAAAATTCTACAATCGCATTTAAACAACCTCGAGCTACATTCGAACAACTAAAAAATATTTTTTATATGTATGAACGCGCTGCAAACGGTTGTAAGATGCCCTAAAGTGCATTCGAACGCGTTGTTCAAATAGTAAACTAGACAGTTGAATGTAGAGTGGTCATTCTTATGCTTTTAGATATTTTTTTCATACTACTCCAATATTTATGACACCATTTGAGTACTTCAATGACACTTTAATTTTAAAATTAATTTTTTTATTTTAATATTCTTTATCAAATATCTCATAATCTGTGCATATATACTCATACATAAAATTCAGACATATTATATAAATATAAATTACATTATAATATATAATTTATCAATTAAATAAGTACAAATAATATCTAAACAACTAATATTGAATAAGTATAAAAAAATCTTTCTATCTTCTCCAAATTATATGACAATATAATTATAGAGCTCGATTTGTACTTATTTAATAATGATGATATAATATATTTTCTGCACATATTCACTAAATCATATGACTCAATTTATAAATAGTAAAATTATAGGATATAAACTATAATTTTGCTAAAAAGCAGGTGTTATACAAATTTCCCTCTATCTATACCAATATAGAAAATTTCATACCAAAATTAATAAATAAATATTTCCCAAGTGATTGGGAGCAACAGTATAGGATAAATCTGGGATCATCTATGCAGGAGAAGTCTAGTGGGCCTTGGCAAATTAATGGGCTTTTCTAAGAAGAGGAATTGTTAGCATAAAAGGCCCACTAATTTAATGATGTCATGTACTATAGCCTCATGGAGAGGGAATGAGAGGAATGTTTGCCTCTTGGATTTTGCAATTATGGCATTAAATACATTAGGGATGGTTTAGTTGGTCTCTGCTTAGTTGTAGGAGAGCAAGGAGATTCTCCATGTCTCCTAAATAAATTTCCTCAGACCCCTCCGATAGCACTTTTTGAATTATAAAATTATTATAGTTGTCAGATGTCAATACATCAGCAAAGGTTAGAAAAATCATTCTAAAGGTTGAAAGATATCCTAAAATCTTATTACCATCTAGAGCTACATATTTGCTTAGTATATATATATATATATATATATATATATATAGTACTCATTAACAATAATTAGTTTTATCGTAAAATTAGATCCCACATATGAAAATTATATTTAAGAAAAATAATTCTTAGAGCATACAAAATTAATCAAGCAATAGTTTTAATAAAAAATTAATCAAACGGACAACAGAAGAGAGAGGGCAATTCGTCGGTTTTATATAATTAAGAGGATTAATGTGTCGTAGAAATTTATAAAAAAAATTGCCAATCATAAAATTAGTGCATTAATTAAGCTTTAAACACCACATATTGAGTACTACAACAACTCATAAATAATCTTGTGGATTAATCAAAGTTGGTGAGCTGGTCATCTTTATGGTAATCAACCCTCCAAATATTCCACATGAGAGACCAAGAATAGAATTCAGTTGGTTGGAATTTAAACTAAAGATAGTTTACATTTTAATAATATAAAAGATTAAAATTATCATTATCTTTCATTATTTAGTTAATTAATATAACATCAAGATATAAAACCTCCGCCCATCTTATTTATATCCGCACGCCATTGAAAATATGTTAGATTTGAGCTTAAATTTTATTTCATTATATACTAATATGTGATGCTTTGACTAACTAATTTATTTATCTTAGTCCAAATGGCTTCAAATTAAATTAAAAGTAATTTGCAAGATAACATCACTCTCAAGAAAAAAAACAAGGGGAGAATATTACATATTACCCATGTATTTTATACCCAACTCTTTCCCTTCTCTTTGAAACTTAATTATAACCCTTTAACCTAACTTTCAACTGTGACAAATATATGGTAAGGTATTTCCAAGACTAAAATTAAAAAACTCTAATATGGTAGGATGTTACTAACAATAAGAGCAAACTATAGGTATATATATTGAATGACTTTATGATTTCAATAGGAACCCTTTAATTATTCGGGGCACAAAAAATCGCTCATTAAATTAGCAATTTTTATTGAACAAAATCATTATCTCAAGAAGCAATTGTTCCTGACGTACATGACACTTATATAGACTAGAAGTCACACGGTCACGTAAATTAGTCTATAACTCATCTATCATGATACAATATTTGATGTGCAGAGCTAAAATCGGAAAAACCGGTTATCCCGTCACATAAAAAAAAAATTCTAGCATGATGCTTTTCTAAAAGTTATATTATTTACACCCTATATTTTTATATCGCATCAAGCGGTGCTCCCAATTATATGACTTACGAATTTGATCCGAAAGTTAAGTGTATTAAAAATCGTTATCTCAGAAAGCGATTTTTCTTGACATGCACATAGATAAAAATCACAGTCTCATGAATAAGTCTGTAACTCATCAATCCGGACATAATCTTCGGTGTCAAACCTAAAACCAAAAATTAAAATAAAAAAATTATCCTATCAAAAAAGAAAAAAAAAAAAAAAAAGGAACCCTAATGGAAGAAGGAATGTATGACTTGGCCAATGTCCTTGAAAAGATTACTCGGTTTTCACAGCCCAACACCACCCAATTGTGGTGTGGCTGCAGCTGTACCTAAAAAGAAATTAAAATAAAAGGAAGGAAAGAAAAGAAAAGAAAAACTTAGCTGTCTCATCGTTGGCATGCTTCCCCTCATTCAACCACCAACTTCCGTTTTATTTATAAAAAGCTCCCCGCTCCCTTAACACCCCTCATTATGGGGGGCCGGCTTAGAGCCGTTGGATCGCCATCCGACGGACGAAACATCTCCGGGCATCGTTGGAAGGTGAGATCCTCGGGAGGGGGCCGGTTGTGAATTCGAGATTTGTCGGGGGGGATTCTGCGATTATTGGATGAAAAAAGGAATTTCCGTTTGCCGTTGAGTTTTCTTTTTAACGGAATTTGCCTTTATATTTTTTCCTCCCTGTGCTCTCACCTTTCTTCTCTCCATTCGACTTCTCTCTCTCTGTCTCTCTCGGACGAACCCTAAAAGTTGCGCTTTTAGGGTTTGGAATTGGGGCGACTGGGTAGGCCCATTACTTTCTCTTGGTTGGTTGGTTGTTCTGAATTTGATGCGGTTGCGTTTGTTTTGTCGATTTTCTTGGATCTCGGAGAAGGGTCGTCTTTTTTGAATTCGAGGTTTCAATGTAGCCGATCGGAGAGCTTCTGATTGGGTTTCTCTTGTTTGTCGACGAACTTGTAATATAATTCCACCCTTTTTTTCTTCGATTCTTTTGTTCGCTTAATTTGATTGGCAATATCTATTTCTTTTCTGCTGGATTTTTTTTTGGTCCATTTTTTTGTGTTAAAGATGCGATTTTTTTTATTATTGTTATCCGTTTGTTGTTGAAGTTGTGCGCTTTTTCATCTACGTTTGCTTCTTGACGAGATCTGAGTGCGGAATTATGATACATTTGGCTACCTTATTTGTACTTCTAATTTCTTACACCATTTTGTTGCGCCGCAGCTTGTCTGCAATTCCTTGAGTTGAATATCTTGGATTCAAGGTAGAGCCATGGCAAATATGAAAGGGGCGGCTTATTTGAGGAATTCGGCACCTGCTGCGAAGCAATCATTCCTTCCTCCTAAAAGCCCCTTTCCGATCGTATCCCCATCTTACGCCGAGTATGGTTCCATTGGATCAAAAGGAAACCAGAAAACAAGAGAGGGACATAGGCACCATCAGCGCACTTCCTCCGAGAGCTTTCTTATCGAGGAGCAGCCCTCCTGGCTCGACGATTTGCTTAATGAGCCGGAGACGCCTGCGAGGAGGGGAGCACATCGCCGTTCATCAAGTGATTCTTTTGCATACTTGGATGGCACGAACATATATTCAAATTTGGATAGCTTAGCCCAAGAGGAATGTAGGCCGAGGGGCATCAACTCATCGCATCCTTGGGTTGCGAATGAGTTCGAGCACCTAAAAGAGGCGGGGAATAATTCTTATTATCCCGAGGCTACTTCTTTTGCAAGGCCTCAGAACAGAGGATGGGAATCTCACTTGAACTCAGCGAATTATCGCCCAAACAGCAGTGCTATGACAAAGGAGAAGGCTGTGCATCATGGGCCATTATCTGTTTCGAGGGATCCTGATGCGGTTACATCTAGCATGGCTGAAAAGAAGGACCATGAGGAATCTGTTACTTCTGAAAGAAAGGAAGCTTCTCAAGCTAAGCACCCACAGTCTGAAGTGGATCCAAAACGAGCTAAACAGTAAGCTTCAATGACTTTTACATTTCTTTAGTGATTAGTCCTCAGTGCTGCCATATGGATTTTTTGACAAAGTACATGTCACTGATGACAATAGAATTTTTCTGGAACCATATGTATTGCCAGTAGTAGATTATATGTTAAACATTTGCACTCTGAAAGGCTAGATGTGTTATCATTATCACACTAATCATCCTTCCATTTTTGAATTGTTGGATTACAATCACCTTTTCTCTAGAAGATTGTAGACAGTGAGGGCTTGCTAAGACTCATTTTGCATTTGTCATACGAAGCTCATTTTAGTGTATGTATTTCTGTCTTAATCCGATATGCAAGAAGGACATAATGCAGATATTGATATTTCATTATTGTTTCTATTTCTAAATTGCTGGACAATGCTGTTGGATTAAAACTGATCATGAAGGTATTGACAGAAAATAGCTCGCTATCTCCCAAGGAATGTGGCGGTCACTGTTCCTTTGTGAACTCATAGACTACAGTCTGTCTCTTGGCATTCTCCTTCCATGTGTGTGTGTGTGTGTACTAGGCAATATAATGAGGGCATGGAAAGCATTTATGTGCTTACATCTACAAAAACATAATTTGATATGTTTGTTTTCATGTAAGGATGTATAGGTAGATAAAAGATCAAATGTTTAGTACAAAATAGGAATCCAAGCCATGTTTTGATAGGACAAGTTAAAACCTTCTGATTCCATCTAAACTCATTTCTTATGGGCTTCATATAAGTCATCTTATAGTGAGTGAACTTCCATATGAGATGTTTCTAGAAGCACATTAGAATATCACATTCAAATTTCTCCTTTTCACATGTGTGGTTATCTGACGCAGCATTTGTTCTTTGCAGACAATTCGCTCAGCGTTCGCGGGTTCGGAAGCTCCAATACATTGCTGAGCTTGAGAGAAATGTTCAGGCACTACAGGTAAACCTGTAATAGATTGTTGGTGATCAAGTAGTCTTGACTCTTGAGAATCTTTACTCCCGCAAGATGGGATACTATGGAAGCATCATGTAAAAATTTTACCTTGTTAAATGCAGGCTGAGGGGATAGAAGTTTCTGCTGAAATGGATTTTGTTAGTCAGCAGAATCTTATGTTGGACTTGGAAAATAAGGCCTTGAAGCAACGATTAGAAAGTCTGGCTCAAGAGCAACTTATCAAACGCTGTAAGTACATAGCCTACAATATGCACCCTTCTCATGGCTTCCCTATTTAAACGATTCACATGTCACTTATTTTCTGGAATCAGATATATCATAGTTGATAAGGAAAAGTAGCTACATGTGGTACAGCAGCATGTGAACAATAACTAGGACAACACATGCGAATGAGTGCTTTATTACTGTATAAATCTTGGAATTCTTAGGATCCACGGCATAGGTGAGACTTGCCCAAGGTGTCTAGCTCCACGTTGGGCTTGTTTATCTTGCCCAAGGGGCATCACAAGTGGAGTTAGATAGAGAACTTCCAAGGTAAAGTTCCATCTGCAGTAAGTAGTGAGTCATCACAGTGTTATTATGATCACTATTTAAACCTTTTTGTGAAAGAGATATATGTATAGAACTATACATGAAATTCAATAGAGCAACGCATCACAATGCTGGCTAGTGAAAATTCCTACAAAATTGGACTTTGAGAAATTTGGAATAATTTGGATTGTTCAAATTGATATGACTTTCGAGGAGAAACGGAATCAAACTGAAACATGGTAACCAGCTTTTATTCTTCTTCCTTTTCTGTCCACGAGGAACTAAATTATGCTTCCTCAGAGAAGTGACGAGATTATTTTAACTAGCTCCCATAAAAATTGACTATTAGATTGATGAATTGACCTATTATTATAAAGTAAATAGAATGGATACATTCATTTTGGACAGGCAAACAGGAGTGTATGTTACAGGCTTGTGTGCACATGTATGAAAGATTGCACTTCCACAGTATATTTTTACCCATAATAAGAAACTGGCCAAATAATTAGACTGAGGGAACTGGAAATTATAAATAAAACGGAAATTCATCTGCATGTAAAGAAACATTAAAAATCTATAGATGATGAATCACAAACATTTTAGAAAGTAGAAGTTGTGAACATATAGATCTCGTGAAAAACATTTTAGAGAAGCATAATTTTTCTTTAGCAGAGCAATTAATTAACTAAAGTAACTGGATTTTAGGTTTTAATAGGGTAAATACCAAGTTAGTTTCAGAGAGACAGATTCGTGGTTCAAGAGGGGATTAATTTTAAAGAAGAAATAGATTTCTTATGTCATACATATGACAGCAAAGGAGCACAGACTAAGGAAATTGGTAGAAGAAAAGCTTATATAGCAAAAGGCTAAGCAACATATTAATTATTTAATTCCTGAATTTGAGTTCTGCCATTGGAAAAGCTATATGCTTGACAGCTTGCAGAATATAAATTTTACTAACTCCATGAATTGCATATATTGTCATTTAGATATATCATTGTTTTCACAATAGTAGCTAGATTAAGCCAAACAATCCTCATTTCTTCAATTTTTTTGGCTTTGCAAACTTCAAACTACCTGCTATGCAAAACTTCCTGTTTATGAATGTGTTAGAACGAAACCTTAAAGCTATTATTCTTCTCTCTGGTTTAGTTTCTTGTCTAACACTAAAACTATCATTTACCACTAGTGGCTAAGGCAATGTAATAATATAAGCATTTTAGTTTTCTAACTAAGTACACGGAATGACTCATACATCATTTTTGGAATGAAACAGTCCAGCAGGAGATGTTTGAACGAGAAATTGCTCGTCTTCGATCGTTGTATCAGCAGCAGCTACAACCACAGCCTGCTCCTCCTACCCATAGTCGCAGTAGCAGTGCCGACCTTGATTCCCATTTTGCAAGTCTCTCTTTGAAACAAAAAGATCCTAACTCTGGGCGAGACACTGTCAGTGGTCCTCTTCGCATTTAAACTTTCAGTTCCTCATCCCCTTCCTGTTTGTGGGTTCCAAATGTCAGCTGGGTACATGGAATCACATCCAAGGTGAATAACTCGGAGAAGGTTAATAACTTCGGAATCTGATCTATGTTTCTTTTGGTATGTGCACCTGGCGGTCATCTTCAGCTCATGTCCTTCCGTTGATGCTCGACCAGTCAGAGGTGTTAGGGCTTTCTTGTAGTTTGATGCTTTCTCACGTCACTGCACTGTCACGAACTCCAAGTTCCGAATTTTCCTATTGGCTCGTGTCCAACTGCACTCTTTTTTATTCCATTTTCTTTTCAAGCTCTATTCAGCATCTGCATCCGTCTGATCCATGAATGGGCATATCGAACATCATTCAGCATCTGGGTCTATCTGGTCGATGGACATGTAAAATTGGTATGGCGGCTATTGAATGCTTCCACATCCTTGAAAGTTGTAATCTCATTGGTAACGAAGCAATTGCAATGAACCAGGTTGATAGTTCCCCTTGTTTTTTTATGGTTTTTCCTATTAATTGTTCTTGCAGTGTTTTCTAATATTTCTCAAAATAGCTTTACTGATGGCTTTGTAGCATTAGAAAGCTACTTTACTGTAGCTCTAAGATGTTCCCATCATTGATGAAATTATGTTACTTGGATCACCTTGTCATTAAACACTTGATGATCTGCTGCTGGGATAATTATCTCTATGAACACCCAACTAATGGTGGCATCATAATTTGGTATTGGTGCGTTTGGGGATGGTGATTAACTGGCACAAAAGCTAATTTGCAATTTCTTATTGTGGTGAATAATCCGTAAATTTGGGGCTTGGAACCTAAGAGTTCTCCAAGATGTAAAGGAATCTTAAAGTGATGTTTTGGCATGGGGAGTAATTTTTTTGAGTCAAAATTTATGGTGTAGATGTGGTGAGTTCATGTATATGCTGTATATCCTCTCTTCTTCTTTTTTAATCTAATTTGTTTATAGTTGGATCAGTGGATTGCTGTTTTGCTTTCCCATTTTCTGCTGGAGTTCAAAACAAATCTCTACACAGCACTTGTAGGTAATGTGTGTGAAAATATTGATCTTTTAATAGGACAACTTGCCAAGTTCATATACCTTGAAAGCCTCCATTTGCTAAATTCAAAGTATTTTGGTTATTTGATTTGTGATCTGCCCCTTTCAGCCACTGTTTTCTAAATCCTTCTTTATTTTATGGTTTTTTTTCTCTTTATTTTCTTGATTTCTGAAAAATACAGTGGAAATAATGAACTAATGAAGTAATAATGCAAAGTTGTCCACAAATACAATTTAAACAACCATGCTGGCTTAATCAGGTGTAGTCATTCTGAAACATTCTCTCTTTAAAACCATAGATATGCCATTGGATAGTACATGAGTTGTATTATTGCTTGACCTTTCCACAATACATAATAGCAGGCTTCATCCATTTTTCAACCTTCAGGATTCAGGGAGTAGTGATGCCTGCAGAAAAGATAAGCCACAAAATTAATCCAGGCATCTGATTCAAAGTGTCAGATGGTAACAAGAAATTTAGTTTTTCTAACTGGACAATTCCAATTATCCAGTGTAACTTTGAAGATGAACCTGTTAGATTTACAGTAGCATTCTTGGAGTTTATTTTGAATCACTTCTAAATGCTGATACTCTTAGTTGAATGAGATGACGATTGATCAAGAGCTACACAGAACTTACTGCCACACTTGAAGTGGTGTGGCACTCGCCGGCCACACCCTTCGATGAGCCTAACAGCTCGGTCGACGTTGATGAGGGCGGCTAGCTTTGGCGTAATGATCGGGCAGACACACTCGATGTGTGCCGAAACCACTTGCTGACAGCACTGCGGGCTAGGCAGATACCCGTACAACACAGGCTTGCAGACATTGATGCCCACATGACGCTCGGCCTTGCACGCCTCAGGGCTCAGCTCAGCAAGCATGGGCAGAGCCCCGAAAGTAACCACTACTATCACCGTCACCACTAGCACCAAAACCCTTAGAATGCTTCCCTCCATCTCAATTCTAAGGAACTTGAATTACTTGTAACAAAATTTTCTTGAGCTTATTATTGCACTCACTATAAAAGGTCGTAATTTATAGCTCTAGATAGTAGTTATGGGACGTGAAGGGCGATTTGCCTGGTCTTACTATTGCTGAAATTTTTGTGGTTTAAAGTCAAAAGGGTAACAAGAAAGCATCTCAGTTGACGTGAATGGTCACTTGACTTTGACTTTAACTCTATCAAGATTGAACATCATAATTAATAAAAATGCAAACGGAGGTATTAGCCTTTATTTTACATTGTCCTGAGTTCGTCGGCTACTTCTGAATTTAAACCTTATTGTGGAATCCCTTCTTCTCCGAAAAATATATTTGCAAATCAACTCCTCAAAATCACAAATTTATTTTCATTAGTTAATAAAATTATTCTTAATGTATATATATATATATATATATATATATATATATATATATATATATATATATATATATATATATATATATATATATATATATATATATATATATATATATATATATATATATAAACTTTTCACTACTATTTCTTTCTTTCTGTCCTTGGACTTTTAATCTTTGCAAAAATAAAGATGACCAGGGTGGACGACTTTGACAATTAGGGTTTCCGAGGGTCATCCATTTTGCCTCATCCTCCAAGCAATTCACCCAAAAATAATGCAAGCACTTAGGGGAAAAAAAAGGAGACACAAACACATGACTTCATTACCCCCCTCTGGAAGTTACATCTATGGCTAAATTATATCTTTCACCTAGAAAGAAAGATGACCCAGTATTACATTACATCCCTGAAGTTCAAAAGCTTAACCCGACACCCATTCCTCAAAGAAAGAGAGAGACTTATCCGCACGGCGGGCTTCTTCCTTCACTAAAGAAGGTGACTAAGACGTGTGGCCTATTCCAATAACGGGTAGACGGGGCGGCTATTATGCCTATTTAAATCTTCTGATTGTTGTAGGATTCCATTTCCTCCTACTATGAATTCCGTGCTTACTTTTTTGCTGAAACTTCAAGGTCAATAATTTAGGACTCCGATCCTAGGTCTGCTTTCTCCTACAAAAGCTCGGTGGATCTCTCTCCTACTACTCTCCCGATACGTGTTATTTCCTCCCTTTTCTTTCCTCACCCTTTCACTATAGTTGCTGTCATTGACTCACTTCCATATTGAGAGTGCTATAACAAGTTCGCTAACCAAGTCTCGCGATCCACTCTCCTAGCAAAAGAGAGAGCACCTGTAAACTATCTAAACTTACCAAATTGTAGTAAAAACTAACAATTAACGACGTAAGATCTTATAAACTTTAGAGATGTAATGCGATAGTGAGTCATAGTTTGAGTGAGTGAAAGTGTAATCAAGTCTTACAGATATTGATAATGATGCACTCATTGGAAAGCATGAGATAGGACAATTTAACTCTCACAAGAAGAATTAAAAGGATATTCTTGAGAGCTACTGCATTGCTAGCTCTTCTTAGCTTGCCCACCCCTATAGGTTCTTTGTGAATCTTGAAGCATCTTTAGTCTTTGGTAATCTCTACTTGTATGACTGGAAGATTGCAAAAGATATATTCTACAATGAAGTCAAATTTCCATTCCTGACTTCATCATGGATGCTATAGTAGAACATCATGTGTGGCATGGCATTTGTGTACAGCTGATGCAAGCATGGCATAGGCCGTCATCTCGAAGAAATATTGAATATTAATATTTACATTTGCAAAGATTGAATAGCGAGCTTGGCTGCGACCATGTTAATGTTCTGTTTAACAAACTCAATTCCATTTCCTAGTCTCTCTAGAGTGTCTCTTGTATCCATTGCTTGTAACTTCTCCCTTTGCAAAGTGTGCAATTCGGCAGCTGTCATTCCTTCATCATGGAAAAATTGAAATGGTAAACCAGGTATGGCGAACAATAAGTCATACTTAACTATACTATTATTCTTCAATAAGTGGAAACGTGATCCCTCATATTCTACAATAAGTCATAAATTTGTTAAACGACCACAAAATGCAACTAAAAGAAAGCTGTCCAATTGGTTTAGAAGCGTTTAGCATTTCGTTATAGATCTAGTATAAAAGGATATAACACTTTTATAGCCATTGAATACTCACCCAGAGGTAAGAAAAAGTTGTTCCACTTTCCCTCTCCACATTGAGATACATTTTGCATATTCCTAAAGCATAGCCTATAGCTAAAAAAGTGTAAAATCTTTAACAAAAGAATTGACAATTTTGCTTTTAATTTGACAAATATATACAAGGATGATCATGTCGATGAAGAGATGTCATCCAACATAGGCTGTGCTGACTCTTGTCGGTTGGCATGGTTGTGCGTTGAATCAGCATGACTTTATACCAACTCATGCTGCTCATCATATATTAACTATTTAGGGCTAGTCATAAAAGACTCATTAAGGCCTCTTTAGTAGCCGCTTACCAACAACAACAAAAAAAAGGTTCAAATGAGAGAAGAAAAGAGGAGATTAAGGATCTTCTTCAAATCCCATCAAAAGGTAAATTTTCCTTTCATTCTCTTAAGTATTTTCTTTGTTTTACCATCAATGGATGAGTTTAAAAAATAATTGATAGTATTTGACACAATATTCTCATATTATTCTTGTGCCAATAAATAAAATATTTGATCATCCTCTTTATTCTATGTTCAACTAGATTTTAATTTTAATTATTGAATTACGGTCAATTAATGAATATATGCAATCATATTATGGCTTGAATGATTGAATCATGTATCTACTTGACTATTGTTATATCCTTAATAAAATAAATTGTTTATAATATTATCTAAGGATAAAATACTCTAATATAAGTTCTAAAATATATATTCAAACCAAAAATATGTATAAAAGGTGTGCCAGTGTGTGCCACTGGCATGTAGACATGTGCAAAGCTAGTATGTCCCAGGCCAACTAGGTACTAGCATGGCACGTGTCTTTGGCATGACTACACTTACATATATCCAAGCAGTAAACATCATCTTCAATAAATGATTAAATTGAAATGACCAAAGGCAGTAAAACATACCTGAAACAGATTGGAATGCTGCAAAGGAAACCCGTTCAGCTACTTTTGGAATAAAAGCTTGACTACAATCTTCAAAAACTTCACTTTCAGCCCATAACAGAGATTTCTTAATGTTTGTTTGCAACAATTCCTCCTTGGATGTCTGAATGATAAAGATTTGTCAGCAGATCAGTGTATTATTAACCACCAAGCCACAACATTTCTCACAGACTATGATTACACAAGGTTACCTTCAGTTTAATCTGCAAACTGTGTAAGTTATGGATGCTCTCCTTTAGCTCTGAAAGTCTCAATTTTGATTCACTCTCTTCATAAGATATTTTGTCCAGCATTGGCACTACAACTCCCCTTAAGTAGGGTTCTTCCATCTGGATCAATAAAGAGCATCACCATCTAAAATCAAAATGGAAAAAAAAAGAGATGAAGTAAATGTCCAACTTTTGAATAAAATGAAAAGCTTGAATTTTGCAAGTAACGAGAGGAAACAAGGTAAAGACTTGAGCCACTGTGATAAAAGTTATACAAGGTTCAGGTACAATGCAAGTTTAGCATGATAGTGATTCCTTTGACCTGATTTCAAGAGAATAGTGAAAAGAAAACTTTTTGCATATAAGTCCAAAATCAACCTTCAAAACTTATCGAAATTAACTAAAACTTCAAGCACCTTTCATGTCAATAAAAATTCTTGTTTATTGTTTTGAATCTTTTTGTAATTCCGATATTCAAACTGTATTGGAAATGCAAAAAATTTGATTTCTTTCATTGCCGAGATGAAACAATTCTTCACTCTTCTAACTAGGACTTCAGTTCTTTCCTTCTCCATGTAAAATATTCTATTTCCAATTTCTTAAAGTTGAAAACAGGATTAAAATTATAGATAATTTTCTGAATTAGATAAAATCAATATCCAGACAACGGCAACTTCTCCAATCAAAATGGGAAAAAAAAAATTCTAAAGATCTGATTCCAAGCAAGCCCTTACCTGCACAAGTTCCACAATGCTAACACGGCATATGCCTCTTATGGTAACCAGTGCTCCGATCTCCAACTTGTTAATCTGAACCAATATAAGGATCATGTTTGGTAATATATATAAGAGACGTAACATGTGAGGAGCAGAAGATTACACTTTCTATGTGGACCAAACAACCATATCTAGCAGCAAAAGACGCTCTAGAAGAAGGTCTACTCATAAGAACAGGATCCAACACGAAGTGCACAAAAGCCTTCTTCCTTTTGAGCAATGACTACAGAGAGAAGCATAGACAAGAGATATCAACTCTGCACAAAATCTGAAAACAGCAACTAAAAGAAACAGGAATGACTGGCCTGTATTTAGTATACAAAAATATGTAACCATTTCATCTAGTATCTTTATTCATAGGCTGAGAATTAATCAAGTAGTAATAATAGCAAAAGAAAATTGAAAAAGATATACATTTCTATATGATATTTAACCAAAGAAAAATGTTAATCTTGAGACTCCAGAAAAGAGAGATCCTATCTGGTGCTTGGCCAATCAGCAAGTAAATAGCAAATGTCTGGACCCTAAAGAATTGACATTTTTTCGTAGAATTCTAGAGAGATCATATTTTATTTCCTTCTATAAATGTAGCTGTCAAGTACAGTTGATTGTTGAATGCGTGCACTCTACACTGGAAAAACCAAAACATGCGTACAGAAAAAAAAGGATAGAGTTCTTTGGATAAGTGATAAGGAAGAGAACTAATTATTCATGGTGTTCAGAAAAGAAAAAAAAAGATACCTGGCTTATATGCAAGATTTGACAGAATACCAAAAGAAGAAGAAAACCCAGATTGAAGAGGCAACATATTTCTTATTTGCACATCAAGGAGCATTCCTTTCAAGAGAAGAACCTAATTCATATGATACAACCTACATTTAACTTTTCTAGTGATATCACAGCAAGAATTAAAATAATTGCTGACTTGATAACTAGGCATACATACAATAGAAAATGCTTCAAAACACATAGAGACGAAGTTTCAGCAACAAGAAAGTGGAATATTTTATGAACTGAAATAAAACTATCAATTCTACTGCCAAAAGAAAACAAAAAGGAAAAAATTACCTCCTCTAATAATGCCAAGAATCTTGCTTCGTATAAATGCAAAGTCTTGCACTCTGATGGGATTAGCACCTAAAAATGACGAGATCAAGAAGATAAACCATGTGAGGATAAATCACATATCTTTTAAAGAAAATAAAGATGGCAATTTTTGCGAAACACATTCAATCTCCCACTCTTCCATCCTTCCTAAAATTCGCTACTAATCTTGGTTAGAACCAAGACAACGATTTGTATCAAAAGCAGGGAAGGTTTGGCCAAGCATCGGATCATTAGGATCATGACCTCACTCAATTCGAAGGGGAGGAGAGGAAGATCCATCGATCCCGTCGAAGAGAAGTGGCCCCTGAGACGCCGGACGGAGGGTGAAGAAGAGCCCAGCGGCTGCGATCCAAAGCGCCACCTTGAACGGTGGAAGATGGCGAGCCTAGGGTTAGGGTTTTGGGGCAGGAAAGGTCGGGCGATGGAGGGAGAGGAAGAGAGGGTGGCTAGGGTTCCGTTAACCATGGAAGAAGGCAACCGGTTAACCGTCGAGGAGCGAGTGGTTAACGGCAGCGATAAGAGAAGATAGGGTTGGAGAAATTGGCGGGAGAAGAGGGTAAGATTACCGCGAGTTATAGTTACTCAACATTCAACCTTCGAACGAACCTGAAAGCTTAATTAGGTAAAATTTGCATTTAAAACCCTGTCTTTTGGACTTATTATATTTAAAACCCTGTCTTTTGGAATTTTTTCCATTTCAATCCGCAATTTTTTTGAAGTTTTATTCAGGTATTAGGTTCTTTTTAGATGTAATTCTTGAATAAGGGGCAACCAATCCCTAAAATAAGTCTCTGTTATACTGGAAAATAGATGATCTTTTATGTGGGTCTTCCATATAGAACAAGTTCTCTCATCTGTGAGAATTTCTCACCATTGTCAGATTAAATCTCTAGGCATAACCAAATTATGATTGGCAAAAGAACAAAGAAAAAAATTATAATAACATAACCCGTATAATTAGCACGACTTGAATCGCATGTATTCATACAACTTAATTGTATACAAAAGTACAAGGTGACTTCTCAAAAAATTGTAGGCGAAAACTTCTCAAGATGCACTGCTAGCACTCAGGCTATTGTCTCCCACTTGCTCCTTCAACTCAACTTGGACTTCAGAAACCAGATTAGCACTGTTCTCGAACTGCGGATTGGAGGTTGAAGCTTCAGTTGAAGAACTTGAAGATTCTGGGGGTACTGAAGCTTCGATAGATGGAGGGGTTTGGAGTTCCGGCGCGACTGAAGCTTCGACCATCTGCACTGGCTTGAACTTGCTGATGTAGTAGTTGAGAGGTGGGCCGGAGTATTCTGTGGTCTGTACTGGCGGTTGATTCTTACTGACTTGGATAAGAATCGACGAAGCTGCAGCGACGGCGATGAGGGCAAAGCCTGCAGCGACGGCTGCAGTGTTCTCAGCTCCCTCAGACGATGAGCCTGCATTTCCCGAACTTATTGCACTCTCTGCCACATAAACTGTTGGCTGAATAGATGGTAAATATTTATCAGTTCAACTTATGTAGTGATCTCATCCGAAAAGGAAAATGTATTAAAAGAGAAGTACATCAAGAAGGTCGGTTTAGAAATCTTGAGCAACATTTATCTGAAATTGGCCACTGGCCAGTCTCCAATAAGGTCCTCATACTACTTGATCATGAAAACACTGCCGTAAGTAAGATGAACCAACTAGAAATAAGTTAAATTTTAATGCTATCATGCATGCCTATAAGAGAAATCAGCGTTTATGAGGACTGAACAATTATGTTATGTAGATTTCTTAATCGTTGCCGAACATCCTGACCTATGTTATCGTTATATCACTTCTGGTCCATAAAGCACTAGAAGCTCTGACTCAAGTATGAACAGTCTCATTACCTTTTGGTGACAGAAAGTAATATATATGCCAAGCGATGCAAAGTATAAAGTATATGCCTGCTTCCTATAATATGGAGAAGGTCCTCCATCAAAAGAAACTTTTATGGTACTCTTTGATTTTGGTCCAAATAGTTTCACGGTACATTTTTGACATCTTAAGAATGTTCACAGCCAATAATATTCCACTATCATTTCACTCCCTAAGAATAATTAGAATTTCACAATCAAGGCGATACTCAGTTTCCAAAAGCAAAGATAATTTTAGAAAGGTGAGTCTTGAAAACACAGAAAATCTTAACCTCAAAGAGGGTGAATGGTTCGAAACTAAGGATGCAATGAGTCTCATCGTAATTGTCAACTTGTAGTCCTACAAATACTTGAAGAATATCTCATGTTACTACCTTTAACAATTAATCAAGAGAGTCTCTCTTCATAGAACTCAGATTGGATACTTTGTGAGAATAGTAAAAAGAAGTTCAATTTACCTCAACTGAGTATATATTTGTCTGCCCCGCAGTATCTTTCTCAACATAACCAGTCCAACCTTTCTTCTTAGGCGGGTATGTCCCAACGACCTTTGTCTTCTCTCCAGCTAACCATTCCACGCTGATCTTCCCAACCTGCATATATCAGTTATATAACACTTTAATATATGTTGGCCTTGTGCCGCACCATGTTCTTTATGTCGATAACTACTAAATAACATTGATATGGAAAACAATAACACTCGCAAACTTCATTAGCAAGACAAATCAGACTTCCCTATTGCAATTTCCACACGGAATATTTTGCCCTTTATCTGATATTAGGAGGAAAATTATGTACTATTCATGCATTTAAGTTTCACAGCAAGCCAGAAGACAAGGATGGAACTACAACCTATGTAAATGTAGTCTGATAAATCAAGCGTCAAGCTGTTCAGACTCCGCAAATAATTGATCAAAAGGCTTACCGAGATCATCAAACTTTGAGTTGAAGAACTTGGCTAGAACTAATAGACCAAAACAATTGGGGATTGTCAAGGTAGGTGTATATTATGTATGATAAAGACAGCAATTTTGTAGCAAAACACAGATTATTAAATTAGAATAGAGGCAGATGTCAATTGTTGGCAAAAAAATATAGTCAATTGTCAAACATAAAAATTTGATTGTTATACAAGTAAATATTGCAACACAAAATTATTGGGAAAAAGACACACACCAAAAGAGGATAAACCACAGTTACATGAAGAACACACGGTGCAAATAACACAGTGAACTGCATAAAATTTTGGAGCTAAAATTACAATCAAGCTAGTGAAGTAAATGGACTGGCTAGCAACCATCATGAGTAGAGTTTGATAATGATAAGATGATTGAATCATGTCCCAAAGTTCTTCCAAATATTAGATACTGAGAACCAAGTGATAGCCACATATTCAACTGATCTACAATCAAAAAATATGAGAATACCTTGTCAAACTAAAGTCAAAATCTCTTAAAATTAACATGAAATCTACAATTATAACAACATATACTGGCACTATGTACAATTTCAACATGGCCCAATTCAGTTCAAGCAACAAAATACAAGAAACACACCATGTAATAGCCATCAAGGAAGAACACAAATTAGGAGCTGAATCAAGAAAAGGGCACATACCTCCTTGTCAGGAGCACACTCCTCCACATTGCAGTCAGACTCTTCTGCCCCTGATGAAGCACTAACAGTGAGCAATCTACAGTTTCCTCTTGCCCTCTGAAGAAGCTTCCTAGGAATCCTCTGTGAGGGGAAGACACAACTGTTTGCAGATATCATGGACTGGGTGGTGCAAGCCATTGCAAGGAAGAAGAAGAAGAAGAACAGAAGAAAAAGAAGACTTAAGTGGTGGTTTCAAGAAGAGAGAAGAAAGAGGTAGCCGAGTAGTTATTCTCTTTTTGGCCTCTCAAATTTTGTTTTGGGCTCTTCTCCTTCCTCTTATTAAGCTCTCTCTTGTGCCACTTCCTTTGGTGTATGTGTACAAAGGAAAGGAAAGGAAAGGAAAGGGAAATCTTGGCGTGGATTCTGTGGTCGCTTTTTGAGTGGATTTGTATCGACCACGTGTCCATTCTTTTTGCTACCAGAATTAGAGATGCAGATAATTTTCTCGCCCATGGGGATGAGTTATATGGGTTAACTCGGATCCACATATATGAGTAGAAATAAACAAACTAGTAATAATCTTTTACAATTGTGTCAATAGAAGTACTATTTTGGCCTCGGATTAAAATCTATGATGGAATTTTTGACCAAAATAGACTTATTTTTTAATTTTTTTACTAAAATAGATTACTCTCAAACTTATTTACCAAATGTGGTCTAATTTACTGTAACCCTAATAAAAACGTTGAACTGATTGGCGTTCTTAAACTTATTTACCAAATATGGTCTAATTTACTGTAACCTTAATAAAAACGCTAAATCATAAAATTTATGGTTCAAATAGTCAAACTATTTATTTTAAAAACTAGTATTTGGGGGCTAAAATGGAAGATCCGCATATAGAAAGTAATTTTTAAATGTCAAAGTTTCTCTTAAAAACATTCAGACTATTTGCATAGAAAAACTCTTAAATTTTAGTAATAGGAAAATTGGGTTACACCTCCTCTGTAAATTATAAACTCCATTATAAAAATATATATATATAATATAGAAAATAGATGCACTCGGTTTCTAAGCCTTCGTTCCTTTATAGAATAAGAATAAGTTTATTCTAAAATAAACCTTATTATTCTTGTGTTGTAACTAAACAACATCTTACATTATTCTAGTATAGTTTTCTACCATTTTCTCTCATATTATTTTATGTAACTTTTAAAAAATAATTTAATAATAATCTATAATTATTATTTTGCCTCTAGATTAGACAATATTTAATTTCACATCGTCTCAGCTACATCTGAGATTCTCTCTCCACTAATTCTTATATTAAATATTCGTCATCTCAACTACGGTTTTACGTTTTCTCTCTAATCTATTTTTTCTTTTAAATATTAGTTATCTCACCTAAAGTTATTTTTTTTCAATAGTAAATTTTGCAAAAATAAAAACAAAAAATATTAATCCACACACTTTTCCCGCACATTTTTCCGACAGTGCAATCTTATAACTTTGCAATATATTGCAATGTGGGTTTATAACCCTGCCCCGCATTACATCGTAGTGCGAGTTTATAACCCTATAATAACCCGTAATATTTTATTTATATCTTTTAGTGTATAATTATTTTATATTGAGTGCAGGCCGATAACCTCGCATTATACCGTAGTGCAAGCTTATAACCGTAGTGCAAGCTTATAACTTTACATTACGCCACAATGCGGACTTTATAATCTTATATTACCATGTAATGCAAAATTATTAGGTATATAAAGTATTTTAATAAAAATATTATTATTATAGAAAATATACTATGTATTACTAATACTTTATGATATATTAAGGGTATTTTTATTATTTGGTATAAAACACAACTAATTCCCGATAAAAAGTTATTATTCCTTAATATTTTAATATTAACTTTATATCATATCAAATATAATTATCCCTCCTTATACTAGTATTAAACTAAATATTATAATGACTTATACTAAAATTAGCCCTCTTTTAGTATTAAAACTAGAATACTTATACATATTCCACAGTATTAAAACCTTTTATACACATGTACCAAAAATTTCAGAAGTTTATCTTTGTTTTTCTTACATATACTGCCAGAGGACAAATAATTTATTTTCTTAAAGAGAAAGGACAAGCATTTTACTTCCATTGTCACAAATAATAGATGTTTAAAGAAACGATACAGCTAAAATAATCTCCCATTTCTATTGCCAGGTTCAGTACAGTACATTCTGTGAGTACATGAGGGTATGGACAACTCCATTTGAACTCTTCTAGCAGCTCCAGGGGAAGATCTAACGAATTTATATTCCTATAAGAATAACAAACACATCAACTTCCCTTAATACCTACCGTGATTCCCTTGGTTATCAATGATAACAACCAAGACCATTGCATGATAAAGGAAACCAAACAAACATGAAAGTAGCGTGAAGATATAACCACGTGTAACTGCAGAGGGCAGGATAAAGCTAATCATCCTATCTAAAATAAATGGAAAAGCAATTAATTGCACTGAAATATTCAGTGTCCTGTACATTGGACATGGCTTCTAATTTCTTAACAAGGACAATTGAAATTGTCATCTGCCTGCAGGTAAGTCATTTTGGTGTTGTCTTCTAGGATAGAAAGCATCATATCTCTTGTCACTATAACAACACCTGGAAAGAAACAAGCCAAAGTTAGGGATGAGCACATCAGTGAAAAGATGTTCTCACCTAATCAAGAGCAAGCTCTTACAATGGTACATCATTGACATACCAATTGGAGAACACAACCTTTAGGAATTTTGCAGCCCGCAAGTGCAATTATCTGGTACATCAGATCTCCTTCCACTTGTTGACATATCTGAGGAATGCCATGGATGGGTTATCCCTTGGTTGGGCACGGACACGTATGGACCGCCGGAGCACAGCCTCTTCGAGTAGGATCTTGTGGGCAATGTCTTTTGATCTTTTCTCCAAGGCCATACTAAATGTGTAAACACAAAATTAGTTAATTGCAGTATGACCAACTACTAAGTTTTCAGTTTTGTAAAATAGTATCCTCTTTCATTTTTGTTTCAGAATAATCTTTCATTATATGATTATAGAGTAAAGGAAAACTCTTCGATGAAAGCCTGGTTAAATATCATAGTTTGGAACATAGATAGATTAGACAACGTTGAGGTCCCATCTATTGCTGAACATAGTTTTCATTCTCTGAATGAATCTTGATGGTTGTTCATGTGATTTTTCTTTTTCTTACACATCAGGATATAACTTACATTATAGGGCATCTTAGGCCTTCATTAACTTCAAGTTCAAGACTCATTATCAAAGAAAGGCCTTAACTTCAAGACTCATTATCAAAGAAAAGGACTAATACTGCAGCAGCAAAATTGTCATACCAACATTGGTGCAGCTAGTAAGGTTCACATCAAAGACGAGACAAATCCAACTATGGCACTGAAATGTCAGCAAGCTAATTCCACCATAATATCACTTGATAAAAAACAAGTTTTATAGCTGGATGACTAGTAAGTTTGCTTTATCCAAGACAAGTTAATGGAAATGCACCTATTCTTTGAGCACAAAAACTGTCAGATGGTAAATGGGGTAGAAAGATGGCTACTGTTCTTGTTATGAAATGCTTATATACTTAAAATTTGGACCGGTCCTAAACTTAATTCTCTTTCAAGCCTAGTGGAGAACCTGAGCTGCATAGACAGGTAGTGTTAGTACCTTAAAAAAATGTCATGACTCATGATATTCCCCTTTAAAATGATGCTTTTAAGTAGGGGCGAAAACGGGTCGGGTTAACTCCGACCCGATTCAGATCGGATTCGGATAAAGAATTTCCATCCGATTCGGATACGGATTCGGATACGGGTCGGATATATTTTTCGGATTCGGATATAAATATCGGATATCTGTTTACCCGCATATTTTTTAAATAATTTATAGTTTTTAGTTTGCTTATTTAAATAGTAAATATTAATATTGTTACTAATAATACATTATATATTATTTATAGAGATTAATTTTTCTAATTTTATAAATTTGACATACAAAAAAATTATTTGTCGTAAAACTCTTAATAATTTTGTATTAATTATATATAAATAAAATATTATAATTATTTTAAATTCAATCAATATCCGTTTAAGATCCGATCCTCTATCCGAAAATTATCTGTATTCGTTTAGTTAGGATATGGTTTTAAATTTTGTTATCCGTCCAATTTTCGTATCCGAATCCGTAACCGAACTAAAAATATGGATCCGGATATGGGTTGAACACTATCCGATCCGTTTTCAACCCTACTTTTAAGTCATGATCATTACAGAGAAAAAGGAGGATAGATGGCACAGACCTAAAAAGTCTTGATGACAACCTTCATGGAGAAGAGCTCATACAATTGGGCTGCAAAAAAGATCTCTACAAAAGGGCAAATGTTCTAAGTTTTTCATGCAAATGTACAAATCAAATACACGAGAAATCCAGAAAATCTGGAGAACCTGGGGAGATATCAATCCTTCCAACACATAGGTAGCCCCCTACCATTGAGGTACAGATGAAGCTAAGACCTATCAAAGGGTAGATGAAATTTTACCCTACTTAACACCACATAACTTCCTACCACCTACCTATTTTACCAATAAAAGCAATATGGAGATATATAAAATGACGTTTTAGGTTGTTCACCACACTTTGTTATATGAATCTCCTTGATTATGTTCCTCTCCCATTAAAAGTTCACTTGCTTAGCAAAAAACTTGTCTTTTGGTTGAGTGATTGACTGGCTGGTCCTGCATTTGTTGGGACTGCAGATGAGGGTTTTACAAAGATTACTTTTGTCTACTTGATTCCTAAGGCGAGCCAGCAAAAGCTAGGCATTGCACGGCAATCCGTGCACAAAAATTGCAGTTTATACCTGCTTATGATCAAATGGTTCCACGGTGTCAAAGAACAACAGCTTAGAGTTGTTAATCCAAAGAGTGTGCTCTTACATGAATTTTATGTGTATACATTAGGCAGGAAGTTCATGAACTATGCAGATATTAATGGACAAAAATTGGATAAGCCTACTTAAAGACAATAACGCTTCTGTTAAAAGCAATCGTACCTTATCTTATGAAAGAATTTCTCCAGCTGTCTTTTCAGTGCTCTCTCCCTCACACCTTTTGGATTTAATGAGCTCATAAGTGCATCAAGCTAACCATGTCAATTTATGAATGTTAGCACCTAACAGGAAAAAGTTAAAAACATGGTACTATTAATTAATGCAGAATAATCACCTCTTCTTTAGTTGTGTAGTAGCCCCACTGCTTCGAATCTGAACCCTCAACAAAAAGTCTTCCTTCATGTCGGAAGAACCAATACCTGTTGTAGTTTCTATCTTTCCCAAGAGAACTAGTACGTATAGATAATTTCTCAATCTCCCTTTCAAGGTTCTGACTCCATAACACAAACAAACATTCAGTTAATAAAGGGAAATATAGTAGCTTGAGCTTGCAGACTAGCACAAAGATACCCATCACACAGACACACGAACCCACAAATACATGCATGGACAGTCGACACACACACACACATGTGCAGTAGGAAGGAGAGGAGAGGTTCTTATGGATGTACCTGCCCTTCTTCTTGTTTCTTCTTCTCAAACTCTTTCTCTTTATCTTTCTCTTTACATTGGCCCTTCACATTATCCTTGTTACCAGATAAGTTCATATGTTTCTCTTTCACTGCACAATCTCCAACATCCATCCTCAGCTTTTTGCGGCGCACGTACATCCTCTCAATACCAGGTTTTCCCAAGTTTTCTTTGCCAGTATCTGAAATGCATGCTTGTTCAGTTTCCTTCTTTTCAGACTCTTCTTTTCCTAGGATCCGCTCTTCTTTCTTCTTTCTAGCATCTCTATTCATGGCTACAAGCGCTTGCTGCTGGTCAATACGCCCATCTAACTCATCTTTAATGGCAGAAGTTGTAAGAGCTTCTTCAACAAGTTCGCGGAGAATCTGAAGTTTTGTATTAGTGTCCAGAAGACCATAGTATCCTCTTTTCACAGTTGCTACATATTTTGAAAATTCAACCCTATCTTCCATCTCCAGGAAATCACATAGATATTCAGCCCAGTTCACTAGCGTTATCTGCATATAGCTAAATAGTGAGATAAAACATTCTAACAGAGTATAGATCTAATAAATGAATACATTGAAAGCAATTTGTTACACACATAATTCTCAAAAGAGAAAATAATGTCCAAACAGAAAATGGTCACCTTCAGTTTCCGCTTTTTATTTTGTGTAGCCCTGAAATATTCACCTTCATCTTTAATAAGCAAATTGAAGAATGCTGAATGTACTTCTGTGATGAGAACAAGATTGCTCTCCTTGTGGCAAACTGCACTCTCAAAATCCGTGAGGGAGAATGGCCACAAGTGCAACAACCTACTAAATGAAGAGCAAAAATCCCAAATCATAAGGAGATCCCCAACACAATCCATAGGCACTCTAAAGTCTGTAGAAAGAGGAGGCCGTTTGAAGAGAATCGGATCATCTGCAGAAGGCTGTACCAAAAGGTCGTCAATTGGGTATCTAATTGGTCGTTCTTTTACTCTTTCTTCATCTGGAAATATAGAGCATTTTGTTAGGGACAACTTACACGTGAAATAACAACAAGAGAGCATGTTACATCTTAAGCAGCTCAATGTTGGGAGGCAAATAACTAAAAGAATAATGAACTGAAATTTCTTTAGATACCTTTTCTAGTTCTTTTCCTTTTCTTGCTGAGATTTCCAGCATCCTGAGGATAAGGGAACATAGAATATTTTACGTTTATACAAAAACAAACAGGTGGAAAATATCTATTTTTTGAAGAGTAAACTTAACCTTCAATTCTTCAGGAGGCTCAGTGGAGATATCATGTTTCTTTGCAAGTTTTTCATGTAACACCCATGGTGCATTTTGTGATGTTGATTCTCTGATAAACACTTTCAGTACATATCTACTAAGCGGTGGCCTCTTGCGTATTAGATCTTCAGCTTTGACAACTGAAGTTTCTGTCACTTTCTTATCTCGGTCAATCCAACCAACTTTGTAATTCGTAATGTCTCCATTATGTAGAATCTTTAAAATTCTGCAAGCAGAGAAAGACTCTCCTTTCCTTCCTTGCAATTCTGACCCTTCAAACAGATCTTCCTGCAACTTAACATATATCTTGTTAACAAGTTCATTCAAGTTAAGAGTACCTGCAAAACAATTAGAAGTGACAATGAAATTCCGTAAGCCATATTCAAATTAATAGAACTCGAATAAAGGAAAGCATCCGTCTATTAGATTTATGTACTCATGAAACAATAAGAAAAGTAAATGTTGGAGCAGAAGTTATTTTCGGCATCATGCACATGTTGCCATTTAGTTGATCCATGTCTTATGGTGTAACTATGCAAGAATATCATTGTTATAACATAGAAGATTAAAATGGTAATAACTTCTGTAATTTTGCAAAAGAGAAAACAAAGTGGTAATTTTATGTCAAAATCCTGAACATAGAAATGGCAACGAGAAAATATCAATTATCTTTCAAGCAGTGATATCACTCCAACATTTCACTGGAAATTGGAAGACAAGTCATCTAGATTCTTGTAGTATCATAAAGCAATTGAAACTTATTGAAAACTAAACTAAGGCAGAGACTCATTGTTCAAGGCCAAGACCATTGAGAGCTAGTTTTGACCTTGGTTTTGGTTCACTATTAATGAAATCAATCTTGAGTTGAGTAAAACATAATAAATGGATACCTAGTGAATAAAGCAGCAAAAGTATAAGGTAATGTAAAGAAATGAATAAACAGAAGAACAATGTAGAATTAGATGAACACAGATACATAGATATAATAAAGGATCTGTCACTTTTACCAAAAACATGAGAATCACAAAAAAAGACAGAAAACAAAGAGCGGGAAGAGAAACTCTTACTGTATTGGATCATGCGGAGAACTGGTGACGTTAATTCTTTAGGCAATTGCTGAACCTTCTCTGCTGCACGACGCTCTGACACCAAAGCTTCTTCATAAGTTAAATTACTTTTTCCAGTAACTTTACAAGTCCAAACTCTTTGGCGGTAGAGATTCAGTCTCTTCAAATATTCTCTAATACATTAAGGATATAAACATGAAGATGCATTCATCAACAACAACCATTCTCAATAATTACACTAAGAAGGACATTGATAACATAGTTGACCTTGAAATGTTAAAATGATGCTCTTGTGATCAAATTATTGAGCATGGAAATCAACCAAATGATTTATCAAATCAAGAAAGAACCACATAGGAGGATACTGGTAATCCCGGAATATCTCCTTTGTAAACCGAACTTGGAAAACAAGCTCGCGTGTATCCAGATTCTGAGGTGGCCCCAGGAGGGTGAAAGTCTTTCTCTTGTAGAGAGGCATATGTGCTTTGAATTGTTCTTTTTAAATATCAGGCTGACTATGATTTTTTAACTGCAAAAGCTTCAGAACATGCATGAAAATTCCAGCCCCTGAGATTTGACAGACAGTTTAAACAGATAGAAAAATGAGCAAACAGATAAAGAAGCAAATATTCTGAATTTAGAGATTAACAGAAACTCAATTGAGCACTCAATTAAACTGTATTTCCATTTTTTGATAAACTATAATACTTCCCTACAAGGAAACTACAATGTTGTACACGAAACCCTAAACCTAATTCGCTAAATTGACAATATAAAAGTACGTAATGATCAAATGTATACCTACATTTAGGTGGCATTATTATCCATTATAATACGCTCGACATCAGAAAAGCGTTATAAACAATACACTAAAGATCTAGACTACATAGTATCTTGCAACCCACAAATTCGGAATATAGGCCTTTCAAGCGCCTCCACACCGTTTCCTCTTCAACTATCAGCTCCCACTCCCAAATCCGATCATATGATACAATACAACGCTCACCGAAACAAGGAAACTAAATCCAAAATTATTACAAACAAAGAAAAGCCCAATGATAAACGAAAACTACGTCCTTCGGAAGGAGAGAAGACAACAAACCGAACGCTACACATCACACTATACGAAAAATCCAAAACAAGCCCAGAATATACGAAATAAGATCCCCAGGAGTCGGGACCGGATGAAAGAAGGGTTAGAAAAATTCTTGACCTAGAATTCAGCGCCGCCACGACGGTTCTAATCGAAACGAGGGTCGCATGGGAGGTCTCGGAGCGGCGATTAAGATCGAAACAGAGCGGAGACCGGTGTCAAAAAAGATAGATTTGCACCTTCGTTGCGATAGCGGCGACAGCGACGAGAGGGAAGGAAAAGAGCTCGTAGAAGGAGACAATGAGAGGGAGAGAGGACGCGCTCGTTTTCGAGTTTTTAGAGAAAGAGAGAGAGAGCGAGAGAGGTATGTCGGCTTTATAGGCTCTTCGATTCGAATGAAATTATATATATTTACATGCATATCCCTATAAAAAGACTATAAAATCCCTAATGTATGTATATATATACCTCTCTAAATACTGATATTTACATATATAAATCCTTCAAAATATTTAGCTTCTTTTAAGGGCACCTCTAAAAACCTTTATTTATTTTTAATAAATACCCATCACAGTTAAATTTCGAAGATGAGGTGGCAAAGGGAAGAGAGAGAGAGAGAGTAAACCTCATATATGCAAATGTTTTGGGGGAAAAATACCTCATATTCATTTCATAGAGAACATTAAGAAAAATGAAGTGCTTTATAAGATAAGAAAGAGTTATTCCTCACATCTCTAATAACCACGTTAAGCAGTCATTATTGCATCAATGTTCCAAAGTTTCCAACAAAAAAGAGTTGCTCTTCAAATCAAAGCTGCAAGGCTAGGAGATAACTACCATTCTTGTAGGTAAAGAGTGGCTACTACTAGTTCATAGAATTTTGAGGACAAAATATGGACAGGAGAACACAACTAGCTGATTGTTCTTTCGAGCCAAAAAAAAAAAAAAAAGGTTAAAGAAGATCACAATCACACTATAAACTGGAGAAAAGAAAGAAAAGAAAGAGGAATGGAACCTCCAAGCTCTATTCTAGCATCCAAGGACCTCGTTCTTTAACACTTTGGGGACCTATACATAGCCAGATATGATAGTATGCAGTAATATTAGTTCATCCACATACTAATTCAGGATGCTGAACTCATTCGTTGGTCAAGAAATGCTCGTTATTTAGCCGGCAACAGTCCATCAAGCCATCAAAATTGCGCATCAGAGAAAAATCAGGGGTAACCTGTCGCTCCAGGAAAGAGTTCTGATATCTTGGTAAACACATCCATAACCTGAAAAATGGAAGTCATGAATGGAATGTGAGAGCTCATCATGTGTAAATGAGTGTAAACCATGAGAATATAATTAACATAGAAAAGGGAGAAAGAAGTCTGTTTTTTAGATTTATCGATGCAGCACAAACTTTTCTAGATTTTTAATTTTGCTACAATTTTGGCATTCATCTAAAAGGGATGATATAGATGAGTGAGACTCAAAATAATGATTGTGACATATGGCATGCCAATAAGATGGACGGATTACCTGTTAATAATGTTTTTCATAAAGATCCGCTGTGTGGCACATAAACTAAATTTAAAGTAATACAAGATACATGCCAAATAAAGTTATCAAATTAGTCCATATATCCTATATGCATGCATACATATATACATATAAAGACACATGCAGCCAAATGCATACACAAATAGAAAATGTGTGGATCAGCTGTACCCTCATTAACAAATAATGGATCAGCCTATGCCAAATGATGATATTATGGTTTCAAATCCGTACCTCCTTGTCATGTTGATATTTTGCAATATTAAGTGGATTCTGAGAGCACTGTAAAACACGACATATGTCAGAGTACTATAAGATTCAATTTAAGAACAAAAGGACATCACGGTGCATACATCCAAAATGGCAGCTTGCACTCTCGGATTTTGAAATGCAGTAGCAACTTCAGGTTTTGACATTATTTTAGAGATGACTTCTTCTGGAGTGAGTCCTATTTGTTCTGCACAAGATATTAAGGGCATTAGAGGTAGTTGCAAACATCAGAAATAAATCTGGGAAAACATAAAATGACTTTAACACTTCCCATGATTCAATTTTGACAGACCATAAGACAAGCTAGATATAAGCATTCGTAGTTTTGGAACCACAGACACATATGACATTGTCTTAATAATACATATCAAAGGATATCCCAAAAGGTTTGCAGAATTTATTTTAAGAATTTTGTGTATCTAGTTATCTACTCAGTCAAGTTCTATGCTAGAACAAACAGATATCAATATGTATTCCTGTACATGAATGGTACATGACTTTCAAGTTGGCTTACACTTTCTGTACTAATGGTCTATCTTGAGAACAACAGCACCTGAGGCTACAAAATGATAAAACTTGCTGTTCAAGTACCATTATATCATTTGAGCTTATGTAGAAGTCCATTTATGTTTGGTTTACTGCTGACAAACCTTAATCTTGCAAATTCCTAGAGGCTAGCAGAGGCAACTGGTTTCCTTGATGCTTCTAGTCATCTTATGGGAAAGTGTGAGTATGTCAAAAGCCTAGCCAAGTTCTGCAAACAACTCCTTCCGATGGTCTCACCAATAAATAATACCTTGTGACCTAATACATGCAACAAACATACATATGCGTATTAATACATAAACACACATGCACTCAAGTACATGTATGCATCATGCACAAGCAAGCCAACATGGGCACGGCACGTAGACATGCACACAAAATCACACGAATTAACATACACACATGAATATTCACATACCAAAGATACAAACTCAGACATGCATAGGAACGTCTGAACAAGCATATGCACTAGTACACAACTACACATTGTGTGAGCAGGTATATGCACATGCATAAATAACAAGGGCATATGCACACACAAGAACCTGCAAGCATGTGCATGGAGAAACAAACCCATATACACATACATATACACATACAAGCACATGCACAAAAACACCAACACATGAACATTCCCATACAGCCACAAGTATTCCACTGACACACATGCACAGTTGTGGCATGCTAACAAATGTATACATGTATGCATGCTAAGACACAGAGCCACATGAACACGTTTCAATACACCCATATAAGCACATGCACATGCATGCGACAAAGAAAATTGCCGAAGCATGCAGGAAGATAAACGGAGAAATGCACCCATACCCTAAATTCTAAAGATTGTTTCTGTTATCTAACCCATACCACCAGAATGCTCGGTTGGAAGGCTTACTGTCACGCGAAACCATCTAACAAAACAAGCTTCTCTAATCTATAAATGAGATAAATCAACACTTGGAACAATGTTTGAAACTGAGGGTTAGTATAATACATTAAATAAGAACTTAAGTTGGAGGTATGAAAAAGAAAAGAATAGGCTCACATCAATTTGACCATTTCCCATTAGGCAACATTAGTTGTTCTTACTCTGAAGATTCCTCAAAATTTATTAACTTAGCAACATTCAGACTCTTGAGAGTAACAGTTGATATCCCTGCCCATATAGATTCCTGAAGAGAAGTGCAAAAAAGTAGGTACTTTCTTGACTTACCAAATTGCTGCTTGACTTCAGGACTGTTAAGATCAAAATTCTTCAAGGTGTCCATCATGTTATTGTCCCAGTTAGTATTTCCTCCCATCTTGTTCCTGGAAGTACAAACAATAATCATTCCACAACCAAGATATGACAATGGATCACATAAACTGGCATAACTGCATGGTATCAACTTTCAAAGAGATATACACAACCAACAATAGGACTTTATGAGCAGTATTATATGATATCCTTTAACATGATAACATGTTAAAATGTACACTTATAAAGACTAAGAGATCTTCAAACAAATGAAATAGAAGGGGAACAAAGAAACAAGCCAATTACAGCATATCTTGCAGTTCCATGCGGAATTGCGGAGTTTGTAGAAGACCTGAGAAACAGATCATTATCCACATTAATTTCAACATCTCAACTGAAAGCTGCATTAATAGTGAAATATTAAGATGCTCCATGGAAGGAGTACAGGGGAAAACAGTTTAAATTATTAAAGACAGAAGAAAAAAGGGCATAGTAGCATACCCTTAAGGTTTTCAGGGCTCCTCATCTCTGCAGGTAAATAGCTGTAATGTTTGTAAAAAAAGTCAGTAACTCTCCTTTTTGCAGGTTAAAATAAAAATTCAAGCAATAATCATGAAAGCAAAGAGAACAAAAGGAACACCAAACTAAAGAAAACATGAAAACAGATGATGCAGGAAAAAATTGCCAATACAATTGAAATACAATGAGAGATCCAAAGGAACCATTTGTTGCTTCGTTGGTAGCTCTAGACTCTTGTAAATCTTCTGAAATCAAGCCCAAATAAGTTTTATTTTGAAGACATGAAGCATACATCAACCTTTATGGTCAAGGAAATGAGTTGTAGTTGAGTTGAGAAAGGAACATACAGATTCAACGTTTAGAATTCAACCCCACAGATTCAAACTATGGGACTCAAGGCAGTAGTGCAGTCCGGATAAAAAAGGTATAAAGGTGAGAGAAATAATCTGTGCGTAGGCACTGCCTTTGTGGGCTTTACATTTATCTAGGATGTCACCAAGCAGATCAGCATCGGGTTTTGCTTCACCAATGAAGACAAAGCTACAGGGAAAGAGCGGTTGTTCGTGGAGAGGAGATGAAGAGAGGAGACCTAGACAAATAGAAACAGTTTATGTCTCCTCTCAGGTGTAGTTGCTTCCACCAAGCAGATCAGCATCAGATTTTGCTTCATCAATGAAGACAAAGCTACAGGAAAAGAACAATTGTTCGTGAAGAAACGAGACAAAGAGAGGAGATTTAGACAAGCAGAAACAGTTTAGGTCTTATTTTGGTTAGGAAATATATTTGGTGGCTTAGATTTGCGACCTACATTTGAACTCTTACATTTATGGTGACAGGGGTAAAAGACGTCCAAATAGAA
The DNA here is from genome assembly GCF_048772165.1 of Typha angustifolia. Lineage (NCBI taxonomy): Eukaryota > Viridiplantae > Streptophyta > Magnoliopsida > Poales > Typhaceae > Typha > Typha angustifolia. Next base: position 1,198,373 of record NC_133250.1, read on the forward strand.
TCTGATTTCCTAGATAGTGGCAAGTCCATTCATGAGCGAAGAATGAGGAGGCCAGTCCACTACTATCCACTCTAAAAAAGATGTCCAGGTAGGACAAAATTTGCCCCAGAATTTCTTCTTAACCCTAGGAAACCCTTTCCTATGTCCACCCAAAATTACTAGTCTATGACCAATCAAGCATCCAATTTGGCTCAATGTGAACACCCCCAAGATCATATGTTCACAAAAAAGACCAATTAGCTGATCCAATTGACCAGCAAAACTCAAATTAACAAAATTTTAACTAAATCAACGATTGAATCTAATTCAACCAAAAGTGTCGATACCACTCAGCCCAATGTAAAACTAAATTGACGTCAAATACGACAAGATCTACTATATATTAAATCAAAAGGGTAGGTCCCCAACCTACACTGTAAGCTAAAAGAACAATTATGAGTTGACAATAGGTGGGACTGCAAGATCAACTTATGCATAAGATATGACAAACTTATTTAGCCAAGATAATGTAGCTAGAATATTCACCAAATTCAGCATGTCAATAACAACACAAGATGTAAAGAACCACACTAGCAATGTCTTCCAACAGAAATATATGGTCTTACTTGATACAACTGTATTCCTTTTTGTGGGATCTCATATGCCAGTAATAAGTGTATTTATGTATTATTATTTATGCAATTTTAGGAATCGTCATAACTGAAGCTCAAGTCATTTGGATGATGCAAACTAAAACTACATAAAAGTGGTCCTTGAGAAGCTCATGGAAGATGGCAAAAGAGAACTGCTCACACAGGGCTGCCTGCATGCGGAGTATAAAAGGCAGGTCTATCACTTCCCTCAGGAACAGTGAGGATGGCGAACAACCAAAATGAATCATCAGATATTCAGATGTCAGCCTTTGTAATATTTCAGGGAGAAATAGATAAAACTTAATAACTTTATGCCAAAAACTAATTCCCTAATCAACTTCAAAGATAAAGTTATTTGCTTTCTAAAAGTACGATTGGAATTAGAAAGAAAAAGCAGATATATTAACAGAGGCTGTGCTCCAGGCAATGTCCACGGAGCAACCTAAAATAAATGAGCTCTTGCATAATTCTGTAGGATTAAAAATGTAGTGATCATTATGAAGCTAACAGAACATGTAAATGTTTGACAGATGATCAACTTACGGGAAAAGCATCTTCTGGACAGTTGGATCTTCCAACATTTTCTCCAATGCATCAACTGAAAGGGAAGGTGTTGATTTACCTATATTATGAAGTAAAGGTGTCATTAACTAGTGAACTACAGTAATATAGAAGAAGATGGTTTTTATATTACTAAAATAAAATAAATGTTCATGCAAAGCAAATGAAACCTACTATGACTTGAAACCCAGAATAGCATATTTAACAAATGAGCCTTAGTTTAAAGAAGTTGTGGCTCAAGCATGAGCTTCCTTAATGTTTTGTAGTAAATAATACAAATGTTCTCTAATTTCAATGTATCTATTATAAAGTAGCTACATTTGGGAATTGAATCCAAAATTTAAAAGTTCCTTATTACAAGAGTAGTAGTAACTTTAAGATACTGTTCTCAGCCACAGGTTTCATAATATCATTTCACTTGGAAAAGTTGAGAGAGATGAATTTCCAAATATGGAGCAATGACAATGTATCAACTATAATTAGATAAATTTTTAAAAGTGTCCAAGTGGAATTATTAGATGCCAAAGTTTTCACTTAAATATGTGGTTATACAGTATGAAACAGTAGTGATAATATGTGCAAGTAGGCAGAGTACCAAAACTAAGCACCAACTGTTATGAGTGAGTAACACCAACCCGATGAGTACTGAAAAGTGAACTCATCACCAACATGATGTATTTTTCTCTGCATATTGGGATTATACCAAACTTAAAATCAACAGTGTAGAGGGATAACTTGGGCATTTGTCAAAAGTTCTACTTATCTTTAATGTGAATATTTAGGATATACAAATATTATAAATGTTGAGGTATTATTGGCATTTATCAAGTCCGTCAAAGTTTTTAATTTTTTATCAATTTGGCTTTTCCTAATCGTCATGAATTCATTCAAACGTTATGTTATATCATGTACAGAGATAGTTTTGACATAAGTTGTCGAAGCTCGCTTGCTATGTCTTTTAATATCAACTGCTGACCATTTCTCAACCAACAAGTCTTAGTTATAGTGATGTCACTACTCTACAGGGGAAAAAAGATATAACTAACAAATGCACCTACACATCCTTGTAAAGGGATCAGTACTTTGTGAAGTAGCTCAAAGTAACTCCTGGCAATAAGATTGTGTGACAGCTTTAACACAAATTGCATGGAAATGTAATTGTTTAAATAGTCCTCTCAAGCAATTTACTGAAAAGTAATGGTGACAAGCGCTTTAATTTCCAAAAATGTCAACAAACCACACAAGAAAAGTTTCCAAGAATCATTAGCTTTTGAGAAATCAGAACCGAGGTGTATCATCAATGCAACAATTGAACAATTTCACATGGTGTACAAAAAACAAACTCTTAGCATAACAAAGAAGTAAATAAAACAATACAAGTACTTACCAGTTTGAGCTTGCTCAGTAGAAGCATTGTCATTTGGATGAAAAGCAGATCCATTTGTTGAAACCTTCAACGACCATAAAAGCAGCATTGAGAATATTCATAATATTGAGGTAATATACCACTAAGATCAGAATAACAATTACTTTTTCTTCAAAGTCTACTGTCACACTATCTTCTGCCTTTGTCGAATATTCACGATCTTTTTGCAGCAGCTCTTCAGGAGAAATATCAACAAAAGCTGGATAAATTTGGCATAGGTAACTATTACAGAAATATCAATTGGTGATAATCAGATTTCTATTAAACAGAATTTCAGCCTAATCAACTGTAAGTACAAAACACATTAATGAAGCAAAAACAGTAATCTGACTAGAAATTTTTCCCAGGCACCATTTTAAGGATTACAAATTTACAATGCCAAAATGTCAATCAAAAGTTTAGAACATAGGGAACAAGTTAAGGAAGCCCAAGTTGGAACAAAGTACAAGCAGCATAGACTATTCCTTTGTGGTTTTTGGTAACTCTGCAATCATACTCATCAATATTTAGGCGTTCTTTGATAGGGCTCAAAGTCAAAATATAAAGGAAACCGTGGTAGTACTCATCTCAAGACTTCCCAACTGCAGTCTCAGAATGTGTTTGGTTGGTAAGACCAAGCAAACAAATTCAACATGACCCAGTTCACCAATAATGCTAACCCAACTCAACCAAAACACTCACCCCGTGACAATCCACCTCTAACAATCTCCTATTCTCTTCTTGTGCTGCTAAAATACCTATTTGCCCTCCGCATTCCTCTGCATTCAGGTAAGGTTCAGTCCTGCCAAAAACCCTAAAGATTAACACATAATATTCCAAAACCCTACTTGTCCAATTCTCCTCTCAATGTAGAGGTTGTTTTTCTGATGACATATGTCAGAAGGATCAACAGAGAATGCAGAGGTCAGAGAAGCTGATGGCAACAGGAGGGATCAACAGCATGATGGTTTGAATTTGAAAGGGTTGTTTAAGAAAAAAATATCTCTAAAGATCTTTAAAGAAATAGTATGGCCACCAATAGCAAGAGATGAGCAAAGTTTAATGACCAGAATGAAATTGATTCTCTATGATCAAGAGATGATAAGGTTTATGGTCGTCTCAAGTCAAGCTTGGCGGTGAACTAAATTATCTCACATGTAATCTGGAGTTTATTAACTTGATGCAACTACAATGAAGAGCTAATACCAATAGAAGCAATATAAATATTACTCGTACTAATTTATGCAAATAAACCCTTCGTAGTGCATTTATTTCAAAAAATGAAGATATTAATAGCTGAAAGAAAGTGCATATCATATCAAATAGTAAATTCCTCTAAATCTATTTGAAAAATAATGTTTATATAAAAAATTTCTAAGGTCAGATGATAGATTGACGAACTCAAGGGAAAGGCCTGGGTTTTGAAGGCAGGCAAATCAGCAGCAAAGAATTTAAGGCAACAATAACTTCTCAAAATAGGTCTCAAAACAATTTGGGTATATTGGCATTAATATAAAATTATGAGTCTATGACTATAATCCTGAGTCACCCACTACTAGAACACTTCCAATCATTAGGGCTGCTCTTCAGAGAATGTTAAAAAACAAGAGGTGGGCCATTCTTTCTTTCCCACGAGAAGCCTGCACGATGTCCTAGTTAGATTAGAAATAGGCAAAACTATAACAGGTAATTCCTCGTATGAGTTCTTTTTCCTTGAATTTTACAGAGCACCAAAATACCAGAATAAACCAATCAATAGCTGATAATGAAGGACTGTATGCATAGCTGCCTAAAAAGTAAAACCTAAGTTCAACTTTTGGGGAGCTTCTCATTCAAATATTTCTAGCTGAAGCCCGAGAGAAAGTTGTCAGATATTATAGCTTGTCTTATTTAATCAGCAGGACTAACCAACTTCTAATTTGGGTTAGCCTGGATTGGGGTTTTCCATGTCGATTTACTTTAACTGTTAGGTTAAACATAACGGAGCAATCAGGTTATTTAATTGAGGGAAAGATTCCTAGGGTTGTCAGGATGACCAAACTCTTCAAATAAGTCGATAATGCTAGAACAAAGAGAAAAATGTATCATTTGGGAATAAGAAAACCTCCATCTATATTAGATGCAAAGTAGGTGCCATGTATTACAAATTACATACCAAATTTCTTTGATTCTTTCCTTGTTTCTGCTTCATCTCTGATTTCAGATGTTGGAGCTGCTTCGACTTTCGTCGGGGGAACATCTACTGTAACAAATTTTTGTGAAGTATCTTGTGTTGCTTTTGAGGTTGAAAAATTGTTTGGAGCTGTTTGTGGTGCAGCGGGAAAGGGGAATGGTGATCCTACAGAAAAGGCAGGATTGTTGTATTGGCCCTGTTGTGGTGCCGCCTGATCCATCATTGTCTTAAATGCTTGCTGCATTGCATATCTCTGCAAACAAATTTTTTTTTTGGTATCAAGTTAGAGGTGAGACATGACAAAAAGTTTGAAGCAAGTTAGCTAAACTTAGATGATATACACTTGTTGCCTGACATTTGCCAATTTTCACTAAGTAATAAGCATGAGGCAGAATTACACTAGTTAAGGCCCTAAGGGAAAATATGCTACAGAGATATAGAACCAAGAATAAAATGCAGTGGACATAATTATGTAAGATGTCAAACGTAAGTTCTTATACAAGAGATTGGATCTTCCATGAAGAAAATAGCATAGCAGAAGTGATACAATAGATTATGCAGGTGATTTTCAATAACTAATGCTCCTTCTTTTATATGAAAAGGAAAAAGGAAAAGTTAGAACGGAAACATAGCATTTCTAGTATATCTTTGGGTTGTTCCCAAATCGGAAATTAAGAAAATTTTGGAGTTCGGACATGAATAACTCAGTTTCAGCGATGATTTCTATATGAATAACACGAAAATGTCCATGATATCATGAAGATGAGTAATTTCACAATGGATGGTGAACTTATCAACATATAATGTGCCCACAAATACATTATGCACGTTCTCGGCATGAAACAAACCAAATGAAATAATTCTTGGGATTAAGAAGGGTGCGAAAGTAATCAAAGAGCAATATAAATCAAAAAAAAAATATCTTAGGGGGAGTTTGTGCTGAAAGCCTGACAGTACTTCAGTAATTTAACCAAAGAATATTCCTCAAACTCTTGTGTGGCTTTTTGGAATCAGCAGAAACAACACCTAAGGATGGAGCACACCATAAGATAGGATGTATATGTAATAAGCTCACCTTTAACTTTGTAGACACCTGATAAACAAGAAATATCGTTAGGAAATTAATCAAGAATGAGAGCAAGAGATAGATATAATATAAAAAGAAAAGAAGACACCAGACACCTCACCACTGAGAATAAAGCAGACAGTGCAACACCAACTCCAATCCAAAAAAGAGGTGAACCACTGCAAAGTTACTACATATCTGAGAAAATAAAAGAAAGAGAGGTTCTCCAATCTCTAGACAAAGTAATATACTCATGAAGAGAACATTTTGGTACAGATATGTGCTGACCACATTTCAGAACCTAACAACATAGCTAAAGAAGACATAGCTAACCAGAAAGAGAAATAGAAATAAATTTACATATATGGCGATGATGGTGGCACAGGAACTGCAGTTCCACTTGCAGTTGTCAACTCATTGCTGCTTGAAGTTGACATGCTAGCAAAACCCTGAATCTTCAATCTCTCCGGTACTGTAGCACTCGAAATAAAAGTTTGAAGAATAAGTCAGTGCCGAGAGAGAGAGAGAGAGAGAGAGAGAGCTAGGAGAACAAATTATAAAGAGAAGATGCAGGATCACTAAATATAGTATAAAATCTATCCAATAGCATTAATCATTTCTTGATATGAATGTTCCATAAAGCGATAAGGGGGAATATCCCAGGATAAGGCACCATTTATCATGACTCCGAAACCAAATAGTCGGTCGATGAGAAATTGGGCTCACTTCAACCAAAAGAAGTTATCAGAACTTTTTTTACCCGTTAAAAGCAATTGGGATAAACCCATTATCGCCCTCCAACTTTTTCTTCTCCCTTTTTCCAATAAGAGCAATAATGGCACTTGACCAGCAAAAATAAATTATAAGGATAAATCCAGTTTGATCCTAGTAAAAATTATCTAATCATGTTCCTTTTCTTTTCTTTTCTTTCCCCTGATCACTGAACCAAATTTGCACTTAAACAATATAAATAAAGAAAAATGACAATTTGAGTACAGGTCTCATTACGGTCTCATTACTCAGAAAATAAACCAGAACAAGTATCAAATCAAATCCAAGAATAAGAAAGAATGACAGCTAAGAACAAGAATAGGGTTTATAGATGACAAGGCGAGAGCCAGAGCTGGAACAGGCATGAATTACTCAGAGTACTTATTACTTCATACATGAATTTTAGCAACCTATGAACACTATTCCCTAATTAAGCACCAAACAAATAGGAATCAAGCAAAAAGACAAGAACCCGGCCCAATTTCAAGCACAGGAACAAGAGTCAGAGCTCAGGATACCATCTTTCGAAGACCTCTTCGCGCCCCCATCACTGCCGCCTAACCTAACCGCGGAAACGAAGAACTTTGTTCTCCTGTGACTTCGGATTTGTCCTCCTCCGCTAGCTGGGAACTCGGAACGCCGCCTGCTCGCGACGACGGAGGAACCCGGAACGCCTACCAGGATTGGCAATCTGGAGGAGGCTAGGGCAAGATTCTCCATTCGCGTTTGGAATCGGAAACCCTAGGGTTTTCTAAGGGAACGGTACTCTTTACAGTTTACACTGGAAGAGAGAGAGAGAGAGAGAGAGAGAGAGAGAGAGAGAGAGAGATGGTTTAAGGATGATACGATGCAACAACGATACAGACGGAAGAAAATTGTATTTCCGATAATGCCCCCCCTCTTGCAGCACGTGTTTCTCACGTGGAGGGAGACCAAGGTTTAAGGATGGGCGAGACGCTCCATTCCAATATCCTTGATGAGGATTTCTATTTGTGGATTTGACTAAAATGCCCATGGACATTTTTTTCATGGTAGAAAATGGAAGAGAAGAGAAGCGAAGGATAATTTAATCAATAAAATTGTAAAAAGTATATATGAAAATTGAATTACAAATTACTTTTAACGGTATTAACAGTTTAAACCTTACATTTTAAATAATAAGACTTTTACAAATTACACCATATATTTTATCTATTTTATGATTCACAACTCATTTTAAGGATTTTGTAATCCGAACCTTTATCTTTTTTTTATAATTCTCGTTTAACACTCTGGATTAACTTAGATGGTATCAAAAAAAAGTATTTTATTATAATATATAAAATAATTTATAAATATTTAAATTACTCTTATCTTCTTTGTTTGTTTTTTCTTTTTCCAAAAAAAAAAAGAATAAAAAAGGGGAAGGGGAAAATAAAGAAAAATAGTGGCGACGACGATGAAGAAAGTTGGTGGAAAAGTTAGTGAAATAATATAAAAAATAAGAGGAAATGGTAAAAATATTTTAATAATTTGGTTGGCTAACGTCAGGATATTAAATAAAAATTATAAAAAAAAAATAAGATGTCAAATTATAAAATCTTAAAAACAAAATTGGAATGAATCATAAAATAAATAGAATATAAAGTGTGATTTATAAAAATCACTTAGATATATATAAATCAAACCCTATATTTTATAAATATGTATAGAAAACACGCATTTTCACTTCTCTCTATTATAAAAGATACATTTTGGGTAAAACTTACATAGATAATACTTAGATTGTGTACCATAACAAAATTAAAAACGCACTCTTTATGTAGTATTTATATATAGTTTTAAAGACATAGACAGTCTTTTTTAGATCTGTTAGAACTAAATTATTTTTAAAAAATCTAAAAATATAATTCAAAATTGGAAAAGCCTTCCAAAACCATTGATGTTTAACAATGGCAATAATAACAAATGTAATACAAAAATTGAAAGGGGCAGTGGAGAAGATGAATGGAGCTTGGCCATCCATCTGCAAGCCTAACAATAATCTAGCAAGTTATGTACGACTTATAATAGGAAATTCATTTTGATAATAAGAATGGAATTATCCATCCTCTACGTCTTGGTGCTACCAACTAACCAAATGAAAACTAAATCCAGCACTCACTATAGCCAACTTCTACAGATTGCATTTTAAGACTATTAACAAACAGTGCATTCAAGAGTATTAGCAATCTTAATCAGACTCTTTACATGCATCCCCTTCTGCGAAAATGTTTGGAGTCAGAAGAACTTGGATGCTGTGAAATGCCCTGTGCAGCAATTAACAAAGAAAAAGAAACAATGAAACAGAAAGGAATTCAGATCTTTCAAATTAAAACAGCACTTGAGATTGACCAGATCATGCTGTTGTATAACATACATAACACAGACGATTGACTATCAAATAACAGCAAATTGTCGGTAAAAAAGGGACACCAAGATTAAATTTTGCAGGATATAAACAGCAGAACCTGCGAGATTGGTTTAAATCATCATTAAGTTCATCCACAAGGAAAGACACGTAACGAGTCCAATCTATCACTTTACCCACAACTGCCTAATCAGCTGGTTGGACAGTAACAGCAGCAACCAACTCAGGTTGTGGAGAGGGATTTGGACTTAGACTAAACTAACTTTTATTTACTGAACCGGGTGGCTTCACAGCTCCATCTTGTCATATCGACTATAACAATACTTCAGCAGTAACTCATGAGATATTTACATTCGTCTTGAGACTCAATGCCCTATTGCACCTTCAGCACAATGTCAGCATTGTTTAAAGCCTCCATTGCGGACATCTTTCCAGTAACTAGTTATCGTACTGCTTCAGAAACAGAAGCAGTACTTCCTACTCCAGAATGATAATACCAAACTATTTACCTGTGTAAGATATTACTCAATCCAAGAAACCCATCTCTCTCATTCAATTGAATCAACCCCTGAACCAGAAACGTGTACATCTCACCATCTGCTGAGAGTTAATAGTACAGATCTTCCTTCAGCTGCAACTGAGACTTCAAATTCTTCAACAGCATCTAGCCATCAGGCCTTTCTTACTCAATACTTAATGGGATCAAAATATGATGGAGAACAAACTTTCCACAGTTCATAAGCTGCTGCAATGACTGTATCTGCAATTAAGATAGAAGAAAAGATTTCATGAACATACTCAAATTACAGTAAAGAACACATTACAAGAACAGTGTATTTAAAAAGTAAAGCTTTGAACCAACTAAGGTATCAATAAAATAATATACATACAAGCTCATTTCAAGATATCACCAAACTGGTCTCGCATAAAATTGCTACTACTGCTAGAATGGAAGATATTTTATGTACTGTACAATATAGGAAAGCTTCAATACACACTGTAGTAGACTTCCAGACACTTCACATATTTTTTTGGTAATTGTAGACATTTATCGTCCATAACTCCAAAAAGCAGCCACAGCATTTGTGCTAGCTTTAGAGCTCACCTGGGATGAACAATTTAGCAGCAGAAATAGCCAAGCAAAACAAGCCCACCTAAATGACTCAGCACCCTAGAACAGAATTTGTCTGGTAAGGTCAGAGGTTCTCTGGTGCAAATAGTCATACTGCACCTGTAGATTCAACCTCAGTGTTGCCTTGCCACGCTTCGCCATAGTTAAAATATGAAGACCCAGACTGACTAGCCCGACCTCTTTTCTACAGGTAAATGTATACAAACTACAACTAATAGTGATATACCCATTATTCAACCCTCAGCCGATATGGCATCCCAGCCTTCTGTTTATTATCAGCAACCTCTAATTTTCCTGATTAATATTATTACTGCTGTCACACCCTCAATACAACAGCAGACCACAATCTGGAAACTTCCTTTGACCATCCAGATCAACACATACTGCACCATAGAAACCATCACCCGCACAATCCCCTCTTTCACCAAATAACATATTTCCGTTATAGGAACAAGAACAAGACCCTGCTGGCGCTCATCTAGAGACCATGAGGTTAATGCAAGGAGAAGTGGAACACAGCCAGCTCAAATGCAGGGCTTATAGCAAGTCGATGGTCAAGCTTAAATCTCGCTGTGCCTTCAGGCCTGACTCACAACTGAAAGCCTCAAAGAAAATCATCAAACTGAACTGGCCCTGAGATACCCTTAACTTGATAAGAGAGCACAAATCGCCCTTGGGTTGATATTGGAGGTTCACCTGGCCCTAAAGCAGACCAACCCAAACTTTGCTCATGCCTAAATAGATTGTATATAGGAGTATCATGCACTAAGCTGCAGAACTATTTATTGACAACATACTACGATAGTAGTACACTACATGACAATTGGAAGTTTACGTATAAATATTTTTATGAAAATGCATGAAACTTTTGAACATGCATGAAACTTTTATTTTTATGAGCATGCATGAAACTTTTGAGCTAAAGCTAAATATAATATGAAATAATTCTCATTTCACTCTCTGAACTACTGTCATATTTCACAATAATCATTTGAACATGCCCCTTGAACTATCAAAAATATTTCACCTTTAACACCCTAGATGGAATCAGAAAAATGACCAAATTGCCCCTCTATTTGATCAATATAAAATTATCTCTTAAGTTGCACGTGACTTGCACGTGCGTATGAAAAGTAAACATGTCATATTTTTGTCACGTAGCTATCATATGACCACTTATGAATGAAAATAGCTAACAAAAACCTAACGGAAGGGGTGAGGTGAGATATTTTTGATAATTTAAAGAGTCATTGTATACCAAAAAATAGTTCAAAAGATCATCATGAAAAATATGGTAGTTCATGAGGTGAAAAGATAATTGTCTCATATAATATTATAGAATTAATGCAAGTTCAGAATATTGACAATTAGAGACATGCAAAAGTATAACATTGCCAAGATGAGTATATTCAGGTAGATAAGCAGGTTATAGAAAATGATAGGATACAAGAAGGAGGGAGCACTCAAAAAGAAAAAGATTAATGGACATCATCAAGCTGATTCTACCATTGTTGAATAGAGACTACATAGCTTTAATAAGGAAGAACGATTTATTCAAGTAAATAATGCCTTTATAAGGAAGGAAAGACCAAAGCTATGCAAGAGTCAGGGAATGGCATGATTTTCAGGTGGATAAGAAGGTTATAGAAAATGATTAATTACAACTTGTTGTAACAAATACAAGTGAGAGGTAGCACTTGAAAAGGAAAATATTTATGGACATCATCAAGCTGATTCTACCATCATTGAATAGAGAGTACATAGCTCATTAATAAGGAAGAACAATTTATTCAAGGAAATTCCTTTATAAGGAAGGAAAGACCAAAGCTATGCAAGAGTCAGGGAATGGGACGATACTACTAAGTTGGATAAATAACATTAGCCCAAAGAGAGATGAACGAAGGAATATGATTCATGTAGCCAATTCCAAATGGTCAGAACAGAAGGCGATAGTTGTTGTTGTGCAAATGTCATGATCAGATGAATGGTGGGGAATGAGAGGTGCAATTCACTTTTCAAAGTAATGAGCATACCAGCATCTGCTGTTCCATATACTGTTTCAGCACTACAGGCTAACTGAGATGAGTAGTTAACCTTTGAGTTTCAGTATTTTTAACCCATGATCTATGGAATTCCATGTTAAGTAAAGTACGTTATACATACAAGTAAACAACTTCAGAGTGCAAAAAATAAAAAAATAACTTACCATCCCTTAATAGATTTATGATGCTCAACCAGACTTCTGAACCCATACTTGTCTCTGAGAAGCAATAGGATAATGTTGAGGTAACAAAATTTTCTGAGGATAAAATGGAATGGTCAAATTACTGGCCACCAGGAACTTTTCAAATCGCAGCTCACCTCATGTGTGCCATAGCCAGTAGGACCTCTCTTGGAATGCTTTCCTTCTGATATACTTAGAGAGCTTTCTGCTTCCTTTGATCCACGAGTTGCTCCACGGCGACTGACAAGTCTATGTGAACCTAGATAAGTATTGAATTAACCAAAAGTTGAAACCTCATTAGCAAAATAAAATAAAAAAAGAGGTATAAAGAAACAAACAATATTCAACTCATGAAAACTAAGTCTTGAAACCTAACCATTTTCTTCCCTTCGGCTTGTGCCAGTAATATCAGATTTTATCTCCCCATGACCTAATGGCATGTCAAAGCAGTCAGCAAATTAGCAATACATCCATTATGAGAACAAAACATATCATTGCCCTGCCAATTCATACCAGCTGCTTGCTCGGAAAGTAACTCATTTTCTATAGAATCTGACAGCATTTGCACAGAATCAGAAGATGAGGAAAGAGTTCCACTGTTGGAATGAGACCTCTCTGAGCGGCGAAAAGTCCAAACACCATGATCTGTCTTATCTCTATTCCTAGTGCGTTTGTCATGCTTTTCACTTATTGACACAGAACCATGTAAAGTGTTAAGTTTTTCATCCAAATGTCTTTTATCCTCATTTTCAGATATGTGATGTTTCAACATGGAGCGCATGTTGGGAGGCCGTGGTGGGCGCTTGTCCTTCTCCAAGCTCACCGTTTGCAGATCGGGCTGGGATGCAGTCGTGTATGAATGACCTTGACGCATTTCCTTGTTTGAAAGTATGCTTCTAATAAATCTTCCACTTGCCTCAGGTCGGTGATCCTGTTTTGAAGTTGAAGCAGGAGAACTTCTCACTGAGGCCGACACATTCTGCTGTTGAGGCAAACCGCCAGATGCCTGTTGAAGGAAGCAATCAAGTAATGACTATGATTACTATGATGATAACCACAACAGCAAAAAGAGTAGAGATCAAAGAGAACAAATAAAGAAAAAGAATGTTGCTTACATGAGAACTTTCTTTCTCTTTCCCTCTCAAAAGCACAATTCTGCTTTTTCCAGCTTCAACAGCTCCAGAGGTTCCGGAGGTTGATCCATTTGAACCACCTGAGACAAAATAACAAATGAAAACTATAAGGTACTGGAGAAAGAACACCTTTTACATGATGGAAGCGGCAGCCATAGAATTGAAGGATGTCTCAAGAATCCCATATATCATATAATATGTCCCCCCTCCTGTCATAACACCAATATCCACTTCTCAATGACAGTATAATACAAAAAAGGGGAAAAAAGTTCCTATTCAATCTATGCAGATAGATAATCTTCATTTTCTTCTACTGCAGAAGAGATGAGCTCAAGAAACTAAAAGGGAATATCTGTAGCCAAAGATATCAGTTCTACCGACTCCATCAATATGAAGCCTGCTTTTGACATGCTTCTAGCATTTCAGTACATTACGCAAAATGAAGAGATGAATAGAGGAGGCCACTACCAGACAATAGCATAAAAACATTTTAGCTGAGTTCTCCTTAGCCAGAAAAAAGGGGTATGCTAGTAGGTGGCAGAAACATCTACGATGAATGATGTTAATTTCAGGGGGAGATATAATTGTAAAACAAAAGTCCTAATGAAAGTAAACTAAGGCAACTTTCTTGAGCACAAAATAAGTCCCGAACTGGGCACTTGATGATTGCAAGATAACATGTCACAGAACACAGAAAGTCTTGAACTTTCCACAAATTTGAATCTTAAAGTCTTGGATATCAAACATCAGAAGAACTAAAAATAAGCAAGGAGGGATGACAAGAAAAAGAAATTTCCAATAAGTATTCTATTTCTGTTGGAAGATTCCTGCAAAATACTAGCAAGCAATATTAAATACTAGTCCCGTAAGAAATATTTTAATGATATTCATATAATTTTATCAGGTTCGTTAGCAATATATTTGACAACTCTTACAAACATCAAAGTAAAAAATCAATTTTGAATGTCAAAATGACAATGATACATCTTGATGTTCTCGTGCATATATTATTATAGTGCGGTACAAGAGGAGAGAAAGCATCCTACAATAAACTGCACACAATACTCAAATTACTGATATCAAGTTTACCAGATATGAAACAGTTCAACAATCATGTATTATACCATCTGATATTTAGTAACAAGCAATTCACAAGAAGCAAAAAAGATACCAATTTCATTTTCCACGGATTCTGTTGCACTTGAAGTAGCAGCAAAAATAGTTTTATCTTTAAGCGGCAGCTCCTCTCTTCTTGGCACTAAGATGTATGTTTGTTTTTCCTTAGAACTTCCACTCTTAGTACCCTCTCTTAAAACATACTGGAAAACAGAACCAAGACAAAATCAATTAAAATGTGCATTTAAACAAGCTTAAACAAAATTTAGCAGAGCCCACTAAAATAAACTAAGGTAACAGCTTATTGGATTTATCTCTTTTAGCAATTTTCATTAGCTATGGCTGGCCTATTTCCACATTTGAAAAGAAATTTTCCACCTTAAGCAATTATCCTCCATAATAAATTTACATTGTTTAAGTTGTTCTATACTTCTACATTGTTGCTTAGGACTCTCTTGCTTTAAGTTGAAAGCTGGGATCGTAACAATTAGAGGAAACACTTTACCACTGTGGTTATGCTCAATTTCAAGTTAGCCAATAATTGTTAACTAAAACACTTAAGACTAGTGGTCCATAGTCCATTTCACTTTGCAGCCATTGATTCTCCACCCATTGGATCTTCTGTCCAAAACAAACAGTGCAAGTAAGGGAAGCACTATGTCATTAGAGCTAATGTTTCCGGCCAGAAATTCCTAATCCACTTGCCAAAATGCCCTTAGCACCCACAAAACATCATTAAAAGTTTAAAACTAATTTATTATCTTCTATCTAGCTCTAAAACAAGAGCCCATCATGTTTGCAAGATTTATACTCCAGAAAGATTAGTCCACCATCAGCAAGAAGAATCCTCTGTTGAAGCCGGCCAGAAATTCCTAATCCACTTGCCAAAATGCCCTTAGCATCCACAAA
Source organism: Typha angustifolia (assembly GCF_048772165.1). Taxonomy (NCBI): domain Eukaryota; kingdom Viridiplantae; phylum Streptophyta; class Magnoliopsida; order Poales; family Typhaceae; genus Typha; species Typha angustifolia. The sequence continues at coordinate 1,213,884 of NC_133250.1, forward strand.
ACATCATTAAAAGTTTAAAACTAATTTATTATCTTCTATCTAGCTCTAAAACAAGAGCCCATCATGTTTGCAAGATTTATACTCCAGAAAGATTAGTCCTCCATCAGCAAGAAGCATCCTCTGTTGAAGCTTCACTTGCAACCATGAGCCAAGATGTGATATAATTGATTGAAATCCTGAGCACTTACAGTTATTCCTAAGTTAATCCGAACAGGTAATTTGGCCTTTTAAAATCTCATTTAAAAATTTCAAAGTGTATGGACTGCAGGGTCATTAAATGCTTAAATTAAAAGTTCAAGGATGTAATGTGAAATTGAGCCTAACCACACAACATAAAGTTGATACTGTAAACAAGATTACAGCCAAAGATGCAATATCAGATATTAATATGGCCACCACAAACAAGGCCCCGTGAATTGAAATCCATTAAGGAATTAACATTAAAATTATCTTAATAACTAAAACACCACCCATCAACCCTAAAAATGTACAGAGAGATCAAGTATACTTGCAAAGCACTCAAAAGCATATTGTAATCTGGATTTGCAAATGCTCATCCCAAAGAGGAGAGAGATAAAGTCCAACTTTTTCTCATCTTTGGAGAAGCATGTGTGAATCCAGAGACAACACTCAGGCAACAAAAGGAATTCTGAAGCCAGTTTTTTATCCCCCACAAAGAGATAAATAAGTCAAAAAAAGTACTACCGTAGAAGTGGAAATTCTACGCTTCTCCGAACCACGTTTGGAAGGAGTCATGCTGCTAGCTGTAATTCCTGTAGCTCTTTTGCTGAGTCTACTGCTTCCAGATCTCTGCAATACATATATATCAAAATACAGAAAATGACTTTGTTCGTATACAATCACATCCTTTGGAATAAATCAAGAAAAAGAAAAGGTCCAGAAAACAAAAGAAAGATAACAAAATCAGTAACAGTTTATAGAAGAATGTAAAACATAGCTACTTGAAAGTGAACAGCCACTTACAAGATTAACTGCTATCTGAAGGGAAAAATATTGTTACCAATAAAACAAATTACAAATAAAATTATAAAATTGCAATCCCAATCAACAAACTATAACAAAAGGATATATATATATATATATATATATATATATA